>NC_142139.1:30172223-30804973 GCF_024610735.1 Ursus americanus
TACGCATTAGATGTTCAGCTACAGCGTTTAAAACCTGAGCGATGGGTTATTTGTCGCAGAGAGGAAGTCGGGGGGAGGGAAGAGGCCTGCTGTGCGAGCCCGTACTAAAGCAGGCCCACTATTTACTGACTTGTCAGAGGGGAGATGGTATCGGGTCTCAGGGGGAAATGCATCACAACGAAGACTGTCACACAAGCTAGAAACGTGGTGCGCCAAAGGAAATTAGTTTTGAAACATGAGCAAGTAAGAAATGCATGCTCAGGTCCTAAAATCAGTGAGACCAGAATCGTGTTGGAGAGAACTGGTAAGGGAACGAAACCAGGAGAAATAATCCGAAGGGAAGTCATAGACCCCAGAGTTAATTGTGGGGCAAGAAGAAGAGGGTGATAGGGCGGGAGGTGAGAACAACTGACCAAGGAGACTGTGTGGGTCTGGAAGCCTGTAAGGGTTACAGGGCTGGTCTCCAGGTGCAAGTGACCCTGGTATTGGGCTTGGATGATCTCATGGCACAAATGCGGCCAAGGAAGGAGAACAAAGTCATAATCATTTCATAGTGGGGAGACTGAGTCAGACAGGGAGGCATCGTCCCCAAAGGGTTTCTTGTGACCCCCCTCCTGGCTCTCGTCATCTCTAGGTAGCCACTGATCTGCTTTATGTCACTATGGATTCATTTGCATTTTGGGGAATTTTATATAAGTGAAACTATACTGTTCTCTTCTGATCTGGCTTCTCTCATTCAGCATAATATGTTTGTGGTTCATCCATGTTGTTCCATGTGTCAATCGTTCATTCCTTGTTACTGTTGGATAGTAGTCGTCTGTATGGATAAACCACAGATACCACAACTTGTTTATCCATTAGCTGGTTGACCAACATTTGTGTTAGGGTTTTCCAGAGAAGCAGGACCAATACAACACACACACACACACACAGGGCATTTATTTAAAAAAATTGGTTCATGCCTTTGTGGGGGTCAGCAACTCTGAAATTTGCAGGGCAGGCTGGAAGGCTGGAAATTCCAGCAAGAATTGGTGTTGCCGTATGGAGCCTGAAGGCAGTGTGGGGGCAGAATTCCTTTCTCTTTGGGGAACCTCAGTCTTTTCTCTTCAGGCCCTCAACTGATTAGATGAGGCCCACCCACATCAAGGAGGGTAATCTGCTTTACTCAGTATCTACTGATACAAATGTTAATCACATCCAAAAAATATTTTCACAGAGGCATCGAGACTGGTGTTTCACCAAACAGCTGGGCACCATGGCCTAACTTAGTTGACACAATAAAATTAACCATCTCAGAGTTGTTCCTAATTTTTGGCTATTATGAATAAAGCTGCTATGAACATGTGTGTACAAGTTTTTGTATGGACATATGATTTAATTTCTCTTGGGGAAATAACTAGGCATGGGTGACTGGCCATATGGTCTACGTTTGTCTAACTAAAAAAAATCCATTCCAAATGGTTTTCCCGAGTGATTGTATCATTTTATGTTCCCACCAGAGTGTATGAGAATTCTGGCTGCTCTTATAGCCTTACGTCTCTTTTTTAATTGATATGATTTGTCTTTTTAATTTTAAACATTTTAGTAGGTACGTAGTAGTATCTAATTTTGGTTTAAATTTGTGTTTTTCTAATGAATAGTGATGTGCCACATTTTAATCATTAATCCCTCTATACACTTGCAGGTTATTTTGCTTTGCACGTAGGAAAAGCAAGATTAAAATACAAAGTTACACCCCCGGCAGTCTCTGGGTCACCAGAGTTTGAAAGAATATTTCGTGCACAGTAAGTAATGCTTCCCCCACCCTTCAGGGATCCGGGCCTACCACAAAGAGAGAATTCTGACCAGGGGAAAGAGGGACAGAGAAGGTATCCCATTGTAACAAACCATGCTTCACAGCCAAGCCCCTTCTCAGGATGCTTGAAGCTTGAAGTATCTAGCACATGGAGTCTCTACCCACTATATTTTGTTTTTTTTTTTTTTTTTTTTTTTTTTTTTATTAATAATGATTTTTTATTATATTATGTTAGTCACCATACAGTACATCCCCGGTTTTCGATGTAAGGCTCGATGATTCATTAGTTGTGTATAACACCCAGTGCACCATGCAATATGTGCCCTCCTTACTACCCATCACCGGTCTATCCCATTCCCCCACCCCCCTCCCCTCTGTAGCCCTCAGTTTGTTTCTCATAGTCCATAGTCTCTCATGTTTCATTCTACCCACTATATTTTGAATTTAGAGGGTACATTTACAGAAAAGGCTGGGATCTTAGGAAAGACTGCTGTACATCTCTAAGCACAGCAGTTTGGTTAAAGATTAGCCCCTTGAGTAACCCGAGAGTTCGATAGCCTCCAGCTGGATTAGCTATGGCATCAATTTTCTATCTTTATTTTTCCTTTCCACTTGAAACAGAGGTGGGTCAGTATTATCCTCTGTCCGTGAGCCATTTCCTAAAATCCCAAATCTGTGAGAATGAGAAAACTTTCCATTTCAGACATACTTGTAGTGATTTTGATCAGCTTGTCTTTTCAGATCCACACAGAATGTTCCATCATAAACACCATGGATTTGGCCGCTGCAGATGCTAGGGCTCCCTTTAGACCTCACCCCCCAAATAAGTGCTTTTAGAAACATTGCATGTGTCACCATTTATATGTCACTCGGTTCTTTTGTTAATACTTTGGGATTTTTCATCTATGTCATGAGTGACGTGGGCCTATAATTTTCCTTTCTTATATGATCTTTGTCTCACTTTGATATCAAGTTTATACTAATCTCATGGAATGAGTTAGAGAATTATTTTCTCAGAGAATTTCAATAAGATTGGGAGAGTGTGTTCCTTCAGAGTTGTTAGATTTTGCCTGTAAAACGATCTGACCTGATGTTTTCCTTGTGGAAAAAATTTTAAACCATGGAATTTGATTTCGTTAATGATGATTGGATTATTCAGCTTTTTATTACATCTTGAATCACTTTGGGTAAGTCATGATCTTTGAGCTGACAGCATTGTTCTCTTGGCCTTCTCTTTGCTTCAACAAGAATTGCACAGACTTCCCCAGGCCTGAAGTGTGGGATGTTAATAGAAGAGATAATTTTAAGAGGTGCATAAACATGTTTTTTTTCAACAAAATTTTGTTGTGGTAAGAACATGTAACATGAGATATACCCTCTCAAAAAATTTAAATGTATAAAACATTATTGTTAGTAGGGGCACAGCGTAGTACAGCAGATCTCCAGAGCTTGATCCCTTGCTTGACTGAAACTTTATGCCCAACATACGATTTTCAGTAACATTGAACAACATGATGAGAAACTCATTTCCATTTCAATTGTCTTTGAATCTTTATCATTATGTCAAGTGGAAAGTATTGGTTTAGTCCCAGTATGTCCCACACTCCAATATTTATTTTTATCAGAGTAATACATGTATGTCTGAAAATAAAGTGAGATTACAAGCTTGAAAGCAACAAATAACTCTCCTTGCTGCCAATCCAACCCCAGAGACAACCATTGGCACCCTTCTGACCACTGCTTTTGGTATTTACTTCCATATTTGTAAACATTATGCTTTTACTGCTATTTATTGATTCATAAATTTTAGACGTTATCAATTAGCTTCCTTTTATGGAAGAAAGAATTTCGTGTCTCTCCACTTCTTCTTTTCCTGACCTTCACCTTATAGTACAGTTATATCACTTTGTTGAGTTAAACCAATAGCCAATGTTTATATTATTGTAATTAACTAAGCAATGTTCAAAGCTGAGTCAAATAGTATAGTATGATTTCATCTCCTTGTGAAATTTTTTGTTTTACCTGGGGTTAATGATTGCCTCTTTCTTTATTTGTTTCCTTAGTTTCATTGTCAAATCTTAACAGAACTAAAAATCTTCTCTTAATACATTCAAATACATTAATCTAGTAATACCATTTGTTTTATTTCTTGGATCATTTCTGCTTGAGTCCTCCATCTTTCTGCTCTAGTCTGGAGGATGTTTTTTTAAACCTGCTACACGCAGTCATTGTAGGACTATTTGTCATCATCCTAGGAATTTTCCTTATATTCTCCTGATTTGGATTGCCTGTTTTCCTGCATTTCCTATTTTCCTGTGTATTGGTCTTCTCTCATTTTCGTGGAACATACCCTGCAGAAGTTTCCTGAGAGAAGATGAATAGTTGGTCAAATTTTAAGACTTTACTTTTCTAAATGCCTTTATTCTGCCTCACAGTTGATTGATGGCTTGGTTAAGCATGTATTTCTATGTTAAAAATCCTTACCCTCAGAATTTTGAAAATACTCCTCTATTATTTTCTAGTTTCCACTGATATCATCATGATGTTCTATGCCATTCTAACTTGCGATTGTTTGGAAACTGTGGAGGCTGTAGGATCTTCCCCTCCTCCCAATGTCCTAAGATGTTATGGTGTTGTGCTTGCTTGGAGGCATTTGTCTGCACTACACTGAACCCTAGATGAGGCTTTTTTTACAGCCTGAAAGCTCATGTCTTTCTGTTCTAGAATTTTTAAAAAATATCTTTCCCCCTGAATTTCTTCTTCTTCATTTTCTCTGTTCCTTTATTCTTTTTTTTTTTTTTTAAAGATTTTATTTATTTATTCGACAGAGAGAGACACAGCCAGCGAGAGAGGGAACACAAGCAGGGGGAGTGGGAGAGGACGAAGCAGGCTCCCAGCAGAGGAGCCCGATGTGGGGCTCGATCCCATAACGCCGGGATCACGCCCTGAGCCGAAGGCAGACGCTTAACCGCTGTGCCACCCAGGCGCCCCTTTGTTCCTTTATTCTTAAAACATATATTAGTTGTATGTTGACCCCCAGATGAGTCACCTAGTTTTCTTTTATCTTTGGTTTTTCATCTTCTTGGCCTTTGTTCTTTCTGAGAAATTTCTTGAACTTCTGTTTACTAATCTTTAAAAAAATTCAGATATCAATTTTAGTTTCTAGAAATTACTTTTCATTCTGTGATTGTTCTTTAGTTCCTGCTGCTGTTATCAAATCATCCCGTTTCTATTTTATGGATACAGTTTAATCCCTTATATCTGAGGATTTTAATGATAATATTCTTTAAAAAATTCCTTGTATCATTTCTGTTTTTTTCCAAGTTCCTTCTTACTTGTCTGTTTTAGCCTTTGTCTTTCATTTTTATTTATTATTTGCCCATTACATATCTGTTGAGCGCCTCTAGATATGTGGCACTGTTCCAGTAGCTTATGATGTATCAGTGAAAAATTAGACAAAGATCCTTGCCCTCTTGAAGTTTACCTGATAGTCAAAGAAGACAAAGTAAACAGGTAATATTATAAGGAAATTCTATATTATGTAAGAGGTAGTAAGTTGAGAAATAAAAAGGAGAGCATTGTAAGGGGCCTAGGGGTGCGTTGCTGGGGGTGAGTTGGGGTGGTTGCTATTTAGTTGGTCAGTGTGGACCCCACTGAGAAGGTGACACTTGAGCAAAGGCTTGAAGCAGGTAGAGTTAGCCATGTGAGCGTGCAGAGAAAACACTCTTGAGGCAGAGAGAGTAACTAGTGCAAAGACCCTAAGTGGGAATGTGCCTGGTGGGTTAGCAAGGAAGTCAGCGTGGCTGAAAGAAGGAGCTGCGGAGTAATAGGAGGTAAAGTCAGAAAGGGAATGGAGGGATTATATAGGGCCTTAAAAGCCGTTGTAACGACTTTGACTTTTCTCTGAGTGAAACAGAAAGTCATTACAAGGTTTTGAACAGAGAAGTGATGTGATCCTATATTTTGAAAGGACCCCTTGGTCTGCTTGGCTAAGAACAGTCTACGGAGGGATTGGTAGAAGCGGGAAATTCGGTTAGTAGGCTAACTTGAACCGGGGAGGTGGCAGTCGAGGTGGTGAGAAATGGTCAGATTCTGGATATGTTTTGAGGCTACAGCCAAGAGAATTTCCCGACGTAATAAAGATGGAGTGCGAGAAGTGTTCCGAGCGACCTCAGCGATTTGGTCTGAGCATCCCAAGAGAACAGAGAGAGACAACAGAGAGAGAAGGCAGCAGGAGGAGCGGTTTGGCGGGGGAGACGGGGAGGTTCTGTTTGACATGCTGTGTCTGACATGTGACCTACGCTACAGCGAAGGAGAGGCTGTAGCATTGTCATTCACTAGGCCACTCGGATCCCTTCTTGTTGCGAAGTCAACAGCCTAGTACGTTGTTCACACATCTGAGTAGAGGGACAGCAGGCAGGTGGATAGACGAATCTGCATTTCAGCAGAGGGATCTGAGCTGGAAATACAAATTCAAGAGTCATTGGCACATGAAAATGATTTAGAACCGCGACACCGGAAGAAATCTTTTTTTTTTTTTTTTTTTTTTCCTGGAGGAACTCTTTAAGGGAGTGGGTGTAGATAAAGGAGAGAAGAGGAGCAAGGACTGAACCAGCCTTAGAAGTCAAGAAGACGGGGGTCCAGCAAAGAGATCTGAGCAAAGGAGATCTTAGAAGCTTTACTCAAATGTCAAGTGGTTTCTGATTGGCTATCTGTGCCAGTTTAATAAAGAGTATCAGAAAATGATCTGGAAGCTCCGTGTGCATGGGTGGGGCTTACTGAGCGGGCAGCGTCACCAAAGGGTGATTGATCAACAGCAGCGGCTTTCTTTTGGAGAGCCCCAAACGTCAGTATCTGTAGGTCCTCTTTCTGGGACCATTTGGTTTCTCAGAGAAAACTCTTAAGCCCCCTGTGGGGACAGGCAAGTATGGGTGGGATGAGGGAAGAGGATGGGTATGATAGATCTCACTTCTAGCAACCTGAAAGTGTGGTGGCTGAAGGAAGGAGGGTTCTTCCAATACACAGTATGTAGGTTCACATGGATTCCAGTACAGGATCTTATCCCTACCCTCCATTGTTCCTGGACCCCCCTGCGACTCTCTGGTTCCGGTTCTCTAGACAATAGACCTCCCATCTCCTGGGATGGGGAAGTAGGGGTGGGGCTCCGAGGGGGAGGGGAGCTAAAGCACTCCTTATTAGAGTCTGTCAACCAGTTCTTCCCTTTTCAGCCTTTGGCCTCAAAGGGACCTGGAGTCCCCAGTTCCCGAGCTGCTTGGGGTTCTGGGATGAGCAGTGTCTTAGTCCTCATTGGCCCTTCCTTCTGCAGGCATTAGGCTTTGTCTGTCTGCACTCTGTCAGCTCAGCTGCTCTTCCCCTGAGTGCTGTCCTTCCTCAGAAATTGGCAAACATCTCCCTTCCACTGCTGTGTCTGCTCCCGCATTCTTTGTTCTCGATGACTTTATATCTATTTTTTTCCCTTTACTGGCATTTTAGTGAGGTTTCAGGAGGGAGAAGAAATAAGCACGGGTTCGATCTGTCACGTTTAGCAGGGAGTCCTTGTGATGTGTTCACAACACCTCTTGAACATCCGTTCTCCTGTTCGTCAGGGAGGGTCTCGTGCTCTGAGCCATCAGCAATCAACAGCATCTAATGAGAACTTGGCAAATTTTGTTCTCATGGGACTTATTTTTATACTTTATTTAGAAAGTGATGTTCTTTTTCTACTCATAAATTTCATTCTCCCTAATTTAGGTAAAAAAAGTAGTTGATTTATAGAAAAATAGTAAGTGTTCCATGGAGACGCTAAAATTTTGACAGTGATATTTTAATGCCTGAAGTTTGGGAGACACTGTACTAGTTATAAAAATCATCCCAGGAGGAAATTCCACATCTTCCTATCTTGCCTTCCGCCATCTAAGAACTTCCCGTTGGGGAGTTGTTGGGCTTCTAACACACTCAGTCCTTGGGCTGCTTCTGGTTCTGTTTGTTCTTAAACTTTCCACATGTTTGATTTCTTTCAAGTTATTGCTCTCTCCCTTCTCTCTCCCCCTTTTTTTTTTTTTAAAGATTTATATATTTATTTTAGAGTGCGGGTGGGAGTGAGGAGGACGAGGAGCAGGGGGAGAAGAGGAGGGAGGGGGAAAGAATCCCAAGCAAACTCTGTGCTGAGCACAAATTCCATCTTGGGGCTCCATCTCACGACCCTGAGATCATGACCTGAGCTGAAACCAAGAGTGGGACACTTAACTGACTGAGCCACCCAGGTGCCCCTCTCTCTTCTCTTCTATAGCTGGACACCATTTTGAAATATTTCTCTTAAGTTGCTGTTTATAAAAAAAAAAGTATACACATCTAATTTCTTTGTTAGAAGTGTTTTGTTTGTTCTCGTTGATTAATCATGGCAGAATGAAGAGGGGTTAAAAAATAATGGCCAACAATTGGGGTGGAGGGAGTGAGGAGTCATAAAATGCCTTCAAGAGCATAGTAGTAATTGTCCTGGGTTCTCTCTGAAGGGTGAGTGGGGATGGCCTACTCACTTCCCTGAATTTCTTCTTAGATGTTCCATAGCACAAGACCAAATCTTAGCTCACACTATAAGGTTTAGGTAAATCAGGCCAAATCAGATTGAATTCACTGCTAGTGAAGCCATTTTAATTTTATCTGAGGTAGTTAGGGCAGGATCCCCTGGGATAACCAGGTCATTCCAAAGCCTTCTTGGCTATTCTTGTCTTCAAGGGTAGGCTCTCTTGAGCTCTGCAAATCCCTGAGAGGAAATGCACTTCTTTTCTGGCTCTCCTGAACCAAAGCCTTGAGTCCTTCAGCCTCCCTTGAAGGTCTTATGATCGTGGCTATATCAGAAATGCTGTCTTTTCCCCTGCTCTTTTTTCCTCCTGTTTTGCCCTAAGTATGGCCGAGAAGCCTGGTGTTAGAACTAGTCCTATCTCTAAGTGGAAACTGACATCTCCTAACTATCACTTCAGGATCCCTCTGACTATCACAGAAATACCTATTTCTTGTCTCAAGCTCACCTCAGGTTGGATAGTCATTTGCCAAGCAGAGGTGATTATTATGGGGCCCAGTTTACCCATATTACCAGCCCAGGGCCTCTTCCCCTCCTACAGGGAGGGTCTTGGAGAGGACTCTGTCTAGAGTTTTGCAGTCTTTTGCTAGAATACATTTTTAGAATACATTTTTAAACTTGTGAACAAAGCAACTATAGTTTCAACATGGGCCATTCCTTCATGTTATTGCTAAGCTTAGAAAATTCTATCTAGTCTAATTTGAGTACCTTGATCCCTTTAGATTGAAGGCTTTTATAAATCTAAAAAGTAGATCCAAGTAATACCTTGATCTTGTTGCAATTTAAGTACATTCCCTCTGATTCTATTCTCACCAGAAGAGAAGAGCCTGCTAATGACCCCAGTCTTTTTCATACAGTTGGGGACCATTATTAATATCTTTCATCTTCTGTATTTTGAGGCTAGGTAGTAATAATTCTTCAGCTTTTCCCCCCAGTGATTAAAAAATTTTGGTTGTTCTCTTTAGACTAAGATTTTTCATACTATTTCTAAACTGGAAACCTAGAAGCATATGTAGTGTCCCAACAATGGTTTTGTCAGTGCTGGGTAAGATAAAAGAATTTCCTGGGGCGCCTGGGTGGCACAGCAGTTAGGCGTCTGCCTTCGGCTCAGGGCGTGATCCCGGCGTTGTGGGATCGAGCCCCGCATCAGGCTCCTCCGCGGGGAGTCTGCTTCTTCCTCTCCCACTCCCCCTGCTTGTGTTCCCTCTCTCGCTGGCTCTCTCTCTGTCAAATAAATAAATAAAATTTATATAAAAAAAAAGATAGAAGAATTTCCTCTTGCTTAGTTCTTTGAATGTACCCCTATTTGTTTAATACTGAATGAATCAGTTCCTGTTCCAGAATTAGCCTGCCACAAGTAAACTCAATCATCAGGAATCCGAGTATTCTTTAGAAATAGTACCCACTTCTCACTTTACTATAGCTGTAAATTTTTTGTTTTTGTTGTTTCACTTACTTTTTATAGTCATTTTGAATTCAAATCCTGAAATTTAGAGATTAAAACTAGTGGCTCTAATGTATGTCTGCAAACTATGGAGAAAGGAAAATTCACAAAGGAAAACTTTCAGGTATTCTGCAATACTAGAATTATAAGTAATGTAAATCACTATTTTTGTAATAAGTACACATAAGTTAAAGAGAAACAGTAAACATGGCTCCATTTTTCTTACAAGTGCACTCATCTTAGATATTGGCTGAAAGCCTAAGATGTACTTATCCACGGAGTTAGAAAGGGCTAGGGGTCCCCGAAGTGAGAGACAGACCCTAAACGATGAGCTCTTCAAACCATAGCATCCTCCTCCAAAACCATTGGTATTAGTCAGCTTGGGCTGCTGTAACAAGATACCACAGATTGGGTGGTTTAAACAATAGACATTTGTTTTCTCACACTTCTGGAGACTAGAAGATCAAGATCTCGATCTAAGATCAAGGTTCTGGCTGCTTGGATTTCTGGTGAGAGCTCTATTCTCTTGGCTTGCAGATGGCTGCCTTCTTGCCATGTCCTCACTTGTCGTTTCCTTGGTTGTGTGCATGTGAGGACAGAGAAGGAGCTGGGCAGAGTGAGTCTGGTGGGTGTCAGAGAACTCTCTGGTGTCTCCGCTTAGGAGGACACCAATCCCATTAGATCAGGGTCCCACCCTTCTGACCTCATTTTGCCTTAATTAGTTTCTTACTCCACATCCAGCCACACTGGAAGGTTGGGTCTTCAACCTATGAATTTTGAGGGACACCAACAGTCAGTCCATGCCAGCACCAGATAACTCTGTCACACAAGCTGGCCGCGTCTCAGGTGGCGGGGGGACGAGAAGCAGCAGGAGTGGGGATGAGCTGTAAGCCTCGCTCCCTTAGCAGCACCCCTGAATGGGGGGTTGGGCTCCTGCCCTCCTGCCGTCCGTGCCACCTGCCCTCTGGTGTTCCCACACAAGGGTTAACTCGACAAGGAGCAATTCAGATAGTTATGAATCTCTATAGAAAGATTAGCCCCAGCACCTTCCATCCGTGAGCCTTTTCGGAGCATATTAACCTGTTGCTCTGACCCTCAGCCAGTGTAATAATCGAAAAGACCTTCCAGGGTCAAAAGTCAGCAGCCGGAGGCTGGGTCATCTGTTAATAGAGTAAGCCGCTCCTGGCGGTGGGCGGCCCACTGCTTCCGAATGAGTCACCCCAGCAGAAGGAGAAAGAGAAAGGGGCAAACAAGAACTCGAGAGGGGAGAACGTCCTAAGAAGCCTTGAAGTTGCCTTGTCTGTTTTATTTCTTAAACGTGTTATACTATTAGAAAGGTACTCTAGCTAATCAGATTTTTCCCTTCCGTACCTCGTTCACATTTTCTATGAACAAGAGCGTCCTACACAGTCTCCTATTGTGCCTTTATTAGAAATCTACCAAACAGCAGAGCTGTTCAAAAGACTGTGAGGTCAGAGTTCTCCCAAGGGACGCGGCCATGCTGCGGGTGCACGAGGTAATCTGCTGTGAGGGTGAGGACATTCGGGAGCTTCTATTTATATTTGCTCTTAAAATCTCATTCTTTAATTCCTGTTTTGTGTGTGTTTTAGAATGTACATGATATTCTTTTCCTGTTGATTCTGTGAGCTGTGCTAATGGATCAGCCCCATATTCCCACTGCTTTAACACAATGGAAATGTGCCGCCCGTTCATGTAGGGTCCCCTATGGGGGATCCTGGGGGAGGGGCCTTCCACATGGCCGTTTCGAGGCCTGCGCTCCGTCCATCTCAGGGATCCGTCCCCATCCATGTCCCCAGGGCTCTCCCCACTCAGCCAGTGTGTGGGGGAAGGGAGCTTGGCACAGCCGCTTCTTAACCATCTGGCTCAGAAGTGACATTTTACTTTGTCTTTCCACTGGCAGGAAATAGCCCCGCCCCGATCCTGGACGGCCGCGCGTCTGGTCGCTGGCCGGGCAGCTACTGCGCAGCGCAAACGCACGCCATCTTTGTGGCCAGCTGGCCGCCTCTGCTGCGTGCAGGAGGACGTGTGTGTGTGTTTATGGGGCGTGCAATCATGAGAACTATACAGTCAACAAAATTTGGAGACCTGTGCTTTAGGAACTGCTCAGTTTGGCTGTCAGGCCACTGTTGGATTCTTTTTTCCAAGATGAGGTGACCTGAGCGGCACAGTTCACGATGGAGGCAGGATCAAATGGTACTTAGTTCGGGACTGTCCTCACTACCGCCGGCCCTGGGGCCAAGTGGGGCTCTGAGGGGCCCCACAGCCAGGCTTTGGAGTTGGGAGTTGGGGACGAACCCTGAGGGGTTTCAGCAGCTTTAACGACTCCATCTCTACAGGCTCCTTTGGGTCATCCTTTCTGGTGACCAGCTCTTTCCAGTTTGCCTGGCGCTTTCCCTGCTGTGTCCCAGGAAACCCTCAGGTCTAGGCCGACCGAGACATGGATCTGGGACCATCCTGGTTATAGAGTTCAAAGTCCCATGTTCTGAAATCCTGCTCAGTCTAGGGCAAACTAGGAGGACTGGTCACCATACTCTCCTAGCAAACTCTTTCTGTTATTGCCCCTCGGTAGAATGTGGGGCATGTGGTGACATCTGCCTATAACAAAGGAAACTCTTCTCCCCTCATCATTTTATGGGAAGTTTAAATATCAAAAGAGCACAGGATTCTTGAGCAAAGAGGGCTCTGACCAGGGAAGAGGAGACAGATGCGTCTCCCTCAGTGCGGGCACATGGGAAAGGGGACAGTCCGTCAGTGGCCGTAATCAGCTGCCCCCTCTCTTCCCTGTGAAGGGAGATGGGCACAGTGCTGCCAGCTGTTTTCTGTTGCATTTGGATACTTTTCCTAAGGCTCACCTATCCTAAGAGGACAGAACATATCTGCTCTCATGTCCAAAAGAGACCAGAAATTATTTTCATTTTAGTTTTCTTGTCAATGTAACTGTAATTAGTCACCGATAGGATTGTGAAGAACACGTTTTCCGAAGTCGGTCCCCTTGAGTTAAACAATGTTTGTGGAGAACTGGCTGTGAACGAGCTATCTTGGGACACATCCAGGCAGGAACCACTGAACTGCGGTGGCAGAAAGACCTGGTCGCAGGCTGGTGGTCGGTGGTGGGGGGAGAGGTCATACTGAACAGGTAGAATGGGTTGCAAGGTCAAGCAATACCTGGTGTTCTGGGCAGGCAGCTACAGAGGAGAGCATCGGCATGCAGCCGCGCCCGGGGGCTGGCCGTCAGACAATTACTTTCGGTCTCTGCCAGGTGATATTAACACATGGTCAGCGCCTCCTTTCAAAGGGACTAGGGCTTAAGGCAGGTCAGCACAAGTGGGGCCAGGAGCAAAGGATAATGAGCACTGCTAAGATCTGAGGCCAGGGTGAGACCAACAGTGACTAACTGCTTATAGGGGACAAAGGGACTCGTTTCTTAGGAGCAGAACTGCCCAAGTACTTCAGGCTCCTCCCTCGGGGAGCACAAATGCAGTGACAGTCCCACCCTTGCCTGAATCTCAATGGCTTCTAACCACCCCTGCTTCCCAGGACCTCAGCACCCCGCCCCCTATCTTCTGGGTCACTTCCCAGAGTCCCAGGGTTGGTGCACAGGGACCCAGCCCCTGCTGGTGAGTGCTTTAAAGGAGGGATCGTGCCGCTGTCCTGCTAGAGTGCTCCCCCAAATCCTGTGGCTGCAAGCCCCATTAGCTTTCAGAGCTAGGTGTTTTGGGGGCCCAGCCCTCAAGCGGAAGTCTTAAAAGTTGGCGGGCTCTCTGTGGGGTCCTCGGGGAGAAGCTTCTGGTCTGGTGCTGGGTGGGGGTGAGGGGTATGGCGAAAGTGTGTCGCAGCCTTTCCCGCCTGTTTCAGTGTGGGTATTTGGAGGAGTCACTCAGCAGCTTTTGGGTTTCTTTCAGAGGGAATTGCTGTGTGTGTGGCTGGGCAATCCGTGTATCCGTGGGAGGAAGGAAGTTCCAGAGCCACCTGTTGGCCGTCTCGGTGTCAAAAGCAAAATAAAACAACCTTTTTTTTTTTTTTTAATTAAGAAAAGAAAGTCACTCGTGGTGACCTTGGCTGGAAGATACAGGTCTTAAAGAACCGGTATCAACTATTTCCGGGCCAGTTGTCTCATAACCTTAGGTACCCAAGCTTGAAGGAAGAATGTGGAATCATTTCAAATTCTCTGCACTATGCCGCTGCCACCAGGATTAACACACGACATTACAGATGACAGAGTTCTTTCCGGTTGTGATACAGCAAGGAGCTCAGCCAACCTAACCAGGATCACTTGGGGGCACAGCGCGGGAAGAATGACTCTAACTCATCTTTTTTCCCTTTGCTAGGTGCAGATGAATTATAGTTCCCAGAGAACTGTTCCTTTTTGCTTAAAATAGTATCAGATTTTCCGTCCAAGTTTTCTATGAATAGAGGCCGTCTGACTTGATGTTAGGACAGAGCTTTGGAATCTGGTGGTGACACAGTGCCTTTGATTCTCTGCAAGGCATCGGTCAGTTTGTGCTCTCGGGACTTAGTTTTCTTCTCCGTAAAATGGGAATGAAAAATACTCATTTACTTCAGGAGATTTTAGGGGGATTATTGAAAACTCTATTTTAAGTGCTGAGTAACTCAAGTGGATGGCAATGAGTGTGTAGGGATTTTTGGGAAGAAATCTGATTACTATAAATTGTGTTATTTCCTGGGTTCTTTAGAGAAGATGCAGAATGAATTGTAGGCTTAGAATCAGGACCATCTCAAGGTCTGTCTTTTGGAAAAGAGCTAGAATTCATTCCTGCTACTGGCGGCTTATGTGTAGGAAAGTGATTCTTGGCCCTGATCTGAGGTTTAAACAATGTTTGAGTCTTACCTTGGAAGAATCATTTGACATGAAAAGACATCTAAGTTTTCATGTAATATATTATTTTTATAAGAAGAGATTAGACATTTACCTCCGGATGAAAGAATAATATTTTGGTGTATAGTTTTCTCATAAAATAACCCATGTCTGGGCGCCTGGGTGGCTCAGTTGGTTAAGGGTCTGTCTTCAGCTCAGGTCAAGATCCTAGGGTCCCTGCATCATAGGGTTTCCTGCTCAACAGGGAGCCTGCTTCTCCCTCTCCTCCCTGCTCCTGCTCTCTCTGTCACTATCTCTGTCTCTCTCTCAAATAAACAAATAAAATCTTAAAAAAAAATAACCCATGTCTTTATTTTTTCCTGCAGACAAAACTGTGTGGAGTTTTACCCCATATTTCTGATTACATTGTGGATCGCTGGATGGTATTTCAATCAAGGTAATTTTAAAATACAATCAACTCTGTTCTAATGATGCCTGTGGTTCTTAGAACCATTAAGGGACAGATGTGCAACCATATATCTACTGATCCCGGAAACTGTTTTAAACAAAACAATCCATGTCTCTGTGCATCAAAGAGCAATGCCCTGCAGATAAGCTAACTTTGGCTTCATTTCAATTTAATTCAGTAATAAAAAAAAAACCAACTTCGAACAAACTGTATGCTGGGCATTCCCAGATGAAAACGACATGAGCTCTGTCTTCAACTCTGATTCCTTAATTCTAGTTTCTCTGCAACAATTCACCCTAATTATCATAGCTGTTATTTATTGAGCACTTACTATATACCAGGTCCTGTTTTAAATTTCCAAACCTATTCAATGTACAGGATATATAGGATTAAAAGCCTTCCTATGAGGTAGTTCTATAATTAATGCCTCCTTTACAGATGAGGAAACTAAATCACAGGTTAAGTCATTTGTCCAATTTCACCTTCCTCAGTATAGGAGAAAACTGGCTGTCAAGTACAGGCAGGGTCTGTAGGTATTTTCCCAAGAACACATGTGCCTTTTCTTGCCTTCTCAAGGATGCAGTGTTCCTGTGTGTAGCAGCTCTGCAAACATCGGGGATATCCTTGGTGCGCTGAAGGCCTAACCCAGCTCCGCCTGTTTCCTTGAACAGCGGGTTGGAGCAGCAGCAGCTGCCTTAGTTGGAGAAATTCAATCTCTTTTGGTTTCCGATAACTTTCATCACCTCATTTGGGTCTGACACTGGATGGCTAAGATTTCAATAAACCCCAATCCAGCTGCTTTCAAAGGCAACCCCATCACTGTCTTCTTGTAATTTTTACTGTCAACGGAGGAATTTCAGATAAAATGTCCTTCAGAGAGAGACTTCTTAACTCTAATCCAACTTGCATTTTTGTGCCCTGAGGCCGTGAATGAAGGCGGGTGTTCCTTGTCAGGTAAGACCGCATTAACAACTCCTGAGGAAAGTGTCTTTGATGGTGGGGCTCAGTCTCTGCTATTTGACCCTTTGAATTTCACTGTAATGGGCAGAATGAGGCCCACTGTCAGAAAAGGATTTTCTGTCATAATTTTCCTTCTTTCTCATGAAAAGTTAGGTTGCCTATCAGTTGCCGTGAATAGTTCTCATTGTCTTTGCGGGAGTTAAGTCATTAGACTGGGGGGGGGGGTCAAAAGTGCAGCCTGCTCCGGGATCTCCACTTCCTCCCTCACAGGCCAGGTGCCCACCCCCCATCTCCTCTCTGCTTGGCCCCCTCCTCCTCACCCGCAGGCCCCACGCAAGCGTCCTTCCCTCAGGAGGCCTTCCCTGAGCCCTGTCTGAGGGCGGCCGGCCCCCGCTGTTCCATTTGTCCTGCGCCATTTCCTTCACTGCATTTTCAATTCTGTGATGTTCTTCTAATTTTTCTCCTTGTTGTCTGTCTTTGCTGATAAAGACATAAAGGTAGGGAGCTTGTATCTATTTCATTGCTAACCCTAATCCTTAGAATAATACCCGGTATAGAGTAGAAACTAAGGAAAATGTTTGTGATCTAATAAAATATGGAATTTAATTTTATCCAGGATATCAGAGCCCCACAGATAGACTCTAAGTGTGTACCCGAGAGCTCTCGCAATCTGCATCCTTTGGGTGCTGAGGAAGAGAGGGTGTCCCTCATGGTAGGGAAAATACAGATATTTTCTGTTGGACAAGATGGCAGAAGATCATGCCATACTCTGCATTTCTTTAGGTGAAATTGATGTATTGTATAGTGAAAGGCACAGACCATACATGGACCATTCAATGAGTTTTAACAAGTGTATACCCATCGAGAAGCAGAGCATGACTACCACTCAAAGTTTGTCTTTTTTAAAGACTTTGTTTGTTTATTTATTTATTTGCGAGAGAGAGCAGGGGGAGGAGTAGAGGGAGAGGGAAAAGCATGTGGGGCTCAGTTTAACGACCCTGAGATCATGACCTGAGCTGAAACCAAGAGTTGGACGCTTAACTGACTGAGCCACCCAGGCACCCCCAGAAAGTTTTCTTTTTATTTTATTTTATTTTATTTTATTTTATTTTATTTTATTTTATTATTTTTTTTAAATGATTTTTTATTATATTATGTTAGTCACCATACAGTACATCCCCGGTTTCCGATGTAAGGCTCGATGATTCATTAGTTGTGTATAACACCCAGTGCACCATGCAATACGTGCCCTCCTTACTACCCATCACCGGTCTATCCCAATCCCCCACCCCCTCCCCTCTGAGGCCCTCAGTTTGTTTCCCAGAGTCCATAGTCTCTCATGTTTCATTCCCCCTTCTGATTACCCCCCCTTTCTTTATCCCTCCCAGAAAGTTTTCTTAATGCCTCCTCCCACGTATGCCCCTCCTCATTAGGCACTTTCAGAGACAGAACTATTCCAGTCTTTTTCATCATACTTTAGTTTTGCCCATTCTAGAACTTTCCATAATTGGAATCATACAGTATGTACTCTTGTGCAATGCTTCATTCACTCAGCGAAATGTTGAGACTCGCTGTGTTGTTGCAAGTGTCCGTGTCTTTCTGTTGCTGAGTGGTATTCTGTATGTAGTATGATTATCTCAGTTTCGTTATCCATTCTCCTGTTGATAGGTTTCTGGCCTCTTTCTCATTTTTACTATTATGAATAAAGCTGCAGTGAACATTCTGTACAAGTCTTTTTATGGACACGTGCTTTCATATCTTTTGCGTAAATATATAGGAATGGAATTGCAAGGTCAAAGGTATGTTTAGCTTCATAAGAAACTACCAGAACTTTTCCCAAAGTGGCTGTACTATTTTGCGTTTCCACAGATAATATATGAGGATTCCAACACCGCCAACATTTTGTGTTGTTGGTCTGTTTAAATTCTAGCCGTTACAGTGGGCATGCAGTGGTGTCATCTCGTTGTGGTTTTTTTTTTTTTTTTTTAAAGATTTATTTATTCGACAGAGATAGAGACAGCCAGCGAGAGAGGGAACACAAGCAGGGGGAGTGGGAGAGGGAGAAGCAGGCTCATAGTGGAAGAGCCTGATGTGGGGCTCGATCCCACAACGCCGGGATCACGCCCTGAGCTGAAGGCAAACGCCCAACCGCTGTGCCACCCAGGAGCCCCCCTCGTTGTGGTTTTAAGATACAGTTTGCTGATACCGAATGATGTTGAATAATGTTGAAAAAAGCCCTCGTGTGCTTATGGGTGCATTTGCTTATCTTCCTGTTGAATAATCTATTCAAATATTTTGTCCATTAAAAAAATTAAGTTGTTTTCCTTCCACGATTGAATTGTCGGAGCTGTTTGTGTATTCCGGACACGTACACGTTTTGTGAGCATCTTCTCAGTTGTCCTGTCACATGCTGAGAGACCACCAGCATATTCTGTACCTGCTCTATTTTTTCTCTATAGTTTTTGCTACCTGTCTGGGTCTGCTGTACATATATGCCCGTCACCAGTATTTCTGGGGATATTCAGAAGCAGCTAAAAAAAGGTAAGGAGAAGCTACGAATTGGGTATTTCGGCAAAGAGTAGCAGGGGGCAGTCTGAGCTAGCTGCACGTTCCTGAGGGTGTTAACAGCCCCGAGGGTCGTGGTCGCGTGACTGATCTGTGTGGCCCAAGACCCTTCTTACCAGGCCGTGCACAACGAGGGGTGCGACGGGAACGGCACGCACAAACTCTGCCCTCAGTGTGCACTCGTGGCCACCACACTTGAAATCCTTGCAAGAATCGTGCACGATCTCCAAAAACTTGCAAAGGAAATGATCCTGCCCAGTCTCGATGATCTTGAATGTTCAAAGGAGCCAGTCTCTGTGGCTAGGCATCCCCTTCAATTTATGTGATGAATCAGAATTTTCGAATGGCAGAAACCTGGACATTCTGGGCGGTGCCAGCAGCAAGCAGCCGACCTCAGGCCGCCTCCCTCCATCCCTGCAGCTGCTTAACCCCTCTCTGCCTCGTGTCTGTCCCGTAGGATCACCGGTTTCCGGCTGAGTCTGGGGAGTCTGGCCTTGCTGACAGTCCTAGGCGCCCTGGGAATTGCAAACAGCTTCCTGGACGAATACCTGGACGTCAATGTCGCCAAGAAACTGAGACCCTTCTAATGTCCCCCCCGCCCCTTTGCCCAAATACTTGCAGAAGCTGTGTCCACCCTGAAGATTATGTGGGGTCAGCTGATCAATTTTTAAAAAGAAAAGTCTTTATTCTGTTTTTCCTGAAATGGCTTTGTAGGAACATATCCTTTAGAGAATACCTTTTCTGTTGAAGAATTAAAGTCCGCCACGTAGGGCTGGAACCGTATCCTCAGTGCCCAGGCTCTTTTCTTGAAGCGCGTGCTGAAGTCACAACTGCTCATGTGGGGAGAGAGCAGCCTGACGTGTGCCGGCTCCTCTGTGGGGCCACCATCGTCCCCCGCCTCTGAGACTACTGCTCTTGCTGGAACGTTCCAGACAGCTGCGAATAAGGCAGCCAAGCTGACTTTGCACAGATGGCTGCACGTGGGGGAAGTCAGGCAAACACACAGAGTAGCCAGACGAGAGAGTCATCAACTAATAGCACAAAACAAATCTGGGTGTGAAATCGACTTTATAAAGGAAAAAGGAAAAGAAAGAGGCCTATCATTTTTAAGGAACCATCCAGGCACTAGTGTGCCGTGGATGTCCTTGCCCCTGGCCAGGGGAGGGAGGGTCATGGTCACAGCTGGAGCGAGGGCTGGGTTCTGCTGTATGTCGTCCTGTGTCGCGTGGGATTTGGGGTCAGCAGCTGTTGTGACCCCGCGGTGCAGTCACTGTGTGGCACGATGCAAATGACCCTTCTTTACTTTCTTCATCTTTTTAAAAAAGATTTTATTTGTTTATTTGAGAGCACAAGCAGGGAGGGCAGCAGGCAGAGGCAGAGGGAGAAGCAGACTCCCTGCTGAGCAGGGAGCCGGATGTGGGGCTCGATCCCAGGATCCTGAGATCATGACCTGAGCTGAAGGCAGATGCTTAACCCACTGAGCCACCCAGGTGCCCCTACTTTTTTCATCTTTAAGATGGGAATGAATTCACCTCACAGTCTTCAGGGACTTTAGGAAAATGGAATTACGAGCATATATAACACATTTTAACATCAAGAAAAGGGCTCTCTTAATTTTTCTAAAGAAATCTGGACAGCCTCAAGTCTGTTGTGGGCATCTTCAAGAAGCTGTTGATTGGGACTTTTCTTTTTTGTGGGTACAGAGGAAGTTTTAAAGACTATGGATAATAGGAAAAGAAATAAAGGCATTTAAAAACTAGTGTTTCCAGATTAGTGGGGAAGAGATGACAAGCCCCGCATCTCACGTAGCAGTACTAAATATTTGCAAATACACTGAGAACCTAGTGGTCGGGGAATGGGGATATGAGGCTCCTAGTCTGGTTCCCTTACTCGCTGGCTGTTTGCCTTTGAATAAGGCACCTTGGCAATAGGGGAGCGGAGCGAAGAAGTGAAGACCAGACCCAGCCAGCACCAATCCTGTTCTAGCACGCGCTGGCCCTGCTTCCGCAGCTCTCCGTGGCTCTCGGCCTCCGTTCTCCTTCGGCAAAATGGGGCTATTACTCACTCTAAAATGCTGTGTTTCTATGGTCTTTTTGCTCTTTAGTATTCCGATCAGTTACGGTGACTTGTATGGCGACATTGAATTGTTTTATACATTGAAGACAATAAGGAAGAAAGAATGCAAATTTTTGACCCCAAAGAACAATTACTGAATACTCATATCCTTCAGAAGTGGGGAAAAGAACACAGGACTTTCCCAATCTCGCCCTTGAGGATATATAAATGATTTCTATTTTGCATCTAAATTGGAGCTGTTTAAAAAGGTAAACTACAGGGGTGCCTGGGTGGCTCAGTTCGTTAAGGGGCTGCCGTCCTCTGCCCTCTGATCCTGGGGTCCTGGGATCTAGCCCCACATCAGGCTCCCTGCTCAGCAGGGACCCTGCTTCTCCCTCTCCCTCTGCCCCTCCCCCTGCTTGTGCTCTCTCTCTCTCAAATAAATAAAATCTTTTAAAAAAATGAAAAAAAATAAAAAGTAAACTACAAAGACACACCCACAGAATTTGGTTAAAAACTTGTGGAAAAAGAAGATGGGCACACCAGGATATCAGAGCTTTGTATCTTCAAGCATCTGAACCATAAAATTTATTTCCTTTGTTCTAATTCTATTGTCACCAAGGCAACCTCTTGATTATTTTAATTCCTACAAATTTGGCTACAAGGAGGAAACATGCTGGCCAGAGAGATGTGAGTTTCTGATCTGTTTGAGTTATATATGTATATGTTTTGTATATTAATGAGTTGATGGGTTTTATTTTTAGAAATCAGACTCATTGTCTCAAAACAATGTTATGAAAAAAGGGATGGAGAACTATTCTATATTAAAAGAGTCTTAAGAGGCATAAAAACGAAATGGCACAATGGGATCCTTAATCAAATCCTGGTTGGAAAGAAACAGCTCTGGAAGACATTCGGGAGACAATTGGGACAATCTGAACACGAAGTGAGAATCAGGGGATATCAGGGGCTAATGGTAATCGTGTGAGGCATGATAATCTCGTGGGCAGGGAAGAGAGTGCCCCGATTCTTGGGAGCTGCGTGTTGAGAGGTTGAGGGGTGCAGTAGCTGAGTGGGGAAAACTTACTTGAAACGGTTCTGCAAAGTGTACGTGTGAAGCATGCAAAGTGCGAATAGTTACTAAACTGAGGCAAGGGTGCAGTTCGTCGTGCCGTTTGTCTACTTTTCTGTTTGATAATGTTCATGGTGAAAAGCTTAAAATCATTTCTAAGAAGTTAAAACCTAAAGCCACAGTCTTGGTAGCTGTGAGGATTTTTTTTTTCTTTTTTAAATTGAGCGCTATATGCTTGCTTTGGGATCTGTGGGCTCGATAGGGCCACGGCCTTAGTGGTGGCCCAGCAGCTGTCCCAGACGCGGCAGGGACACCGGGGTGCACGTGTGGACGCTGCTGTAGTTGCTTCCACCTGTTGCGTGGAGTCCGGCAGGTTGCGGTAGTTTGCCCGGAAGACGCCAGAGTGGGCGTCCAATGTTGTTGGAACTTGAAAAAGAGATGAGAGGACAAAACTGAGGAGAGAAGAAGAGGAAAAAAATGAAAAACAAAACAAAACAACAGAGCACTGGTCATACAAACAAGTCGTCCTGTTCCCTTTCCAGGCATTTCCCCTCCCCCACTTGCCTTTGCAGGGTCGGAGGTGGGTGAGGTGTTCATAAGGAAAAATATCGGGTCATTTGTTTTTTCACCCTTTGTCTCCAGACACAGTTTTCCTTGAAAAGAGTGGTGGCAGGCAGCGGCAGTGTCGCTCATCTGATGCTTCCGAATGCTCCTTAACTTTCAGCAGTGAAATACGTCTTTCTCACTGGGACAGATGCTTACTGACTCCCCGATAGATGTTTCCTCTCTGCCTCTTCCCCCATCACACACTGACTGCACTGGGATTTTAAAAAGGCAGTAAGATGACACGTGAGAAATCTTTTCGAAGGAGAAGGGGATGCCATTCACCCAGTACACAGCACTTTGGTGTGAGTGACAGTGTGTGGTTTTAATCACTCGGGACTAGGAACACTCAACTCCTCTCGGAGCTTCCAGTTTTTACTTCTGTTCGTCCCACCCTCCCCGCCCCCCTCCCCCCGTTCATTCTACAACCTCCTGTTACCTGGTGGAGTACGAAGCCCTTATCAGTGGGACAAAGTGCTGTGTCATACTGTTCTCCACGCTGTTGTGTGCCTTCCTGTCTGGAACCACAGTCCCCCAGGGGTGGGCCCGGCCTCTCCCACAGTCAAATGCATTCTTCTTCTTGGCTGGTATGTATTAAAACACCTTTGTTTTGGGTTTGTTTTTGAGGATTTTATTCTGTGCTTGTGGCCTGTTTTTCTGCTTAACCCAGAGAGTTTTGAATCATGTTTTACTATGCTTTTTCAAGGTTGATGGAAAGTCTTAGGTCAAGTCTCCTAGAAGGGGAGGGTGGATTCACATGTGTGTGATTCATTAGTGAAGGCCCCCCCCTGGGAGGGTAATCAGAACAGAGTGGGGAAGGGCCAGAAGCCAAGTAAGGACAACTTCAGGCAAAGTCCTAGCCTCTGATCCCACAGGGGAGCTCTAGAACATAAATCCCATCTCAGGGCTTGTCCAGACCACCTGACTGAGTTCTCACACTCTTGCTCCAGGGAGTCACTGATTACCGCGGATCTGGAGAAATGTAAAGTTCTAATCATTTCCAACAGTTGTGGATGGTGCAGGCCAAGCCAGGCCTAGGCCCAGGGCAGTCCTTCAAAGAGAGATGCAGCAAGGGCTAGTAGATGTGAGATGTCTCTGGGTTGTGCATGTGTGTGTGTGTGTACACGGACAGTGTCCACTACAGTGGGCCAAGACCCTTGTGTTACTTTCCCTTCCATATATTTCTTGAGGTTTCTTTCTTTCTTTTTTTTTTTTTTTCCCCTAGTATGTTCCTTTCAAAGCTGACTTCTCTTCTCTTTGCTACATCCCTTGGGATGCAAATTTAGAAAGTTTTAGTTGTGTGGTTGAATTAAAAAGACTGGGAATGATTGACTGATCTCCACTGTTAAATAAATGTTTAATGATATCACGGATTTTGAGACAAGAACTGCAGTTAATCAATTAAAACCCAGGCATAGTGTATCCGTTTAATTAAGGTTGGAGATCCAGTGACATTCCTAAAATAAACTATACTTTGGATTGATTCAGATAATGATCTTTTATTTGTTTCCTTGTCTTTAAAAGTGGTATGTCAACATCACTTCATTTCTACATTTCCGAGTTCTGTACATTTCTTAAAAGGAAATAAGCAATGCTCAATGTACAAAGTAAAAACAGAAAACTAGAAAAATCTGAATAAAATGGAGCAAGTTGCCGTAGGTCATACAGTACAAATTAGTCATTAGATGTCATCTGAAGTGCAATATACCAGTGCTGTGATGATGAGTTAAGGAGCGAAATAAAAATACTCTATTTTAAACAAACAGTATATATATATTTATATGTATATTTTTTACAGATAGTAGACCCAGTGATATCTGCAGTATTGTAAAAACTTATTTACAAATAACTTTTTTAGACATTACATATACATCAGCACCGTAGTAAAAACAAAAACAAAAACAAAACAAAACGACCTTATTAAAATCTACCTCTCTATTTAGTTGGTCCCAGTACTAAGCATTCGGAGGAAGCTGTTAAAAGGTAATGGAGCCCCCTTCTCCCATCAGCCACCTCCAGTTTCTCATCATTGCTCATATATTTGTTTCCTGTACCTTTCAGAAAAAGGTAATTATGTTTTCTGTCTTCTTGCTTGTTTACTTTTTTCTTTTCTTTTTTTTTGGTTTTTATCTGTTCCTACTCAAGAGTTTCCACGGTGGTGTCCCTCCCCATGCAAGGAGTTCATGGTCACCTGCCGCCACGTCTTCCTAGGAGGAGCGCAGCCCCTGCCTGGGCTCTTGCCCACCTGGCCTCCTCTGGTCTCCATCCTGCCCCTTGCTCAGTAGATCTAGCGCCGTGGGACAGGGCGAGCAAGCCAAAGGCGGTGTTTGCCGGCCTGCCGCCCCTCCGCCCTCTGCCCCCAGCTTTCCATTCCTACCTCCCCCCCCCCCCGCCGCCCATCTCAGGACAGCCCCCTCTCCTCTGGATGCAGCCAGTCCAGCTCCCCACAGCCCGGGCCCATGCATGATGCGGCGAGGTGCGTGTGGGCATACAGAGGGAGCCAGGCTTTCGGACACGGAGGGAGCGTGTGGTAGGAGAAAAGCACACTCCACTCTTATTCTGGACAATAATTATGCCACATGGCCTCCCAAACAGCAGCAAGTACTAAAGACACAAGCCTAATGGTAAGTAGCAGAGGTTGTCATCCCTTACGACAGACTTCGATTGGGGCAGATTTGAGTGAATTACAAGGAGAACGACTGTATAGGACTTTGGAAGTGGATGACTTTGCCCATATGGAAGGAGCTGTATCTTCCTTCTTTTTGTTGTCAAAATGTGTTAGGTGGAGCATTTGACTTCAGTTCCTCATCTCTCAGCATTTTAGATTTGTCTTTCCGGTGAGGAGGGATTAAGGGCAAGGCCAATTTCAGAGCATCACCCTGGGATTTTTCCAAAGGGAGCCAGAGTCAGCGCCCCTTGGGCCATGCCTCCCAGGGTAGACCAGAAGTATCAGGTGTGGCTCGTAGTAACCCGCCATGGAACATCAGAGGGGCCTGCTCACTTCTGGGCAGAGAATATTCACTCAACTACACGTTAGAGAAAGAAAACTCCAGTGTTGCCTTTGCATTTCAGGCATTGTCTAAGTTCTTGCTTTTATTATGATTCTGCCCAGGCCCCCTAAAGACAAAAGCTTCATTTCTTCTCGTATAGTCTGTAAGGAGAAGCAAGGGCAGGATGGGGTGAGGCAAGAAGGAACAAGGGCAGGGTGCAGGTAAAGTGGCCACACTGGCAGACACAGCATCCAGTCGGGGTCTCCCCACCCTGTGGCCACTGGAAGTAGATGTGAACTGCCTAGACGCATTGGTATGACACTGGGCCCCCAAGAGGCTCCAGCCCAACTACACGGAGTGCCGGCTGCCACAGTCACGGTCACCGGCAGAGGGCTGCCTCCCCCAGGACTGCCGGGGACACCATTCTCCAGGCTCACTTGGCTCTCTTTGAGAGGCAGCTGACAGCAACGCCTCTAAAATTCCTGAGGGTCATCACAGGGCAGCAGACAGGCTCGTAGGATCCTTTGCGGTCTCCTGTTCTTCGTGCCTACCCTCCAAACACAGTAGCATGTCTCGACGCCCGACCTCTCTTTCCAGCCAGAGTTCAGCACGCTTCCGACCTGTGCTCTTGGCCTGTGCAACTTCGCAGCAGCCTCCGTGGGTCGCGCCCGGCCCGAGGCTCTGCGGTCTCCGGACCGGGCCCGGAGGGGCTGGCGGAGCCCGCACGCTGGGCAGCAGTCTGTCGCGGCTGGAGCAGCGCTCCCGGGGCCAGGCGAGCACAGGGAGTGCCGAGCAGAGGGGCTTGGGCTCTGGCTTCCCCACCGGCCTCCGCCGCGTCTCCCTCTCTTGCAGCAGGGATCCGCGTGGCGTGTTGTCTCGGTTGCTGTGTGACGATCAGGCGGAATGAGGCCCAGGGGGCCTGTGGATTGGCACCTGGATCCTTCACCGTCAGCCAGCAGCAGTTTTGCTCAGTTTACGTGGGTCAAAAAAACAAAAAACAGGGATGGCTCAACATCCTGTTTCTTTTTCACGTTTTAAGCTTTCAACACTAGAGTTGTGGCTCTCGGGGTTCCTCTTGACTAGGGGTTCCCAAACAACTCATCAAGCTCCTGCATCCACTCGTCCCCCGGCCCGGCTTTGATGATGGAGTCCACGAGGTCCGCGCTGTCCGAGAGGCCGGGGAAGGAGGCGCCGGCCGCTTCGCCGCTGTAATTGTAGGACATGTCCTGAGGGGGGTTCCGCTCATAGGCCTGGCTCTGGCTGCTCGGGGCGAAGCTGCCGCTGGGCATCTGCTGCTGTGCTGGGGGCTGGCTGAAGGCTGGCATGCCGGGGACGCCCTGGCTCAGGCCAGACATGACCATCGGCCTGGCCTGGCCGCTGCCTTGCTGCCCCGGGAGCGGTGGCATCATCTGCCGGCCCATGGCGGCCGGGTTGAGGGTTCGCACGGCGCCAGTGTTGGCATCCACAACCTGGCTCAGTCCCTGCGGGAAGTGTTGCTTGGTCAGCCTCGGCTGGCCAGCCTGAAGGGGGAAGCCGGTGCCGTTGTTGAACGATCCCAGTTCGCCACTAGTCCTCCCCGGCATCCCCTGTAAGCTCCTCTGCGGCCAGCTCTGCGTGCCCTGCTGGACCGTTCCCATGATGCCCTGCAGCCTGGGCGGGCCCTGGGGCCTCGGCAGCGCTTGGCTCACCGGCCCTTTCATCGGCTGGTGCTGCTGGGTAATGGCTGAGTTCACCAGCATGCTCTGACCGAAACCACTCACCATCCCAACCCCTTGCCCGGAGGTGGGCTGCCTTGGCCCCTGCGCTTGGTTGTGTGTGATGCTCATGCCACTTTGGTTTGGGTGCTGCAACATTTGGGTCATTCCTGTGCTCATATTGTACATTCCTGGTTGGCTGGTAGGTGTGTTGCTGTAAGGGGCCAGTCCCATCTCCGACTGGGCTGCTGCCGTGGCCATTGTCCCTGGGTTCTGGGAGGGTCCCATTCCCATCATGCCTGCGTTCTGTGCCATCAACCGTGACGTTCGAATGCTCTGGAGGGCTGCTTGGCTTCTCACGGCTGCTATATCCTGGGGAGAACCTACAGGGGAAAAAAAGGCATACCCATTCGCTCATCTCAATAAATAATTTACTATAACATGTTGTTGGGATTATCTTTAGGCATGAAAACATTCTTTTATATGAGAGGATCTATTCTAAGTCTTTAATAAAAATGATTATTTATCTGACTATAACACATGCTGATTGTAAAAAATTCCGAAAATATTGAAAAGTACAACGATGAAAATTAAAGTTACCCTAATTCCCCCCATCCAGAGATAACCACTGCTATTATATAAATAGACACATGAAAATAGGGGTCATACTGGACACATGCTTTTGCAGTTGACTTGATATACTATTATGATTTTTGTTCACATTTCAGAAGCAAATTGTTTCTCACGCTTCTTGATATGATGCCATCCTCAACGAATCAGATACCATTATTTTTGGAGGTGAGAGGGAATTCACCTCCTGGGCTAAATTAGGAAGAAATGGCTGATCACTTTGTGTATTCTATTTGTGAAGTGGAACATGGTTCAGTAGAGAATACTATCAATAAAGACCATTAGACTAATTTCCCTTAAGACCCGAGCAGGATTTGAGAGGTTAAAGGCCATTGCTCCTGCTAAGAAGCTATTTCGACAGATGGGACGTTTTCTGGATCCACTCTATAGATTTCCACATGCTCCAGATTCTCTGAATCATAACATGTCAGTGCAAACTGGCCAGCTTCCTGAGCTAGAAAAACAATCATCCTGCCACTCGCTCCTTGGCAATGAACTGGATGCATTTCTGCAGCAAAGTCTACTCACTCCTTCAAAACGGCAGTGACGACTTCTCTCCGCAGATCGCTAACGTGGTTTTAATGATGCTGTTTAAAAGTTGGCCAGAGTATGAATGCCAAGTCCCTCAACTCTAATTAGGCATTTGAGTGAGTCCTTCTTTTCATGTTCCTAGGAAATTTCCAAATCAGCCAAGAGAATGGAAAGGTCACCCTGAGAACCCCAGTCAATGTTGTAAAGGGCTAGGGAGTGCACAAAAATGAGTTTTTTCTATGTCCCTGCTAATAATGATTAAGTCTGAGACAAAGACAAATAGTTCTTGGTTTTTTTTCTGGACACTTAAAAAAGGTGCAGCATGGGAGCCGATCGATGTTATAAGCAAATGTGATACTACCTGGAACTGGGATGAGAAACCAGATGAGAACAGTGTAAGCTTGTTAAGCCTGGCACCTGGGCAGTAAGTGTGTTTCTGTCTTCCTGATGGGGTTATTGATTTCTGGGCAGCAAATATGTCTCCATATTTTCCTTTCTTTCTTTAAGAAAGTAAATTATGGGAATTTTGATTATGACTTAAGTTTTTGTGGCTTGGGATCAATATCATGGTGCATTGAGAAATGAAATGGTTTCTGTGGGGGAAAGCTGGAAGGGCTGGGGGACATCCCTGGAAATGTTTCAGGTTTCCGTTTTAAGCTTCATTCTATCTAAGTGATTTAAAAAAAAAAATCAAAAGTTCCTGTTAAAGACTGGATGGAAGTATATATTGCAATTTGTAATCTTGTGATGAAGTTTTGTGACTTTAACGACTAAATCTGTATTGACTGCATGGCCAATCTGATCACTGTGGTGAAGTGGGTTATTGAGTTGTTTATAAAAAAGTTTAAGGAGAAAATATTGCTGACTCGGAGACCGATTGGCTAGAGCCAAATTACATAAACAGGCTGACGAGCTGCTGGAAACAGATGAAAAGACTTCCATATTTTGGACATTTTTGTTGTATGTTTATAATGGATATTTTGAGGGACTGGAAATGGTCTGGGCTACTTTGGTGAATGAGAAATAGGTTCCTCTTTGTAGAGGACAGAAATGCTATAAGGCCTTTTAAGAGGTATTGAAGTGTTAATCCAAGCTAACCTTTATTTTTGGTATAAAATGACTGTACTATCTAGGTATAACTTCTATGAAAAAAAAGGGGACATTTTAAAACCAGCAATCAGCTCCATATTTTTATCCTAAGTAGAAGCAAAATGCTTTTTATTAATCTAGTTTTATGCCTTCAGCAATTTTAAATATGTATAGGAAAACATGCAAATGTGTCCAAAGAATTACCTTGTCGTTATCTGATTACTATATATGCTAAATAACAGACTAATTTTTTTTCTTCTTCTTCTTTCACTTTCGTCTAAAACAGATATTGTGGGGACACTGTACTCAAATTAATTTTCTTGTCCACCGGTTTACGTCACAATGTCAAAGAAAATCTTCCACATTCAAACAGAGATCATAGGCAATTTTTTCTTAAAAGGGTCTGTTTTCTATTTTCACTCGCAGGAAGGCTGTATTTGTGAAAAATATGCATTTCTCCATAGGCATGTAACATTGCCCAGAGGCACAAAGCTCAATAAGAGAAAGATAGTCATTAAACCTTTGAAATGTGTAGTGGTGAGCGTCCGTGTGGGTTCTTGTGCAACTTATTCCTAACGGAACTCTCCAAGGACAGTATTTCTTACCTACCAATTTGCTGTTTTCCCAGATATCTCAGATATTGTGATATCGCAGGTGTTAGTAAAATAAAATAGGGAGGAGAGTAAAAAGAGAAAAAAAGTGTATCAGTCAGCTCAGGGACCCTACAATGTCACTGGTTGTTGGACTTAAGTACAGCTAAATTTCTAGATTGATTACCTGTGAAAAGTTCAAAAGTTCAAAGAGTGAAACTCTTAAACTGGACCCAAAGCATACAGAATGACTCATAATGTAGAAAAAGTATTCAATTTCGGGGGGGTCCCTTTATTCCAAAAGATAATACATGAGTTATGAACCTAGAAAAGTCAAGGGACACTCTGCTGGGTTTATAAGATTTTATATTTTTAATTAATTCTTAATAGAAATCCCCGGTTTTTAAAGTGTGGCCCTTGGGCCAGCAACAGCAGCAGCAAAGCAACTCCTGGGAGCTTGTTATAAATGCAAATTCTCAGGCCCTGCTCCAGACCCGCGGAATCAGAGACTCTGGGGGTGGGGCCAGGTCAGCTGTGCTTTTTTTTTTTTTTTAATTTAAATTCAGTTTAGTTAACATATAGTGTATTATTAGTTTCAGGGTTAGAATTTAGTGATTCATCAGTTGCGTGTAACGTCTGTGCTCATTATATCACGTGCCCTCCTTAATGCCCATCGCCCAGTTACCCCATCCTCCCACCCCCACTCCCTCCGCCAACCCTCTGTTTGTGCTTTCACAAGCTCTGCTGGTGATTCTGATGCACCTAAGGTTTGAGAACTTCAGGGATAAACCTGGGGGGGGGGGCTCTGTGTCTGCAACGAAAACTATGTGTGTAACAGTGACCGCTTCCACTTCCCCCTGCCCGTGACCAAGTGAGAAACAGAACTCTTCAAAGAATGATGGCGCTAACTTAGTGCACAGAACACCTGTGCACAGCTTCATTGCTTTTGTCCTTCCCTGGGTCAAGTCCAAAGGGTTCTGAAATGATACATGTGTTCCAGGGGGTAGGGAGTGGTAGCCACTCAAGCCCCAGGGTTTTCGCAGGCAATCTTCAGTGAGTCCGGCAGCGAACACCAGTGGCTTTCAGACTCTACAACCACTACTCACAGCGTGTGATCCAGTATATACACATGCAGGTTTACAACGGAAACGAAAATTTCCCTATTGTGATATACGCTGATAATTGTTTTCTATTCTATTTCTCTTATTATTATTAAAGATTTACTTATTTATTTGACAGGGAGAGTGAGCATAAGCAGGGAGAGCAGGAGAGGGAGAAGCGGGCTCCCTGCTCAGCTGAGCAGGGAGCCGGATGTGGGACTCGATCCCAGGACCCTGGATCATGACCTGAGCCAAGGGCAGACACTCAACTGACTGAGCCACCCAGGTGCCCCACTATTCTATGTTGGTTGTGACCCATTAAATTGTCTTTACAACCTACTTATGTGTTGCAACCCAAAGACTGGAAAATGCTACCCTACATCATGAATTTTTCACTCACTGTCCATTGAGAAGGGCAGCACTTGTGCAACACTACACAAAGTTTGTGTACATTTACACATATGCATACTTATGTGCAAGGGACTTCATAGCTTCTGGGAGATTCTCGAAGTCATAGGTAACACTTGAGAAATTTGGACCAAGGATCTAGGTCCCACGAAAAGGGCAGAGGATGGGAATTAGGATTTCCACTAGTAGATGACCCCAGTAATCCCCTGAAAACTCCTGTGATGAGATTGGGAAGGGTCTTCAGGCTCATCCTCTACCCCATACAAGACCCTCAGGGGCTCTCTGTATTGGAGGTGGAAGGGATTGATATTTGAGTGGACTTTGGACTACATAAAAGTATGGCAACATGGAGCATACAATGTGCCCATTGCTACTGGGTCATGGGTCAGGATTTCTGCAAAGGGCAGCAGGATCAAGATAGCCCAGTCAAACTCAAAGCCCATGCGTCTTCTAGATTCAGCAGAGATTGGTGGCCGCTGCAAGCCATTCTCCCATGTCAGTCGTTGGAAGTGAGGGCTTTGGCCAGCTGACATGCTGGGGTTAGCAAGAGGGATGTGGCACAGGACTGTTCCTCCTGTGCTCACTGAGACGATGACCCAGGCATAGACAAGACTGATATGGAACCAAACAGGCACCAGTATGCCCTTATTGGCTATTAAACTATCGAAATACTTCCGTATCTTTGGTAAAGAACGGCTATCCCAGCCCTGCGCCCCCCTCCCCCCGCCACTCTTACCCGTCCTGCCGCCAACCAGGACCTTTCTGGGACCAGCAACCCAAAAGTTAACCTGGCACGGCAGAGGACTCCAAAAATGCATTCTGACATATTGGTACCCTCACTTTAAACATTTTTCATGTTACCTGAACACGAGCCCAGCACAGAAGGCAATGCCCCTGGCAACACTCGCACTTACACGGCACGGCTGGACGGCATAGAACGGAAGAGGGCTCACTGGCCTCACCTTGGAACTGATTGACCTGCTGCACTGGGTATGGATTCCGCTGCTGCTGGAGGTGCTGGCGCGGTAAATGGGACTGCTGCAGCTGCTAGAATGACAGCACAAGAAGGGCAGGGAGGTGACATGGGGAGAGGCAATGAAATATGGTGGCAGTTTTGAGGAAGGCAGTTTTTTCCAACACTAAACTTTGTGTTGAGGAATACGGTGCATCCAGGCAGGTGCACAAGGCCTGAGTTTGATGGGTTTTCGCAAAGCGAACACATTCCCGGTAAACAGAGTCTAGATCAAGAAACTGAACTCTGCCTGGAGCCCCGCATGCCCCTTTCCAGTCATTACTGACCCCAGGGAACCACTTCATCTGGCCGGGGACTGCTCTCCTGACCTAACAGCACAGACTAGTGATGTCTGCTTTTGTACTTCGTGTAAGTGGATTTATGCAACGTAGTGGAGTCTGGCTGGGGTGTCTGGCTTCTTGCGGTCATCACTGTATTTACGAGATTCGTCCATGTGGATGCACGTAGCTGTGGTCTGTTCACTGTCGCTGTTGAGTAGTATTCCGTCACATGGATGATTAGACCACGACTTATTTACCTATTCTCCTAGGGCCTTCAGGGTTTCCAGTTTTTGGCTGTCACAACTACCGCCGCTAGGAACATCCTCGTCCGTGTCTTTCGGGGAGCGTCGGCAGACCCGCTGGCCCGTGAGGCGTGTGCACTGCGGGAGGCGGTTCTGACTTTGACTACCTACCATCAGCTTGCAGGTTTCGCTCAGCATTGTGGGACCCAGCGCAAGGGACAAGCAACTCATTTTTAATGACCTAAAGAGCTGCTTCCGGTACAGGAAGCTGGGATTCTCAGGGGCTATAAAAAAAAGGCTCATCGGATCCCACGAGGCCACACTGCCTGGAGGATACTCCCCCGCAAGTACAATACACAGCGTTTAGTGCCTTCAGGAAACCGCGTGGGACTCCACTGTCCAGGAGCCGGGAGGCTGGCGATTTCCTCTTTCTTCTTCCACTCCCGGGGGTTCTGTGCTGCCGGCGCTGGCACCAGTCTACTGGAAAGGCTATTATGATCATTACCACGCTGTGTGTGAAAGGGAAAGAAACTGAGAGCGAGGTGGAAAGAGCAGAGAAAGGGGTTTGAGTTCCCGGTCTGCCATCAAGTAGCTGCGTGACCTTCGGCTCCTCATTACCTCCTCCTGCCCTTGCTGAATATTCATGGAGCACCTTCCGTCTGCTCGGCTTATAAAGAACACACAACAAGGGCCCTACTCTTTCAAGTGTTCATTATAAAAATAACACACATTGACCACTTCTTAACACATGTGTTTATTTCTATTTTTTCCTCTTGTTTTTGTTTCTGGGCAGCTCTATAATTTTCTTTCTCTTTCTTTTTCTCTTTTCTTTTTCTGCACAAGGCCAGCCAGCACTCTGGCAACCAAAGAAAAGAAAAGCCTCTGCTCTGCTCACCCCAGCCTGTGGTGCCTACCAGGGTGTTTTGCACAAACTGTTGAAATTAATTAATTGTGTAGATGAAGTGTAGACAAGAAACCATGCTAATCTTTTAGGCAGCAATAGAAGGGCATGATTGAGAGGAAACTGAGCACTTACAGCTTCTCCTCAGCCAAACTTCTCATATTATGTACGAATTTAAGTGTCCTACTGCCCACTGCGAATAAGCCCTGGGGTGGCCTGGGGTGGGGTGGGGGTGGGGCTCCAGTTCCAGTCCCCGGCTCTGCCTCTCTAAGCTCTGCCATCTCTGATAAATCCCATGAGCTACCTGGCCTCAGTTTCCTCACAGGTAAAATACAAAAGCCTTCATGATCACCAATATTTCTTTCAGGCCTAAAATTCCAGGTTCTGTGGGACCTTTGTGAATGGAAGAGAGGTGACTTGCTCCGTGCTCTTTGAGAGTAAGGATCAAACATTAATTCATACCTGTTTTCAACCCGCTCTGATTCTTAAATCACTAGAATCATTTAAAGTTCCCAAAGATAGGCAAGATCGCAAATCCTTCTGACTTTCCCTCACGTGTCCCTTCAGGAAATCCCAGGATCTCTAATACTCTGCTTTCGAGATTGAAATTCTTAGGGCACTTTCACTGCTGCTGCAGAGCCCAGGAAAGTCAGCTTGGCGTTGGCAGTATTCATTCACAAAACAAAAAGCTGACAGCTCACCACTTATGAGCCCCCGAGAGGCTGCGCTGGTCTGCTCTGTCTCCGGGCACAGGTAAGATGTGGGGCTGACACGCTCCCAGCCTCACTTCTGGGCTAGTCCCACTGGGGCTCACAGCTGTGGCCGCAGCTCTCAGGTCACACTCCATGACACCAGGGTCACATGACAGATCCCCACACACATGTGTACACTTTCTAAAGAATTTTACACGCATTATTCCACGTGATTCTTCAAGCAGTTAGAGGAGAAGGCTGGGAAATTTTTAAACCCAACCTGGTGGATGAAGAGAGGGGGTGAGAGGTTTTTCCAGACCATACCACAAGCAAAAGATGGGACATATTTTGAGTCTGAGTAAAACTGTTCTTTCCTCCGTCCCTCTTCATGGCTCGGTTTCCACAACTTTTTTTTTTTTTTAAAGATTTTATTTATTTATTTGACAGAGAGAGAGACAGCCAGTGAGAGAGGGAACACAAGCAGGGGGAGTGGGAGAGGAAGAAGCAGGCTTCTAGCGGAGGAGCCTGATGTGGGGCTCGATCCCAGAATGCCGGGATCACGCCCTGAGCCGAAGGCAGACGCTTAACGACTGAGCCACCCAGGCGCCCCTCGGTTTCCACAACTTGCTAAAGAGTTACACCCATTGCCCCATCTTTTCCAAGGAGCTCTGTGTGTCCTGGGTTCTGAGGCGCGCCCTGTTCTCTCAGCGCCCCGTCTGGGGACCCTCCTGGGGCAGCTCTTCTTCATCCACTCTTCTGCTTCCCTCCTAGTTCCCTGAGGTGTGGCTGCCCTCGCCGAGTGGGACGCCCCTGGCGGGCACGACGGCGTTCTACCTGGTCACCCTGTCTCCTATTTGTGCCTTGGTCACAGCACACACATCAAAGGCCAGCGCACGAAGGATCAGGCGCACCTGAAACGCATTGGGATTGGCTGAGGAGAGGATGTCCTAAGCCTCGCTTCCCCTCGGCAGCTCCATTTATCACTGCCTGAGAGATATTAGCATGGTTCCTTGTCACACACCTTATGCAGGGTGAGAGGGAGAGAGGTTTGTTTGTACAAGAGCTGCCAGGCGGCTGACTGACCTTGGTAAAAAGGGAGATAATTACACAGCTGCTCAGGAACAAAAGCGAAGAAGGGAACATAAGTGAACTGTGCTCAACAGTACAATTTTTCTATTTGGGGGATGATTGGTGTTACTCTGAACCACTGCTCTTCGTAGGGACCTCAACATGGCTGCATCCCACACAGTATCTTGTGTGTGTGTGTGTGTGTGTGTGTGTGTGTATAGTGAAGGATGCTTGATAAATTTCCAAAATTCTGATTGTATTAGGAACATTCTGGAAGGGGAAATGTCAGGCAGAGCTCCGGTGGGCTCTAAGCTTCCCATGACAACCTCACACCTACCTCCTGTAATCAGAGAGAGCTGCCCCGTGCAGACCCCACAGGAGCCAGCTAGGCATCTCTTATGGAAGGCCTCAGGCCTTTCCTGGGGTAACACTGAATCAGGCATGGGCGTCTTGAGAAACAGAACACTGAAACCCACAGAAGCAGCTCTCAGGGAAGGCTTGCTTTCAAAGCTGGAGGAATTATATGGCAAGGGTGGACAAAGATGCCTAAGGTAAGGCTTTATTTGTGTTAGGCCTTCCTTTAACTCAAAGATTTCTTGAGCTGTTTTAAAGCTGTTGGGAATTTTCTTAAGTTTGCACCCTTTCCGTGACCCTGAGTTCAGATTTCCAGCTAGTTCTGTGGGCCCTATTCTTCTTCTATTGTTCCTGTCCCATTGTTCATGACCAACTCTGTAGAATTCTCCTCAATCCCTCCTCCTGACATTTTCCTTCAAGAAACAAAGTTCTCTGAGTTATTTTCTTTTTCTCTTCATACTAGAAATATTAGCGTCTATGAAGAATGGGAGGCAGCCTCCCAACCCCCACACTGATGGCACAGACCCCTGCACCAGAAACCAGAAGAAAAGGAGTCAGGCCTGAATCGAAGAAAAGTCTCCAGCAAATGCGCCTTCAAATGGATGGTTGAAGCCCGTCTTTTAAGAACAAACTCATACATTCTGAGAAAAAGCCTAACTAATTGAAAGGTCTAAATTCTGCAGGCTGTCCTGTGATCCCGGGAAATGCTCAACTGTGACTCTCTTGACACAGGACATGACCTGGAACTCTGCTGCAGACAGCAGGCGCTGGATAAATGCATCACGTTACCTGCTCGGCCAGAATGTGCTGCTGCTGCTGCTGCTGCTGCCTTTGCTCCCGCAGGAACTGCTGCTTCTGCTGCTCCATCAGCTGGGCCCGCTGGTCCATGAGCATCTGCTTCATGATGGCTGCCTGCGGCTGGCTGCCGAGGAAGCCGGGACCCGCGCCACTGGCTGCGGACACCATGCCGCCCGAGCCTGGGGCCACCGAGGACTGCATGGGGCCTGTGGTCCGGGGCAGTCCAACGGGGTGCTGCTCCTGGGGGGACAGGAACACAAGAGAATGCACAGATTTCATAACTGAAAGGAAGCATGGGGCAGAGGCCTTGGCTCGTGGCCCCAAGGGGCCCTGAGTGGCACACGTTCTATCCCACAGAAACAACCCCGTAATGTTCAAATCCGGCCTTAGCACGGTGGAACTGGAGAGCTACAGGGGGACAGTGATAGAGGACGGCTCTGGGACATCCGAGAGCAAGTCTGGTCTGGTTTGGATGGGACTGATTAAGGGACAAAGACCAGGTAATCAGCTCATATTCTGCATTCCTCCAAAGGAAAGGGACGAAGACCTCAGGCTGGGCTCACTTCGAGTCTGGAACGAGATAGCCTGACCTTACCTTTTAACCTCTACTGGCCACCTGGCCTAAATAGACTTCTTCTTAGCTAGTAGGAGAGACATTTACAGAAGAATTCTGGAATTTATTAATCGATAGATCTATTTGATGGCATTCTAATTAACTGCAACATTTGAACGCTTTGCTATATGTAAAAAAAAAAAAAATCCTCTAGTGGGAGTTGTTGATGGTGAGAACTGGGAATGTGTTACACTGAACAAAGCTACGTAATCTCCCGACATCTTTAAAAATAGAACCAAGCCTCCGATGTCTGGGACAATTTATAATGTGGGGGTTGATTTGGGTCTTTTGATTCTACAATTGTCTCAGTCAAATTATGGCAACTTTTAAGGATTGGTTCTTAAGGAGTAGGAAGTAAAGTGGTAGAAAACTACACACAGAATCTAGTGACTGCTTGGAGAATGTGCTCAGAGGGGAAGCCCATAACAGCCAGACAGTGTAGACCAGGGAAAAACAGCTGATGGGAAGAGTTGGTAAGTGACCATGAGATTCTTCTTCTAGATAGTTCCTTTCCTGCTCATCGACCAAGTGCACCTGGTAATGGCAAATATTGTCTGAAAATTGAATATTCTGCACAAATGTTCCTTTTAACTCATTCAAGTTTCAAGTAATTAATCTGAACACAGAGGATCTGATGTCTGAGATGAACACAAATTAAATGGGTCCACACGGAAGGACATCACCAGTCATAGAATGAGGTACTATCATGAGACCGAAATAGTAAGACACGAATATGAATAACTCTATAGTTATTTAAATATTTTTGTATCCAAACTGTATTTTAATATTTTTTCCTACTTCTGCTTTGCTACCTCCTTGGTACAGATAGAGTCCGGCAGGCTGGGACTGTCCTCTCAAAACATGCAGTTGAGTTTGATCTGTGGCTCTCCTGGAGACACAGTCCTGGACCCGATTCCCCACAGCCGGGGCTTGTGGGCCTTCCCTCTGTTGTGTGGTGCTCAGTCACTCACGCTTCTCTGTCCAGCAGCGGGATACAGCAACCACATCTTCAGGGGCTCTTCTTCCCTCCCTCCACCAACACAAACGCCAGGAGCAAAACAAACAAAAATCCATTACTCCTCTCACCTGGGAACCAGAGGCCAAGAAGTCCTGGGGAGTTAGTGCAGTAGCCCAGGTCACACTTAGCCAATGGAAGACTCGGAAATAGCAGGATTGGAACACTGATCTTGAGTCTAAATTTAGTATTCCTTCCACTAGCCCAGGCCCTTCCCAGACCGCGGGTCGGTGGTGCTAAATGCACACCGAAGAATTGCTCGTAGACTAAATATATAGTGTGTCTCCTGTACGTGTACTGTGTTTTGTTTTTCAAATGTAAGTGTTATTGCAAAACCCTTTTCGTCTTTGTATATTTTCTCAGTACACAATTATTAGTAGACAGCTGTGAAATATTTATGTGAGAAAGAACTTATACTAAAAAATGCCAGGAACCTTTACACTACCACGAAGTTTCCTTTAGGCCTGACCCCCACAGGCATCAAGATATTTCAGAGTCTCCCCTCCCCCCCCAGTACTTGCTTCCTGTTTCCAAGCCCTTCTTTCCGGGATAAAGCTGCTTCTTGCCACCTTTAGAAACAAATGGCTGATTGACTTAACACTTTAACAAACGAACTCACATTGAAGTATAAACAGTTAACCAATCAGCAAAAATACAGAATACAGAGTTTTTTTTCCCCCTGGGTATTTCAGTATATTTGATATTTTCCAGTTTTGATAAGGAGGAGAGAGAAAAAAAATGAGACCCAAGGGAAGATAAAGTTTGCTTCAGCTAGTTTTATGAGAGGCTGGGGGCTGGCCTTGGGCTGGCCCTGTTTATCTTTGGGCACTTTGAGATATTTTTGTCCTGTGTGACCAGCCCTGGGTAGCTGGGGAGCATGCCCAGAAGTGCTAAGTAGTCACTTGTTGCTTTCCTAGCCTTTTCTCCACCCTGGAAAGTAAGGGAGAGGGAAATGAGATGGTAATGTAGACACATCCAGCTACTTTTGGCCCCTGTTTTGGGGGGGGGGGGGACTTCCCAAAGAGATAGTTAGGGTATTACTTCCCAGGATTATGGATTTCTCCAAATGATTCTCTTCCAAAGGTTTTGCCTTGGGGTTTCTTGCAGAAGACCTGAAGACCTAGGGACGGGAGGGCCGTGTGCATTTTAAAGGCTTGCCTTCCATAGAAACATCCCTGAATCTAGGCTGATAGGCCTTTAGGACTTCCCCAACAAGCTACATCCCTGAATCTAGGCTGATAGGCCTTTAGGACTTCCCCAACAAGCTCTAATGCATTCAGCAGCTGGTGAGTGACGAGGAGAGCCCCAGCCTCAAGTCTGTATTCCAAAGTGTGAAGCGCACAAGTGACCAGCCTTACAAATGGAGCTGGCTGAGGCCATTAACTGTTTCATATTACAGGGCAGCTTGTAACCTCCAGTCTAAGAGGGCTTAATGAGCAATAGTCGAATTTCAGGATTTCAAGCCACCGCTCTTGTTTCTAAGGAGGACACACACTGCGTGTGCAATTAGAGAAAACCAGGCTGAGCTTTCGTCAGAGAAATGTAATGCCTTGAAGCCAAATGATGCAGTATTTTTAGTTTTAATTACTGGCTCCTTCTCCACCCCGCCCCCTGCCCAACGACCCCGCCTTGCCTTCTCAGTAGCCTCTCCTCAGAAATGCAATTGGCTACATAGACCCTCATTACTCCCCAAACCTTCTCACTCTTCAGTAAAATAAAGGGAAGGGGAAAAATATCAAAACCAATGAACCCATTTTACATAGCTTCTTCTCCAGGGAAAAGATCTTAGCAATTTTCTAAGGGCTGGAGAGAGGTAGGAGGTGTAAAAAACGTCCTACCTCCTCCAAAGAGGCCGTTTTCTACTTCAAAAAACAGCTGTGGTAAAAATATCTCCCAAGAGCAGCCAGCTGTTTATTTATAAATCTGTGCGTAGCGAAGCTTTATTTCTCTTAAGTGTTTTCAAGAACAAGCGTAGTGTTTGGGTGAGAGGGGCCAGGGTTGCTGGCGGGGAACCAAAGAGCGCCGGCTGCGGGGAGGGGGCTCACGAAAGGCCGCCGGGGGAGACGGGGCCGGGGTGCCGGGACCTGGGGGGGAACTGGGGGACTGGAGGACGCCCCGGGCTTCAGCCTTTTGCGGGCGGGCCTCGTCGGAGGAACAAGGAGCAGCTGCTGTTCTCCCCCTGCCCCAGCAGATGGTGGTGTCAGCCCGGCGCTCCGGCTTGCAGCGCCAGCTCCGCCCGCGCCGCGCTCCCCCCCCCCGCAGATGGCTTAATCATGACTCCTGTTCCCCCCTCCCCCGCCGCCCCCCGCCCCCCGCCCCGCGCGTCTGGGCGGACGCTGCGAACGTGGAGCCAGGCAGTCAAGTGTTACTGCGTACAGCAGGTAGCCTGGCAACTGAGAGCATAATACCGAGCAGATGGTGTTCGCACGGCGTGATGGACATCACACACGACAGCCTGAGACAATCCAGGAATTCCCTGGTGACTCGAGGCCCTCTTTACACAAAATGAGTTCTCTCTCCATTGCCGTGTATCTCTGGGGTTATCTCCCCCCCTCTCTCCGACTGACACCGAACTGGTTTCTTATTACCGACTTTCCTTCCAGCCCGAGGGGAGGGAGATTTCAGGTCGGGGTGGGGAGGCCGGGGAAGGAAACGGAAGGGCTGGGAGCGGGGGGGGGGGGGCGGTGGCGCCCGGAGAGGGGAGGGCGAGCGGCGTCCAGCAGCCCCCGGGGCTGACCGTCCGACAGGGGCAGAGTTCCCCGCGGCCCAGGCTGCACAAAGCCGGCGCGGGAGGGCGGCCTCGGCTCTGAGTCTTTGCAATCACATGGCCTACGAACAGCCTAAATGAAATTTAGGATTTTACTTAAAAAGTCCCCTGGGGCGTAATTTAGCCTCTTGACTCGATCCTATGTGCTTACAAGTCCTTAGGGGGCTCTAAGAAGTCAGGAGTGGGGCGGCAGGCCCGAAGATGCCTCTCAGCGCAGGCGTCTCTAACAAAGGAAGCGACGAGGCGGTCCCGGGCGCGGGCGAGTCGCCCGGGGGCCGCGGAGGTCCTCGGCCGGCGCGCGCCGCTGCTGAGCGGGTGAGCCGGGCGCGCTCCGGGGGCGCATCTCGCCGGTCCCCCGCACACCGTGCGCGCCCGGGGCCAGGAAGGAAATGGGTGCGGAGGGCAAGCGAGGAGAGAGGAGGGTTGTTCATGTAGTTTTTCCTACATAAATAAAATGGATGTCCCAGAAAACAAATCTATGCTTTCCACACACGCTGAACTGGATCAATTAAAAAGAAAAAAAATCAACCGCCAGCCCCAAGAGAATTTTGCCTAGATTCTCTACATCAAGAAGCTCCTATGTCCAACCAATCACCAGTGTCCAGAGGCTTTCTCCTGCAAAGATACTATTCAAGTTTTAAGTTTCAGAAGAAGGAAGTCCTTTCAAAGGTGGAAGCTAACGTTTCACGCAGAACATCACACTTGGTGGGAAAGAGTTCAGCAGTTCTCTGTCAGAGGGCAGCGCAGGATAAATCCGACACCCACTGCAGCCTGCTGGACGCGTCTCAGGGTGGTGAACTGGCATTCTGAGGCTCTGGGAAGCCATCTGACCTCTCGGTTTCAGTCCCCACCTCCTCAGATGAAGATCGTATTCATAAAACTCCTCCCTTGACCAATGGAAACTTTGGAGGTGAAAGAGTTGTAGGAAGAAAATGACTAAGAAGATGCTCACGCCTCCCCCACTTCCGGTTTGGGCAGGTCAGGAACAATAGTGGGCTAAATTCAGTCAGAGGTTCTGAAAGTGGGGTGTTAGCATCGCCGGGGAGCTTGTTAGAAATACAAATTCTCAGGCTCCACCCCCACCCCCAGCCTACGGATTGAGAACCTCTGGGAGCGCTTTAACATGCGCTCCCTGGTAATGACGATGCCCCACGGTTTGAGAACCACTGGGGCAAATAGTACTCCTAGTTTCCAGGCACTGACTGGGCATCTGAGCACTCTGGGCCCTGATTTAGATTGCAAATCTTGCACTTCCAAAAGCAAGCCAGACTTTGCTTAGGTTTTTATTGCAAATTCTTCAGCATTTGGAACAAAACTCTTCAATTTTCAGAGGGCTGCTCAGGCAATGCAAACCCAAGAATTCTGTCAGGAGCCCATGGCCATGATTCTTCCAGGAAGGCCAGTACTCCTGCAAGTCGGCCATGGGGGCGGGGCAGCAGCCGAGACTGAGGAAGGGGTGAGGCCATTGAACTCCTTTGCTCAGGCAGGAAGCAGAGGCCTCCGGGGACTTCCCATCTCCTGGTCTGATACAAGCTAGAACGATGGAGAGCTTTGAGGAGAGTTTCCTCTGTTGGAAAAGATTCTTCAAACATGGAGAAGAGCAGAAGCAACAACGGAGAAAGACAAGTTACACTTATGCGGTGCCTACTGGATTCTTTCACCTGCAGAATTAAACATCTTTTGTTGATGAAAAAACCCCAAGTCTCTGAGAGGTTAAGGAACTTGTCTGATGGCCCACAGCTGGTGGTGGTGTCTTTGGGATGCTCGCTTTTCCATTGACCATAACATGCATCTGGTCTAAATTGAGCTGACCACCCAAGAGGACTGTGGAGTAAAAAGAAGTGGGAAGGGGGTGGGGGGAGAGAGGAGTGGGCATAGAATAAAAAGGTAGAGTCTCTACAGGCATCAAAGGATGAAGCTGAAAGAGCACACACATATGCATCGTGTTTTATGTTGCCTGATACCCAAAATTAGGATGGCTTTGTGCTATCAACTTTGACATTTAAAGAAAGGGCATAAGATTAGACCATTCAACCATACGTGGAAGGAAGAAACAAAATAAAATAAAACCTTAGAATTCTCTTTGAAGTCGATCAAGTGTCAGGGCAGACACTTGGTTTCAGGATGGTGGCTTCTTTTACAGACTTCTTTGTCCTTGTCCAGAACAATTTTTCATTGTGGGTGTGAAGAGTTGCTTACAATACATTCACAGCAGAGCCCCAACAGGGCCCATCTCGTATACAGCCCTCTGTTTCTGCAGATTATTGAGGAAGGTTGGATATAAAGGTTTGTTTTATGATCTGTGATGGTTGTGTCCCCGTGATGATTAAGTTTTGAGCCAGTTTCCCAATTTGGGAAGCTTATCACTGAAACGGCAGTGACTTGAGGCCCAGCGGTAAGCCTGCTAAATTCTTTGTTCAACCTCAAAGAAGGAGCAGTTCACATTGGAGGAACCCACTAAGCCCGGGTAGCAACATCGTTCCATCATAGGCCCAGCGGCTGGCCCTATGATCACGTAACAAATAGCTTGCTATTACTACTGTTACTGCTTTAACCTCTTGATCATGCAGGCCTACAAAGTCAGGGTGAGGAAAGAGCTGTGTTTCTGTTTCTAGCTTAGCTCCCCAAACAATGAGGACTAAGACTTTAAACTTGGTTCTCTTTCTAGGTTCTCAATGACCAGAATGGAGTTTCTATCCACTTAACTATTTAAAAAATACATGTGTTGTGGATCCCTCCCCCCCCATCATGGGGAGTATTTGAAACATTGTATAAAAGTGTAAAGAATAAGAAAAGCAATATTCATTTTAAACACTCAGAGGCAATCATGTTAATATTTTGATGTGTTTTTGTATTTCTCCCAGCTCTTCTCTCTGTATACAATACTATACTTTCCATGGTCATGGTGATGCTACATACGTGATTGTCCCACTGTTTCTAAGTAACACAGGAGAGTAGAAAGTTGCCGCCTTCCAAATGCTTACAAGTTAGTTTTCTGGAGGCACAACATCCTTATGGCAGTATATCTGCCAGACCCATAGGTTCTGTGTGAGTCTCCCAGCACCCAGCAGGGAGCTAGGTCCACAGCTGCAGCAGAGTAAATGTCTGCTGAAGTGAACTGGCTAAATCGTCTGTGATCAGTTGTAGCCTACACCAGTATCATATATGAATGGAGAGGAGGAAAGAAAAGATGGCGCTACAATGGATGGCTTCTCCAAGCTACAGGAAACGACCCTCCAGGGAAGATGATACAAAGGGTTAAAGTTGGCAGTCCAGCACAGGACTAGATGTATCCACCACAGGAAGGTCAGGCTTTCAAGGACTTACTTGGGGGTAAGAACAACAAAAATACGGGGCGCCTGGGTGGCACAGCGGTTAAGCGTCTGCCTTCCGCTCAGGGCGTGATCCCGGCGTTATGGGATCGAGCCCCACATCAGGCTCCTCCTCTATGAGCCTGTTTCTTCCTCTCCCACTCCCCCTGCTTGTGTTCCCTCTCTCGCTGGCTGTCTCTATCCTGTTGAATAAATAAATAAAATATTAAAAAAAAAAAAAAAGAACAACAAAAATACCATTTGCCCTTATCAGTGCTTTGAACATAGTCACCATAGGTCCCTCCGGTGGCAACACAACTTTGAGAGTTACGCTTTCCCTCTGCCTTTGATCTAAATTATAGAGTCCTTTTGATCCCTTTGTTGTGATTAATCCCACCAGCAAAGCAACTCTAAATCGGTTAAAAGTTCATTAGTGTGCAACAATAGGAGCTTGATTAAATAAATTATGGTACATCCATACCGTGAATACTAGGCAGCCAATAAAAATCATGCCTTCTTAGATTGTCTAATCACACAGAGAAAAGCTTACAATATATAGTGAACAAGGGGAAAAAGCAGTTTCTAAAACAGTACTCACAGAATAATCATGTCAGACAAGGATTATAAGTGATTTTTATTTTTATGCCCTTTTGGATTTTCTATTATGAAAATATTACTTTGAATAAATACTATTTTTTAAAACACGCTCCAAAAAATAAAGTCTTTACATTGTCAAAAAATAGAAAAAAGAGAAACAAAAGGAAAAGAAAAAGGGCCTGTTTTCTTGTTTTCAAGGATTCCAAAGTTCTGATGAAGATAGAGGCTTCCCTAGTTTCCGGGCAGTGACGGCATCTTTGCAGCGAGAAGGAAGCATGAGGCAGGTCCCTGGGCCTTCTACAAGGAGGACAAGAGCACAGAGACTGCGCCTGGGGAGGGGACTGAAGACTTGATCAGAAGAAGTGAGGTCTCAGAGTGGCTCAAGCAGATAGGAGGGGAATAGCTTCCAGAGTAGGGGGACAGAGTGATCAAAGACTTGACTACATCATACCCTGAAATTCCATTTCTAAGGACTCATCCCATGGAAATAGTCATAGCTTTGTACAAAGATTGATCTGGAAAAGCTCGAAGGATTTGGAATAGCAAAAATTAAAAACAGCCTCAATGGTCAACATTTAGAGGATTCATTAAACTAGAGCTCCCCTCCCTCCCTTCATTAAGCATACTTCGTCTAAACAGACGTGGATGGACCGCAGTGAGTTCGAGAGGGGCCCCGGCTGTGGCTGGGACCGGGACTCTCTCCACCTGAGCCCACCGTACGCTGTGGGGTGTGCTACAGACATGCTTAAGTAGCAGTTCCCCGGTACTTGACATGTACAGACCCGGACATGGCATGAACATGAACCAACGGGGTTTAGCTCCAGGCTCAGCAACTGGGCCAGCTTGTCGTCGCTTCCGCAGAAAGCTCCCACGTCCCAGAGAAGGCCCTGACGGGCACTCGCTGTCTTCCGAGAATTCTCCGATTCACCGATTCACCGGGACGAGCCTATCTGTGCTGCACTACCCCGCTGTCTGTGGTTTTTCTCCAGAGCGTGGCCAGAGCCAGCCCTATCTTGAACTTGAGAGACAGTGAGTGAAAAGCCATCATCATTCCTCTACACGTTGTCTTCTCCGCGGGGGCTGTAAGAAGACCCCAGCCCCAGGGGCGGCCAGACCTGCCCCACAGAGGCGGGCACAGCACCTGCCCGCAGCCAAGTGGCCCGAGGGACAGACACATGGGCTGCAAGTGGTTTGACAGCTGCTCCAGGAATTAGGTTTTTTTTTTTACCCAATGTTTGCTGCCTTTCTTCCCTGGATTTAAAAATAGAGAGGGGGAGGAAGGAGTCTCAGCTGTCTTCAGCGGAGCTGCTGGGAAGAGTTCTTCTCTTGAGCTACTGTTCCCCCCAACTGTACCTTTCTCTTTTATTGCCTCCCCCACTTTCTGATGAAGTCATCACAGCAAAGATTGCATAACTGATGCAGCGGCCTATCTTGTGTTATACTGGGAGACAGGCCAATGTTTCCATTTATAGACAAGAGCATTACCACGCTGCCAAACGGAGCTCTCTGCGGCAACCACTACAAGGCGGGAGGGGGGGGCAGGAAAGCGCCGAGCCCAAGGGGAGGGCGTGCTGTGAAATGAGGCGGGCACTTCCTCCATCCTCTTGGCGGCCTGGGGAGGGTGGCGGAGGGACAGGGGCTCTGAGTGCCTGGGAAGAGCCCCTTCCACCAAGCTGCCTGCGCTTGGCCCTCGGTGCTCCCCGCTCCAGGAGACAGGAGACGATGCCAGAGGGAGGGTCTGTCTGGTCAGCCTGTTCGGCAGCTTTTCGGACTGCCGAACCTGTCTGTGGGCAAACCAGGTGTGATCACCCCGAGGCTCTGAGAGGAGGGCAGGCCTTGCCGCACTCCCGAGAGCAGAAGGCAGGCCAGCAGTTGTGGGGCTGGAGGAGGCCGGGACTTTGGGGAGGGAATGAGAACGTAGGGAAGAAAGGAATAACATTTAGGAATCTGGGGTTAGAGATTGGGGCTGAGAACCAGATTCTCAGAGGAAGCAGCAAGTCTAGAAGAGGGTCTCCCACAGGGCCAGGGAGGGCTTATCAGCAGACGGGGATGGAGGTGTCTTTGGACCCTTGATCTGACCTCTTCAATGATCCTCGAGTTTAGATTGTTAGCTCTAGTCTTCACACAAGGTCTGACATCGGGTCATTGAGAAACACTGACAGAACTGGAAGGTACCTTCTATTTTATGCTTTTAAGTTGTAGCTGTTACAAGATCATGCTGCTCTAAGTCCATTATGAATTAATAGTCTTTTTTAAAAAAGATTTTATTTATTTATTTGACAGAGAGAGAGAGACAGCTAGCGAGAGAGGGAACACAAGCAGGGGGAGTGGGAGAGGAAGAAGCAGGCTTCCAGCAGAGGAGCCTGATGTGGGGCTCGATCCCAGAACGCCGGGATCACGCCCTGAGCCGAAGGCAGACGCTTAACGACTGTGCCACCCAGGCGCCCCTGAATTAATATTCTTTTAAAGTCCCATGTTTATCTTGTGACTGGTATAACACCACACTATTTTTAAAAATAATTTAAAAACATCACATTTTTTTTAACCCCGTTGGCATTTCTTTGTTTTGTAACTATATCTGGCGACTCAAAGAAATAGAAGTGGCTAGGGTCTTTTGTTAACCTTGAGAAGAGTTGGGGACAAAGTGGGATAAAAATCGTCTTAGAAGAAACACGGGCCCCAGAGGTTCTCCTCGATTGCACCTGTGCTGCAGTAAAGCACAGCCCCGGACTCCTACCTCCCATGCTCAGTATCCTGGATAACAGAATCTGGAAACGATTCGAAAGCAGCCTCTGCAGAGCTTAAACTTTTCACTCATTTTATCAGAACTTCACTCGGGTAGCATGATTCAACAGCGCCTGGCATACAGCAAGTGCTCATAAATGTTTGCTCTCATCAGCACCAATATTAATAATAATGTGGAAATTAGAAGCTTTAAGTAGGGCCAATATTTTCAGCTCCTCTTTTCTTCTTTCTTAATGGTCAGGTCAGCTCCTTAGCCTTATCAAGGAAAATACCCTTTTGCTTAGCATGAAAACTAAGTCGAGAGCTAAACATGGAATCAGACCCTAGGATGTTGGAGAAGTTATGTGAAACTTTCATTTTAGTGAGGAATAAATCCACTCATGTTGACAGCAGCATATAGGGCTTTTAAGATGGGGGTGATGTGCCCATTATCTTTTGCCATTTATTCCCACTGAAAGCATCAGCATTTCTGCTTAACCATCCGGGCTGGATCGCTGTTTCCTATTCCTTGCTGTCAGAAGCTACAGCCAAGTCTGACCTTATCATAGTATCACCTCAAGTGCCTATCCCCTCCCCCTTTCCCCAGAGTTTCTTGTGCTAATTCTTCCTCTAGCTAGCTGACTGATGCTCCTCTGGGCTTCCCTGAGCTGGGTGATCCCAGCACACACCCTGCCCCCGCCCCCCAACCAACACCTCCTCCAAGAGCTTTCCCAACTGCCACTTCTCTCCAGGTTGACTGCTCCTAGGTAGGAGGTCAAAATCAGAATAGGAGGGTCGGGTGATTAATGCCGGAGTAGGAAAGGGAGAGCCAACCTGCTGCTCAGGGGATTTATCAACCTGAGAAAGCTTCCCCAGCATGAAGGATCATATATCTAGTTTTCCTTACCTTTGGCCATTTCCCTAATATGCATATTTAGTTTCCTTGACCTTGGTCCAACTGATTACTTTCTCCCTTGTGCTTCTTCTCCTCCCCCAACTTAAGAATAGACCGTTTCTCAATCAGCCATGATGAAATCCCTCCCAAGTCAACCAAACCTTTTCTGGAAGCTGAAGATAAATATACATGGCTGAAAACCTGCTGAGGAGTGGGGTGGGGTGGGGGAATGAACCTCTAAATTGAACTGTACGTCTGTCTCGGGTTCCCCTTACGTGACACACAGGAAAAGCCATCGCGTGAGAGACTCCCTTCTTCATTTACCTTAGGTTCCCAGGACTTAATTTTTACGCAGATTACTTTCTATATAAGGCCAGTGAACACTACCTCTTAATTCATAGTTAGGAGCGTGTAAAAAAGGTTGACAGGGCCTATCTTTCTTTCCTTTTTAGGTGTAGTTGTAGAGAATTTCCAAGGAAAGAAGGAATCACTAAGTCCTCATTAGTTCGTAAACATAAGCCCCCCGGGGAGTCGATGCCCATGCAAGGGTGCTGGGGGATATCTCACCACATGGAGGGGTCAGCCCTGTGCCTCAGAGCCCAGTCCCCATCGCCATGGAAACATCTGGGGCCGTAGCAGGGTCCCACTCACTCTGAGTACCTCCCCAGAGGCTTGTTGGGGACAGAGTCCAAGTATATTCTGCAGGCAGACGCACACATACCCTAGGTGGGAACCTAGAAAGGTCTGGAATACTCTGATGCACTTTCTGCTGGAGGACTCTGATAAGAAAGGGTACCTAGGTCAGTAAAATGTACAGCCAAGCCTGCTCACCCCACGTAATTCCAGGGACCCGGTTCGAGAGCGTGGAGACTTACGCCTCCCCTGGAAGCTGTGTGGTACTGCACGTCCGTCATGGTGTTCAGTTTCAGTTGTTCCTAGAGAATACTTGGCCCCCAGTAACAAGCAAACAAACAAACAAACAAGCAAACAAAACGAAGCAAACGAGTCACACCTGAACTTGCATAATAGAATACAAAAATGCACGGGGCTGGGTCGTGCTCACAGGTTCGCTTTGATTTTTCAGGCACTGCCGCTCCATGGCGAAAGTGCCTCCATCACCCTGAAAATAGGCCCACACCACACACCGCCCACCGGAAATCTGAGCACGAGGACATTGTGTATAATTTGCCACTGAAGTTTTCTTTCAATTCAGGCAAAACATTCCACTTTAAAAAATGCTTTGATTACTCTAGGAACTCCCAAGGGCCCCCTGCACCCCGGCACAATGGCAGGCGTTGTGGCTGGAATCTAAGAGAAGGGCCGCCATGGCCTGGTCCTGTGGGATGCTGAAGTCCCAGGGGAGAGACCAGGTTTCCCTTCACTGAAAAGCTGGAAAATGATTCCGGCTCGTCAAAGGTGAGCCTGTGGCATGCGCTCTGGTTCCACAGGATTTCCATAAAGCCAGCCTGGTCAGACCTGGGATAGTCACAGTTACATGGCAGAAAGGGGGTGGAGTGGGGGACACACGGGTTCTAGGGCTTGACCTGGGGCAAGTCACTGAACATCTCTGAGCTTTAGTATTTCCCCTTATAAAGTGAGGACACCTGCCCAGGTGATCGCTTAGGGCCCCCCTGTGCTAAAATTCTCTGGTTCTGCTCGGCAAGAGCTTCATGGACATGGGCACACTTGACCAGGAATGAGCAGAGGAGAAGGAAGGAAGAGTCACTAGCAGGAGGGAAGCGGCTGCGCCCAGGCTCCAAGCTGAGGTGTGCCCTGGGGTGTGTGGGAGGGAATCTGCGCCTGGTGGTCTGGCCACGGACAGGTCCGAATGCCGTCACAGACACGCCACCCAACCAACAGACGGGGAGCCACAGTGGTCTCTCAAAGGGAATAAAATGATCAAAGTGTTACTTTCATAAGATTAAGCTGGTATCCGGTAACGCAGGGATCAGAATGGGGCTGGATCAGAAGGAGAAAAGTCGGGGGGCTGGGTCGAGAGGCAGCCATTGGAGTAATCCACCCAGGAGGTCAGGGGAAGGTGGCCAAGACTTGGTTACTGACTGTGGGAACTGAGGAGTGACGACTCAAATGAACCGTTAAGGTGTATTTCGGCAAGAAGAGGAATTCACACTGTTCGCCGTACGCAGTGTCTGGGGTCAAGGCCCAGTCCACTGGTTCTCGCCGCCTCCTGCTCACGCCTGTGTTATTCTCACTCTGCCCTCACGTCGCTACCGGAAATCTGGCCCAAGAATGCGATCCCCGCCTAAAAATCGGGCGTGAACATGAGTGAATCCAGTTTTCTTTGTCCTCCCTCCTTTTTCACAACTGAATTTATTTAAATGTGAATACAGTATACCACCTCGCTTTGAACTGGGAGTAGGACAGTAGGCGTAGGCGTATTTTCCAAGCCCTCACAATATATTTGGGGGCTGAGGAGAACATGCCAGACAGTAACAGGAAATAGGACCCAAACTTCTTTGAGAAGAAGAAACCTTCTCATTTCTGTGCTTCCTTCACTTGTTCTCCCAACTTTCTACTTCCTGCTAAGCGTCTGACTTAACTCTTTTCAAGAAGGCCTGACAAAGAATAATGAACGTTAGATGGTCCCCAGTTAGAGCGGCTTAAAAATGACAAGTAGAATTCATAACACGTGTGATACCTAAGTATTTCCTAGGTTTAAATTCCATAGTGGATTTTAAAAACAGTCAGAAAATCACTCTCGGTCTTCATGCGAAATCTTGTTTGTGTGATACAGTTTCGTAAGAGAGTTAAAGTTGCATTTATAACACCAATGTTTAGAATCTAAGCTGGAGATGATAGTGCAAATAATTTCTAACAAAACAGCTAATTACTACAAAACCAGTTAGGCCACTGAACATTCATGATTGAAGGATACGTTTGGCGGTTCCTGGTGAAAGCATGCTTTTTATCAGTGACTGGGAAACTAGGTGTCTTCGCTGAACAAATAAAAAAAATCTTCTCTTTGAAAATCCTCCTACCCCTTATTGAGACAACACGGAGGAGAAGCAGAGACTCTGGTCTACAGCACTCTGAAATTACCACCGGGCTCTGGAAAATGGATTGCTTCACCTATTTGTTCTGTCTTTAATCTGAGGGAGGGGCTGCAAATCTCCCCATCTGTCTCTCTCGCTCTCTGGGCCCCTCGTTGCCATGGTCTTTCCCACAGCGTCTGAAGGAACAAGATTCCTCTGACGTCTGACACTGGACCTCTGCAGGCAGCCAATTTGTTTTCCTTTTGCCTCCCCACCCCCTCCTCCTCGCTCCCTTTCTAATCTAGGATATTCTTTCTGTGCATCCACCAAAAGTAATGTGTCAAACTATGATTATGTTTTCTTTTATTAAACAAGTAGAAGAGAGACAGATTGCTTTCCTCCTTTGACCAAGTAAAGGTAATAAAAGGCCCAGGGAAAATGGGGGTAGGAGGGGGAGGTTGGCGTCGGCTGTCCTGGGCTAGGACCGCTCTTGTCTCGGTTCATCTAAAGGAATTCTGGCCCGCCCGTTGCCCATTTTACTCAGCAGCCCAAGCCTAGCAGCAGTAGCTTCTCACTGCTTCTGGATCAACGGAGTTTGTGCAGCCCTCAGTCAGTTCAGCCTGTGTTCTGGGGAGAAGCAAAGGTGAAAGAATACGAGAAGACCTTGCTCTCCCCTGTGCAGGGAAATCAATCCTTAAGTAACATAGTTCCTAGGCTCCTGGCAATCTGAAAGAATTTAGTAAGTTCAGAAAAAAAATCCATTTAAACCCTTAAAACTTAATCCACACTTAAAAGCAAACATAATTTGGGAGTTTTGGGGGAAAGTAGGGGGGAAGGTACAGAGCACAGGGCAAATCCTCCCCTTCTTAGGGATTTTTCCTTCCGGTGTTTGTATTTCCCTTAAGAGAATGAATTTTGGGGGCAGGAACTTTTAGAAATCCAGCATGATACTTCCTTCTTGCACATACGATATAATCACGAATACCTATAAAGAGCAGTGGAACGCACACGCGGGGGTGATGGCCTCTGGATTAGGAACGGCAGAAGAAACTCACAGCAACACTGGCCCGTGGGACGCTGGCTTCCCCCTACTCAGATGCTCTCTGGAAGAGGGCTTCCACCCTTCCCGTTTGCTGTCTGGGGGCTAAGGGAGACGCACGTCCTTGGGAAGTGAGGTGTATGGCACTTGGGCCCCAGGAAGAGACACATTCTAGGTTAGAGTTTCCAGTGCTGGTCACCCTGTGGCTCGATATCATCACTTTCCTTTTATGGCCTCCAAAGAAAGAGGCCCACCCCTCAGAACAGTACCAAGGAATTGAGTACCAGGAGGAATAGCTAGAAACTGAAAAGGATGGAAGTCAGGTCAAATGCACTGGGGAGGGGCGCCTGGGTGGCTCAGTCGTAAAGTGTCTGCCTTCGGCTCAGGGCATGATCCCGGCGTTCTGGGATCGAGCCCCACATCAGGCTCCTCTGCTGGGAGCCTGCTTCTTCCTCTCCCACTCCCCCTGCTTGTGTTCCCTCTCTCGCTGGCTGTCTCTATCTCTGTCAAATAAACAAATAAATAAAATCTTAAAAAAAAAAAAAAAGCACTGGGGAAAGGATACCTGGTTCTGAACAGCAAAACCAGATGGAAAGGGGGAGAAGGGAGGGCAAAATACATACATGGAAAGGGTTGGAACCACGGGAGCAGGATGCTGCCGGAGAAGCATCAGCTTGAGAAAAGTCCAAGAACGGACCCTGACTGGTGGGCACCTCCATCCCTCTCCTCCCCCAGCGAAGGATGAGGTTTGCCTCGGAGATCTTCTTGACCAAAGCGGTGCTTTCTGCCGTCTAGATGTTTGGCACGGTTGTAAAGAACAAAGATGCTATCGGAATGAAATTTCTAATTATTCTTTCGGTGTGAATGTAGCGCTGGAACGTTGAACAATTTCAGGTGCCCGCTCCCGAGGTGTTGGCTTGTGGAAGGGAGGGAAAAACTTGACCCGCGATTTCGCAGGCAGCCATTCTCAAAGCCTGCTAAACTCCCCCCAGCGTTGTTCGGCTGGCCTCGCGGGGGAGCTGCCCTTGGGGGCCTCCCTTTGTGCTCACACCACTTCTGATCCTGCATCACTGGCCAACAGCCTGGGGCCATGATTTGTGGCTGCTTAAGCCCTTGAAGTGCCAGAGGGCACCTCATCCTCCCTGGCCAGGCCCCCCAAACACTCAACAGAGAACAGTCCCACTGTTCTGAACAGAGCTCAAATAGAACAAATATTTTCTTCCTCGGGAAAGACGGCGAATTTCTTCAAATTGAAGAAAAACAAAGGATGGATTATGAATGTAGAGTTACTACATTTACAAAGATATTATAGACCCTGATTATACAAAATAAGGGTGAAGTTCATATTTGTCCTATACTTTCGCTTTTCAGGGTTTTTTTTTGCATTAATGCAGATTTTTAAAACATAAAACATACATTCATGCTAAAGTACTAAAAAAAGTTTTCGCTATGAGAAATGGCTACTTAAGCACCAAGGGGCCAAGTGATAGCTTTCGTGGCATTAACATTCGATATTTGCATATATTTCCCTCCTAATCGGCTTTCCTGCAGATCTGAGTGAAAATCGGATTGGTTTTTGAGGCAAAACGCAGCCATAGGAACAGCTGGTAAAGCCCACCACAGACATAGCGCTCATAGCAACGGGAGCTGTTCCCCCGGCTTAGGGGCTCTGGTAATTGTCAAAGGGGGGCCGCCGCTCGGAGAAATTCGGGAAGACCGGAGTCTGTCAGAACACGTGAGAGGACGTGACACGGAGCCCACATTCGTGTTGCACGATTTGCATGCGCGCTTCTGGACAAATTCCGTCTTCACATGCGATTCACAGACCCGCAGCGGTAGTGCTAATTGGTGAGGGGGCCGCTCAAGTGTGGGGCTGAACAGGAGCTCGCGCCACCCGGATGAATCACACAGAGTTCCCAGCACCGCGGTAATTATTTTACAGTTACTTTGCATGACCATCATCCCATTCTCTTTGTCCCACCCCCGCTGCCCCCCCCCCCACGGTGGAGGTGAATAAGAAAAATCATCGCCCGCGCCTCCAAAGTGGGATTCATTTATTTGAAGTCAGCTTAAGAAAAGGAAAAGAGATGGCAAGGGAACAGCTATCATTTCATTAATATGGATGGATTATTCATGTCACTAGAGTGACAGTGAATTTGATTGTACCCTGAAGTGCCAATAGGATGCCAAACACAGCCGTGAAAAACGCAAGAAACTCTGAATGGCAGAATGCTTTGGAATTCATCTGTGAGAATTCCAGTCCCCCAAGATAAGGCAGTCCATAGTCCACATGACATTTCAAGGCGACGTGAAAGGGAAGGGCAGGGTTAAGATTTCCTAGGCGCCTCTCATAGCTACCTAAGAAGGGGGAAGGACGGTGACCATGTCTCAGGCCCTTCCTGGGTGGCATTAGAAGCTTGAGAAACTTAAGACAGATGCTCTCCTGCGGGTCACTCTCCGTGTCGAATAAACTCAATTGTTCGGAGGGAAGGAGAGGTCTCTGAGCGGTGGGTCGCTGGTCCTCCTGCAGACCGTCCAGCATTTGCCGCCTCTGCACTAAATGCAAACCAGACGGACTCTAGAAATGGCCTTTGGGGGCAGTTTTGGGTTTTCTTCCCTTTTGTTCCTTGGAGATATTAAGCCTTAAATCCTCTTTGAATCGGAGAGTTAGCGACGGTGCGGTATCTAAACCACATCGAGTCATGTGATGAAACCCGACCCGGTGGCATTCCCTCCTCCATTGTTCCTGCTGTCTGACCTCAATGCAGGGGTCTTCCCCGTGCGGCGGAGAAAACGTACATATGAAGAGCTAGTTAGGCTCTCCTTAGCTTCAGCTAACCTCTTTTTATGTTTTACCCAGACATGGTCTAAGACCACTACATTTTGAATTTCAAAAGTTGGTGATCCATTTTCACCTTGCATTTCCCATCCACAAGCTTCATCAGTTACTAGCCATCTCTCCCCCCCACCCACCTCAACTCCTTCTCTAATGGGGGTGGGCGGAGGTTTGGGAAGAAAGGTTTTTGTTCTGCTTTCACATTTCTGACTTCAGCCCTAGCTGAAAATGGTCGTCCACCTGTGGGTAGCGGGAGTGTGGGCATCTCCTCCCGTTTGGGATAGCTGGCGAGCTGTCTCCAGCGATCCAATTGCTCCTTTCGCCATGTTACAGACTTTCAGACCTGGAAACCAGCCCCCAGTCTTCAGGCTCTAACTCTGGATAGGACTTGCAGAGAAGGCCAAAGATGAGTCTCAAGTGCGGGTAGGGTGGGTAGTTACCCATAGATATGCTTTGCCAGACAACAAAATGCCTCTTACAAAACCTCTCTCTCGGTGTCTCTGTCACAACAGAACATACACACACTTGGGTTGGGTTTTCTAGGAGATTACTACGATACTTAACATATTACTTAGGCTGGTTGGAGCCCACGTGGCCCCTAACCCTAGAGAGGCCTCAGGTTCTAACTGGTGCCACACAGGATGGGGCAGGCTTGATGGACCTTAGGGAGGCCTGTGCCTTGCGGGAGGGAAGGAGAGACACCGATACAAACCCAGCCTGGGTCCCAATTTTGCCCACAGTGAGTCATAGCGTTACGATGGCATCTTTGACCTCCAATCCACAAAGGAACCATTCTTACTTCTTGCAGTGTCTGCATGCAAGGTTACAATACAGCCCCTTTGATAAAGGAAGGTACGCATTCAAGCAGAGCCCTCCACGGAGACCCATGCATAAGGAGGCCTGTACTGCATTTATTACTACTGTGGTCTGGGCCCAGCAGCAGAAATGGGAAGCTCATAATTACCAGCCTTACTCTGAAACAGACTTATCTTCTCCCTTGCATGTGACTTAGGAATTCCAATTCTAACGTTTCTTGCAGGTAGGGATTGCAAAGATTTCTACAAAATGTTGCACATGGCTATCTTTAGGTTCTCCCTATATATCATATTTCATCAAACATAAGATTCATAAACTTTAGGACATACATTATGTACCGGTATAAAGAAAGAAGAAAGCTCCCACTCAACTATGGCGTGCCACGGGCTGTGAGACGCACCGTGATTTCAGAGACGTAAATTTGTGCATCTCGGGATCAGTGAGATATGGTATTTCGGCCTGTTGGCTACGTGGGCCCAGGCCTGCCTAGGCCCTTGAGCAGCTGGTAAGACCAGGGTGGTGGTCACTCTTCTGCCTACAGGCCGTATTACCCTGGACCTGGCCTGGCTCTCTGTGCTCACAGCACCTCCTCGGAAAAGGGGTGAGTGATGACAACCCGTCCTTGCTCTCTTCTCCGGGAACCAAGGGACGAAGGGCTGGAGAAAGGGGCTGCAGGTTACCAGAAGCCTGGGAAGCTGGGGCTTCCCTCTCCTGGCTTCATTCAGAGCAAGGCTGGACACAAAACCTTTTGTATTTTCTGAATGATAGTTAAAAAAAATCTTTAGCATGTAGCACTGCACGTATTTCTTCCAAGAGAGCATGTGTGTAGATAAGAAGGGACATGGCCACTCAAAGAAACACAGGATTACCACCAAAAGGATTTTAGATTGATTCTAAAAGAAAAAAGCTAGGGGCAGGCAGTAATTTTAAGGAAAAAAAATGGATCCTCTCCATTTAGAAGCAGAGTTCTTCAGTCTGCTAATGCTTCTGGTCACCGGCTGCTTCCTTGCGGTGACAATGGGAAGAGCTGAGAGGAAGAAAGAAGACAGGGAGGCAAAGTTTCTGCAGCCGGGCGATTTTTTTGGACCTATCTGCTTGGTCAAGATAATAGGATACAATACAAACCTGAGGAATTTATTCTTCCTGTCTTCAAAAAGACTTACTGCAGTCTCGAATCTTGTTCGGGAAAGGCCTCAGCTAATAAAAACCAGATTTATAGAAAGAGTGGGCGCCGCCCGACTCAGTTTCTATCTTCCTTTCATTTCTCTTTCCCTCCTTCCTTCCCCTCTTATTCTTTTTTTTTTTTATTGTGGCAAAATATACATAACACTTACAATTTCCATCACTCTTAAAGGTACAGTTCAGTGGCTTTAAGTACATTCACGGTGCAACCACCACATTACCTCTTTCTAGAACTTTTTCATCATCGCAAACAGAAACTCCGTACCTGGTAAGCAGCCTTCCTTTCTTTGTTCTTTTCTTTTTAGTTTCCTTAATTTTTTTTGCTAGGAGCACTCCAGCGCTTACGGATATGGATCCAGACTTGGAAAGGAATGTGACAAATGCAAAATGGGTAAAGTCCTGACCCGAAAGCGAAAGACGAGTTTTAGAAGCTGGTAACAGAGCTATTATAAACAGGCCTTGAGAACCCAGGGTCTAAAACTTGCTGGGAAGATAAAAAATAGTTTCCCAGAATGACTAAAGGGGAAAACAAATGTGTTAGGGCAACTGCAGACCCTTCACGCTCCTTCCCTGCGCACTTCACTGAGGCCGAGGCTGGAATGAATGAGTTTGCAAGGCTACTCAAACAAAACAGATATTAAATCATCAAATCCCAGCCCTGTTCACTTCTGTCTGGCCGTTGGTCCACCTCTCTTTCCGTTCACGGGTGCATCTCTACTGAGCAAACATACGTGTGTGCCAGGCACGGTGCAGACAAATGGCAGGCAAACACGGAAACAGAATTATGCAAGAAGCGAGACGCAGTGAGTGAGTGAATGATTAATTCTGTTCCGGGGCTGGCGTGGGGGCAAGGGGTGGGAGGTAATGAGAACCCTCTTCACCCAAGACAGTCTTGATGCCACCTACTGTATGTTGGATATTAGTATGTGGTAATGTTATAAAGTTATGACTATGAAATTATAGACAATATATAGTATGGAGCTATAATGTTAGTGGAGAAGCAGAATGGAAAATCGCATATGCCTTATGACTACAACGGTGTGAAAACTTAAACAAGTGTATAATGCGAAAAAGATAAATACGCAAAACAAAGTTGTGTTAGGGTGGTGAATTATGGGCGGCTTTTAAATTTAGGAATATGAACATGCTCTTATATTTCCTTAAAATTGTTTTTCTTTTTGATTATAAATTTATCCACTATGGCAAGTTTAAGCAACAAAGAAAAATATAAAACAGGTAATCATTACCACAAAATGGGAATCACTTGGTTAATCCTTCCAAAGTCCTCAGTCAACTAAAATAAAGATCATATTATTCCGTTTTATGGGTGTGGTATTTATTTAACCAATCGTCTACTGTTGGACATTTCAGCCATTTTCAATTTTTTACCATTTAAGTCATGCTGAAATGAGCTGTCTTGCACATAAACCTTTGTGCATGTCTCTGACTATTTCCTTTGAATAACTTCCTAGAAGTAAGAGTTCTGTGTCAAAGAGCATGAATATTTTTAAGGCTCCTGTTTTGGAACATACTCCCAAATTGCCCTCTGGAAAGACTGAACCTATTTACACTCACATCAGGAACACACAGGGGTCTCTGTAGTACACTTTAGATTCAATTTTTCAAAATGACCAATTGCCCCAGTGCAATTATGATTCTGGGTGTTTCCTTCCTCATGACTACAACAGAAGAGGCTGCAAATGAGATTCATTTATAGCATGTAGTCACCCAAGCTCTTCCCTCTGTTTCTCTTCCCTTACCCCAAGCCCTGCGAAGAGGCATGGTCAGTCTTCGCTTCTCCTCATCAGCATGCCGACAACAGATGTCTCCAGCCCTGCCTCTTCAGGGTAGTGAATGCCTGAATGCCACAAACACTGTTCCTGGGGGCTGTCACCTGAGAGTCTTCAGCTGTCTGCTCAGAGGCAAGGTCCCTGTGTAGCAGAGTGAAAAGGCTTGTCTTTATTCCTGTAGCTGGCCGGGCCAGCTGGCCAGCACCGATTCTTAGGAATGACAGCTGGTTTGCTGTTCCATATTTCAACAGCCTTAAGCCAGCATAACACCTGTAGGCTCTGGGAAGGAAAAACGCCCGGACTGATGTTGGAGAAAGCCTGCTTCTGTTATCTGGCGTGGACCTCACGCTCCTTAGCGTCTTGCATCAAAGATAACTATGCCAGCAGTAAGGGCAACCAACCAAGTGAGGCTCTCCTGCTCTGTGACTATTGTGATGGATTGGATTCAGGGTTTGAAATTACTTTTTTGGTTCCCGCAGATGTTTTATTATAATAGCATAAAAAGAAAAAAAAAAAAGAAAAAGGGAGGGGGAGCGTGAGCATTTGCATGTCAGTATTAGATGAACATTGATACACGTGACACAGAGACGGTGGGTGGTCCTGCTGATGAAACTACTGGAAGCTAGGAAGTGCTATTGAAATTTCGGGTTGTTTCAATTTTAGGTGGTGCATCAGGATAGGGCAATAGTTCAAACAGAAACAAACAACCCCAAGAAACTCTTAACTCCGTAATTTCCAACTTAATTTATTTAATGGATGCTGGGGGGGGGTCCAAGGGTGGTGGAGAATATGTTTTCCAAGTTTGAAGTCAAATTTCGAGCTTGGCAGAACTTATGAGAGAACACCCTCAGCAGTCCGGGGAGAAGAGATATAAGGGTGAGAAAGAGAAATGGAAAGTCACCTCAAGAGTTACTTGTCCATCTCCATAATTCATTAGGAAAGCTGCACAGAGTAGAAGGAAAAAGCAACTTTGGGCAGAGCACTGGGCATTGTATGTTGTCTGCAGAATGCTGCTTTGACTCTTCTAATCCCAATTTATTAGTTGTGTAGTATGTTTTAAAAGTAACTACCCCCCATGAAAAAAGTTGCTTTTGAAAACGATGATATGAATTGATCAATGGTTATTCACTTTTTCAGTCTAACGCTCTCCCAACTGAGCTATTTTGGCGGGGCTATGGTTATTCACTTTTTAAAGAAGATTTTATTTATTTATTTGAGAGAGAGAGAGAGTGAGTGAGAGAGAGCGACAGAGAGCACAGGTGTGTGGGAGGAGGGAGAGGCAGAAGCAGAGGGAGAAGCTGACTCCCCACTGAGCAAGGAGCCTGATGCAGGACTCGATCCCAGGACCCTGAGATCATGACCTGAGCTGAAGGCAGACGCTTCACCAACTGAACCACCCAGGCGTCCCAGTGGTCATTCACATTTAAGGTCTACTCTGGTATTGAATGAAATGGACCTCCAGTTTTGAGAAGATTTTTATTAGGCCCCCCAAGACATAGAAACTAAAGCCAGAAGTATGTCGGTCTATGTAAAACAGAATCACATATGGCTGGAGAGAAAAGGAAGGCCTTGGAAAGTTGGCCCCCAACATTCTCATAGACTATCCCACGAACTACGCCTGGGAGCAAAGGATTCCCAGCCTGAACCTTCGGTGGACCCTGAGGTACCAGCTGACTTCAATCCCACAGGGAGTCTGCCTTGGAGAAGCCAGTGTATACATTCAAGCCGGTAATACATTATTTCCGGAAATGACTGGGATGCGTCTTAGCACTTCGGTTGGGTGAAGCTGGTTTAGTCTCCTACCAGCACGAACAGTCTTTTGCTGACTGCACATTGCTCCTGCCTCTGCCCCACCTGCAGCTTTCTGCTCCAGACTGGGGTCAGTGTCCTACTGTTTGGCACCCGTGAACCCATTGTTACGAGGAATATCAGCACGCAGTATTCTTGAGAAGCAAAGGAAGAACAATTCCTTAAGGAAACACCCAGGTTTTGCAAAGTGAAAATCTCCTGCCCTTCTCCGTAAGGTTTTTTCCAGGGGTAGGCTCTCTAGTTTTGCAAGGCCTGATACGAATGTATCTCTAAATCTCACGCCAGCATAGCTCCTACGGTCAGCAGCTTGAAACCATACGTTACCTTGGAATTAACGTAACCAGAGACGTAAAGGATCTACATTCTAGAAACTATAAATCACTCTTGAAAGACATTGAGGAAGACACAAAAAGATGGAAAAATATTCCATGCTCATGGATCGGAAGAATTAACATAGTTAAAATGTCCATGCTACCCAGAGCAATCTACACTTTCAATGCTATCCCGATCAAAATACCCAGGACATTTTTCAAAGAACTGGAACAAATAGTCCTTAAATTTGTATGCAACCAGAAAAGGCCCCGAATCGCCAAGGAACTGTTGAAAAGGAAAAACAAAGCTGGGGGCATCACAATGCTGGATTTTGAGCTGTACTACAAAGCTGTGATCACAAAGACAGCATGGTACTGGCACAAAAACAGACACATAGACCAATGGAACAGAATAGAGAACCCAGAAATGGACCCTTGGCTCTTTGGGCAACTAATCTTTGATAAAGCAGGAAAAAACATCCGGTGGAAAAAAGACAGTCTCTTCAATAAATGGTGCTGGGAAAATTGGACAGCTACATGCAAAAGAATGAAACTTGACTACTCTCTCACACCATACACAAAGATAAACTCCAAAGGGACGAAAGACCTCGATGTGAGACAAGAATCCATCAAAATCCTAGAGAAGAACATAGGCAGCAACCTCTACAACATCGGCCAAAGCAACCTTTTTCATGACACATCTCCAAAGGCAAGAGAAACAAAAGATAAAATGAACTTGTGGGACTTCATCAAGATAAAAAGCTTCTGCACAGCCAAGGAAACAGTCAAAAAAACTAAGAGGCAGCCCACGGAATGGGAGAATATATTTGCAAATGATGCTACAGATAAAAGACTGGTATCCAAGATCTACAAAGAACTTCTCAAACTCAATACACGAGAAACAAATTAACAAATCATAGAATGGGCAGGAGATATGAACAGACACTTTTCCAATGATGACATACAAATGGCTAACAGACACATGAGAAAATGTTCAAAATCATTAGCCATCAGGGAAATTCAAATCAAAACCACACTAAGATACCACCTTACGCCAGTTAGAATGGCAAAAATTGACAAGGCAAGAAACAACAATTGCTGGAGAGGATGTGGAGAAAAGGGATCCCTCCTACATTGTTGGTGGGAATGCAAGTTGGTACAGCCACTCTGGAAAACAGTGTGGAGGTCCCTTAAAAAGTTAAAAATTGAGCTACCCTATGACCCAGCCATTGCACTACTGGGTATTTACCCCGAAGATACAGATGTAGTGAAGAGAAGGGCCATATGCACCCCAATGTTCATAGCAGCATTGTCCAGAATAGCTAAATCGTGGAAGGAGCCGAGATGCCCTTTAACAGATGACTGGATTAAGAAGTTGTGGTCCATATATACAATGGAATATTACTCAGCTATCAGAAAGAACGAGTTCTCAACATTTGCTGCAACATGGACGGCACTGGAGGAGATAATGCTAAGTGAAATAAGTCAAGCAGAGAAAGACAATTATCATATGATTTCTCTCATCTATGGAACATAACTAGGAAGATCGGTAGGGGAAGAAAGGGATAAAGAAAGGGGGGGTAATCAGAAGGGGGAATGAAGCATGAGAGACTATGGACTCTGAGAAACAAACTGAGGGCCTCAGAGGGGAGGGGGGGGAATGGGATAGACCGGTGATGGGTAGTAAGGAGGGCACGTATTGCATGGTGCACTGGGTGTTATACACAACTAATGAATCATGGAGCCTTACATCGGAAACCGGGGATGTACTGTATGGTGACTAACATAATAAAAAAACATTAAAAAAAAAAAGAAAGCAAATTCAGATTCACAGTGAGCGGTACTCACAGCAGAAGCAGAATGAAATCAGTTGCCCCGCGTCTCCCTTTCCCCTTCAGTCCAGCCTCAAACTCACGCCCCTAAAAATGGAGCTGCCATCTTGCCAGCCTGGTTTCTGAGCCAGGGAGTCATCCTAAACTCGTCCTTTCCGCTCTCAGTCTTCATGTCTAACCCACTAGACAATCCGGTAGGTTTACCTCCTAACATCCTCCTACCTGGCAGTTGCCTTGGTCCCAGATCCAGCAACACTTCGCTCGGATCACCCTGCTAGTCTCCTTGCTGTTTCCCATCTTCCCTTCTTGCTGCCGTCCCATTCGCACTCCAGCCACCTGGTCAGGTCAGGAGCCCGGCCCTCCGAAGCAGGCTCTGCTCCTCAGCCCTCCCCGCACAGCTGCAGGGGAAAAGCCGCGGAGTCCGCAGCAGGACACACGTCACCACCTAGCTCTCCAGCGGGCCTGCGGACTGCCCCCGCCTGAGCCCCAGGCTAACTCTCGTCCTACCAAACCACTTTTATTTGGCTGAATGTGTCTCGATCTTCACTGCTTCCTTTGCCTCTAATCACCCCCCCTTCTTTCTTCACCTAACTCGTTCTAGTCATCCTTGAACACTGAACGCTAACATCGCACGCAGGGCGTGTTCCGTCATCAGCTCAGCTGCTTGCTTCCCCTCCGAGCACCCGAGCACCCTCCGCTTTCCCTCCACTGGCCTGACTGCCTGCACTACAACATGGGTTCGCCAGGCTCTCTTTGTTGGGCTCTGAGTCCCTTGCCAACCTTCATTTTTGTACTCCCTTGCTTCTTACGGTGCCTGTCACACAGGGGGGATTCAGTGAATGAGGGAATAAGTGACAGAAAATAGGTCTGTGATTCGCTGCTTTAAATAACTTTCCTAAATTCCTACCTGGCCCTTCCACAGATCTAATTTTTTTTTGGGGGGGGTCTTGAGAGAGCCCTTTGCTTTTTCTGACGTTCCCATCTGGATCGCTGTTCCCAGCAGCCATGGAAGAGAAGGTGCGCCTTCCTACTCGACAGATGTGGGCCGGGTACACACTGCTATAGAAAGTGAGCAGGCCGTATAGAATCTGAACTTTTAAAGTTGTTTTTGATAACATTTTAAGATGTGGTTAGTACAGCTGACTGTTATCTGTGTGTACAGAGGTGGCCAGAAAGACTGCTGCATGCCCAACTGTCTCTTGGCTGCCAGACACATAATTTGATCTGGGTCTGAAACCTCTACCCGTATGACCTACTGTTGCCTTACAGGGTACAGTTCTTGACATCAGGCTCATAGCAATTTTCCTGTATCCTTTCCTGCCGTGTTCAACTGCAGAAGTCTTACATGTTATCAAATACTTCTTCAGGACCTCTCTTGATTTCACGCCCCCGCTTTATTTTCCATTGACAACTTTCCCCAAATAGGCTTCTCCACCTTTTTTACCCATGCCATCTGATGGCTAGCTTGTCTCTTCTGCAAGCACCTCTGTGGGATTCGTATCTTCCTCCAGGCTCTCCCTGGACTGTACTACAGTTTCACGAAGATCGCCAGCCACTGACAAATACACCAAGTGAGATCCCTGTTTCCAAAATATCAATCACACATTCAAAGAATCACTGAGCTGGAAGGGACCTCTGAGCGGCCTGCACCTGAACTTCTCTTGATGAGAATCTACAAGACATTTTGTTAGATGTTTGTCCATCCACCCATCTGTGAAAAATCTCTGTGATTGATTGAGAGATTGGTTCTGAACTGAACATAATGCATTTGGAGACAGATGTCCAACATGTCACAGTCACCCAGAGGGAACCTTCTTGCCCATGTGATTCCTCTTCTAATCCCTGATGTACAAACTGACGTTTGAGGGGAAGAGAGAAATGTGTCCAGATAAAACTCTCAGGCTGGAGAGTAGGGAGCACAACAGTTTGACAGAAAAAGAAAAACTACAGCAGAACAGCTGCCCAGTAATTCTCCTGGGGAAACAGTATCAAGAGGGTTGGGGGACCACCACATGCTGTATCCGTATGCTAAAGGGCACTGCATTCGCAGAATGGACCTGCCGAACACAGCCATGTCCTCGGGGCTCACACGATGGGGAGCCCCTGCCTCCCACTGGCCCATAATCCATCCCACTCTTGTCCTGGGTGCCCAGCCCTCCTCCTCACCTTGAACCAGCATCTCTCTCTTACTAATTTTCTAGCTGCTATGAGGCTACAGCTTCTGCTCTAGGTGTGGGAAACTAGCCCTAGATTTCGGCCATCGATTACGTCAGCACCTGGGGAAACTGCCTTCTAGACCATCAAAAGAATTAGCAGATGTCAGAGGCTCTCTCTAGGATTATTGGACATTTTGGGGGTGTTTCTTTTCCTATATTTGTGCTTTCCATATTTTCATGAGCAGTACACATTATTTTAACGTTTGGGGAAAAGGATAAGGATTCAAGGTACTTTTTTTTTTTTGCATCTGTGCTTAATATTGAGAATGAATGAATGAATAATGGAAGACTGGAATGAATAATGAAGACTAGCGTCAAGGCAATAGCTCACTTTCACATGGGGGTAAAGAGAGGTGAACATGATATAGATTTCTGGCAAAACTCTACGATGAAAGATTAAACACAGAATTTGCGAGAATATATAAAACAGAGAGGCCACCTTTCACATCAGCCCTTAGTGTGGTTAATCTGCTAGAGTGGAGGAATGCCAACCTATCTGACATACCTCAGACCAACATGTGACATGACAAACTTTGTCAGGGTGGCTTTCAGACAAAACGGAAAGAGGTGAGGAGGTTTTAAAGGTAGGCTGCCTAGAAGCTGCTGGAAAGTCTGGACCCTACCGGGTCCCTGATGGTGTCAACCTGGGAAGAGTTCTCTGCTGGGGAGTCGTTGCACAGTTGTTGATTTGGACGGAGGCAACGGATAAGATGGTACAAACCTAAAAAGATGAGCTAAAAACTCTGCCCGTGGAGCTTCTGAGATGGGGAAAAGTTGAGTAGAAACTCAGATCAAACTTAACAGAAAAGTCTAGAATTCAGGTGAAAAAAAAATCAGCTGTACAAATTCAGAACAGGAGGTAGGGAAGAGGGTTAAATAGAATGTGGGCTTTGGAGTCAGGGAGTCTGCTGGGTTCAAATCCCAGCACTTTGGGCAAATTCCTTGCCCTCACTCAGCCTCCGCGTAGGTGAGAGAATTAAGGAACGTACCGAGGGTACCGTGATTGGCACGATGCCTGGCGCATGGGCACTGGACATGCCCAGTAACTGGTAGCTGCTCTTATGAAACATGGTCTGACAGGAGCTCCTTGTATGCAGAACACTGAGGAATTTCCCTGCTCACAAGAGCAGCAGGAACTGACAAAGTGACGAGGCTGTAGAACAAGTGAATTTGAACTTAAGCTGTAGGTTCAGGAAAGAAATTGTACTCTGTCCATACTGATAAGAAGCCAGCGGGAATACTGTTTCAGCTCAGAATGCCATGTTTTAAAAGTGACATCAGGAGGCTTGAGGGTATCCAGTTGTGTGACACAATAGTGAGAAATACTAGATACTAGAATTATTTGGTAAGAAAAAAATGAGTCTAACGTGGGTCAGGATAGCTCTCTTCCGATACCTGAAGGGTTATTATAGAGAAGAGACAGCCACGTTCTTCCGTTGTTCAAGAGGACGAATCTCCCAAAGTCTTCGGCAGAGTCTGCCTAACAAACAGGAGAACTTCTCAACAGAGTGACAGAGGAACGGATTGCTTGATGAAGCAGCAAGTTCTAGGTCACTGCAAGCGTTCAAAGAGAGTGCATCCCCTAGGGAAGTTGGAGAGGTTTGCACAACTGCTCCCCTTCTTCCCCTTCCCTACTCCAGCAGTATTAGCTTCTCCTGCCCCACCGCCAGGCTCCCTTTTTCCCATAAACTACTATCAGGTAAAAGACAGAGTCTCCTGATGGCTAACCTTTTGCACGAGGGCAGAGACGCGCATTAAGCCAGCAAGCATTAGTGGGTAGCAGTCCGTCAGGACCCGCGTTCCTTGACAGAGACAGCAAAGATGGATCCGACGTGCACCCAGGGAGCACCCAGGCTCGTAAGAAAACACACCCGAAGCAGATCCCACACCCGAAACAGATCCCTGCCTAGTGGTGCGGCCAAGTGCAATGACAAGAGATCAGCACCGCGTGGGCCCTGGAGGCTCAAAGGAAGTTCAACTGACACAGCCTAATTGAGGCACGGAGGGTGGGGGAGGATTTTCCCGGGGAGTGGATTCTGGAAAAGGTATAGGGATCGGTGAAGGAAAGCATTAGAAGCAGCAGGGACAATATGAGCAAAGGAATGGAGGTAAGAAAGAGTCCTGTGGTCAATCTCATGTGTTGCTGGACTACAAAGTGTCGAGCATGGGGTAGGAGGAAATTGGGCTGGAGAGCGCTGGGAGGGGTGCAAATCCAGAGTCCCGCCTGGGTTTCTCGCACGCCACAGGCACACACTCATCCTATGAAGGACTCTTGCTCAAGCTGCAGAGTCTCCACTGGTCCCTGGTCTCTAGGAATTATTCGTGCAATTGCTTGTTTCATTACCATATGTCTGCTCTGCTCCACGAGGGCAGAAACCCTCTTGACCTTGTTCATTGCTGTATCCCCAGCGCCTAACCCAGTTCTTAGCACACAGGAAGTGATCAATAAATACTGTAGGTTTCCACTGAAAAGAAGATTGCCGGCAGAAAGGATGCAAGCTCACGGTTTGCTGGGAGGTCTCTCTAAGTGACTCCATGTACGCTGCTGGGGGCAGCACCTGACCCTAGGAAGCACTAGTAAGGGAGAGCTGCGGCCGTTATTGTTCATTTGCATGTCTTGTTCTCCTGTTTTGTTGGTTTTGCAAGCCCACTGTTTAGTACCTTTGTTTTTGTTGCTGCCTCTGCTTAATAAATTTTGATGAGTAATGGTTGTTTGCCAAGCAATAACAGCCCAACAAGAAATCCTCAAAGTACGGAGAGTTACAGAAACATTCAGCATCATAAACCACAAAATGACATGCGAAGGAGAGAGCTGACAGACTGGCTTCCTCGCTGGGCCTCCTCTCATCTGTGCAGGTCTTCCGGAGAGAGGGTATCAGTGTCAAGAGACTCATGGCCAACACTGGGGCCCCCGGTGTGAACCCTGGATAAGAGGCAGGTAGAAAACTGGGGGGAATGAGCAGTGCCCTGTAGACCCCACTGACCCTCTGAGGCGAGTCTGATCTGATGGGGTGGGACTGGGCGCTTTTCCATAGCCTCCCTGAGGAGGGCAAGAGTGGGGAGGAAGTGCGTATTTGGTGGTCTGAGGGCAAAAGTCAGGCTCCCTCACTCGGCTTTCTCGGGCTTCTCCCCGAGTGCTGTCTTCCTGGCCAATGGATAGCCTGGGACTGGCCAATCTTGGTTACAGGGAAAGGGACCAGTGGCATTCAGTGTTTACGACTGGTTCTGAAGATTCAGTAATTCAAGATTCAGGAATTAATTCAAGACGAAGTTCCTGGACTTACCCAGGAACAACTGAAGTTTTTAGGGTCTGTTAGAAGGGTCCCTGCATCTCTTGCGGACAAGAACTCCCGAGAGAAGGTTTCTCCTACCACAGGCCTCCTATAAGGTCTGAAAAATTGAATCTTCTTTTTCAAGTCCCAAAAGGATACATTCCTTAAATAAAAAAAAAAATCCTGGCATCTCTCTCCTCCCCTGAATGACTGAAGGCCCCGGGCGAAGCTGAAGAAGGGTCTGGATTCTGTGAGGGCGAGGGAGGGGTTGGCCTGAACCGAGTCCAAGCACAGGGCTGGGGGACCCACGGTGTTCCAATGTACCTGGTCTAGGGCTCTACCTGGCCTTTTGGTTGGACCTTGAACCGGCAGAGAAAATGAAGCTTAGGTGTTCCAAGCTCAGGGGAAGGTGAAATCGCTTCAATTGCCAAAACAAACAAAATTGCTTCATTAATCTAACTGAAAAAACCTCTCCAGCATCCGATTGAAGAAGCCGTGTGGCTGCTGCCCCTGTTTATTTGGCGGAGTGCGGGACTGAGAAGGTATATTTAGCCTTGTGTGCTTGCAGGACTGCATCTTGCGCTCAACAGGAAATATCTGGAGTCGCAGCTAAAGATATCTCTGCGTGTTCAGAAATTTACAAGCAGCTGTAAAAGTGAAGCTACGGTGGTCAGAGGGCTGGAACAGGCTTCCTTTCAAATGAGAGAGGCCGCCAAATGAAACACTAGAATATACCAAGTTCATGGCAGGCAGAGTGCACCTGACAGGCTAAAAATAGCCAAAGCAGCCCGTCTCTTGCTAAAATAATACTGAACTGATATACTTCTTTGCCAAACCTACAGAGAAATGGGTGAGTGGGGAGAGGGTGGGCTCTGAGATTCCAGAAAAGGGTGTTGGGAGCAATGCCAAAATGAGAGAAGCCATCTCCTACCTGTGCCACTTTTCAAAAATAGCTTTCCTGAGCTGAGTATGCTGACGTAGCAAGTAATCAATACATTATTTTTTAATAACACGAGACAGAAATGGTAGCCCCCAAAAGACACTGCATACCGGGATCTATAGTCCTGATGACAAGCAGACCTTTCCATCTTGGTTGAGGAACCATTTTTTTTTAAAGTGTCATTTTGCTAGACTTTCTTATCAGCCCTCCCGCCCATGCCCTGCTCAGTGATGCCTGGTGGGAATGGTCCCTACTTACTCCCGTCACATGCTTGGCGAAACTGCTTGCTTGAGTATGGACAAGGGTGAGTGTGTGTGATTGTATGCTGCTGGGCAGAGCAGGCTACCACACTTTCCAGAATGGCCAGGGCATCCGAGAACACCTTCCCTTCCATCCTATGACCTGGGACACTGCGTCATCTTTCCAAGTCTCGATTTCCCTTGCATATAATGTAGAGCTTATCAAGATCACCCTGAGGACCGATCGCGTTGTGGGGATAAAATGAGCTAATGCACGCGGAAGCATTTGGGGGAGTCTGCCAAGCTTGAAGGCGGATGGAAGATATCATTGCTGTTGTTACTGAGCATTCTACTGGAAAGTCGGGCAAAGACTAGCAATGTCTCCACGCGACTGTAAAGTGCTGTGTGCATAGACCGCTAGACTGTGTTCTGTCCTGTGGGACGGTGCCCTCTCAAGCAGGTAAAAGCATCGTCCGCGTCCTACCCCAGGGCAGCAGGGGCTGCGGGAAATCTGCGTGCTTTCCGTCTCAGTGCGGCTCACTGCTGTCATCGCCCAGCTATCCTCCCGCTTCAGGGCTCCTCCTCGTCTGGGTGGCCTACAAAGCAGGGGGGCCCTGGAGTCCCTGAGATGCTGGGAGGGAGGCAGGGGTAGGCCCAGCCTCGAAGTGAATGGTTGTCAGGTTATCAGGAGTGCCCGGCAAGGACTGGTCCCCTAGCTGGTTAGTTATGGTTGGGAGGTCGAGAGATGCCCACCTTCTCTTAGGCACCCCCGCTCCACGGGCTGCTCTTTAGCCATCAGTTAATTGGTCATTATTATTTTCTTTGGTTCTTCTCTTCTCCCTCTCATTTGTTTCACTGGTTACATCCAAAGCTGATGGACAAAATTATATGTTCACCGTGCTGGTAACTGTGAGGCCTATGGACAAAAATAGGCCTACGTATTTGTCTGAATCTGGAAGGGAATATTAAAAAAATGGAACTACTTGTTGTGTTAGGACGGAGGGATTATGAATGTTTCCCTTGCCTCTTTTTCACACTGTCTATAATGTTGTTAAATAATCTTTAAAATAAGAAAGGAAAGGAAATGTAATTGGAGCTTTAACATTTTATAAAATGGCATCCAGTTATCCTGATTTTGACTTCACTGGGCTTGAAAGTGCAAAGTTAAAGAAATGCCACATAGGCTAACGTATTTCAATGTAATAATTATATTTTCCGCCTCTAAACTATTTTAATGGTGGCCTCTCGCATTCCAAGGTGTTTTTTGGAGTATGCAGTAAATGGCAAAGGCTGTGAGATAAAAGTTGGAAATCATATCATAGCTTTTTTATTTGGAAAACCCATACTTTGAACCCATACTACAATCTTTTCAATCAACAAAGAATTAACTATTTATGGAGTGCTTACTATGTGCTGAACATTGGGCAAGGATTTGTGTATTTCCCCTTAGTTCACCTTTTTTCCTATTTCTCTTCCCCAAAGATGATTATCACTGGTTGTTTTGTAAGGCACTGGGCAGTCAACTAGCTTTGAGCACAGTTTTTTTGTTTTTTTTAAAGTGGCAGGTGCTGAGGCACCTGGGTGGCTCAGTCAGTTGAGCAGCTGGCTCTTGATTTCAACTCAGGCCATGATCTCAGGGTCCTGGGATTGAGCCCTACCCATACTCAATGGGGAGTCTGCTGGAGATTCTCTCTTTCCCTCTCCCTTCCCCCTCTCTCTGCTCTCTCTCTCAAATAAATAAATAAATCTTTAAAAGAAATGTAGTAGTTGCCAGGGCGACTGGATGGCTCAGTTGGAAGAGCAAGTGACTCTTCACCTGAGGGTCATGAGTTCGACTCCCAAGTTGGTTGTAGAGATTACCTAAATAAACAAAGACTTAAAAAAAAATAGAGTAGTAGGTGCCAAGATAGTGGCAGTGAGGGGAAATTCTAATAACTTGTGGTTTCTCAAATAAACAACCAGAAACCATTACAAAACAAGGTCTGGCACCTAAGGCGGCCACCACACCCTGCTATTTCTTCAGGGATACGGCCACAGAATGGGCAACGGCTCAGAGCCTTCAGCTTTTCTCCAGGCACTCCCAGCTCACCATTTCCTCGAGCTCGATTTCAAACGTCATTCACTCCGTTTGACAAGGAGGTAAGGGAAGACAAGGGGAGGTGAAAGTGCCAGCTTCAGGGCAGCCGGCAGAAGGAGGGCAGAAGGGAGGAAAGAAGCAGGCCTGCTAGGGCCCGGGCTCCCTGCACGCTGGCTCTACCACCAGCCATGGCTGTGGGCACCTGGTGAATGACATGAGACGTCACACCTGAGCCTGGGCTGGCCACTTACTCTTCACATTTCAGTATATACCCATGGAAAGTTGGAGATTATGATACATGGTCCCCTCCATGTCACAAAATGTCTCGTGCACGTGTATCACCATATTTTGGCCCATTTCATTATCTTACCATCTGGTCACTTTCAGAAATGAACTGATATCGTTTTGCCTCGCAAGGAAACAAGCAGACCCAACAAGACATGGGTGACAGCAGTTTTCCGGTTCGTAGAGGTGATCAGTTCTAAACGAACAACTCCACGCTGGGTCAGGCCCACCCTCCGTCCATTCAGCTCAGCACTGAATCTCTTGTGGTGGCACCAAGGGACACGTTGAGGGATGCGTTAGGAAAGATGGCTGTCTATGTTGACGGGTGGGTTAGGACCACATAGCAAACCAACGCATTTTCTCTAACATCTCTCTTGTCATAGAGCTATTGTCCATGAAATTCGTTTAAGTCTAAAAGCTATTTATAGTTCTGGTCTCACCACATCTTAAATTGATAAAATTCCGTAAGCTTATGAAACCAGCCATGCAGATCAGTAATGCTACCTTGTATTTCTTTTCGAATTTGCCCCTTTCAAAGGTCAGGGTGGTCTTCCTGATTTCGTCTTACTACCTCAAGATACGGTGAACGTGCCTATGTTTGTACTAGTCACACACTTGGTGATTTATTTATTTTTATTTTTATTTTTTTAAAGATTTTATTTGTTCATTCGACAGAGAGAGAGACAGCCAGTGAGAGAAGGAACACAAGCAGGGGGAGTGGGAGAGGAAGAAGCAGGCTTCCAGCAGAGGAGCCTGATGTGGGGCTCGATCCCATAACCCGGGATCACACCCTGAGCCGAAGGCAGACGCTTAACGACTGTGCCACCCAGGCGCCCCAGACTTGGTGATTTAAAAAATTTCGATTACATACAGCTTCTCTCAGTCTTTACGTATTCAGACAAAAGAATCCAAGCTTTTCAGTTTATTCTCACATGGTGTTTTTTTGAAATTGCACGCAACGTTGTGTGTGCTCATCTGCGTATTTCTCTGAGGTAAAGAGGCAGAGAGATTCTCAAAGGAGTCTATGACTCAAAAAAGGTTAGGAACCACCACCCTGGATCACTTGGCTCCTTCTTGAAGCTTCTTTAGTTCTGGTTTGTTATTTCCTGAGATGCAGTGGCCAGAATGGCATCCAATATTCTAGATGAGGACACCTCAGAGTTCTGAGCAAGATTATTTGGTTATGTTGGTAATTCTTCTCCAGACAATGTCTACTATTTTGGTGAATCTTTTTGGCTGTATCGGCCACTAATGTATCCATGTCTTTAGAGAATGGGGTACAGTGACTCTCGATGTCCCCTTTCCAAATGGAATGTGATCCCATGGAATATTATCCTGCCTTTAGTATAAGCTAATTTGGATTATTTTCCCTAGAAGCACTGCTTTCCGTTTCTCCATACTTTCATCTACTACTTGTCTACTTCTCGGCTGTCGTAGTATCGTATTTTCTGTAATTTATATTAGGTGAATTGGACTTTTCAGTGTGATAAAGTGTTCTCTGCAAACTTGCATGTTGTCCTCTGTACCAAACAATGAATAAACATGTAACCAAATCCACATGGCAGAAACAACTAACTGCCCCTGGAATATAGTGCCCATCTTTCCACAGTAGAGAGTCCTGACTGGGAAGGGGCTCCCTGGCAGAGACCATAGTTTCCAGAACCTCTGCTGTCCAGACAGGACCAAATCACTAGTTTTTACCAGCAGGTGGTAAGCAGAAGTGAAAGGTGTTCTTTTGGCCAGAGTTGTTTAAGAAAGGGAGTGACTTTTCCATCATTTCTCTCCTTCTGCTTGCCAACGGGATACCGCGGACTCTGGGAACGTAAAAATGGCAGAGGCCATGAAGGAACAAGCCTGGGTTCCTTCATCACCAAGTGAAGAAAAGCCACTGATGACCGAGAACACCCGCATAGGACTATTCGGTTTCCAGGGAGAAATGAACATTTGTTGCTTGACCGATATGTAGCGATTTTTTTTTATGACAGTGGATAGTATTCATATAGGCCACTACTTGAATTATTTCCATTCATAGGAAGTTCCATTTCTCTCTATCCTTTATTCAAATATGCCTTTGCCATTTTCCCTGAGGCACGGGTATCTGAAGCGTTTTAATAGGTTTTGTATAAAGGACCACGTCGAAGGTAGTTTGATAGTCTTATGCCACAGATTTAAGTTATTTGCCAGGTTTTTGTAAAAGATAACATATCTGAAAAGCATATTTGATTCTTAGGAAAAAGTTGCTTTATAATTTCCACACGTTAATGTTTATTACTGCTCAGACTCCTCTGGCCTTAACCACGGAACAGTGAGGGCTCTGCCGGTTAAGCACAAACACCGAGTTTAGTTGCTATGCGTACGTACTTCCTTATGAATCAACGCAGATGAGTAACACCAGATCCTTAAACTGCTCTACTAATGTTTAGGAAATAAAGCCAGATCCATGTGAACTCTGGCGCTGCTCTTGGTACCAAAACGGTGCAGAGAGGGTGGCTTGGGGGGGCCGAGGTAGAAACCAGTTCTGCTGCAGTGTGCCATGTTCCTGGCAGACAGATGGGCTTTCGGTAGACAGAAGTCAAGGCCTGAGAGTGATCGTGGCTCTCTTGGACCAAGAACTGGACATTCATTCTTCAACAACCTGCTTACACTGGGGTCAATGGCCGGTTTCCCCCCCTTTCCTTCCAGACGTGGAAGGACCACACTGTGTCAATTCACTTGGTCTCAGTCAGCCCTGACACAGAGTGTAAGCGACATGGCGGGGCAGGAGCCCTGCGTCGTGGCTGGGCCCACTCCTGGCTGTGGTTGCGTTGGTAAGAGCGCAGTGTTTAGGAAGAATAGCCCAGTCTCTTTCCTAAGCTCACCTCCTGGTGAATTCACTAAAGGAATTCTAAGCCTCGGCAGAAGCAGAGGCCCTACCATCAGCAAAGGCTTGGAGAACCCCCAAGATGGTAAAGAACCCCTGGGTTTCCAGGACTCAGGCGGGAGTGGGGAGCAGGCAGGCAAGGCTACAGGGCTGCACGGCGCATGCCCTTCTCCCACAGGAGGGAAGATGCTGCCCTCTCACTGCGAGGCGCTGTGAGGTCCCTGAATCCTCATGTAGCAGCAGACAAGGAAAATCAAAACACACTCCCCTGAGGACACATCTCAGGCACACTGAGCACAAATGCTGCTTTGATGAAGTGTACGCTCCCTTCCACGTTGTGTCGTCACCTGCAGGAGCAGGCTATCGGCACAGCAGCGACATTCTCTACCCTAAAGAGCCTTTCCAGGAAAACCATTTTGAGTGACGTTATCTTACAGGAGACTGAAGACTTAATATAATCACCAGGAAAATCTACATATACATATGATGCTTATCAACCAGCAAGAAAATATGAGTGATTCTGAAGAACTTTCACCATCAAGGCTCCTTTCCTCCCTTAGGAGGATTCAGAGACATCCTGAGAAGCATTTTCCCTACCTCTGAATACGAATAAAGTAAATGATGGTATCAGAAAAAAACAAAAAACAAAAAACAAAAAACAAACCTTGGCCACTTCTGGCTTATATGGGCTTAGGGAGGAAGCTCTTTGGAATCCAATTGTTGTGGTCCCATGGATGGCACAAGGGAGGGAGAAGGAAAAGAGAAGTCTCCACTTTAGTACTTAACTTCCACTTTCTGTTTCAAAAGGACTACGCTGTTTGTGGCCCTGGTAACAAGCTCCTCCCAGGCTCCTAAGGGAGCTGCTAGCTGGGGAGGAGAAACAGAGACTGCCCGTGGTTGAAGCAGGACAGAACAGGATCCTGGTGTCAGAGGGCGAGGCAGGCACTCAGTTGGAAAGTTGTTCTTTGTTCCTAAAAATAAAACGTTCGACCCTCCTTTTTTGGATCCTTCCCTGGAACGAAGCCAGTCAACTGCTGGCTTCTTTTTAGGATTAGCTCAATAGCCCTCGGCCCAAAGGTGAACTCCAAAGACCACCAAGCTCTTCTGCCCCCGATAAAATGCTACACAACGCAGTGAATGACATAAGAGAACGTTTCTCTTGAAAGGACAGGGCTGCCGTGGACATCTGTGAAGCAAAACAGGCCCAGCAGAAAGGGTGAGAGGACAGGATGGGGTAGAGAAACCGTGCTGGAAAGGCTGCCCAGAGGTTGGGAAAGGACTAACGAGTGGACGTGGCAGTGTGCTTTTGAAAATTCTCTAGGAGGCCAGGTGGCAAGGGCTCCTCCTATAAAGACCCCGCCCCCATGAAGGATGACACCACACCTTCCTTCCAGAGTTTTCTATAGCACACTGAATCTTTTCCAACTTTTCTCCATTCATGAATTCTCCACCCAAAGTTACAGCTTTGGTTTATAAAATGACAGTGATGTATTATGCTGCATATCTAACAAATAGAGGGGTCGCATCCCCTCTCCTTTGAAGATGCTCTATTTGGGGAATGTTTGGGGGCGGCCATTGTATAGACCAACCACATGCTGGGAGGGGGGGGGGTCCAAGAATCAAAGCTGTTTCTCAACACTCTTCCAAGATTGAGCCTCATGCTGATGGTCCTGTATATAAAGAGCTCTCACAACACAAAGGGACTTTTCTGCAGTATCTTTCCTAACTATCTCATAGTGCAGCCATTTTGAGACTAAATACATAAATAAAATGCCAGATAGTGAGGAAGACCTTTCTTTCCCTGGAAGAGGAAAAAGATTCCATGGGCATTTGCTAACGAGTGACATCAGCAAAAACTGGGAAGAAAATCCACTAAAATCATTATTTCCTATATGAGTAGTTGGGACTAGAGGATGTCAAATAATGGGCAAAATTCACTAATCTACATATTATGCCTCCAGAGTTTAGCTGTTGGAAGTAATTTTCTGGTTGAGAAAATAGAAGATGTAAATTCTCCAGCCTAGGCCAGAGTTTCTTCATTAGGTGGTCCAGAGAGACCACTTGCACCAGAATCAGCTGTAGGAGCTTGGAAGCTGCCGATCCCAGGGGCTCCTCCCAGACTTGGCTGTCTGGGGTGGGCTCGAGAATCTCCATTTTGAACAAGCTCACTGGGTGATTCTTTTGCACACTGGAGTGGAGGAATCACTGCTATGTCTTTAAAGCAGAAAACAAGAAAGATATTACAGTCCTTTAGGTGTAGTTCTTGCTCTTCTAGTTCATGGGTGTTTTTAAGAAGTTATCTTAACATTATTGGCCTCCTACTCACTTTTACATGTATTATAGCAAGACCTAAAAGGATGAGCCGTCCAAAACAGAATGGGTTAGTGAACACTCCCTTGTCAGAGGTGTTCAAGCGGAGGTGGAGGTCGGAAAACCCCTTAGCAGGGATCCTGTAGAAAGGATTCAAGTATCGGTACAGGGGCCCAACCCTGAACTAATGTTTACATTTCCTCCAGCTCTATGACCCTATGATAATATTGTAACAAAATCAGCTTTACTACATCAAGTACTTCATTTTAAAAGTCTAAGCATATCCTCAGAAATCTTATCGGTGCTTGTTAAAGAATCAAGAAAACCAGTCTATAAAACCAAAGTTCAGAAGCTGGGGATGATAGAACCAACAAGAAACTTGGGGACTCTTAGCTTTGATGCCAGCTCAGAAGCTGACTGGCTAACCATGTACTCATGATGACAAACAGATCAAAGTCAGAGGCTGCCATCTTGATGATGGGCTCTCCATCCCAAGCACCCCCATATCCGATGGGACTAAAATGACTGCTGAGTCTTCTCATTTTTTTTTTTTTTGAGATTTTACTTATTTATTTGAGAGAGAGAGAGCAAGCAGGGGGGAGGGTTAGAGGGAGAAGCAGGGAGCCTGGTGTGGGATTTGATCCCAGGACCCCGGGATCATGACCTGAGCTGACGGCAGACGCTTAACAGACTAAGCCACCCAGGCACCTGAGTCTTCTCATTCTTTAACTTGGTGCCCATCACATCATAGACCTTACATCTTCTCAATTCTTCAGCTTCCTCCCCCCCAAAGAAGGATATCATTAAAGGACCAAAGGAATCATAGTTCTCAAGGGGATAGATGCCTGCCTGTGCTGGTCGATGCAGCTCTCTGCCACTGCCCCAGCATTTCCTCTTTGCTGGTTCAGAATATATGTGTGTATGGATCATTGCTACCCCAGAAAAAGAAAATTCCAGTGTAGATGGTGGCAAGGGTGGCTAGCAGTTAACATACCACCAAAAGGCTCAGTGTTCATGGGAACAGAGGACGGGCCCATGCAAAATGAAATAGCAAGGAGATCCTGAATCCCCCTAATCAATAAAAACAACAATCCAGATAAAGCAAGAAGCAAACTTGTGGGGCCTGAATTATCTGGGAAAAGCATTCGCATGTACCATATTGATAAAATGCATGCCAAAGCGCCCACATTCCGAGTCATGCTGGATGGTACGCAAGGACCTCGACAGCTCTGGACCTCAGACTTGACACAGGTATTCTGAGAAGTGACTGAGAAAAGAAATGTTCAACGTGATGAAAAGTCACAAATAGCAGGACCCCAATGCAATCACATTTATGAATTATTTCTAAGTGTGCGCTTCTGAGAAGAGTTCTCAGGTTTTCGAGTCTAAGACAAATGGTTACGATTCGAAGCAAGCCACACCTGGCCAGCCTAGCACTGTGGTTGGTACATCATAGGGATTCGACTGGTAGTTGTCGAAAGGAGGAAGGAATGAGTGAGTCAAAAACGAATGGAGGAAGGAATGGAAAGACAATAATAGACTCCAAAAGGAATTAGGGCTGGGTTCCACAGCCCACTCCTACGAGTGACAGCACGCTAGGGGATCCTGCTATTGTAGATTCAGAGATTTTTTAAGTATATAGTCTTGTGATGCATGAAAAGGATTTAAAGTCTGTTGCTCCATTAATGATCAAGACAGGAGGACTCCTAAGAAGGGATCAAAAAGCGAGGACAGGGGAGGACAGCAGAAGGAGAATCATGGTTAAGAACTAATTGAAGATTTCTGATAGTGATTTTTGAATCTTAGACATGAATTATCTAACCATGATAACTAAATTCAGTGCAAATGCGGTCATAGGACGGCCCAAACTGTCACATGATATTTTTATTGAATCTTCACACTGCAAACTGGTGGAAATTAAGCCGTTTGTAACTTACTTTGGAAGAAAGAGAAATAAATGTGCATGTAATCATTAATCAGGTCAATGACCTGTCTTTTCGTGCAATTTGATAGCACCACCTGGGATACGAGTCAAACTCTCTTTGGGGGATGACTTGCTTTTAGAATACCAGCAATCCCTAAATCCATATTGGTGAATGACACGGGTCTGAGCATCCGAGGAAAAGCCACCATGACTAGAATGAAAGGATGATGCAGGGGTAGTTGGGCTTCTCAGGGCTGTATGGGATATGATTCTCTGGGTTTTATACTGCTCCTTCCTCGGCCCTCAGAACTCTTAATCCTATTTTCATTGCCCCAGGTAAACTGGGAAATATTTTCTCCTCCTCGACTGCAGTTACTCACACAATAAACAGGTAATAAACATTTTACTGCCCTAAGCAACCTCCTGCTAGGCAAGCAGTCAAAGAGAAAAGACTGTGCAGAGAGTAACCCCCTACCGGATAAACTGCGGGGGACAAAGGATGTGAGTAAGCGTTTAATAGCGCGCCCCTCTCTGGGCTCCAGGAGACGACTGGGAGCTGCTGGGGCGCATTAGCCGGCCTGTGGTCTAGGATTCCTCTCTGCTTGAGGCTAGTGGGGAAGATTTGATTTCACCAAAAGGTAATTTAGTTGCCATTTCAAAGCTCTGTCTAGCTAAATTAAGGATGAGGAATGAAACTGGAGTTTACAATCTCCCAGGTTAAACCACGGGTTGTGAGACTGGAAGGCACAAGAAGGGACAGTTGGCAGCCGACTAAAGTGGTTCTGGGGAGAGAGTCATCCAGTTCGATTTCGGTTTGATTTCAGGTTTGCATTTGATTTTCTAACACATCCCGGTTTCTTTGTTGTTTATATCTGCCCCATACATCAAATCAAATAGTTGTTACCGTCCGTTGGCTGCGTGAAAGGCACGGTGGCCGTCCTTTGCCATCCTATTTTTCCACTGTACGGGGGTCCGTCAAAAGCCGATTACCTTAAGGCATCTCACGGCTCCCACTGCTGGGGGACTCTTTCCGGTTCCTTTCACGCTGAAGGTACAACTTGCAGCTGTCCGAAGTCTCTGCACCTCCCCCCATCGCAGGGAAACGAGGGCAGAGCCAAATATAATTCGATAAGCTCTGCTTCTACTTCTACCATTTAACTTATGGGAAATAATAATCTCACTTACATAAATATTTTCCACCAAACAGCATGCCAAATCTGAGCGTATTAACCCAAGGTGAATGATAAATGCCTGCGCATAAACAGTTTTCCAATTCACGTAGGTCGGAGAAGTGATTATTTTGTAAAACAGTTCTTTGATATCAATTGCAGTTAATTTATGGTATTTTGCTCTAAAGGAATATTAATTTTTGCTGTTTTTTGTGGCAGAAGTGTTGCGGTTGTCTAGCAAGAAACAACCTGCTGACAAGTCTAAAGAGATATATTCGAGATCTTACAGAATCCAAAGGGGCCGCTGTCTTGACGTAGGGCTCCAGAAAACCCCCACACTGCCTATCTGCTCTCGTTTCTCTTTTGAACCCTTCTCGAGAGGGTTAAGGAAGTGACTCTGCAGACTGTTTGATAGCGATTAGAGAGCACTTCGGTGATGCACACGGGTAGGAAAGGGAGGCATCACAAGGCTACGGGCGACTGCAGGAGGAAGGGCAGCGTGGCCGTGGGGCTACTGGCCACTCTGGCCTAGGCTCTCAGGGAGAGTGAGTCACTCCCCGGACTGATTTTGGATGAGTCCTACAAACACACGGTGGGCGTACGCCCAGAGCAGATACTTGCAGAGCGGACCGCTGCTACTCCCGAACAAAAGGCGCGGTCACTGGATGGCAAAGCATGGGCACAGACAGAAGCAAAGGGACAGAGATCACAAGCGGACCAAGGATCCGAGTCAGGGCATTCACGGAGAGAAGGACATCATCTTGAGTTGGCCCAAAGAGAGAGATATGAAGGGCAGGAAACAACCCTGTTTTACCGGCATTACACTGACGTTAGACTTCCGGGCCCTACTTCGGCTCTAGCAATTACAAAACGACATGAAGGAAACCGGTGAGAACCCAGAGGCCAGTAACAGTCCCGATTAAAGGGACAGAAAAAAATGGTCCTCTGAAGCAAGATGAAAGGAATTGTGTTGTGTATCCTGGAGAAAAAACGTTAAGGGGTGGCAGTGATTGCATTCAAATACTGGAGAGGTTTGGGAGGGGGGCACTGATCAACTCTTCTCCGCATGTAGGGGGAGACTGACGGAAGTCACAGGCTTAAGTAAGAAGCTGGAGCGTGTTCATTGGCTAGAAGGAAGAACCTACAGAAAGGTACAGGCTAATGGGGATCTTGGATTGAATGTGTCCAAAACAGAATTTCTCTTCTCGTTTCTTCCCTGTCCCCCCACTCCTCGCTCCGCTGACCCCAAACTCCTGACACTCCTAAAGTCTTCCCTATTTCAGTAAACCATACCACCACTTACCCTGGCCAAGTAAAGACCCTAGGAATCATTTACATTTCCTTCCTTCCCCTATCCACCCTCAACCCAGTCCTTCAGTAGATCTTGTCAGCTTTACTTCTGAGTTTGACTACTGATTTTCGATCTCCACTGTCACCTTCCCAGCACAAAGCCTCATCATAGCCTGCTTGGACCCAAGCCAGGAGGATCCTTGTATTTTCCTTTCACCCATTCTCCATATGGCTGTTTTTAGAGCATGAATCAGACCATGCTATTCCCCTGCTCAACCCTGTCCAAAGACTTCCCATCATGCTGAGAATAAAACTCCTACTCTTCACTACGGCCTTCAAAGTCCTGCATCATCTGCTTCCTGCCCACTGTCCTCATCCATCCCTCTCTCCCTGCTGCCCATGTTAGCCACACTGACTGTCTTGCTGTTCCTGAACAAGCCATTTTTGTTGCATCTCTGCACCAGCTGCTCCCTCTGCCTGGAACGCTCTTGTCTGCGCTCTTTATTTGGCTGGCTCCTTTTTGTCATTCTGGTCTTGGCTTAAGTGTCACCTCTGCAGACCGTTTCCAGCCCCCAGAGATGTACACTCCGAGAGTAGAAACTTTATCTATCTTGTTCACGATGCTATTTTCAAGCCTTGAACAGGTATCCGACACATTGGGGTAAGGCAATAAATATTGGTTGAATAAAGAAAAGGTTGACTATAAAAGCAGGCTGTTACTTGCTATCTCAAGAGAGCTGGGGATGAGAAGAAGAAGGTTTTGTGAATAGACCAGGTGATCTTTTGGTCAGAGAGCCACAGGGCAGGGTACTTTTGAAGTGGGGAAGGTTGGGGGGGTTGCCTTGTCCACTGAGGTCTCAGCGAAGAGTTAAATCAAGTGGGGCATCATCCTTATTAGGGTCTGGGAATGTTGGGGGAGTTACCCTGAGCAAGGTCTCAGAGGGCAGTCACAGTGGACGGAGAAAAGGATGGCGATATAAGATCTACTAACCCACTCAAAAACCATTAAGTTGGATCACCTGTTAGGATGAATTGAGGTTTCTATTTTCCTTCTTCTTCACAGAGTCACAAGACTCTCTCTCATCTGAGCAGAGTCTGAGCTTCTCCTTTACCCTTCCTGAAAGTTAATCCCTCGCTCTACCTCCATAACATTTCTAAGACCCTTTGGTTTTAAGTTCCCATAGGAAATACTGTGAGTCATCTTCAATCTACCTTCACATAGACTACTCTGATTCAGAATTGGACTAAGGAGGGATAGGAAGGCCCGCTGCAAGGCGTGATTGCAAGATTTCTGTAGGCCTTGCATGCAGTGACTTACCATCACCCCAGCCAATTAGCCAAGGCTTTAAAACCAAGGCCAATGGCTTCTATTTTATTTTTGCTCTTAATTTCCCCCCAAAGCTGAGGGTCCTCTTTGACTGGGGACTCTATAAATGTTAATGACTGCTTGACTCATAAACCTCATAACTCTAGCGGGTTTTTGGTAGGCTTTGTTGCCCTTCGGTTCAAAATCCCAAAGTGTTATCGTCAGGTGGCTGATAGAGATGGGATATAATTAAAATAAATGTAGAAACTTCAATTTAAAAATAATTTATGGCTTCCCTCTCCAACAGACCTCCAAGTGGCCACAGTTTTAATTGTGCTTTTTAAGGCTAGCACCCTGATTTTCTACATTTCACACTGCTTCTAAAATGTTTGAGGAAAGGCAGTAAAAATCTCCTCAAATTTAGAAATACAAGTTAAAATTGCTCTCCATTTCAAGAAGTATTTCTTAGACTCTATCTGTATCCTGAGATTTGCCAGTGATACATATGACCATATGATATGATGACAGACTGCAACATGGACTGGATTCTTTATAAATCAATAATTGGAGGAGGGGAGAGGGACTGTCCGCTTTGGTGATTTCATTTTCAGCCACAGCTGGCCAGATTGCTTATTGGAAAATAAAAGTCATGGCAAATTGAGCTTAACAATAACCAGGCTTGACTACATAGCCCCCTTCTCCACTCTCTGCAATTAGAATGAGCGGAGGAGAGGAGGCCGACAGGGAAAGACTTTTCCTCTGCTCTGTCACAGATCAGTCTTAGTTTATTTTGTAGGGCACAAGCCATATGTTGTACGTGTAAGTGCTGTTCTCTGTCAGCTCGAGCACTCTGCTGTTCTTGTGCCTCTGGGCTAGTGAGGTGCTGCTGTTTCAGACTTCCAGGCTCCTTATAAGAAGCGTGTGAAAACCGAGAGCCATGCTGTACCATGTTGTACCAGTAGTTACATTTCAATCAAATTAAATTAAAGTTGCCTGAGCCACTTTCCAAGTGCCCACAGCCACGTGTGGCTAGGGGCTACTGTATGGGACCACGTAGCTACCGAACATCTCTCACATCCCAGAAAGTTCTGTTGGACAGCCCTGATCCAAAAAAGCTCATTGGGTGCCAAGAGGCCCTTCCTTCTTTGCTCGAAGATTCTGAGATCATGGCTACCTTTGTGGTGAAGGAGGGAACTGAATCCGTTAGAAGCTGAGAATTTGCTGGGTGCTGTGCATCTATCAGGAAAGGAGGTGCCACAAATCTGGGATTCAGGACTCAGTTCAAGGAACCTCATCAAGGACAGACTCTGAATTAACCTCATTTTTTTTTTAAGTGGGAACATAAACTGTGCCAATGTTGATTTTACCAAACTGCAAAAGCATGTGGAATGCTTTACTCCGTATTTGCCACCTTTTCATTGTTACTCATGAGTGATCCTTGACAAAAATGCTTTTTATCCTCCACGTGGCTATGCACACAGGACAGTCATTGAAGTCATAATTTTGACGCTCAATACCCTCTGGCCGTAAGCCCCATCCCTACAACTGGTTCCACCAGCTTCTTACCTAAAATACGTTCGTCTCTAGATGTTGCCTGCATTGTATATAATGAATTCCGAAGTTCTTAATTTAGTACCCTCAAATGTGTATACACCATCACCGAGAATTTAAGTTGCGGAAGAAAACCCAGAACATTCTAATCCATGAATCAATATCACCCAACCTTCCCTCTTTGGATCAGAATTGATCTGTACAACTCAGGTGATGAAGTTTCGCGGGGGGTGGGGGGTGGAGTGAACGGTGAAAGGGAGAGCTCTCCATACCTCCAAACGGATATAAAACTGGGGTGTTGCACAGTTTGAAAAGTTGAGATGTGGTGTTTAAATGTGGCCAACTCCGTAGTACTTAAGTTTGGCAGACCTCAAAATCCCAGTTCCACCACCAGACTGACTTTATGGTAAGAACTTCCTTCCAACGATCTTGAAGCATTTTCATACAAATAATCTGCCCCTCACACCCCTTATGGCTATTTTCTCTGTACTGGCCTCATTTGTTCTCCCGCATTAGGCAAGATTAGCTCTTATTCCAATTTCAGAGGTGGGCAAATGGAGGCAGAAAGCCCGTAAAAGACGCATGCGTCCCACAGGGCCATGAAGTGTGGTTTTACTTCCAGCACACTGAACACAAGCCAAGCTCATTTCATGGCTGGGGTACATGGGCACTGGTTTTGAGGCTAGGTACTCACTCCACTCATGGCGATGCTGCCTCCTCTCCAAACCTTGAGAAAATACCTGGCATCCGAAGGTCAAGGCAATTGAGTAGAATGAATAGCATGAACTGTTAAGGATGACAAAATCCCTTCACAGTATTTACCCTAGGTGCAAACACCCCGTTTAAATCACTTGATTAGAAGATATGCACAATTATCTGTTTGGTCCAACAGAAGCCGAATGGGACTGGCTGATGGGGGGGGGGTGCTGGGAATAGGGGGGAGCTGCACCACATCACACGAGCATTGAGGAAACTTGGCAGGAAGTGGCGGGAGACGGAAAACGATGAGACGCGAGAATTAGGGCGAGATCTACATGCCTAACTCATAAATCATGATTAGTCATCACATCAGTTGTAAAAAAATTAGCCAAAGCATTTTTTAAAAACAATTTAACTGTGTTTTGGGCCAACCTGGCACCGTGAAACTTCTAGTTCACGTGGACACAGGGACAAAAGTGTTGGATCACGTACCTCTAAGAAAAGACTTCCTTAGATGGCTCTCCCCAGGGTAACAGGGCCCTCAGGAGGGGCCGCACACACACCACGTGGAGGTGGAGGTGGGCCTTCCTTGTACCTCTTTCAGCCGGCCTGCAATGAGTGGTGAAGCCGGGCCAGGAGCACCTGTAGGCTGTGCTCTTTCACCGTGGAGTTGGTGGCCTGGGGCAGTGTCTGTGGGTGACGCTTCCCTGTAAACGGTGAGGGGGGGGAGGTGGGGGGGTTTTGCTGTCAACTGTGCAGCAGTGGGTTGCTGGCACATGTTTGGGGCTCAGTTTGGGAATGACTCCTCATCTAAGAGTGTCTCTTCCCTTCATCTCTCAGATGGGGATTTGCAGCATCCGAAGGAGGGCCTTACAGTTTTATTTGCTGCTCTTTCCTGTGCTCCAAATTTGGCTGCAGGCTGCCTATTTTCAGAGTCTGGGAACCTCAGGAAGGGAGCAATGCATAAAACCTCCAGCAAACATGAATCCTTCCCCAGGGCTTGGCATTTAGCTGAAGCTCCATCAGACATTTCGAACTTAGGAAAAAAAAAAAAAAAAAAGCACACGCAGCCTCTCTAAGTACAGGGCCTTAAAGAAAACGTGGTCCTTATAAGCCCTTTTGTGCTCTGACTCGCTGCAGCACAGGACAATGAACACGGATACATGTTGCCTGTTGTTCCCATGTAAATGCCACCTCGAGGATACAGTCTTCACCAGGCAGATGGCTAATTTCTCTGCTCTAACCTCATTTCTCCAGTGTTCCTGTGTTCGTGTGATGTCCTGCCCCCAGAGTCAGGTCCTAATTGCTGTCAAACGTTCAGAGACAAAAGTGGCGTCTCCCCATCACTCATGTGAAGGCTGTGACTGGCTGTGACCCATAGTGGCTGCAACAGAAACGGCGGGGTGGGCAGTACCTGCCGGCGCCCAGCCGGCTTCCGGGCTTCCACGTGTCAGGCTGAACACTTTCCTTTGTTACTGCCTGCAGCCCCGGGACTCCAACGTGTTGAGAGCCCCGGCTCCTTCTGTTGGGATCAATAGCCACGTCCTCCACTGCTCCTCTCTCGCTCAGACGGCCTTTTGGCGTCAGTCTGACCGTGCAGATTTGGGCAGGGCCGAGACAGGGCTCATGCGCCTCGTCCCAGATTTGGGGGAGGGGGGTGGCTAACCTGTGGCCCCTCGAAGCTCTGCTGTCACCGAGCAGGCAGGTGATCCTAACAGCCAGGACCCTGCCAGTCAGTGACTGGCCGTCTGATTGGATGCACATTCATCTTCAAATTATGTTGTGTGACAGCCCGCGCTGCTGAACACCATTTTAACATGCAGATTGACTCCTCGGAGGCTCTTCATTATGCATTTAGCGGTCTGTTTTCAGACTAACCAGCATGTCGGAGAGGCCCGCTATCCTTTTTCCACCTGGGTGGAGGAAATAGCTCGCTGACTGCGGGGGAGCCACCGATATTAACATGCATGTGTTTACTTTCCTGGGCATCGGCACACAACAGCTTTCCCTGATGAGAGAGGAGGAGAAGAAAAGAAAAGACCCTTGGTTCTGAAATTCAAGGAAAATGGCTATGCAAAACAAGCAAGCCTTTGTTGCGGAGAGGAGTCAAGTAGGCCAGGCCAGCCTGATGCCCGCCCGGCTGCCCACTAGCCTGGCTGGGAGCGTCCGCACAAGCGCTCCTCTTATCGACACACAGACCCGCTCTTTCTCTCGCACGCACAGCCTGAAGTATTTTAAGCAGAACACTTTCAATTTCCTGTTTCTAAAACTGTCTTGCATCTCCAACGGCATTCCAAACGATCCTGGGGAATGACAGGACAGCCAACTTGGAGGGAGCGAGCAGAGTGTCTGGTTAGGTGGCTTGGGGGTTACCTAGGAGGCTCTGGGGCCCCCTTTTCACCCCTTCTCTCTTCTCTTTCTGGTGTGATTTACTTCCACTTGCTAAGAATATTTCTCTGTGGCCTCAGGCTGCTACTGTGTGAACATGGATGTTTTCTTGTTTGAGTGTGTGCCCATGCGTCGTGTGTGTGTGTGTGTGTGTGTGTGTGTGTGTGTGTGTGTATCTCCTTTCTCAAGGATCTCTTTCCTTGCCTTAAAAGGGAACTGCATTTGCATTGCTTTTTAAAATTTCCACCTCTTTCTATTTTATCCTCCAATGTGGTATTTTCTCGATTCTTCTGAAAGACCAACAAAACTTGAAGGGTGTCCAGTTCCTAAGGACTTTACTTTGAGCTATGCCTTGGCCAGGTGGCAGCCCCCTTCTTTCGCCTCTGATCAGTGGGGGCTTCCAAAATTGGGAACTGAGGGGGCTCTCCTGCTTCATTTCTTTGTTGCCACCAGAGAAAGATGCTAGATAGGTTTAGAAGGCTAGCTTGAACACAAACGCTTATGAGGCCAAGGCTGTTACCTGGATTCCGAACTGAGAGCCAGCCTGTCACATTGTCTAAACAGCCTGCCCCTCAGCTTCTGGGTCGTCCCAGGCATTGCTGGATCCTGATATCAAGGACACGGATGGAGTTTTGCTATTTACATGTTTAAAATATTAAACAGCAGAGTTCATTTTAGTAAGGCTCTGGGCAGAAAGAAAATAAAACTGACAGCAGAGCTGTATTCCTAATTCCCCTGGAAAGGCTGTGAGGAGGAATAAAATGGTTACCGATGCTTGCTCTGGGATCAGAGTGTTCCTGATGACTGAACTGGGCAGTAAATGCAGCTTTTTATTTTTGTACAGAATATGGTGATCCCCACTGACAAGAACAGGTTGCATGTGGTTGCTGGGCTGTTGCTCGGCTGGGGTCGCACTGTGGAGTATTGTTTGGAAAGATCTCACCCAGCAAGAACAATATGGCTACCCAGTGCCTGAAGCGGTATGTGGAGAGATCTGTCCCCTCATTCACATATCTCACTCATTTTTTTTTCCTGTGATAAAACAAATGGATTTGCTGAATTTAAATGCTACTGGGAACTACTCTCTGTTTTAAGAAAGGTCCTTGATTGACAAATGAAGCAAGGGGCAACGTATGGTTTGCAAGCTTCTTATATATGAGAGAAAGGGGACTGCATTTCAATTCTAATCGTAAGTTACTTGCCACATAACCAGGGAAGGTCACTAAATCCCGTGTCTTAAAGTCATGGTGGTAAAATGGGGGTGTTGTGGGCAACACTGTGTCCCCCACATTCACTTGTTGAAGTCCTAACCCCCATTTATTTCAGGATGTGACCGCCCTTGGAGACAGTGTCTTTAAAGAGGTGACGAAGATGCAATGAGATCATTAGGACAGGGTGACCCGTATCCTTTGAAGAGGAGATGAGGATATCAGCACATAGAGACGACCTTGCGAAGACCCTGGAAGTAGATGGCTAATCTACAAGCCAAGGAGAGAAGCTTTCAGAAGAAACGAGTCCTGCCGACACCTGAACGCAAATGAGTTCTAGCCTCCAGAGCTGCGAGGAAATGAATTCGTGTTCTTCAAGCCCATCGGCGTGTGGCACCCCGTCCTAGCAGCCCCGGCGCTTCAGGGACGGGAGAAACAACGGTGAGGGAGAAGGGGAATTTCACAGTATTTGGAGGATTTCAAGCGTCATTTTAGCTGATAGATCTTAAGAAGGGTGGCCTGTAAATCACAGCCCAGATGCTAATTTCACAGGGACCAGGTGGAAATCAGGTTGTATTTCTGTTGACAAAACACCTGTAACAGCGTACTTGCTCTTTAGCTTCCTGGTTTGAAGGCAGAACTGACATGTTGAACTGAGAAAATGCTGTGAAGGACCTAGCTGGCCCTTCAAATAAATCTCTAGATTTTTGTTTGAGCCAATCAATCGGTTCTCCAAGGTGTCAGCTGGTAGCAGACATATCTGTCAATACAGCAGTATTGCCGTCACCGGGCAGGTTGTGTTCGCAGCAGGAAGCATGGCTCAGCAGTTACTTAGATTTGGAAAATGGATAACCTGGGATTATGTGTTTCAGGAGATGAGGTTAAAGTGGGGTCAAGGGCCAGGTTAATGCTAGTACAGTTTCCACTGGAGAAAGAGAGCATGATATATTGATTTCAGGGAAATGATATGTGTTTCTAGCCTTGCTTCCCAACCCTGCTTCTCCTTCACCCAGCGACGGTCCTTGGCAGAGTCCTAACACACTCTGCCTTCCGAAAGCACCCTGCCAGTTGTTGCTGTGGGAAGTGCTGAATCATGACAGTGGAGCTGGAGGCAAACGAAATATTCTGTATGTAACTGAAACACGTACGGGACTCCGTTGGGTTTGGTTTTCTGTCGCCGGCTGGCAGCAGCCCTCAGCTCAGCCTTCCCCATTCTGTACACTGACTTGGTCTAGTATCCCACAGGGAACTTTCTTTCACTTCACTTACTCATTCTCAGCTGAACAGGCACAAATGTTAATGTAATTCTGTGCCCCGTAATCAAATATAAGTCCCCTCCCGGAACAGCGAAATCTACAACTTGGAGGAACACTGGTTAAAGATCATCTCATATCTTTGTTTAATATTCTTTTTTTTGTTGTTGAATTCACCAAGTGTTGGCTTTTCATATCATGGGACACTGGATCTGGGGAGGAAGTACCCCTTTCTAAATTGTTATTCCTGCTCTCTGTATTACACCTCTTCTTCTTTCTTCTAAAATGCCATTTTCCAAGTCAGTAAGCTCATATAAATCCCAAGTCTCACAACTTTTTCAAAACTATTTTCAAGTCCCTTTTCTGGGATTTAATATCTATGATAACCAAAACTGGACACAGAATGGCACTAATGTTTTATATGTTATCTTAAATTTTCTATATTATTTTTTTCTTTTAACCCCCAAGCATCCTATTGGCTTTTTAAATTGCTACTGCATACCAGACAGATATTTTCCCCAAGTTATCAGCCATGACTCTTAAATTATTTTACTATGAGTTCAGAGCCTATCAGAGATTATGAGAAGTTTAGATGATTTTTCCCAAAGTGCATTATTTTACACTTAACCAAATTAAATTTCATCTGCTTTCACACTACCCAATCCCCTAGTTTGCTTAGTTTTGCCTGAAGTGTCTCATAACAATCCTTAATTTTTTATTAACCGTGCCAATTCAAAGCTTCCTACTTAACTCTCTGTTTTACAGCTTTTGCCCTCTACTCTCTTCACACTTCTGGAAATCAGTGGGATTTAAAAGGTGTGGAATGCAGCGCTATTTGGTAAGATTCTATGCTAAGTGGTGTGTACAAGGTCCCCACAAGTCAATGACAACGCTCTTGCAGGTGAGGCACCTGAGTCAAATTGAACCTCAAGAAGTACCTTCATTCCTATGCTGAGAATAAGTGATCCTAAAATCTTTCCCATCTCATTTGGATGGTGTGCTAAAAACTCAGATAGGAATCCTAGCTAATTTTCCTGCAGAGCCGCCCTCTGCTCTGGCTCCCTTTGCAGCCTGTGGTGACAGTAGGGAGCCTGCCAAATTCCTGCCACACTCCTGTCCCTCCCCCTTCTTCTTCATGGTAGCTTTTCTTTCTGTTGAATAGAAAGTAGGATCAGTTAGCTCACTAGATGCTTTTCTGTGGGTATTTCCTGCTTTCTCTCCTCAAATAGCGAGAGAAAGATAAATATGTTGCATCTTGGCCCCAGTTTTTTGTTCCTGGCTGTCTCCAATCCTTTCCCCCACAGGGCCAAACGCAGGGATATGGGACCTAGCAGAAGAGATGCTCCCAATTTAAAAATTGCCATTAAAGGGGCGCCTGGGTGGCTCGGTCGTTAAGCGTCTGCCTTCGGCTCAGGGTGTGATCCCAGCGTTCTGGGATCGAGCCCCGCATCAGGCTCCCTGCTCAGTGGGAAGCCTGCTTCTCCCTCTCCCACTCCCCCTGCTTGAGTTCCCTCTCTCGCTGCCTCTCTCTGTGTCAAATAAATAAATAAATCTTAAAAAAAAATTACCATTAAGGATGTGGCCGTTTGGAAACAACATAGGTGTCCATCAGTGAATGAATGGCTAGAGAAGACGTAGTATATACATACAATGGAATATTGTTCTGCCCCAAGAAAGAAGGAAATCCTGCCGTTCTGCAACAACTTGGATGAAACTTGAGGGCATTATGCTAAGTGAAATAAGTCAGACAGGGAAAGACAAATACTGCATGATATCGCTTATACGTGGTATCTAACAAAGCTGAGCTCAGAGAAACAGAGTAGAGTGGTGGTTACCAGGGGCTGGAGGTGGGGGGGGGGGGGGAAACAGAGATGTTGGTCAAAAGGAACACATTTCCAGTTACAAGATTAACAAGTTCTGTGCATCTAATGAACAACATGGTGATTACAGGTAATAATATTTTATTATATACTCCAAGGTTGCTAAGAGAGTAGATCGTAAATGTTCTCACCATAAAAAAGAAAAGGTAATTACGTGACAGGATGGGGTGTTAGCTAATGCTATGGTGGTAGTCATTTTGTAATATATGAATGTATCAAATCAACATATTGTATACCTTAAACTGGCAATAGCCTATGTTAATTACAGTAAAGTGGTGGGGAGGGGGAAGAATGTGGCTGAAGCTACAAGTTGCCTATCAAGTATCAATTTTTTCCCATTTTTAACTCGGTCTACTGCTATCATCGTCACCTTCTGTTGCAGATAAGGATGGCCAAGAAATTAAGTTTTGTCCTGTGTGAAATAAGTGAAAGTTTGGGTAGATCTTCTTGGGAATTTCCTTCAAAGAGGGCATGCTTTCTTCTGTTCCTGGGAGTTCTGCCTGGAACTCTGATGTGATGGCTGGTACTCTAGAAGCTATCATTAGGCCATGAGGGTCACAAGTTAGGGATGGCAGAGTAAAGAGCTAGAAGAGGCCCGAGTTCTTGATGACTTTGTGGAGCTTGCCAGACTAGCCCGGACTGCATACTCCTATAGTTCCCTTACGAGAAAAAAAAATAAATAAATAAACTAAGCTGTTTAAGCCACTATTGCATAAGCGGGTAGATGAAGCTGGAGATGGGGAACCTCTGTTATTTGCAGCAGGATTTAACAACTTTTATCAATACAGAAAGACCAGGCTTAGATTTATTTCATATAACCAAGACATTTGAATGCTAGAGAGTGGCCTTAGAGGGCATCAGGTACAATGCTTTTAAATACAGTCCAGTTTATTTGGTTTCTTGGATACCTACTATGTGAAAGTCATGACTAAGTGCCACAGGGGAGACAGAATGCTGTGAAATAGTGTTTTTTTTTTCTCTTAAAGGATCTTTAATCACATAGCTGAAAATAACATAAGGCAGAATACGTCAAACATCATGAGAGAGGAACTTCCAGTGTGCTGTAGAAACACTAGGAGGATTATAACTGATGAGGGGGCAGGGTGAGGTGGCCTGGACCAGGAAAGGCTTCACAAAGGGTGCTTGAACTGAGTCTTGAAGAAGGGCAGCATCTCATAGCCAGGGCGGGCAGAGGGAAATGAAGTCTAGGCAGAGGAAGTACAGGTAGCGAAGAGTGGCGGAGAGCAGGGAGATCCAGTCTGTGCGTGGGAATGGCCGGTGCTCCGGTGTGACCAAATGCAGAGGGTGGGAAGGAGCAGCCAGGGTAAGGCCTGCATGGGGGCTGAGAATCTGAGACTGTAGGGTTTGGAATGTCCGGAAAAAATTTTTTTATGTTAGTCTGTAAGTCCCAGGGAGCCATCAAAGTTTTCTGACCAAAAAAGTGATATATGATCATCTTTAAAAAAAAATCTTGGAATACAGAAAATATTGGAGATCAGAGAGAACAACCAGGAGGTGAAGTCCAAAGATATTTCACAAGCTCAACTAGGGCAATGTTGGTGAGTTCAGAAAGGAGGCGGGCATGGAAGGATCTGGATATATAAGGGGTTGAAGCTGATGGACCCTGAATGACTGAGAAGCCTGTGATGCTATTAATTAGAATTTGAATATGATGAGTTTGAGGTGCTGGGGTAATAGTCTCCGAAGTCCAGCTCACTGTGGGAATGTAGGTTTGGAACACGGAACATTCAAATCTTGTTTGGAAGCTAAGTGGAAAACGAATTATTCAAGCCTGTTCAACCGGCAACTCCCTGAGGGTGCTGTTCAAACAAAACTCTCTGAGGAAGCTTGGAGCAGGCTGGGAACGCTGGGGGGTCGAGGGGCCACCCAGCTAGGCTGTACGCTTAGTCGAGTCCACCTCAGCGACCAAAAGGGAGAGATAACATCCACATCTGAATGAAGTGGGGTGTTGGGGTACAGAAGTCAACCCAGAAGGCACTGGTTCTGAGGTGAAGGCCGCACACACACATCAGCAGATGAAGGAGAAAGTGAAGTGTGGGAAGAAAAGGAAAGGCAGGTGGGCCTCTGGTGAACTCACCATTTTGTTTAAGGTTTGCAGAAAAGGTAGAGTGGGGAAGACAGGTCAATGACAAAGACCTAGAACAAGCAGCAGGAAGAGAATGAGAAATGCCCTGGATGCCCAAAGCTGGAAGTTTCCAGAAGGAAGATAACTTTCTTCTGGAAACAGCCATGGGGCATGAGAGAGGCTCCGGGCCATGGACTAAGTAGGGCTTGGTGTGGATCCCAGCTTCACTGTTTGTGCCTGGGTGACCTCGGGAAAGCTAGGTGAGTTCTGTAAATCTCAGTTTTATCACATGAAATATCAGGGCACTAAAATTACTAACTTCTTAGGGTGTGTTAAGAATTATAAAAAGCTTGGGGCGCCTGGGTGGCACAGCGGTTAAGCGTCTGCCTTTGGCTCAGGGCGTGATCCTGGCGTTATGGGATCGAGCCCCACATCAGGCTCCTCCGCTATAAGCCTGCTTCTTCCTCTCCCACTCCCCCTGCTTGTGTTCCCTCTCTCACTGGCTGTCTCTATCTCTGTCAAATAAATAAAATCTAAAAAAAAAAAAAAGAATTATAAAAAGCTTAATAGGAGACCTACCCTACAGTAAGTACTCAAGGAATACGAATCAAACAAACCAATAGCGATAAAGAAAGCCCTAAGAATATATTATTTCCCATCTCCCTTTTTTCCTTCATGTGTAAATAAAACCACTTTTTTAATTGTGAAAAATATACATAACAAAATGTATCACTTTAACCATTTTTAAGTGTACAGCTAAGTGGTATTACTACATTCACAATGTTGAACCCTCATCACTATTTCCAGAACATTTTCATCATGGCAAACAAACTCCATACCCACTACATAGTAACTCCCCTCCGTCACTGGTAACCACTGTTCTACCTTCTGTCTCATGAATTCACCTATTCTAGGTCCCTCATATAAATAGAATCATACAATATTTGTCCTTTTGTGTCTGGCTTACAGAGCATGATGCTTTCAAGGTTTTCATCCATGTAGCGGTATGTACAAGAATTTCATTCTTTTCAAAGGCTGAATAATATTCCATTGTATGTATATACCATATTTTGATTATCCATGAATCTGTTGATGGACGTTTGGGCTGTTATCATCTTTTGGCAGTTGTGAATAATGCTGTCCTTGAGTAATCTTACATTAAAATCTCCTTAACCAAGCAGCTTTTGACTAAGTTCCCATAGCAGCATGGAGAAATCTGAGAATTTTTAATGTGTCCCTTCTTTTTTTGTTCTGGGAGTTCTGCAGGGAGGTTATATCATATAAAAAGACCATATTAACAAAAATTAAACAGAATTTTTGAATAGAAAACTAAGTGGATATCATGACACGAAATCAAGCTTAAAGAAAATTCAGATAGGAATTGTGTTTAAATATCTTTTTAACTCTTAATATGTACTGAATTGTAAAAGTTTTATAATAGAATCTTATTGTTACATAAATCTTTAAAGTTCATAAAATATATTTTTATCCATTGCCCTTGAAGAAAATAAGGGGCCCTTTATCCAAACAGACAATGTCAGTGACTTATAAAGTTATACAATTCCTCTGAAACATAATAAAAAGCTTTATTATATATATATATATATATATATATATATATATATATATATATATATATATATATGTATTTCTTCCAGTGTACTTATTTACCTTTTACTACTCTTGATTTTAAGACGAGCGTCAGGGCAGCTTTCCTTATAATACAGGGAAATGCCCCTCCTGAAGGTTAGCCATCGAGCTGTTTGGCCATAAGGCTCATCATTCCAAAATCAATATTATTCCACAGCCTCGAGCTTATTTTACAGTATTTCTAGTCCATTGTGTTGTAGCCACATGTTCTGTATCATTTCCTCACCAACCAAGCTATTGTTTACAGCCAGCTCCCTGGCATTGTCATCGGAGAAGAAGGTGTTCCTTCCCAGAGCAGGGGCTGGAGACAGGCGGACACAGCCACGATGGAGGCTCCGTCCGCGAGGGAGGGCCGGACAGACTGGAATCTCTGAACTCAGGGCTTTTCAGCATTTGGGCCAATGCATGCTGTAGGCTGGAGAAGTATTCATTCAGGCACTGCTACAAAAATTTTTGCTGCTCTGAACAAATCAATTCAAAAGAGCCATTTATTGAGCACTTGCTAAGTCTCAGGCACTATGACAGGGGCCAAGCGTGCAATTCTGCTCGTGGAGATGTGGAGAGAGCAGAACGAAAACATCGTCACTGTCACATCCAGGGGCATGAGGCTCAGGCTCAGGTATATTAGATCTGAAAGAGGCCTGAGAGCTCATCGGCCCCAATACCCCCCTTAAAAGCAAGCAACTGGTCTCTTTACTAAGAGTGTATTTACAACAGTATAGATGGTTTGGGAACAGAGATGTATGCTGATTTCTCAACATCAATTCAGGCTTAAAATATTTAAGAAAGAAATTTTGTTTGACGTTGATTTACTTATGTTCCTTATAAATTAATATGCTCTGAATTACAAGCATTCTACAAGAATACTATCTCACAACTGTGCAGAGGTTATGTGAATTAGCCAAGAATCCACAGCTATTCTGTTCCAGTCTGTATTTTCAGATAAACAGCATTAAAAATGTCACGTACTTTGTGCTTTAAGCTACTCAGACACAAATAAGACTAATGCGAGGTCCTCAGCGCCAGACAATGCCAAAAGGCCTTCTTTTCTCTTACCTGATTCTTAGACACTATTAATATTGCATTGGATGATAGAATTGTAGCTCTGGTAGAACTGATTTTCTTTAATAATGTTAATAAGGACGAGTGGGCATTACCTCCCTGGTAGAATCCAGTCTTACTTAACTAAAGAAAGGATATGCATTTACTCATGTAAATGTTATGTTGAGGGATCTGGAGTCACTGCTCCCCCCAGCCCATTGGCCTAAACTGAAGCGTTATAGATTCATGGAAAAAGCACCAACCCAAACTGCTTGCATCAGAGACTGGGAACATGAAGACTCAAAGTGGCTGTGGGACCTCCCCAGCTCACAAATTCCTCTCGGGGAGCCATCAACACCGACTGTGGATCTGCCAGGCAAGGTCCCAAGTTCTCCTCTCACCAAGGTATTTGCATATTGTCCACTGGCCAAATGGACACTCTTGTCCAAGGTCGCGGAGTCTCAAGAAGATGGATGCAGGGATGGAAAACACTGGGAGTGGACTCAACCTAATGGGGGCATCCTGAAAGAGCCCTAGAGTTGCTCTCATTTCCATGCTTTTCCAAGCCTGGGTCTCCAGTGCTCTGGAATCTGTGGACTACCTTACCTAGTTTTTTTACACATACATATATATACATCCATAAAAATATTTATAAAACATGTTATATAATTACTATATTAAATAGATTATATACAATTGTTGTATTATTATATGATTATATTATTAATATAAAATATTATATATGGAATATATATGTATATATAAAATTTTGCTAAAATTCATCTGAGTTGATTTTTACCACTTTCTACCAAAGACTCCAACTGACACACTCTCTGAGCCCAGCAATGCAGATCTTCAGCTCTGGAGGGCATTACGAACATTCATCTACAATTTTTTCACGTGTTATTAGCAAGCAACTACAAGCGAGTGTTCGAGTGTCCCACCTATTGTGTCTACTAGTGGGGCACAACACCAGATGAATATCACTATAGTTGTGCACTGAGGATGCATTCCTTCCCTAATTAGAAGGGAAAGGATGAAAGAAATAGTGCTGAACGTCCTGTCTACTCACCTGTTAACATTAACCAAAACTCCATGGCGGGAAGTGCTCACTGACCAGAGGAACCATCCTACGACATGGCTAATCAAGGCCGTGCCTATGACCCCTGGCCCTGTTATGATCCCAAAGTGATTTATAAATCATCATCAGAGAAAGATTACATCATACTTACTTCATTTTAACGTAATGTGTATTTTGAAAATTTGGAATATTCATGTTCAGTATTCTAGTTACTCTAAAGAGTAATGAGAATTCCATATTTCCTTAGAATGCCCGATAACAGACAAAGCCATCACATATCCTTGGCCAAAAAATGATGCTCTGCCTGGAAAGACTCCCCTTCCCTCTGGCTTGATGTGCAGCCCCGGGAGGGACACATGGAGAATGCGGAGGAGGGGCCCAGTTACCTAGTCAGCTGGTTGGATCAGCAAAATCAACCTGTCCAACCAACGCGGTGTCTGGTGACCTCACACCCACGCCGACTATGCACCAAAGCCCGGGTGCCTTACTTGCCCTCCCTCTGCTCCTGGCCCTGCCTAGACGTCTCCTCACAAGGCCTTCGGCATACTGTTATTTCTAACCCCTTCCATCTCCACCGAACAGTTCCTTGGCTCTATCATGTGAACCCCCATGACTTACGGAGCTGGCCTCCAGATTTTGGCCTCCACTTGCTCTGAGAAGCTCTCTTCCAGCTTTCAAACTGACTTCCTATTGGAAAAAGACTAGCCTCTCTGCTCCCCGTTCTGTGGCTAAAATGTAGCTGGAGGAGCACATCTATATTCGACTCTTGCTGCTGGCACTGCCAACAACAGTCTTTGCTCCTCAGCGGCCAACATTATTCCTGTCTTCGCGCTGCTTAATAGAGTGGGGTCAGGTGCCAAGAGGTTGCCTGCCCCGAAGGCTTCTTTTCTGAAGCAAGGTAGGAATTGGTGGCAGTGACACCTAGAAACTCCCAAATAGCTGAAGTTTTCCAGGAAAAAAATTATTCTACCTACCCAATATAGTTATCTCTCTTAGAAAGTGACTGAGTCGGCAGCGCTCTTACCTCTTCCCCAGGGCTCAGAACGGGCAGCCACGCGAAGGTAGGGGAGAAGGCACAGTTGAAGTGATGGAAGATTTGCATCATACCTGTCAGGTATGTCAATAATCCATCCTGAGATTCAGGAGAGCCTGAAAAACTGTCTAACTTGAAATTTCATTAATAATACTAATAAAAAAAAAAGGCCAACCCGACGACAGCGCTCACATAATGTTGAATTTCACAGACATTTTACTGAAGGAGAAAACAAGCAAGGAAATTTGGAAGCCCCTTAAAATGTAGACCTCTGGCTGTTGTTTTTTAAAAACAAAAGTCTAAGGATGTCAACTACATTTGAATTCGATTGAATGGGTCATGCTTTATGTGTCATGCGTATTATACATGAAATGTTTTTGAATGCATTTTAGTGAGTGTTAAGGGTGAAATTAGAATGGTTTCAAAATCGGAGGCAATTTCCTGTTAAATTGTCAAAGCTATTTTGCTATAGGAGCTTCTGGGGAACGTTTAAGGCAACACAGCTCTTGTGTTCCCTTTCACAAGAAACCGAAAAGGTGGCGGAAACAGTTCAAGTCGCATTTTCTGGTAAGGAACGGACTCCACTCTTTTCTCCCGAACTCAGAGAGATCCTTGGCATCAGGCTGACAAAACTCCCAACCACAGAGATGTAGTGTCTTGAAAGCTGCAGGCTGGAAATGAGCTTCTGTCTTCTTAGCGACAGTGTTAAATGAGGTTTTAAGCTGACCCCACTTACAACATGCTGTGGTATTGCCGTTGGGACATAAAACACTTCTGAAGGGTCCTAAATTACTCTAGGACAGGGTGGTCCACTGGTGTGTTCCCATGCATGTATGCGCGTAGAAATGCACCCACGAATCCAAACATTCCGTCTCCCACAGGTAGAGACTCCCCTTCACGCTCCCACCCACCACCCACCTAACCCCTGGTAAGTACCACCGTGTCTTCGCCACAGCTGTATCACGATGCCAGCATCTGGCCGGGGAAGGAGCGCACGGAAACCTCCTCTCTGAGGTGGGAAAACTAGTTTCTCTCGAGCAGGCAATGTGAGGCAAGATCTCCTCAGACATGGAAATGGGGGGGCTTTATTGTTTTGTTCTAGAATGCCTTTTCTGTAATTTTTTTTTTATAAACAAAGGATAAGATCCATCTCTGACACTGAACCAGATTCGTTACGCATTATAATCCTTGGCTTACAGACATGATGGACTATTATGAGGCTTTAGAAACTGCTGATATCGGCTCGGGTTTTCGAGGGAGAGAAAACTTTGAAAAAAGAAGATATTTTATGCTTCATGTGCCTGACAAGGGTGTGTGGGGCCAATTTACAGCAGGGGCTTAATATATTTTTGATGAAAATTGCTGCAATGTGGCACACAGATTAAAGAGAAAACAGCTATTTTGTAATGACAGCGGTAGATTTTGAAATGAAGCCCAGCTGGTACAAAGATCCTACATGGATTTTAAGAGACGCTACCCTCTTCCAGGCTTTTCCGTGGCAGTTAAAAGTCCTTGAGGCAGGAGTACCCTATCAGAGTTTTCTGTGTACATGAACTCCATGGCTCCTTCAGAAGAACTGGTCCGTTATAATGGAGAATCAAGTTATAGGACTGTGTTAAAAAACAAAAAACCCAACACACATGGATTTGCACCAGCCATGGTTTTGCTCACTCTTCCAGAAGCTATAGTAAACACCTAATATTAGATAATGAGCCATAAAGCACAGGCTACTTCTGTCCTTTTCCAGTAGCAACTGTAAAAAGGTTACAATATATATGCTTCAAAGTGATCACAGATCAAAAGAGAAAGGAACGGACTGCACTCTTTTCTCCATAACAGAGAGAGATTCTTGGCATCGGGTCGACAAACCTTCCTACTACAGAGATGTGGTATGCACCGAAATTCACCAACGCCAAACATAATGCCTGGGAGACAGCAAGCATGAATGGATGAATGAATGAATAAACAAATGAGTGATTAGTGCAAAGACTCAGTAGTTAGGTTTTCTGGATCTTGTCTTACCGTTGAGCACGGACTTGGACTCAGAGAATCTTAGGTAGATTATCTAATTTCCCTTAAACTCAATGTCTTCCTCTGTAAAATGGGTCTGATAATCCACAGGACTGTTGAGATGCCTAAAAGTGATAATGTCACAGTGCCTGGCACAATGCAAGGTGCTTCATAAGTGACTGTTTATCAAAACCGCTACTTTCAACTTGTTTTTGTAAAAGAAGAGAATAATATATATGCCATGTGAAACTTCACAGTTTTATAGTTTACTTCCTACTTATAAAGTTAGCATTATTTTAAAGCAGTGAAAAACATAATAGATACATACACATGTTGATATTTAAATAATTAGAATCTGGTTTAGGGGTGGTCCCGGCCAGCTCAGACGATGAACAGGTCAGTAGGTTCATGCTATGGGACATGGTATAGGGCACTGGCTTTGGAGTTGGAAGAGCGTGGTAAGAGGCCAAGGTTAGGATCACTTATAATCTTAACAACGTCAGGTGACAATGACTAGATAAACCTAGAATGTGACATGGGACAACTGACCCAGTTTCTTCAACAAGTCAAGGGCATGTAATGAACAGGAGGTGAGGCGATATACTGCTCCAGATTAAAGAAGACTTAATCCAAGCACCACATCCTTGGTGGAAATCCTCCCATTCTCAGCAGTGAGGGGTTGCTGGCTAGTTGGTGACCACACAGAGAGGCAGAGATCCAATTCAGGTGTAGTTGGAGTTTGGTTTAGAAATACTTCAGCAAAAGGGGGGTGGCTGGGTGGCTCAGTGGGTTAAGTGTCTGACTCTTGATTTCAGCTCAGGTCTGGATCACGGGGTCGTGAGTTCAAGCCCTGCTTTGGGTTCCACCCTGGGCATGGAGCCTACTTATAAATAAATAAAATAAAAATAAACTAAAAATACTTCAGCAAGAGGGAAAAAAAACAATAAATGAAATAAACACACCTTCCCTCCAAAAAAGAGACTTAAAGATGTAACACCTAAATGTAATAGGTGGACTTTGCTTGGATCATGACCAACCGTAAAACCAATCATAATAGACATTTTGAGGCCATGTTAATATGGACTCAACAATTACTAATAACCTAAGTGTGATAACAACACTGTGTTTACATAAAAAAATTCACATTTTAGACTTGAATACGTATATATACAATGTAGGGGTGAAATGAGCTGAGGTCTAGAACTTGCTTTAAAACACTTCAGGTTTAAAAAAAAAGGTCGGAGGGATCGATCGAGGAAGTGTGGCGATACCGCGACAACTGAATTTGGGTGGTATGTATGTGGGAGTTCACTGTAATAGCTCCTTACCACTTGCTTAGTTTAAATTTTTGCATAACGAAATAAGAACAAAATAATTTACTCTTTCTGAGACTTGCTACCAAGGGTTTAAAATCAGTGGGATGCCCTAGGGTGAGTCATAAGAAAGAGCCATTTTTGCGGATCAAAAACAGTTGAATGTCAGCAACTTAATATGGTTCAACTCAATCCAATCCGAAGACCCTCCAAGGGCCTTTCATTTTTGACGTTCTATCCATAATCCTAGGCAAAGCTAAACTCTGAACACAGCTCCATGTCCTAAGTTGTTGGACAGTACTCTACAAGCATGGGTGCAAGGAGTTAGACAATAACTCCTTCTCCTATAACAGTATTGCGTTTGTCAGTATTGAAAGGCAGTGGGCCCAACCAAGCCTGGGATGTAGCCTTAGAATTCTCCTCAGTTTGTCACAGGAAAATAGTTCTCCATCACCAGGAGCCTTTGCATCTATCTTTAAAATGGGGAGACCAATGCTACTTTGCTCACAAATTAGTTCGTTATAATGCATTTTTAAGAGGGTTCAGTTTTTGAATTTTCTTTTGAACTTCTCTAAAATATGAAATGCAAGGTGTGACATATACATAGAACCCCCCAAATTTCCTTGCCTTTTGTAGCCCTCATCTTATTGACTGTAAGGTACAATGGAACAATAAACCCAAAAGCCGGAGCTGTTACCTGCCTTGACTTTTTTATGGTCAAACCCACCAGTCACTGGTCACAGTGTGCTTTCCTGATGAGATCTGCCCCAGGATTCTCACTCATACAAGTATCACATGGCTCAGTCCATGAGGTAAGACAGATCAGGGCCAATCTCATAAGAATATGCTTCCTCCACGTGTGCCAGTAGAAGCCCTCTGAGACGGATATGCTGCCAGTTTCCAAAATTTAGTCCAGGGCCTCACCTCCAAAAGTGAAGAAAATAACAAAACTACTTTTGGTATTGCACTTGAAAATAGGGAAGGTTATCCAATTTAACAGGATGTATAAGCAGTTCCTTTTAAATCCTGTTCCTCTACCAGGGCCATTTGTGACCTTCACCCATTAAATTTTATGATTTTGAATACCTCACAAGTTTATCTCTTTATCTGAACTGGGCAGATTAAAAGCAGCCGCATCTGTTGGTCTATAAGTAATTAGTTCAGGCAGTTACAGCAGCCTAAACTTACGGGTGAGGTTTTGAGTTTCTTTCCAGAGCTTTCTTCTCTGTACCATGGTTAATAAGGGCATTCCAACCCTAGCCAGCCTTGCTGTAAGTCCCGCTCACCCTAGGTTCAAAGACTGGGCGAGAACGTTGAAAAGCAGGAGGTAAGTAGGTGACTAGGGTAATTTTGTGTGTGTAAAGTACTACACAGAATGAAATGACCACCTTCCGAAATGAATCACTTCCATGAGTTACAACCATTTCTGTTTGTTTGGGATCAACAGTCCTTCAAGTGATTTTTGCAAAGAAAAACATCCCCACACTATATATCAACCTAACGCTACAAATTGTCTAATGATAAAGATGGCTGTTCCACTGTCAAGGCTGAAGCGACTGAACTCTGAAAATAACTGGACAAATGTTCATAGATAAAATGTGCACGTGTGCGTGTGCATGCGCGCATGCGCGTCTGCTAAGGAAAAAATGGTTAATTTCAACCACGGGCAGTGGGGAGGAAACTCGAAAATCCAAAGAAGGCACTTAACTAAATTCTTTCTGTCCTCATAAGACAGGACAGATCAGGTTCACGGAAGGAAACTAGGAAGGAAGCTTGTAAACCAGAAGCAGGATGAGACTGGGACACAGAAGGGGAGGAAGGGGCTTGAGGCCCATCTTTCCCCCCGGGTTAAAGCGATCTGCGTCTTCTGTTCTGTAGAAGTTAAAGCCTGGACTTTTGAACGGAGCAGTGCCCCCGCGACGTCAAGTGAGGGCCAAGCGCAGCTACAGCTGATTTCAATTGTGGTACTGGACAATTATTTTTTCAGAGGGAGGGCTCCCAGTAAGCCCTGTGACTCATATTTAAACGGAAGCAAATGCACTTTAATATTTACCCTCTCAAGTTTCAGAAGAAAGAAAGGAAATAGGAGAAAAAAAGGACTAGGAGACCAAATATTTATAATATCAAGACAAAAGTGTATATATTTTGTACATAATTGCTCTGTGAAAGACTGTCTATTCTTCCACCATACCGAAGAATATATATTATTATAGTATTAAGTCTATGGCAAAGATTATTTTCATTTCAGAAAAGAGTGGCCAGGTTGTTGTTTTCTTTCAGAACTTAACAGCGTCCATTTTTTCCCCCCATGTTACATGCACCACCCAAAGTAAATATTCTTAAATGTTTTCTAGTGAAGGTTGATGAGTGCGATGGTTTAGGGATTGTTAGAACTGGAAGAAGGCCATGTCTGTCTAGATTTGCTTCATGATTACCTGTCCCATCTTCTTTGAGAAGGCAGAGAGACTCTCGTAGACGACTATGTGTGTGGTCTCAGCAAAGCAAATTTATAACGCTCTTGCCTTTCTAGGCTATAAACTCCTGTGTATGGGGCTGTCTTGAATACCTGTGTACTTAGTAATTAACTGGATGATGAGAATAAATAAAGGTGAAACACAGAGTGAAAAACATAACTCCCTAAAAATGATAAAATTTCTGTTTTCAAAGTTGTACGGATGGGAAAGAGATTTTAAGAAGGCGAAAAGAGAGAGCCCCGCGCGGCGCGAGGAAGGCCTTCTTCCCTGGAAGACTGCACGCACAAGACACAACAGAAAGAATCAGAAAGGCCTCTGATTTGTTTTCACTGGAAAACTCAAAGTCAGCTTTCATTTTTGAAAGGAATGAAAGATAATGACTCAAAATACGGCAGACTAGTTTTACAAACAGCCATTTGCCCAAAATGAATAATAATTTTGGATGATGAGTTGTAAACAACACTGATTTCATTTATTTTGCAACTAGTAATCCTGTTGAGGAGAGACAGGGCTGGCAAACTGTTTGAATTACTGCAATGTTTCTGGCCCTTATTTGGAAAGTTGGAGGAAATCCTGGCAGAGAGAAAAAAATAAACTGACATTTTGATACTTGTAAAAAACTGTACCCAGGTGGGGAGATTTTTCGGGGATCTGGTCTGGGGCTCGTTGGGCTTCAGCTGTGTTTGGGGTTGGCTGATGGATCAAGCTGGAATCTGCTCAGTTCTTCAGAATAACCAGGTTTCGAAGGGTACCTAAAAGCCCACTATGGGATAGGACAGTTTCAATGGCAAAGGTGGCCTTCAGCACAGGGCTACGATCATCACCAGACCTTTCCTAAGAGGGCATTGAGTGCTTTCCCAAGGAGAGGCATGGCTCCCATGGAGAGTTGCCAGATAAAATACAGGACGCTCAGTTAAACCTGAATTTTAGATAAACAGTGTATACTAACACATCTACACACATAATAAAAAATTATTGTTGTTTACCTGAAATTAAAATTTAACTGGGGTTTCTGTTGTTTGTTTTCTAAATCTGGCAACCCTACTCCCAAGACAAGGGAACTCACCCCAGGGGAGGGGAGGGCTGCACTGCTGTTGTGGGTGACGAGGCCCTGAGGCAGGAGTGGGAGCAGGGGAGGGAGAGAGGAAGAGCATACCTGTGGGCTCAGAAACCCAGGACTTCTTTCCCACCGAAACGAAGGCCATAACAGGTATGTCCTAGTGAAGATGGCAAAACCGAGGACAGATTTTAGACTGAAATCAGCGTCCAAGGGAGGCCCAAATGCAAGGGAGCAGGAACAGGGTACGTGGGTACACACGTGGGCTCGCGTGTCCGTTCTTGTCTGCTGCTTTGGAAATTCCAGGCAGCAGTGATGCCTCAGCACCAGGAGCAGAGCAAATAACTAAGGTGCGAAAGTTGTGCGTTGAGAAGAAAAGATGTTCAACAGGAGTACAGTCTTGTCAAGAGTTCATTCCCGAATATAGGGCAGGTGGCAGCAAGCCTAGGCTCCCCAGATGCCCGAGGGACCTGCACAGAAGGTGGCCAGAGAGACAGACTGCCCCTTCCGGACGAGGTTGGGCGTGTGGTTCAGGGGGTTGTGGTCGGGTTATTTCTACACACCAATGCTCTCTTGTGCTTTAGGGTTTCTATCCTTGGGCTCAGGTCAGCATCAGAGAGCACTTCCAAATCCCAATTCCTAGTCACGGGGAGCTCCGACTCCCCAGCTCTGCTGGGATCCAGTTGGTCCTGGGCGTGGTAGGTAGGGTGCAGGATGGAGGTAATGAAGATGTCCTGTGGCTGGGGACATTTGCTCTGAGCGCGTTGGTCTCGAAGCTGGCTAGAACCTCCTACTGGGAATTCGATGTGCACCTCTCCTGTGAGTGCCTGGCACAGCTGGGTAGGCGCCTGTCTCTCTCTCCTTGGTTTCTTCTCTCCTCTATCCAGAGGTTTCTGGTGAGTTTGTTCACTGTTTGTTTTCCCATGAACAACTCACTTCTTTTTGCCTTCTGCTGTGCCTGTCTTCCTTTCATTGCCTTAGCTTTGGCTTCCTGTTTTTCCTGTTGTTTATTCATTCTCTGGATACTTCTCTACATTTCCCTCTATCCAATATATTGGAGTAATACAAACTGCCAAAGAAATACACCATCACTATATTCTCATAAAAAATCAAACTGAATATAATCGTTTATTACAGGACCAGAGTCTTCTGGGTATGGGTATCAGAGGAGAAGGGTCAAGTCCTGGCTGTGCTGATGGTTAAGTGTGGGCCTCTGATCACTCCTTTCTTTCATTTTAAAAATGAAATACTGTATGGTGACTAACATAATAAAAAATTATTATTAAAAAAATGAGGATAGTCATTTCTTCTTAACAGGACTGTTGAAAAGAGTAAATAAAAGGTATATTTACACATTAAATATGATGTTGTAAAACTGCTTTGGAAACTGAGTAGCACTTTTCAAATATAAGTATTTTTACCTAAATGACAAAGAATGTCTTACACTTAATCGTACTCTACAGCAAATAGTGTGAAATGAACGTCTGTTATGGCGTTTAGAAATCGCACAACTACTCTTCCTCATACATGCTCCCCTCCCAAATACCCAGATTAGTGGTTCTTCCAAGATGCTTAGTATGAACTGGTGAACTCCCATGAAGTTTTGGGACCAATTTAAAAGCAGCACTGCCAGACATAAGTTCTAAAAAAAACTTTTTTTTTTTAAAACCACAGTTTACCATAATCCTTCAAATGTAATAGCTTATCATGATTTGGAAAAAGTAAAGATTTTATAAAGCAAAATGAAACAAAAACCAGAACCCCTATGACGAACTTCTAAGAGTTATATGTTCTTTTTCCGAAGCATGTCATCATAAAGACCATTACTCTCAGCAGGTGTTTGGGAGATGTGTAAGTTAATGACCTTGTCTGCTATCAAAGCAGTGGAGAGGGCAGTTAGCACAGGGGGCTGGCCCTGGTGCAGGCTGAGATGTTTGGAGGATACAAGGTGGCAGCTGAAAGCGGCTCCTGCTACCACATCCTTCCACAGCACTTCTCCATCTGCAAGTCCCCCAGAGCCATGACGAAAACAATAACTACCACTCCCCAGCACCTGAGGTTTATCAAGTACTTAGCTACGTACACACATATACACATTGTTTCATTATATCCTCTTTCAAACTCTATGAGCTAGGTCTCACTCCTGCAACTCAAGTTCATATAAGAGGAAACCGAGGCCAGAGTTGAACAGCTTGTCCAGGGTCACACGACTAGTGAGTCCAGAGCCAAATCTCAATCTGGGGCCTTGGCTCCCAATTCCACGCTAGTTCCAACACACCTAGTTCACACGGTGCGTGCACGTTGGGCGTACAGGGATATGATAGAATCTTCACACATGTGTGTGAAAAGGTGTCACTGAAAAAGCTGAAGATCAAGAGGCCCAACTTCCTGCCTTGGCCCTGCCCCAGAAGGGCTCTGCACCCAAGGGCATGTCTCCTCAACAACTTGGCAACCCCGTTTTTTAATCTCATCTGATCAATGACGAGCTTGGCGTAGCTCAGTCATTCTCAACTTTTTTTCGGGTCTTCACAGTTGGCAAGCACATGAAATCCAGCCAGACGCTCCCCACAGAAATATACACACGTGAAAATACACACACAAACACAATCTAAGTAACAACATTAGGGCATTCACGGATCCCAGCAAGACTAGATAACTTTTTTGGGCCCCTGGCTGGCTCAGTCGGTAGTCAACATAACTCTTGATCTTGGGGTCGTAAATCTGAGCCCCACATTAGGTACAGAGATTACTTTAAAAAGACTAGATGACTTTGGCTAGCTGCTTTTTAAGGTCTGTTCATGCTCTAAAATTCTATATAACACATTCCCTTTCTATAAACATATTAGTTTATATATGCATATAGTCTCATTTGCATGTATAAATTTAAGTATTACTAGACTAAAATATCCACTTTCATGCTGGAAAAATGTGTGGTTTTAGAAATCAAAAGAAAAGTTTCGCTGAGGTAAAACCTGAGACACGACTTAGGAGAGAAGTATGACTGAGAAGTAGGGACTAATATATCTAGAACACTGCCATTTAGTAAAGACAAATAGCAACGTGTTTAAAAATGAATTTATTATAGGCACGAAGTTCATTTATTTCTCACTTAGTCAAGAGTGGTATATTATTAGTGTTAGTCACTGATGGTAATATACAAATAGCAGTTGGACATTTCTTGTCTGAGAAATAATACCTTAAAATGGGTTAATTTAATCCAATTAGTTTTCAGATGGAAATTATTTAATTACTAATGACTTCTAGCTTGTCAGGTTCTGTTGGGTTTTCTCATAGTCTAACCTCAATTTAGCTAATCAGGATCCTCCTTTTAAAATGCCACTTTGTGATGATTTCAGAAACAGAAATAATTAAACACTTGAGTTACCCAGAAATAACCTTAATAAGAAATGAATAGGAACTATATGAAGAAAATTAGAGAATCATAAAAGAAGACTTGAATGAATGGAGATAAATTTCATACTCCTGAATGGAAAGACTATATACTGTAAAGAAGTCAATTCTTCCTGAATCGTTCTATAGATTTAGTGTAATTCAAATCAACATTCCAGAGGGATTAATTTATGGATTTAATGAAATGTTTTTATAGTCATTCTGGAAAAATAAACTGGGAGGAAGAGTGAACGTAGTTAAAGACGGACAATGTGAACAATGCAAACTTACTATAAAGCCAGAGTAATTAAAAATTGTGCTATTGATGTAAGAATTGATGGGTCAACGGAAGAGAAATGATAGTCTAAGAAGACATTTTAAGAATTCGTTGTAGATTAAAAATAGAGAGAAAGGAAGGATTATTAAATAAATAGCCAAGAGTTGAGAGAAAAATTTAAAGATAGATCTGCCCCTCACAACTATACCAAAATACATTTTCTGAAAAGCATATAATTAACTGTAAAAAAATGAACTCTGAAAACATTTAAAAAGTCAATATTTAATGATTTTCACATAAAGTCTTTCTAAGTATAAAATAACGGGAAGTTATAAAAGAAGAGGTTAATAGTTTTCATTACATAAAAATGTTAAAATCGCACATAAAAAAGCCTTAAAGATGAAGAGATAGATTAAAAACTGGGATAAAATATTTGCAAAAAATGCAAATTTTAACACGTAAATTTTTAAAAAGAAGAAATATCTCATTCTGAAAATGGGGAACAGGCATGAATAGAAGATAGTTGATGAATGAAAAATACAATTGAGACAATAATTCTTGTTTTTAAAGATTTATTTATTTATTTTAGAGAGCGAGCGAGCACATGCATGAGCAGGGGCTGGGGGAGGCGGGGGTGAGGGATAGAGGGAAAGACTCTCAAGCTGACTTCCCATTGATCCCACAACCCCAGATCATGACCCGACGCTAAACCAAGTCAGGCGCTTAACCCACTGAGCCACCTAGGCACCCGTTAGTCAATAATTCTTAACAAAGATGTTCCATCTCACTAATGATCATACAGTGCAAATTAAGATGGCAAAATACATATTTTCTGCTATTATATTGTTAAAAGTTTTTTTAAGTTCATGGGCATCTGTATGGCTCAGTCAGTTGGGCGATCCACTCTTGGTTTCGGCTCAGGTGGCGATCTCGACATCGTGAGATCCAGAATCACAGAGTCTGCTGGAGATTCTCTCCCTTTCCCTTTCTCTGACCTCTGCCCCTCTGCCCCAAACCCTGCCTGCCATGTGCACTCTTTCTCTTTCTCGCTCTCAAGGAAATAAATAAAATCTTAAAATTTTTTTTTAAGTTCATGATTCTTAGAGCTGGAAAAGTTATGGAGAGAGAGCTCACTCAAAGGGTGGGTATAAATTGATAAAACCTTTCTGAAAACCAATTATACAGCCCATGTCAAGATCGAGAGAATCGTTAATAACTTCTAACCCAGAAATCCCTCTTCTACGAATCTGTACTATAACAGGAATCAGAAATTCCACTGAAGATTTGTTTACAAGGATGTTCATAAACAAAAAAAGGTAAACAACTAAAATGTTCAACAATCGAGGAGAGATGAAAGTTTAAATAATTTATGGTATAGTCATAGCAGGGGAAATTACGCAGGCATTAACAATCATGTTTTATAAATAATGTTTAATGACAAAAAATTCTCAATAAAATGATAAGTGAAAGAAGTAAGATACAAAACCAAATGCTGCATGATTTAATGCTGTCTATATCAAAGCCTTATATTAGTCTTACATGCATAGGAATGACTAGAATGAATCGCTTCAGATGATACTGAAGAGATCATCTTAGATGGCACGATTATGCATGATTTAAAAAACGTATCGTGTTTATTTTTAAAACATTTCTGAGATAAGCATATTTTTTGCATTATAACGTACAAAGTAATTGGCTGAAAGTCACCGTAATCATTTAGAGAGATAATACATGCTTAGTGACAAATGACACTAGATGCCCCACCACCTGGCTGCCATACCTGTGTCTGTTTTCTCTATGACCCTAAACAAGTCACTTAACTCTCAGCTTAAAAATAGCGACTGACAAGACCTGCCATATGGAAAGCTGCCTTGCAAAACCGTAAACTATCACACAAATACAAGCTATTATCATTTTCCGTGTGTGTGACTGAATTTAGAACTGCAACCTAAACAGACCTTCCAAATTAAAGCAAAAATTTACTAAGCCATATCTGTAGAAGCCTCGATCCTAGAAATCTTAAAATACGTGTACTTGTTTCAAGGAACCATGTTTGGCCCAGTGTACAAACACAGGCTGCTCTGTTATGACTGGGCTTGGTAGCCCAAAGAGGAAGGATTAATTACTTCTAGAGTGATGGGTGAAACAGGTAAAAGAAAGATACAGCCCAGCATGGGCTGAGCTCAGACTCTGCAGGCTACTCCAAGGGAGCATACGTGTACCCCAAACCCCCTGTGCCTTTGTGGCCAAAGTGACTTGGGGAGAACGCACCTGGCATTATGTCTGGGGTACACCAGGTGGAGCAAAACTCTTTGCTGCCACTTCACCCTCCTTTTGAAGTTAGACAGTTGGTGTCGAATAAATTGTGAAATAAATAAACAAGGTTGATTTTCCCATTAGCTTGACAGAGGTGAAATGGGCTCTCTGCAGGCGGGGGTAGAGCACAAAAATGGTGCCTTCCAAGTCTGATATTTCTTCTTCTCAAACAGAACAAATAACTGTGAATTCTAGCGGCTTCCATGTTTGCGGTAAGGGTAGACAGCTCTGACTCACAGCTAGGGCTCAGTGGCAGGACTGAAGGGTGGCATTGGGAAACACCCACTTTTCCACTCATGTCTAGCTTTTCTTTCCCTCACTTCCTCTTCTCTATCCATGGTCATAATGCTGAGAACAGTTATAACTTAGGGTGTGTACAGAGGGACAAGGCATTCACCCGTCACAGAAGCTCTGCAATTTCCCTGGCTTTTCAAGCTGTGCTCATAACACAACCCTGAACTCTACTCATCCATCATTCATTCATCCATCTCTCCATTCATGTATTCATTCATCCATCCATTCATTCTTCAAACAGCTATGTGTGCCTACAGAAGCCCCCGCCACCCCCATCTCTGGTGGCCTCAATATTTTCAATGAACATACATCAGGGTACAAGCGAAGGGTATATATCACCGGCCTGTGGCCAACCGCTGCAGGCACCACACCACTTCTAAGCCCTGTTATTTGATTATCACCATCTTTATTGGCCACAGAGGGGAAGGGATATTATAGCTTTGTGGCTTTTGAGAGTTCGGTCCTTAGTGAACCGCCAAGCCTCAGCAGCAGCTCCCAGATCACAGTGTGGGGGATTTTTATGACCACATCGCGGTTCTCACCAGAAAAGGCAAAAAGGAGGAAGCAGGTGACACATCACAGAACACACAGCAATGGATAAGCCTAACAAAGCCAAATCATCACCATCCCCCTCTTACCTTTGTGTTCTCTCCCTCCCACTTTTCCTGTCAGCCCTCCCAAGAACCCCTCCCAAACAGTACTCCAGAAGAATTTAAATTGGCTCAAGCTCAAAGAGAAGGAAACATAAAACTGACTATTCATTATTCTGTGCCATGCTCTTTTTTTTTTTTTTAATATGGCTCACTGAGCCCACCCCAGTGTGAGCAACTCCTGAGAAGAGGGGGTGTGCATGTGGGTGCCCGTGCACATGTGTGGGACAAGCCAGAGGCAATAGCACAGTGTGAGTGTGAGTGTGTGTGAGAGAGAGAGAGGGAGGGAGAACGTCGGTGTGATTCCCCCGCTCTAACTGCGGAGCCTGAGAGGCACTCCTCTCTCAGAGCAATTACTACAAATGATTTATGTGGCCAGTCAAGAGGGCCTGCCAGGGTTCTTATTTCATCTCCAGAAAAAGGAACTCTGCTGGAATGTTATCAGGGAGTTTGGGATTAAACTGACAGCTGCCTTTTGTTCCCCTGTGAAAGAGCTTCTCCTTTGGACTGTGGCATTTGGTTTCTGCACAGAGAGCCAGAACTCAATGTAGGCAAAGACCAGCTAGAGAAGGGCCACAAAGGAAAGAAAACATTTGTAAATGGGAGAGGTTTCTTTCTTTTCCCTTCTGTTTTTATCTTAAGAGGATGTGTTCCCGGTTGCTGATTTTAGAAGGCAGCATGGCTCATGTGAGCTTGGAATATTGTTTCTTTTTTCACTGTAACAGAAACAACCACAACACCAAACCTCTCCCCTCTGTTACCAGTGCTCATTTCACTGGAGAGAGGAAAACAAAGGTGCCTTCCAATTTAGATTGTTAAATGTGACCCTGGTCCCTGTCCCCTGCTAGACTGTGTGCATTGGTACATGTTGGGTCACAGGGCATGGGGTGTGAAATAAGGCAGGGCACAAGACACTCAATCGTACATACCGACAAGAAAATTCCATGGACATAAAAACACAGAAACCACATGTGTTCTCACCCTCTGACACCCCAACTTTAATAGAGCATTGCAGTTTTCATAAATCCTCAGTTGTGGCTTGGCTGGCCACAACCCTCCCCTCACATTAGCTTCCCCACCTCCTCGACCCAACCTGGTTTATAAGGGCTTCACACTGCTTTGCTTTGTGTGGAGGGAGCAAAGGGGCAGTCAGTCACTGGTGTTGATTAAAGAAACACACGGACACACACACACACACAATGATGGTCCAGTGACTGCATAATAAAGCTTTGTAGATAAATAATAGTAAATACAAATTAAAGAAGCTCTCAAGAGATCAAGGGAAGAGTGTGGTAAAAAGAGGCTGATGGGCGGGATAGCTATAAAGGCAAGGGATATAAAGGAAGATTAAGGATTATAATAAAATACATGAACTGTAAAATCATCTTTATCGTCATATTCTGTGTCTTATAGTCAGACATTCTTATATTCAGTACATTTTTTGACTTGTGATTCCCAAATCTCATTTTTACTAATGCTCTGCCAATAGGTGCTGTAAAATGCTCAAAACAAACTTAATTTTTATCAAGTAATATACATCTGTGGTCTTCACAGCATTTTCTGAGACCGCGGTGTGTTCAAAAGCAGACCGGTATAAGGGATCACAGAGAAGGGAAGCAACGTTTGTGGAGGGCATATTATGTATCTGGTATGATGCTAGGTGCCTTATAAACATTTTCTCCTTTGCTTCTCATTGCAGCTCTGTGAGGTGGGTGTTTTTATTCTCATTGTACAAAGAAAGCTACAGATGCTACATGAGACTAAAGAACTTGCTCAAGGAAGTACACCTAGTGTGGCAGGCACTATTAGCGGTCTAGTGAATAGTCCTCTTCCTTTCTTCATTAGAATCCTGATTGTATTTGAGGAGGGATCCCCAGCCTCCCTGGCAGCTAGAGGTAGCCATGTAACACAATTCTGGCCAATGAGATGCATGTAAAATACGCTGAGAATCTGTGATTGGCTCTGCCCCCTCCATCCCTTTTCTCTTTTTCCTGGAGCTGGAAGTGCAGATGTTAGGCTGGTGGTGGAGACACTATCTTAGGACCTTGAGCAGATAATAAATATGAGGATGAAAGCCACAGATGAGGGAAAAAGAGGGGGAGGTGGGAAATACCCGACATCATAGATCAGTTGCATTTCCTCTCACTTGCCTATCTCTGGCTAATTACATGAAGAAAATGAAACATCTTTTTTATTATCTAATGTTTTTTATATAGACAACTGACATCCTATTAAGGGTAGAGCTGGGACTGAAACCTAAATCAAATATAATTAAGGTCCTAACATGATACTTAATATACTATCATATTATGATATACTGAGTTTCAGAGCACCAACAATCTAGAAAAGCCTTAGACAAAGGGATGAGTGTGGTCTAATTTCTTCAGCTCATACTGAGACTCATAGCTTAGATAGTTCTAGTTTCTTGGGCTGTTGTGGAGTTTGGGGCTAGATCTCAGTCCAGAATCCAGGGAATTGATTGGTTCTGATCGTCTGTGACTTCAGACTACTTACTGGTAAACCAGGAGAATCTGACTTACATTACTTGGGAGAGCTGTAGATCACACTGCATTTCTTCCTTTTTTTTTTTAAGTTTTTTTTTTTTTTTGAAGATTTTATTTATCTGACAGCAAGAAAGTGAGAGAGTGCAGAAGCAGAGGGAGCAGGAGAGGGAGCAGCAGGCTCCCCACTGAGCAGGGAGCCCAATGCGGGGCTCGATCCCAGGACCCCAGGATCATGACCTGAGCTGAAGGCAGATGCTTAACCACTGCGCCACCCAGGTGCCCCAGTCACAATGCATTTCTTAAGGGTATTCTGATGCGGACCCACATCACTATGGCAGCCCCAAATGGAAATATTCCAAGATGAGCAACTTGCCAAGTAACCCAGACAGTTTTCTTTTGATGCATAGAGAAACAGTGTATCCTTTAGAAACAAAGGGTTGGTTCACAAATTGCAGTTAAGCACGGCAGATTGAATCCATGTTTATCTCCACTCCTTTTCTACCTCACCTCCTTATCCTCCACAAAAATGACCAAAAAAGCGATTTTTTAAAAGAAAAAACAAAGCTCTACATAGAGAGGATAGGAAAGGAGCCAAAAGCAGATATGAGATGTCAACATAATTTTGGAAACTGGAAAGCTGATGAATGAGTGGTAACTAATTTAGCAGAGCAGAAAAAGCTGAAATCTGAACTTTCAATGGGGAAAAGCCAAGGAGAAGGAAACCAATGTATTTAAGGACCTTAAAGAGCTGAGGGATGTATACTTTGCGTGGCAGACACTATTGGAGACACCAGATACCTTTGATGATAGGGTGTAGATGGGGCTAAAACACAGGAGTGCTGGTTGAAAGTCTGTGTAAGAAGAGTTAAACATGGAGACCCTTCTTCTGTGCATGGCCACACCACTCTGCTTCCTCCGCCCTGAAAGGGTTGGTGGTTTCCTTTTTCAAGAAGTGGAGGCAGAGGGACTTGGCATATGGACACAAAGCACAGCTGAAGGCGGGGGTGCCATACTGGCAACAGGGGAATTAAGTGGAAATCTACAAGTCCATGGTGAGATAACCTTCCTCCACTCCAAACCCTTTCTCCACTTAGCTTCAAAAACACTGGCAGCCAGTCTTATATCTCTTAAATAGAAGATCAGTAGACTCCTCCCCAGGGAAATTAACCAGTCTAGAGAAATGACTAATAGATTTTGGATCCCCCAAGGCTGGGATCCAGGCCAATCACCACCACCTGAAAGTCCTCACATATAAACATAGGACCCCCAGTTACACTGTTAATATCTTCCTCTTAATAGTGAATATATAGGCATGAGGAAAGCCTCAAACACAAGATATAGTGTCCAAACAAATAGAAAAGAGAAGACAAAGGCAATAGCGAATGCTTTAAAAAAATCATTAGTATCAGAAAAAATTAATTGAACTATAAATTATGAACAGGATGGTATATAAACAAACATTTTAAAAGCAAAAATAAAACTTTTATAAATTAAAAATACAGTAGTAGAAATAATATCAAACTAAAGGGTGGGAAGGTAATGTTAAGGAATCTTTAGAAAAGCAGAACAAAAATCAAAGAGATGGAAAAATAGACGAGAAAAAGATAAGAAAATGGGGGATTAGTCCGGAAGGTACAGCATCCAAATAACATTGAGTTCCAGAGAGAGAGAAAACAGTGGAGGAAATTATCAATGATATCACATAAGAAAATTTCCCACAACTGAAGGACATGAACTTCCATATTGAAAAGGCCTAGAAAATTCCTTGAACAATGAATACAAAAGGGACCACACTAGGATACATCATTGTGAAATTTCAGAAAGCCAAGAATTTAAAAAAAAAAGAACCTCAAAGTTTTGAAAGGGTGGGAATTAGAAGAGCAACGGGCACTTTGGCAGCAACTCTTTGGAAGCCAGAAGAAGACGCATTAAGTGCTCAAAATTCCTCCGGAGAGTTATTTACAGCCTAGGATGCTACATCCAGTCAGATATGAGAGAAGAACAGAGCTATTTCCATACATGCAAGACCTCAAAAATTTACCTTTCGTGTAAATTCATGGGTTCTCAGGCAGTTGTTAGAGGATAAAAGGACTAACCCCAGCTGGAGAAGACTTGGCTTCCATGAACAGGGGACCCGACATAGGAGCCAGGTGGAAAGAAGGCTCGAGAAGCCAGCTCTGTAGCCATCTTAGCACCAACCCTGGTGGGAGGAGAAAGATGAGGAACTCGAGCAGGAATAAGCCCATGAAGATATGGATTGATGACGTATGTTTGCAAAGGTACTGAGAGGAGATTTATACTGCTGATGAAGATTCCGTGAATGGCTTGAGGACAGGAACTTAAAAAATTAAGCAAGCAAACAAAGCAATACAGCCAACAACTGCAGGATACAAATGTAATCAAAGCCTACTTTTGGCTCAGCTGTGAACATTTATCTAACATACCACACACACACACACACACACACACACACACACACACACACACACGAGTACCGATTTCACCAAGACTTGTGATACAACATTAATCGGGAACAATGAGGAAGAGGAAGCATGTCTGAGAGGTAGAAGGGGTAAGTGAGCTGAATCCATATTTTCCGTGCTACGGAGTCAACAGGTAATATCTAAAACATGATAATCAAGAGATACCTGCAGAAACATGTTATTAAAAATACAGAGGTTCCATGCCAGAAGAAATAGCTAAAATACTGTAAAGTTTTAGGGCACAGAAATCAGGAAGGGAAGAGGTGTAGGGCAGGATTGCTGTTTTTATCATATTAAGCTTTACAGAACTATGTGATCACTCAAATTTTGAAACCATATTACTGGGATAAAGATACCGCCTAAAAAACAAAAGAGCAGGCTAGTTCTCACTGAGGGCCACTTAGTGTGTCTGATTCTCTGAGGCTTTGGAAGCCATGCTGGGGTGGAGAGGGGTTTCTGTTCCAGGGGATTCCATGCTAGTAGCACTGTGCCTAAGTTTCTCTGAGTCCTGATTTGTGGCTGTTGTTTAGATATGCCCAAATTGCAATGACTAGCCGTTCAAATAATTTTTGGTCCAACTCTGATAGCTCAAAGGGGGGTGGTGCAACCCTCTTAGATTTGGCAAGTCATAGTAACAATGTAGTTTCTGGGGGCTCACAGAGTTGCTGGGAGTTTTGTGAGGACCTTCTGAGATCCCACCTGTATCTGGGCTCTGTGACCCTCTATTGTACTATTGCTCAAATAGTCCAGCAGCTGGCCTTCCTTCCCACATCCAGTAAAGCGGGTAGGGCTGAAAGTGAGAGAGGGCACAGGTGCTGGAAGACAAAGGGAAAACTTCTACAGAGAGTTTTATTTGCAATTTCCATGCCTGTACTATAGAAATGAAAGAGTATCATTAAGGTTTACAGTCTAGGGGTGCCCGGGTAGCTCAGTGGGTTAAGTGTCTGCCTCAGGCTCAGGTCATGATCCCAGGGTCCTGGGATCGAGCCCCACATCGGGGGGGGGGGGAGCCTGCTTCTCCCTCTCCCCCCTGCTCCTTCGTGCTCTGTCTCTCTCAAATAAATAAAATCTTTTTTAAAAATGCTACGTATTTAAAAAAAAGGTTTACAGTCTAATGAGGCAGCATTAGATAAGCTGAGGAAAAGTCACTGCTTATAAAATATGATAAGAAGAAGGAGAAATAAGATTACATGAGAGCTAAAACCCTAACTCTGATGAAAGGAGACTAAAATTCTGGCTATATGAATGACAGACTGGAAAGCTAGAAAGCTCTACTTTTGAATGAAAGACAAAGAGGTTTGTTCTATAACTTAATGTCCACTCAGGTGTCCATAAAACGGATGGCTTGCAAATTTAGAACAAGGGAAGGTAAAATCCTGAGGTGCACTGTGCTTATTACAATCAAACTCTTTTGAGGACTGAATCATCTCTCTCAGAACAGGCAAGAAGACCTGTGGAATAATCATAGCCAACATTTATTGAGAGCTTATCATGTGCTAGACATTATTTAAAGCACTTTATAAATATTAACTTAAATAATTCTCAAAACACTTCTATAAGATATGTACTACGATGTATGGATGAGAGGTAAAAGTCTCCATTTTACAGAAGGGGAAATGAAGACATAAAGAAATCAAGTAACTAGCCCAAGATTATGGGTGGCAGAGTGGGATTCCAAAATCCAGGCTCTTAATTTATATCTATCTCTGTAAGTTATAAAATTAATAGAGTTATCAGCACGTAGAGGCCGACATAGGAAAAGATATTTTGCATTAATGGTGCCTTTTTTTTACAGGTAATATTCTGTTTGGTATACACTTTATACGGATTCCAGCACAGGCTTCCAGAATTCAACTGGGAGGAGGTTAAAAGTTTCAATTCAAAACTGAAGTTTTCTCTAAAGCTGAGTTTCAGAAATCAGGTCAGGACTTCCCTCCTTGCCTACAATTCATCTTAGACCTCAGGAGATTAACAGCAGCTTGAGCGTAACACAGCAACCATAAGGATGACGATGAGCATAATAAATTATCCTTACAACGTTTGAACTCTTGTGCCACTAGGAAAAAAAAGAAAGAAAATACTCTGTATCTAATGGTAGAAATATCACATCTGTGCATATATTCACCTCAGCCCCAATATAATTCTTTTAAGACTGCCAAGCTCTGAGACCCAGAAATGGTGAGTCACTCAGGAGGGAGAGAGGGTGGGGGGAACAAAGATAAAAATAGAGATGTTGATTGCATTGTTGCTAATTCAGTTTAGCTCCCACAGCCCCAGCCTGGTGAGTCAACAGCAGTGACAAGAAGACGCAAGAAAGAAAGAAGCATGCTGCTCTGTGGGGCTGAGCAGAGGGGACGCAGAGGGCCACATCGGGAGCTTCACGCCAAAACAAGACCAACAGCATTGAGACGGTGGTGTGAGTTCAAAAAACAAACAAGTGGAAAGTGCTGAGGGATAAAATGGGCTCAAATCGATGAGCGGCCTTGCCACTGACCCTCTGGTAAAAGCTGCCTTTTGTAAGAATCCCCTGAACGTGGGGGATGGGGCCTGCGGACCGGGAGCCTAGGGAGCCTCGGAGGCCAACTTGCACCGTTCAAACAGGGTATTGTTTTCTCTGGGGTATAAGGCTTACTGTGATTCCAGACTTGTCGCCATGGCAGCGGTGGGGGAGGGAGGGAGGAAAGGAGGAACAGATGGGGGTCACCAAGGTCCTAATTCTCATGCAAGGGCCCCCATCGCTCTCCGCTCTCCCCTTGAGGAGTCCTCCCTTGAGCTGCACCTTCTCTCACTACCCCAATGATGTCAATCCAGTTCGATCTCACAGATCTTTTCCAGGCCCTACTGTGTGTCGGTCTTTCACTTCTAATTAATATTAGCTTCCATTAAGATACTTTACCTCTGCTTGGTTATGAAAAACTGAAACAGGAAAAAGACCGGGTTTCCTACTCTCAAGGTTTATCTTTTCCTATTCCCAAACCTAAGTAGAGAGAGAGGTTGAAGACATATAGCCTTGTGTATGTAGCATGATGAATGAACGTACACGGATCTGACTGTCAAACCCTCACGCTAACCTTCCATTGCAATTACAACCTTACAGTACGACGACGTGGTCTGTTAGCATCCGTACAGTTACTGTGTGATGGTCCTCCTCCCTCTAGTTTCCGGCCCGCGTGTAACGCTACTAGCTCAATCCTCCCAAAACATGCCTCTGCCATGATGTTACCCTGCCTGCCTTCAATGGTAGTCCAAAGGTGTCAGCTTGGGATACAAGATCTGCCATAGCCAGCCCCATCCCACCTACTAATCCTCCTCGGTCCTTCCAGTGTGTCCATGTTCTTGGGAGGGTGCGATAGGTGGAATGAATGAATGGATGGATGAATGAATCCATAAATGAAAAATGAAACAGGCAAACTCTTTGAATGAGAAAACTCATTTCCATCTCCATCCTTTGGCTCATGCAGTTACCACAGGTCCCCTCTCAAGAATTGTTCTTTTCCCCGGCTTTCATCCATCCAGTGTCGACGGAGTAGTCTAATTCGTATCTCAGGGGTTTCCCAAATTCAGGGTGATCCAAGCGAAATACACCATCTCCATGCTGTGTATCTCAGTGACTGGAACCACCACAGTCGATCAAGTGTCACAACCGAGAAAGCTAGGCTCCATCCTGACGCATCTTTCTCCCTCAGTCCCCATTTCAAAATACGGTCAAAGCTCTCTTGCTGTCACCTCCTCAGGTGTCTCCACTCCACTCACTTCCCTTTGCTCCAGCAACTCACCACTCCATTCTATCAGTTTTCAAATTAGAGGACTGAAGTCTGAGCAGTCCTCTGCGCTGTGGGCAGAGGGGTCTCTCCAAAATGCACATGTGATCATATCGCACGCCTACTTCAGACTCTTCCGTGGCTTTCCATGGCTTTAAGACAGTGGGCAGAATCCCTACCATGGGCCCTGAAGCAATCTGATCCAGGTGTGCCTCCCAGCCTCCAGCCACCCCCGTCCTCTCTGTGGGGCCTTCTGGCAGCTCCACCCTCTCGCCTGGCAAGCTTGCCATCTTTCTCCCAGCCTTGGGGCCTCACTACACGATTTCTTCTAGCTGGAGTGCTCTGCCTGGGTGCTCATCTGCTGGTGCACTGGCTTTCAAACTTCAGGGTCCATCACAATTACCTGTAGGGATGGCTAAACCCCAAACGCTGGGCCTCACCCCCTGAGTTTCTGGTTCAGTGGGTCTGGGGTGTGGCCCAATTATTTTCGATTCTAACAAGCAAGTCTCCAGGAGATGCTGCTGCTGGTGCTGGAACTACGCTTTGCGAATCACCGCCCTGGCTACCTTCTTTTGCTTTTCTAGATCTCTGAGAAGTCTTCCCTGACTACTCCTCTACCTTCACTAGGCTACACATGTTCAGGGCCCTCCATACATTTCCTTCCCAGCACTGGCCCTCATCCTGTAATTATGTATCTGTGTGATTATTCCACGGATGCCCGTCTCTGTGCTAGACTCCCGTGCAGGAGGCTCGGGACCATCCCTGTTCCATTCAGCGTTCTGCCCCCAGCTTCTACCTGGCACATAGTGTGAGCTCAATAAACACTGGCTAAATGTGGAAAAACCTCTTCTACAACGTTTGCTTTAGTTAACTGAGGGCCTATCACTGTTCCTTCCTGTGATGGTTAATTTCACGTGTCAACTGGACAGAGCTTAGGGATGCCCAGAAAGCTGGTAAAACATTATTTCTGGGTGTGTCTATGAGGGTTTTTCTAGAAGAGATTAACATTTGAAACAGCAGACTGAGTAAAGAACATCCCTCTCACCAAGGCAGGTGGGGATCATTCAGTGCACTGAGGGCGTGAATAGGACAAAAAGATGCAAGAAGGGCCAATCTGCTCTTTGCTTGAGCTGGGCCATCCATGTCTCCTGTCCATGGACTTTGGCACTCCCGCTTCTCAGGCCTTGGACTCGGACTGGGACTTAGACCATCAGCCCTTCCATTCTCAGGCCTTCAGATTCAGACTGAATTACATCGCCAGCTTTCCTGGTTCTCCAGCCTGCAGATGGCAGATTGTGGGACTTCTTGGCCTCTGTAATCATGTGAGCGAATTCCTATAACAAATCTCCTCTGGTATGTGTATGTATGTATGTATGCATGTATGTATCTATCTATCTATCTATCTATCTATCTATCTATCTATCTATCTATCTATCTTGTTGGTTCTTTTCTCTAGAGAACCTTAATATGTTCCTATGTATGGTTATTTTACTTACAAGAAGCCCATCTCACTTCGGAGTTGATACGTTCTACAGCTTCCCTAGAATAAGAAAATCATCAAATACTATTGAAGATTAGTGATAATTGGAGAAAATGTGTCAGAACCAGAGAAACTGTTTACAAAGATACTAATGATTGCGGGACCCACTTCCTTGTGATTGAAATAAGCAGATGCCCAGCTATCCTGCACGAATGACGGCAACCACCAGCGAGCAGGGCGTCCTCCGAGGTGAGAGAGACACAAGCTCTGCAGAGAAAGTGTCTGCAGCGGCTCCTGGGTTTCCTGGTTAAGAGACTCCTCCAAGTCTTGGCTTCCTATTGGTAAAATGCAGACATAATAATAGTACTTAAACCTCAAAAGGTTGTTGGGATGATCAAAAGGGACATTATGTGGAAAAAATTAAGTGCAAGGCCTAGAATGTAGCAAACACAAAAAAATGGTAGCCATTATTACGGGTTGGTATTACAGTAGCCTTTGTATTCTGGGTCTTTTAGGACTAGTCTCATTTAAAATATTCTGCCCCAAGATAGGACAGACATTTTTGGTTAGGAAAACATGGTTGCACATGTGATCTCTATTAAACATCTTAATACCTATATACTATCTTGTATTTTAATAAATTCAGCAAACAGGTATTAAGTGACTACTGCATGCAATCATTTGGCTTGGCATCAGAGGCGTTTACAGATGGGTAACAATCTTACGGGGGAGAGAAACATAAAGAGCCAACTAAAATGTAAGGCAGAATGAAATACACATTATGAAGGCACCTAGAAAAATCTACAGGTATGGCAAGGAAGGTCAGGTCATTTCTGACTGAGGTGGTGTCTGATTCGACCTGGAAAGTAGAGTGTGAGCTTGCTAAGCAGAGAAGCAGAGCGTTTCAGGCCATTCCAGGCCTCGGGGACATAATTCGCTGAGGCTCTGACTCCCTGAAGTGCATGGCTCACTCAGAGGAAAGAGAAAAGAACAGTGTGCCTGCAGAGATGAGGGACACGTCGTGAGCGGGAGAGGAAGCTGGGAAGGCATTTGGGGTCAGATTATATATAATCTTGAATGTAATGCTAAGAAGTTAGCATTTTGCTCCACAGGTAACATGGTTCCAACTGTATCCTCTATATGAAGCGACTCAGTATTTTGTCACGTTTTGTCAGGTTTGGCTTAGGGAAGACAGGTGTGATGTCTACAGTCATCTGATTGGCTGGGTTTGCAAGACTAGCCCTCCATTTGCCTCCACCTCTTTAAGGACATTTTCTTCCACGTGGGCTTGATTGCCAACAAGTAAGTGGTCGCAGGTAGTTATGACTATTTCTGAACACCCAGGTGTTCTCAGAGATAGGATTAATTACGAAAGCGGGATTAGTATAAATATCGAGATAAAATGAGGTATCTTTCTTACAAATTCTCGACTCAGGTTTTTCTCCACTCTAATCCTACTGAAGTTTGAAGAGTTTCTTCAACTGATTCTGAGTGTTTACCTTTGATATTTTATGTCAAAATTAGGGGACACACAGAGTCCTCCTTTTCAGGTGTTTTCCTACACGTTGAACAACCTGCTCATTTTCTTTTGCTCCAACGCCTCTGATAAGAGAGTATTTCGATGACTTGGACTTTCTCCTTTGGGCAATGGTGCTGTGCTCAGCACTCCAATACCCTGACCTTCTCCCTCTCTTTCACCTCTAGTATAATGAAGAAATGACCTTCTCCCCATCCACAGGGCTGCGGCAGATAGGATGCACGCATTCAGAGCAGCAGTGCAAATCTCCGACACGAAAGGTCTGTCAGCCCCTTGACCAACTGACTTGGGGATCTTGGCAACGAAGGGGCTGTTACGCAAATGGCACAGAGACCTCTGCTTCTCTTTGAAAGAGACTGCTTTTAAAGGAACACGAAACTGCAAAAATACTGGCTTGTATTAGAAGATAACTTCACGTTAAATGTGTTTGAAGGAAAAGAAGAAAATCGAAGAGAACCATGAAGTCATTTCAAGACTGATGCTGAGCTGTCCTCTCAATCATTTCCCTGGAACTTAGGCTGATGAGAGAAAGTACCTCTCCCGTTGTCACAATTTTCTCTAGGGTATTTCTGAAAATCTTTACTCTGGTTTCAGTGATGGGGGAAAAAAAAACCCCAACAAAACCTTGTTCTCCATTTCAGTAAGCCAAAAATCCAATCTCCAGTTGTTTACATTCTCAATCTCCTTAAAATGTCAGGATCATATATATTTTATATTCTGCATATTTTCACTTATTATATCATAGGCATTCCCCATGTTCTTGAATACTCTTCTAAAATACTATAATAGCTTCGAACTATTCTTTCAGTTGAGTGTATCATACTTTGTTTAACCAATCCTCTACTTTTGGTCTACAGTTATTTTTTGTAATTTTTTACCACTAAATAATGGTAAATATATATATATATATATATTTTTTTTTCTTTCTTTGATCTCATCTCTGATCACAGTCTTAACATAAATTTCCTTAAGTATATAATCACTGGGCCAAGGGATAGAGTACCTTTAAGGACTTCTCTCCACATACTGCTAAATTGTTCTATGCCTATTTCCCATGTGTGAAATGTTTGGTGACTGTTGCTTGAAGGTTTCTATGAGAAAAGCCATTATCAAATTGACTAGAAGCAGCAACTTCTGTTATCAAAGTAAATCTATTGTTATCATTATCGGAATGGATTATTTTGTTTGCCTGAATAGAGCTGATCACTGAGTTTCACTTTAAGTTAATTAGATGAACTATCAATTGCAGAGGTTGTGAAACACAGGTATTAGACAACAAGCTAATCTAAGTAAGGGAGGCCCTGCTGCAAGGCCTGTCTTTCCACCACCCACCACCCAGGGTAACAGCAGCAGCTGAGAGCAGGGGAGTCGGAACGTGGTCTGGCTGGTAGATCCGTCATTTCTGAGTTCAAAGCCTGACTCTGTACCCTGGTAGCTGGATAACTGTGAGCCAGGCTCCTTTTTCTCCTCTATGTAATGTGGGTAATAGTGCCTCAATTCGAAGGATATGTGAGGATTAGGTGGGACAAGACACTTATCACAGTACCAAGTGAATGGTGAGCATCCAGGAAGTACTTATTTTTTAAAATTATTAATTCCAAGCTCACAATTGTCTATGGAACTTCAATATTTGGAGAGAAGATGAAACAGGAAATAAACCATCTAATTAGGACCAGAAGTTTCTAAACTTCACACAGCTTTTTAGCCCTCTGTGTTGGTAAGGCCATTGGAAGTCAAGATCATCATCATTATCGTCATCATCACCATCATGGTGGTACACAAGGCCGAACGGGCTTCACAGACAAGGGCTCCAGGAGACTACTGCCTCCCACTCTGCGCTTGGTGCTGATTTTCTAGCGTGCGTTCTGGGCCTCAGGCCTCCTGCCAGCCCCACTCTGCCTCTTTAGGCAACAGGTTTGTGGGAGGAAGAATCAGGCCTCACGCTCTTGAGTCTCAGGAGTGCCCTTCTCGGCCCCAGACATGGGCAGGGCATTTCTGCCAGGGTAAGTGTTCTCCACACTTCGGCATCTGTTCCGTCAGAAAGTGGGCTTCCCTCGAATCCATTCCTTCCTTTTGTCGACCACAAACAAAAAGGAAGCAGCTGCAGAAGCACACGCAGACGTCGGGCCTTGGCAGGATGGCCGCCTGCATGGGGGAGCTAGGGGCCCCCTTCAGTGATCTGCTCCACACCTAAGCCCTAAGCAGGCAGGACACTAGAAATCTTTATTCCAGTTTCAGGTAAGGAGTGGGAAAGTATAATCAGAACTCTATCTGCTTCGCTGTTCAACCAAATCGAAGTCGCCATCTTTACGGCGACGCAGCCAATGCAGCCCTGACTCCGAGAAATGGAAGAAATGGTTGTCTCCCATCTCTCCCCAAAGTGCTCTAACATCAGGCGGGGGCTTGGGTGTCCAGGTCTGTGCCTTGACTCCTTCCTATTTAGCTGCAGGTGTAGGACACATGCAGGGACAAAAAACAAAAACAAAAACAAAAACCCCATAGTTTTTAAAATGAATAAAATGGACCAAACGTAGGGGGGAAAACCTGGATATTTTATAGTTTTGTCTTTGGGATGTCACTGGGTGTTAAGAAACTCATAATGCTGGCTTACTCCTTCTTAGAACATCATGAAATGATTCCTCATCGTCAAGGTCAGCCACATTTGAACGCCTGTGCCTTGTGAGTCCATGAATATGGTCTGCATTGGGAAAAGGTTAAGTTTCACACCACAAGTTACATGAGGGACCACTGGCAACGGCTGAAAAGAAATCCCAAAGTCCAGCTGGGAAAACTGAACTGAACTGGTCCTGCTGAGGCTAGCCCTCCACCCCAAGGGAGGACCTTAACCATCCTTGGCCCATCTTTCAACCTTCTCCTCTGTCACAGACGCACACACGGAGCACCACAGCCCGTGGCTGCCCGGGCCGGCACCACAAAGGTAAGGGACTGCGGCTGCCGCCGCCTGAGTCATACCTCTTGCGGCTCTGCGTGTTGAGTGTTGACCTTCCCTGTCCTTGGCCTTTGTGTGCGGGCTCTGCTCAGGTAGGAGGCAGTAATACGCAAGTGGGATTTAAGACATCAGCAGCTCATAAACCCGTTGCCCAAGACCTTCACTTGACCTTCTGTTAAATTCATTAAACAAGGAGGCCATTAGATGGAGGTGGTTCTAATACCTAAGAAAGCAAACAAAAACCTAAGTCTATAAAGGCCTCACTGAGGGATCAAACCTAAGGACAACCAATCATAAACAGCCAAGTGCACTTTGCCAAGTAAGGCAAATAGGTCACAGCCAATCAAATAATGTCCTTGCTTTGCCTCTGCCTTTTCTCAATTCTCTGTAAGTCTTCTTCCTTAGTTCCTGTCTGTGGAGCACTCCTAACCATTTCTGGTTTGGTGCTGCCCCATTTGAATTGATTTTTGCTCAAATAAATTCTTTAAAAAAATTTTAATATGCCTCAGTTTATCTCTTAACACCTCCTTCACCCTGCTCTTTTTCTTTTTTCCATAGCATTTACAACTAACACATTGTATACTTCACACTTACTGTGTTTAACGTCTGCTAGAACGGAATGTAAGCCGCACGAGGACAGGCATCGTTCTCTTTTTCGTACACGGATATTCTAAGCATTTAGAACAAAAGTGGCTGGCACACAACACGTACTGGATAAATATTTGTTTCATAGATGGATGCTTATTAGCCATTCTAATTTAGATTCTAGTTAAGCAATTGATAAGTCCATGGGCCAAGACCCATTCATCCATTTGAAGTATTTACCCCCACCCTCTCACCCCTCAGGCTCAAAGCCTCTCCGGGCATCCACAAAGCAGTTAGCTCTGACATTGCCAAACAGTCACTGTCACTTGGTAAAATTGAGGAGGAAGTAAAATATTTACTGAAGCAGAAACTCTGGGGGGCAGTAGCCTGGGCTGTTTTCACTTAACTAATGATGCCCATTGACACCCCACACCCACCTCGGTATTTATTTCAGAAGCAAAACAACCAAGTGTATGGTTTCGATCCTTGATTCAAGAATATTCAAGGTTTCTGTTAAATGTACAAATTGCTCATAGTGCCACTAACTAAGACGAGAAAAGAACCCTGCTTAAATGGCTTTCCATCCTCAGAAAGCCTCCTACGTTTGTTTTCAGTGCGTGTTTAACAATGGTTTTAGAAAGTATGCAAGAGAACAGAGGACAAAAATAAGATTATACTGAAGCTGGGATCTCTCAGTTTCTTCCTGTTGCTGAGCGGTAGAATTAGGGCAAATATATAATTTTTTTGCCCAAACCAGGACAAGTGGCATAAACTGGGACATCTTGGGCAGATTGTACATACGGTTGTCTTAGATATAATCAGCTCCTATCACATTTGAAGATGGGAAAGATTAGGGCATCTGAAATGTCAGAAGTTCTGTAGTTTACATCCTCCTTGGTTTGATTTCTAGGGTCACAGATGTTGATCAAAATATTCACATTGCCAATTTACACTAATTTCACTAGTTTGTAAGTATCAGGCGAGAGCGTTCAATAAATGACCTAGCAAATTAATCTATTTCCCCCCATTAGTTTCCGACTCTTTAGCATGACAATATCAGAGACCCTGTTCAAGCAAAGGCCAGGCAAGCTGTGGAGCTGATGCTTTCTGATTCCTCCTCCTCCGAGAGGCATCTGTCTACTTGCACCGCCCCCAGCGCACTGTCCCCTCCTCTTTCCAACCAGGCCCCTATTTTTCAGTTCTTGCAGTACAATCAGAAGAAGTGAAAGAGGACCCTGATTTTCCAGGGGGACCAGGCAGTATGAAAAGGTAAAGAAGTCTTCAACATCATTAGCAGTTCATCTTCTAAAACCTCAGGGCAGCCTCTAGGCAGCCCCTCCTGCAAACCTCCCCCTCCCCCCCGCCGCCACTCCTCTCTTTTGGTGTCGGCTTATCAAATTAATGAAGCCTATCTAGATGGGAGGAAGTTGGGGTAGAAGACTGGCTTAAGGAGCAATTCAATGCAAGCCCCTCCTTCCCTTTAAAAAAGAAGTACAAATAATAGAGTGGGGGGGTCGACCAGAATTTCTTTCTTTTAGAAAGAGAAGAGGACAGGGAAAGGGTGTTGGGGGTGGGGTGGGCTGGGGGCTTGCTCCTAGATTGCCTCCTGGTTCCCTGAAGGAGGAGATGTCTATTTACTTTCCCTGACTGAACATTTGCATGTTAAAAAGGCGCCGTTCCTTTGTGGGCAGGATTTACCGGGACCGCATTTTCTACTTGACAGAGCCGAGTGCTGGGCTAGGGCTCCAGGTGAAGGATAAAGCAACTTCCCGACGTTCCCTCTCACCTTTTTATAGGACAGTGTCCTCCCTCACACAGAGTCTCAGGGAGGCCAGGGTGGGATTTCTGCGACACTGTGCCGAGTGTGTGTGTGTGTGTGTGTGTGTGTGTGTGTGTGTGTGTGTTGGGGGAGGGCAGGAGACAGATCCCACCCCATGGCCGTGGGCTGTGAGGCTCCCAAGCGCCAGGCAGAGAGTGCCATTAAAGCCTCCCCATTCCCCCGGATCCGGAGAGGCAATTTTCAGCGCGAGGTACAAAACACATCAACATCTCTCATCACGTCACTGACCTAAATATAGACAATGACTTCAAGGGGAAAAAAAGTTGCACATTCTTTTATACCTGCAAATGCAGCAGAGCTCTTCAAACCAGCACTGGCAGTGAGGAACAATAGAGAACCAGTCAGATGTGAAGGGAGAAGAGAGGAGAGAAGGGTGTTCTAGAATGATCGCTGTGATAAGGCCATGACAGATTCTCAGCTTAACATCAATCCTCATTTGTAATCTGGGGCCCCCCATATGGCCCTGGGAGTGCTTTTGTGGCCCTTGGCAGCTTTTCCATGGGGAGTTCTGGGGGGAGGGAGGGGCCATGTGCCCTGGATCTGCCAGTCTGGTCTCTTCACTGGGTCAGGCAGGTCTCTGAGTCAAAGTAAGGGGCCACTTGATTGAGAAGCCATTTGCTTCCCGTCCTAGAAGAGCGTGCTGTTGGTTTCTTTGTTGTTCTTGAGCGGCTGTCCCTGGCAGCCACTTTTAGCCCTCCCTGATCCCAGCCTGCCACTTTAGCATCCTGACTCAATGCTTTCTTCCAGGTCACCTTAGGCAAAACTCACGGACGACTGGAAAGCTGATGTGGGTCGGCTCACTTGTTTGCGCCATGAGGGGTGTCCAGAAGGATGACTTTTCCCTCATAGTATGAACTCGCACTTGGGTAGAGTCTTCTAATGCTAAGTTCGTAAGAGTGCTTTACCTTTTTATTAACTGGGGGATGGTTCACCTGCTGGGTGAACAGAAGGGCCATATTAGAAGCTTTTATGAACACGAATCCTTTAACTAGGGACCTTGAGAAAGATATCTGAACAAAACCTGAAGTATGGAGGTTTGGAACGGGTGTTGTCAGCAATTAGGACACAATTGTGGGTAATCAATCGCTGAGGAGAAGTCACATGTCTCTCACATATTTCTACTGCCCTTCCTGTTCACTCAGACAACTATCTGCCGAAGAACAGCCTGTGTGGAGGCTGTGAGGGAACCGGCAAGCACTTCAGGCTTCAGTGGTCCACAACTCCAGTATTTAGGCTGAAACACAAACTCATGCTCTTTTGTATCAGCAAAGCGTCCACGAATGCGGCCATGGGTTTGTTTCTTCAGAGAGCACATGTGACCATTGTAGAAACATATTATATCCTCACAAAAAGAGCCTCATCCTTTGGAAAAATAATAATGGAAAATCACAGAAAGAACACACCTTATACAAGATCATAAAAGGAAGCTAAAGGCACCACTACAAATGAAACAAAATGAAAACAGTGAAAAGAATCCCAATGAGAGTGGAGGACAAAAAGATAGTAAACCAGAAGCTCTAGTCAAACACAACAATGAAGAAAAGGTTTTGGCTGAAGCAGAGCTGTATGTGCCCGAGCTGAGTGCAGTCTCTGTGCACGACAGTCGGGATGGTGACATCGCCGCGGCTTCCCTGGCACGGGGAACCCTGTGGGGCTCACGGCTCTTTTAAAACGTGACGCTGAATCAGAGCACGGAAAACAGGGGGCTACGCGGCCTCAGAATTAAAGACACTTGAAGGGTGACAGAAAAAAAGCAGCTCTGGGTTTCAAATACCGGTTTTAGGTTACCATAAACCAGAACAGGAATCTAGTTGCTTTATGATTTCTAAAAAAAAAAGAGAGAGAGAGAGAGAGAGAGAGAGAGAGAGATTCTCAGCAATGCCCTCCTTCAACAAAGACTGAATGCTGATAGTTTCTAACAAAAACCACTGGGGTGAAGTTACTTGGAGATCCTGACACAGTCACAAGGAAGTCTTTCCAGAAAGTTTGTTTTTACTGGGGTTCTGCTTCTCCACATAGGCCCTTGGAAGTACCCTCTCTGAGATAGGTGCGTGCAATTAAAAATTACCAGCGAATGAGGGGAAAACAAATAGACAATAATTTGGTCAAGAAGAAATACGCCCAGAGTCATTTTTTTTCCAGTCCAATATCTTCGTTAATTAAGCATTTTCCAACCTATGCTGAGAATACTAATAGTCATCTAATACTATACTACTCATTACTAATAAAACATATTTATGAAATGGAAATATAATGTGCCTATTTCCAAAATGTGGTTATAAATGACTTACTCTAAGCCACAATTTAAAATGGTTTGAGAAATGAGTCTTTAATAAAGAATTGATGAGGATGATGACTGCTGATAATAATTCTATTTGGTGAGATTGTGTGGTTTGCTATGGCAATTTGAGCTGAGGTGATTGCCTCAAAAATTACTGCAAGTAACTAATATAAGGACATTTAATTGATGATAAATACAGCGGTGGTATGTCAACTCTTGAAAAACTGAGCATGTAATTGAAGAAGCCAGCATCGTCCTGCCTGCTGATTAGAGTCAGTCATTATAGCGCTGTCAGGATGTTATTTGTCTGACCTATCTGCACATAGTAGGGATTTAAAAAGTGAGTGAATAAGCACATATAATTATTCCTCAATGGGGGTTCCTATATGCAATTATAGTGAATCATAAGCCCATTAACATTTAGAAAAAAACAATTACAATATGGCTTAGGATAGAGCCATAACGGTATTTGTAACAGTCAGCGTAGACAGTCAGCGCGCTCAGACGGCTTCGACACTAGGACACCGGGATCTGCCTGAGCTTTTGGGAAGGCGGAGAAAAACAACCAGCAAACCGCTGTTGCAGCGGTGCTACTACACTAATAGGTCCGGGGGTCCTGACTGGAGCGAAGCGTTTGACGTAACCTCTTTCACTATTCTTTTGAAGGAAGAGAGTTACATGTGCTGGCAGATCCCTAGAGCTGTCGTACACACATATAATCTTTACTAAATACTAAGCACCGTCTAGGTGGTGAAATGCCACAGAAAAAGCAAACCCCTGACCCTCACGGAGTTGAAGTCTAGAGAGGCCAAGCAAACGAAGCACCAGTTAGACGCCACATGATAGATGATCCATGGTGCGGTGACAGTGCGCTGTAGGTGCTTTGGGGAGATGAAGGTGGACCGTGGGCCGGAGAAGGCTTTGCAGAAGACACGATTCTCTTTTCTTTACAGTTTATTTTGCTTGCTGATGAATGATGGTCTCTATGTATAATCGAAAACCAAACCAAACCGAAAGCATGCAAGGAGCGCTGGCTTCCAGGGTTGGTTACGGGCTGGAAATCCTCGGCTATGCCCCTCCCTCGTGATCCTGACAGAGATGATTCTTTTTTTGTTTGTTTGTTTTGCTTTCTATTTCTGATTTTACTCCTCTTGACTCTCTGTCCATTGACGCATATATTTTTTTCTTTTTTCTTTTCCTTTCTCCCCCACCCCCGTTTTGGCACATGATGGACATACTGTACAAGGGGAAGAGGTACAGCATAATGACTTCATTGACATTGTGAAATTATTACCAAGTTAGTTTAGTTAACATCTATCATCTCATACAGATATTAAAAGAGGAAAAGAAAAAAAGGGTTTTTTTCTTTATGATGAGAACTCTTGGTACCTACTCTCTTAACGACTTTGAAATCTACCATATCTACCATGCAGCAGCGTTAGCTCCAGTCATCGTGTTGTACATTACACCCCTAGCACTAATTTATCTTATTACTGGAAGCTTTATCTTTTGGTCACCTTCCTCCAATTCCTCCTCCCTCCTAACCCCACCTATCTACAAAGTGGTGCTTGCATTAAGCCTTAGAAGAGAAACAGAAGTTTGGGAGTCAGAGAAAGAGTGGCCAAAGCCTTCCAGGCAGAGAGATCGCCTGTATGAAGACATGGAGAACAGCCGTATTTGAGGAACTGCTGTGGTGGGTCCCAGAGGCTGCATGAGTGAGGGAAAGGAGATGAGGCTGTGAAGGCTGACAGCGGGCAGATGATGAAGTTGGATGACATATCAAGGGGTCTGGATTCTACCGTGTGGTGATGGACAACCCCTGGAGGAATTCTGCTCTCCATTTGTATGAGTGATTTGTATACTGGCGTAGTAAGAAGGAAGAATGACAATTACAAGGAAAAAAAAAAAAAGCTTAGCAGGCCAGGAAAGATGAGTATTAATACTTGAATACACAGATTCACAAATATCACTGCTTTTATATGGCGCTGGGAAAGTCTTGTCTAATGTGGTTCATATTAAAAGATTTGAGGTTTTTAATTGATGCAAGCACTTGGAAGCTGCAAGAAAGTTGCGATAATTTTTACTAAATTCTGCATTGGTCAGATATTTGGGATCTTAGACACAGATCTAGGAATCTTACTTTTAAACATATGTCAGTTTTTATGAGCATGTCTGAGAGAGGACAACCTTTGTAACAAAGGGTTGGACAGTCATGTTAATAAAAGGAATAATGGAAGGAATCGGGAATGGCCAAGTTGGGAAAGAGAAGGCAGAGAAATATGACAGTTTTGTTAGTTCTCTAAAGGCTTTCATATGAAAGGAGATTTACCCTGTGTCACAACATCAGAACAAGGTGGAGGTGTATGTGGAGACTGGTTTCAGCTGAATGTAAGCAAGGACTTTCAGATCATTCCATATGCAAAAAATGGAAATGACAAGCAAGGACTTGATAGTCATCCTGACAAAGAATTCTGGAGGAGATTCTTGCTCTTGGCAAGAGGTTGAGCTAGATGACCTTGACAATCCTTTCTACCCCCAGATCCCATAAAGTTGTCAGTACAGCTTGGCTCTATCAGATGTCTGTAATTTCAAAGTAACCAATGATCCCATATATAATTTATATCTCTGAAAATCTAGTTCATGTTAAGATAATCACCAACTATTTTGCACATTGTGGTTTTTGAGAAGAGTCAAAAAATAAGACCTGATCCTATCATCTCTTCTTTCCTTAAGAAGGCACTCAACGTGATCCCATGGACAAATACTGACCTCTTAGGAAATTGGTGTTTGAGCCCAATTTGGCATTAGTTAGGACACAGAAATCATCAGAAATAGTTATACGAACAATGGAGCTTAAAATGTACTTCGAGAATACAAAGGATTCCTTTCAACTATGAAACCAAAACAATAAAAGTGATATTGATGAAGCACGTAGAGCATATTGGGTACTTCACATTCTGGTTTCCAGGCTCTAAGAAGATAAGCAAAAAAAATGAGAATTTTCTTTTCCAAATTTGCACCAATGCCACAATAATGATGAACAAAATCCCTCAGAGAATAGGAGAGGTTTCAACTTTCATAAGCAAGGGACAATCAATGAGGTCATGATGAGGAGGTTTCCAATTACTTGTTGCTAAACCAGCAGAAATATCAATTTCATTCACCAGAGATCTATTTCCACCTATTATTTATTATAAAATCCTCAGGGTAAAAATTAACTTTAGACTGCTGTTTTACATTTTTAATGATTTTTAAAAGCTCCAATGAAGGTCTTTGGCTCTGTTTTGGGCAAAATAACACCTAAAATAACACCTAAAATCTTAAGATGAAAAATCTAGATGACCCAAATATTTTAAGATGCACTGACACCAAGTCCCAAACCCAACCCCGAGATCCCCATTAGAACCTCCAGCATGAGACGATCCTGTCTCCGTGTGCTCTGTTCTCCCATATGATAAACACGCCGTCCCCTGCTTATTGATAAAGGCATCATACAGAGCAACATCTTCTATCACTGACCATGAGGATGGGGCCTTGTTGATTCCAGTGACGAAACGAGAACCAGAAGAGTACTTTGCACCTGACAACTGCATGAAATATACGTACACACTGAAACATAACCTTACACCCGAACACGGGTCTTCTCCCTGTGGGGCCAAAGCCAAGATTCTGAGCATGTGGCCAGGAAAAAAAAAATCATTCACACTGAACACGATAAGCCGAGGAACAAAGGCCAGCACCATTCCAGGTTGACTCCCCACACATCTGAGTATGGTTTGTTTTCCTCTACATTGGTGGGAGGCTTGAGGGAGGGCTTGGGATGTAGCTACTGTCCATACCTCTCCTCTCCCTCGAGAGAGTCTCGAGATGCAGTAAATACAGCAGGAATTTTGCCTGGTATCTTCTTGCTAAAACTTCCGCCTCTAAAGTAAGGATGTACAAAAGTTATGACTTAAAAATATTTTTCCTTAAGAGGGAAGACCTTCATATTAAAATGAAATGTGTAGAAAAGCAGAGGTCCACCTGATCACATAATCTGTATAAACAAATGATCTTCCAGGTTGCTTGGCGGTAAGTTTGAGTATCTGAGATCTGTGTGTCTCATCTTTCCGTGACCAGCATGGGCTCTTTCTCTAAAATTTTAATAATAACCTTGGAAGGAGGGAGACACATCTCCTTTATTTCTAGTTAAGAGAAACAACAACAGGCCAGAGAGCATAACAGTAATTTATGATTTTGCTGCTGTATTATCATCCAGTAATAAGTGCAACTTGAAACTGCCAATTATCTCATAAGAGGGGTATCACCTTTTCTGCTGTGAATGACTACATCAATACAGGCGGTTTCCGTCCCCTTGCTCCTCCACATGTCACCAGCGGCTTTTCAGCAGCAGAAAGGAGCCAGGGCAGCACACAGGGAAAAAAACAAAAACAGTCAAGACACAAACACTCAAGTTAGCCCAGCCTCCGGCTCGGGAAGCCAGAGAAGGGCCAGAGGAAGATGAGAAAGAAAGGGGGCGGGGAGCAGCAAGGCACCGCCCGGAGCAGTCGGTAGGTCACACACACGCGGTGCTCGGCAGCAAACTCAGTTTACAAAGAGACATCTGTTCCATTACTCCAATGCATTGTGGCTAATTACATCCTGGCCCGTCTGTGAAATGACAGCCACTTATTCTCCAGTGAACCGTAAAATCTGTACATGTTCGATTCGGGGAGTGGGAGAGCAGAGGAGTGGAGCAGCCAAGGGGAAAGAGAAAAGACAGGAGAAAACCGAAGAAATCACGCTTTCCGGCGAGACGGTCCTGGTCCTCCCGGCAGGAAGATGATGAGAAACAGTGCTTCCACTCGGAGTTCAGAGGCCCTAAGTCGAAGATGAAAGAATTTGTCCTCCCAGCTGTTGCTTTTCCTTCCTAGGCAAAGACCGCAGTGCTGGGGGTGGGTGGCTCGCAGCTCTCCATCATCATTACCCCAGGGTTGTGGCTTGGGGACAAACCGACTTGCCCATTTGCTTCAGTCTCGAGGGCCTTGTAAAAAGAGGCAGCTGGTCAGAACCAGGGTGAGGCGGCTGATGGGGTGGGGGTGGGGGTTCTCCTCTAAGCTCTTAGGAAAGTAAAGAGCTGCATCCACTCTCACACGGGGACCCTGCGTGAAAGTGAAGCGTCTCTGAGAGATTGTGGGCGGGGGGTGGGCTTCCTGAAGAGTGGGAAGAAATCTACACCAAGGATTTTTAAGAAGAAAAATCAGGGATAGAAGCTGGAAGAAGGAAAAAAAAAGATGCTCTCCCTTGTTTTTGGTTGACATTAAACTTGATCCTAAGGAAAATCCAAAATCACTAATGCAACTTGGTGACGGGTGCGAGGGAAACAGAAACGGAAAATAGAGCATGCTGCCATTTTGAAATCAGACTTCAATCCACTGTGGGTTTTAATGGGAAACTTATCTTCATTCCTACACAAAAGCTTTCTGCCTGAGGATTTATACTCTTCTATCAGAATCTGTATTAAGCAGCTGAAGATATTATGGGTTTGTGGCGTGGTTAAACATTGATCTTTCGTCCCCTTGGAACAATACTACATTCTGTGGATCCCACCGCTGGCGTGAAGGATCTGGCATGTCTCTGGAGGGGAGGGTTGCCCTGTAGTTTCTACTTGCTGTCACCACTAGACACAGCCCGTTCCTACTCCTGGACACCCAAGCGGCCAGCCCTCTAATTGACGTGGGGACAGCGGTGACCAGCCAGGGCTGTCTGTGAAACAGTGCTTCTCAAGCTTGAAGGTGCGCAGCAATCGCTGGGACTGTGGCAAAATGGAGATTTCTGATTCAGGAGGTCCTGGGTGTGGCCTGAGCTTCTACCCTTCTAGCAAGTTCCAAAGTGAAGCTGAGACAGCTGGCTCCGTGGAGAGCAGCAAACCTCTAAAATCCGCCCCTCCCCATACACACACACACTCTTGCCCAGTATTAGTTGGGCTAGTGTGGAGGAGCAGTGGAATAAAGCAGAGTGGGTTGAGTATGAAGCAGTGCATATAAGCATGCTGGGGACTTCACTAATTTCGAGTCAAAGTCATTTTCACAAGTCTGTATTGACCACACAGATCATCAAAGGGTGACCGTCCTTTGTCGGGTGAGACCAGAGGGGAATTCAGTAAAGTTAGAGAGAGGGTGTGAAACATGAAATAGCCCTGATTTTATTTTTTACTCCAAGAAGTTGGTGTTGCTTGGTTCACAGGGGAAAAAAATAATCTTAAAAGAGTCCTGGGCGTTCACTCACGTTCTACCAATACATTTCCAGTTGGGTGAAGAAGCACACAGCTCTGGCAAAAATCCCAGGGGTGGGGACAGGCGAATAAGGCCAGGGGATCTCCCCTCTTCTAATGTGCGTTCTTGCATATAGTAACTGGGATTTAAACGAAACTTAACTGAAGTTTAGCTAAAGTAAATGTCTTCTGCTAAGAGCAGAGGCTCAGGGAGCAAGCTGACCCTTTCCTCCCGGCTCGGAGGAGACCCAGGTGCTAGCCAGGGGATCAAGTACTCCTGGTTGCAAGCATGTTTATAGTTCCGTCCTGTGTGGTGGTGACGGCGTTTTCGCTTATGCCTCGGGGAGCCTGATGGGACATTACAGATTCTAAGTGTTCAATGAATGCTGCTAACTGACTACAGATTCCCGAGTTCAGCTGTCATTTATTATTTGAGGTGTCCTAAGACTGATTTCATTTTGGTCTTTGCCGTTTTCCTTCCAGAGCCTGTGGGTTTGTACGAAGCACAAAGCTCTGAGTAGCCTGTAATGCGTTTGCAGGTGCTCCCAGCAGCGGGGGCAACATGGAGACACCCAAGACGACACTACACGTTCACAAGCCGGGAAAATAGTTTTAAGGCTGAAAGGAGCCTAGAAATGATCGAATTCAGCCTCCCCATTTTACCAGTGCAGACCGTCCCCATTCTACTCGATGACCTATAGTCACTGAGACAAAAGGAGTACCTGGGCACAGTCAGCTCCTTGACTTGAACCCAATCTTCCTAAATCTCATTTGGGGGTTTTCCTAGTACATCCTGCTGCTTCTCACCCAGGTTTAATACAACTTTTCCAAAGAGGCCCTTCCTTCATGTCCTTCATGCAACAACAGAAGAGTCAAATATTATTCCCACGAAGAAGGAACATACTGTGGCTTAAAAGAAGCAAATCTAAATGCAAAATTTTAAGAAAAAGTCCACCTGTATAATGGAAAAGAGAGTAACTTTAGATTTCAGGGAGCCGATACTCAGGAACACGTTTTTCTGCTTACGGTTGAAGGTAAGGAAGCCCCGGCTGAGGCGATCTGGGCCCGCAGGGGAGGGTGCTACTGGGGCCCTGTGAGAGCGGGCAGATCACGCGGAACGTTAGCACGGAGGCCAGGAGACGTGCTGGATCGCTGTGGCCCTTGGCGCTCCAGGGCTGACATGCCCGTAAGAAGATGGCAAGACTCACTGTTCTGTCTCCTTACTCAAACAGCGGTTTCTATAGATAAACCACATTAGAAAATGCACCAAAAATAATAGGTACATAAATAAAACAGATACATACAAATAAGAACAGAAAGGTGTTAAAGAGACCAGACAAACATTTACATTTCGGCCACTCAGTCTGTCTGCTTTACACTCCTACCATCTGCCAACTTATCAGTAAAAGCAACCAATCTAGAAAGGGCAGTTGGGAGAAACACATCAATCCCATAAAACCCCAGACCCACACGGTATAAGATGACACAAGCAGGCGTTAGGTTGGTGATAGGAAATACCCTCAGAGGGTAGTTATGAGAACTATTTCTAATTCAAAACAACAGTGATAATCAACTTTATTCAATTATCCACTTCTGCTATCTTGATGCCATGGTTGGGGGTGGTCAGATTACCAATTAAAAATGGAACACCACAGTTCCAGCAAGCAAGCCCCAGGGGCTTAGCAAAGTGTTAGAGCCCTCCTTCGATAGGATAGTGAGGGGCCCTTCTTGGCTGTCTGACACCTGTGCATTTCTCCAAAGGCCCAGGAATGCTGGAGAGCTTGGACTAACTTTATTCTCGATGGAATAGCTCATTACTCTCACTTACAAAACAATACTGTTTTTATTATGATTCAACTATTTCTCCAAAAAGGCAGGAAGTACTTACAGACCTTTCATTTGCTGAAGGTTACTAACCCCTGCCTTACCCCAACTGCAATCTCTTTCCTACAAGAGCACAGTCCAACTCTGAGACAGGACAGGAGAAGAGCTTTCTCCTACATTGCATTTGCAATTATTTTATAATGCTATTAATTGTAAGGATAATAAAAATTGTTACAGCTGAACAAAAAGTGTGTTGTCCTGTCTGCATGAGATGAAAGGATGGAGGACAGCTGACCCAAAGATCTGTCCATTTTAGGTTGTACTCCCAGTAAGGGAATGGTCTGGCTAGGCAAAGACTGGGTTTCTGGTACATTTTCCTGGATCATCATTACTGGGGTGATGGAAGGTGCTGGAGGCTGCCTTGTTCATACCCCTCTAACACATCTTCCTGTGTTTGGTTCCAAAGTTACTCTTAATAGCGATATTAGCATGTATGTGAATCTACTATTAATTTTCCACCAGATTTTTAACTTTCTTTTTTGGGCTGTTCCCACCCCCCCAAATGCTGCATTTCAGCAGTATTTCCCTACACCACAGATATTTACCTACACCATAGAGTCCCTCCTTCCCTCCTGTCTAGTATCATTTTGAGCCTAATTTTGGGGAGGACAGTACCCATTCGATATTGTTCAATCCTTCTTCTTCTTCTTCACCTCTGAGCACCCCTGCTTGGTCCATTGAACTAGTTTGGGAAAAGAAAGAGATCTTTCTTAGAAAAAGGAATCCTAGTCTTAGTAAAATGCATTTCTGAGAAAAAGGAAATTCTGGAAGTGTTGCTGTTCAGGTCCCTGAGTATAAAATTTTTATTTTTGATTCTTCTACTCATTTGCTTTTTCCATTTTTTTTCTTGTAAAATGGGCGTAGTGTCTAAATTTTCTATAGGAAAAAAGGTGTTATGTTTAGGACAAGATAACTGTTTTGTGCATTCTAGTTCCTTTCACTCTATGACAGAGAAGCCATTATTATGATTATTAAACACTCATGCCACTTTCAAAGCATCCCCCTAGAATCAAGATGCAATATACACTTCGCTGCCCTGTCTTAAAATGGTGAGGTTAACGACGGAGATGTGGCCTGCTTGGCCACTTGATACAGTGTCAGTGACATAGCACTAAATAAGTTTCCGAGGTCTTCTGACCCGTGGCTGAAGTCACTTGAAAACATTCACTGTAAACGACCAGGTGGGCTAAGTGCCCAGCCCTAGCCAAATTCTCAATAAAGCTGCAACGTCTTTTCAGAGAGCAGATTTCTGGAAGCCAGGTGGCTTGCACATCTGCAAGTCTGGCTTGAGGACACCATTTGCAATCAAGAACCTGCTGGCATCGTTCCTTGTCAGAGCAGCCCGTGATCCCCACACATGCCCCTCCCCACTCCTTCCAGGGAACGAGGTCTGCTTGAAGAGAAGCAGACAGAAGCATTTGAGTCTCAGTCGGCACAGAAAGTTCATTGCTGTCCATCGACACACAAATCAGATCCTACAAGAGCAACGGGGTCAAGGGCTGAAGCCCTCTGGAGACACTTTCTTTACCAGAATGGGATTTAAGAATCAATTGCTTTTGGCACGTTACCTACAATTTTGCAAATCCGAACAATCGTGAACTAGCTCATCTTCTGCTACATAGCACCCCTAGTCCACCGATCTCTTCTTTTTTAAAAATGGAGGGCACTTTTGTTGGCATTCCTTCTATACCTCCCTCAAGAGGAATAGCATTTGGGCGCAGATACGCAGCGAGTGCGCACACCCAGCATGTGTTTTCTCGTTCCCACCCTACATTGTTTGTTGAAATAAATATGGAAATAAGCCTGAGCAAGACAGCCAAGCCAGCCAAACTGAAATAAATTCATCACTCATGGGCTCTCAAGGGAAGGAAACCGTGCATTTTTTTCTAAATGATTATTTCTGAAGCACTGAAGGAATGGCTGTATCACTAATGAGGCCTGTACTCCATGACTGCTGATTATAAATGACCTGCAAAGAGACAAGAAGATGGTGGCTAGGAAGGCGAGCCGCTGGGAAGGGGCCGGGGCCAGAGCAGTGGGCAGAGGCTGCCGGTGGTGGTAAGCAGTGGGGAGGAGGACCCAGAATCCACCCCTTGCCTCTCTGACCCAGCACGGAGCTCAGGACTTACTCTGTGTAAATTCAGGCGAATGGGAAGTTGTCAAAAGTGCCCCAAAGATAGAGAAGCATCCTATGTACAGGTACTTGTACCACCATGAACGTCTCTCTACTCCTGTGCATGGAAGCTCTTGGCAGCGTCCTGGGACCTGGAAGAGATCTGGACGGAGATGACAATGACACGCCCACCACACGAAGCCACTAAATGGTGTCACAGCTCCGCCCCTGAGATCTGGCCTTGACAGCTAGATCCTGGGAATACAGGAAATGAAAGTGTAGACACGGTTCATGAGATGCGATCCTTCGCCAGAGCTGGGGAATTCTGGGATAGGCTGACAACAAGGGACTTGTAAACTGGGTATCATGCTTGGATGGAGAAAGCCCTGACAGATCCCGAGGAAACTTCTCAGAGCTTCGTGATTCAATGGCACTCCTGTGTCATACGATGTGCTTTAGGAAAATGCCCAAACATCTCCTGGCGTGACCTGATGAGAATCACTCAGAAGAATCCACTGGGCAACGTTAACAGCAGCAGCTGGAAGGCCCGGCAAGGAATATTCTTGACAAATTAAATGACCCAGTCTCCAAGGGCAAGGGCAGAATGACAAGGTAGTTCCTTTGTAAAATGAGTATAAAATAACTCATGGGGATGTGATGTACAGCATGGAGACTATAGTTAAAAATACTCTACTGCATATTTGAAAGTTGCTAAGACAGTAGATCCTAAAAGTCTTCATCACAAGAAAACAATTTTTTTGGTAACTATGTATGGTGACGGATGGTAACTAGACTTATTGCGGTGATCATTTGATAATGTATACAAATACTGTACACCTGAAACTAACATAATGTTGTATGTCAATCATACCTCAATAAAAACAATAAATAAATTGGGTGTATTATTTAGCCCAAGGAAATGCACTAATTAGCCTTACATCCTTATGGAAAGGGAGAGGCAGAAGGGAGCTTCTGCAGTCAAACAAAGACGCCATGGCAGGCATGAGATAGGTTAGCAGTGCGTGGTGCTGCCAGATGTTCCTGAAAGTATGGAAGGTGGTAGCGCTTTGCCCTTTGCAGCAGCGTGCTCTACGGAACCCTCTGATGGCGCTGTGCAGGCAGCTTCTCGTCTGTCCTGTGCCTTCTGCACGTGCACGCATGGGTGGAGAGTCCCATGTGGCCAGAGCGAAGACCTGGGCTCCAGCTCTTGATTCGATAAGCACGCTAGCTGTTCTAGGTTATCAGCAACTGGTCCGGTCACAGTGATTGCAAAAGAACCAAGGGTTCTGGAATAGCACCCTCCATTTCCTAACTGTCCATAGGGATAACACCACTAGAACCAAAAGACATGAGCTCGATCTAGTCACCAAATGTGTCAAGGCAATATTCATAAAAAAAAAACCACAAACAAACCCTAAAACAACAACAGAAAAACCAGAGGAAAAAGAAGGAAACAAAAGACTAAGTCTAAAGTTCCACTCCGTTGACTTCGCTTTTCAGCCTCGTTGGCTGCGGCAAGCGACGCGCGTGCACTTCACGCCCTCTCTGCAGCCCTCCTGGGCAACAAAGAGCAGTATGGTTAGCAAAGAGAAAAGCAACACACAGCAGGCCCCAGCATCCCTTTTCTTCATCACTGGGGTGGAGGCTATTTCCAGACCTCTCTCTCTCTCATCTTCTCCACGTACGGTCAAAGAATAAACAGGGGTTCTCGAATAATCCTAACAAAGAAAAGAATTAAAAGTCACCCATTCCAAGATGCAAGCTCCTTGCCTTGCCGCTTCCAACAGAGGAGCAGAGAGAATCCCACCAGATGCCGCCTCACTATCGTCTAATGAGTCTGACCCCCAGCTGCAGCTCTAAAAGGGTGCAACAGCGTGTCAGTGTAAACAGCTAAACCTAGTGTCATGTCAAGTGGTAACAAGGCCACTGCTGGTTTTTTACAAGCGCTGTGCACTTAGCAGATAAAAATGAGCATCCTATCGCTGCCCTCCACGAGTCACACTTATCAACAGTGAGAAGAAACAATGCTTTGTTTGATAGGTGTTGCTGGGTGCCAGGGATAGGAAGTCAAATTTCTTACAGGCTGCCCATTAGCATGATGAAAAGGCGAGGAACAGCTGCATTAACAGTATCTTTTTGCATGTGTCCACTGGTAAGCAGTTCAGAGCTTCCTGATGTTCCCGACAATAAAGAGAACTAATTACCCTCCACAATGCCACCTGGGCTTGAGACAACCAATGTCAGGAAAGGGCTTTGACAAACACATTTATTTGTCCAGGACCAAGTCCAGGGCCAGCAACCTCCATTCTTCCTGGTATCACAGTGGAGCCAGATGCACATGAGATCAATAAAAGGTCCCGAGTTCATTGCAGCCTGGGGGCAGTACCTGCAGACACGGCGTCCCCTGGGAGGACGGAGGCTTCCGGCCACAGCAGAGGCGACGCATCACAGCCCGCCCGGAGGACAGCTCTGCTCGGGCACCGTGACTGGACACTGAGCTTAAGTCCTCATTTGAAGAGAGCGGAGAGCTTTGAAAGATGGGGAGTGGAAAGAAGGGGAGTGGAAAAGAAGGGAGGGGTGTTTTATCGATGCTAAGGCCCTTGCTTTTTAACAGAAGCATTGTAAGCACATAAATACCGGTTGACACTATCACCCCTCGTTTGAGATACGAGGAAACTAGAGCACAGAGAAAGTGACCATATCGCGTATCTGGAAAAAGGAAGAGAAATGGCATTTACTGAGCACCTAGTGTGTCCCAGTCATTTTCATATACATTATCTAGTTCAATGATTTCCACACTCCTAGGAGGTAGGATTTCTAGACATGCATACACACACACACACACACACACACACACACACACACACACACACAGGCTAAGGAAAGTGAGGCTTAAGGGGATTAATCAACTTGCTCAAAATCACACCCCTAGGGCTGGATTCACGCCTCCATCCACCGGACGTGAAAGTCCCTGCTCATTGCCCACCAAGCTGTCAGTGCTAAGCACCGAGCCTGTGCAAGAAGCCAGGTGACCTGATTTTGGAGTTGCCGGAGTCCCTTTCTCAAGCTGCTGGACTTTGAGGAAGCTCTCAGGCTGTCTGTGGTCGGTCCTGCGCCAGCAGTGGGGCTTTACTGCGCCCAACAGCCCGCCTCCTCTTGTTAGTGGCAGACACGTTCTTCAACTTCTTCCTCTAAAGGAAAGGTAGGACTGAAACTATAACCAGTGGCATCTGTTTTTCCCCAAAGCTCTGTGTGTATCCACTTGATAACAGGGCTCTGACAACCACCTTATTTCCCTCAACCCGACTCCTCGGTGTACAGCCGATCTCAGCACGCCACAGAGAAAACATGCCTGTCTTTCTCCTGAAGGCGGGTGTGTTACAAAGACATGTCTCCTTTCTGGGTACATGTGCTCATGTTTAAAAAACACAGCAGACAGTGACTTGGAATATCACCATGTTAGACTTACTACTCAGTTCCAGTACGGGGAGGTACGGTGTTTCAAAAACTATGAACTAAAATGCCGACTGACTGCCAGATCTTAACTACCCACGTTTAAGGACAATGCAAAAACACCACCAGAAACCTGGTTAGTTAATATTCATGATAATTTCATCTAGCCCATATTTTTACCTTCTCAGTTCATCAGATCTATGTCCGAGAGAAATTTATGGACTGCCTATTCATAGATATAGGTAGTTATATATAGTTGGTGTTTTTCTAGAAGTTACTCGTAAGGTACCTTAATTTGTTTGCATTTTCTAATGAAACGGCTACTACCCCGAGTTTAACAGCCCAAACTCTCCTGCTTGGTCTGGTCCCATCCTCGTCTGGATCCCAGCTGTTTCATGGTGGGAACCTCCCCTCATTTCCCGAGACCTCACTCAGAGGCCTCATGAGGCAACCTCCTGTGGACGGCATTATGGCCACGGAGAAACAGCCCACCCAGCAAAAGAGAAAGCTTTGCCCACAGGGCCCCTGGGAAGTGCCATTTTCGTCTTCTATTGCACTGCACTGACATTTTTAAATTATAATGACTCCATATCCCAAATGAGTCCTAAGAACATTCTGAATCAGCTAATTAATAAATCAATTGCTCTTCAGGATGGCATTTATCAAATTCACAACTAATATGTGAGGTGAGGTTAGAGGGGAAGTCTGCAGCTGCTACGCCACTGGTAGAATCCCTCAATGTAGGATCAGCTTGTTCCAAAACCGTCGCCACACTCTGGCTACAAGTTAAGCACCTTCAAGTATCTATGCATACTATTTGAGTCCGTTGGGGCACAATTTCATCAAAGGAGACAACAACTTACAGAATAATGAGTCATTGCTTGAAAGAAGGAAGAACAGGAGCATCCCTACTAATCAGACACTTGGTGTCCCATATGGTGGTCGTAATTGAAACATCCTTCTGGTCACACTGTTGAACTAAGATTAAAATCAATTAGGCGCCATGGTTTAGATGTTGGTGGCATTCTGGTGTCTTTATCTTGTTCATTAGGCACACATACGAAATAGGGATCGACAAGACCAAGCTGGGCATACTCCTTCTCAGAGAGTAGATCACTGGTGAACTTCTCGATTTCTCAAGACCCGCACCTTTTCCTATAGGCTTCAGAATGACTGCCAACACATTTGGAATCGGTCATGACAATGAGGCCGTCAGAGCAGCATGTACGGCTCTCCATCATCTCGTAGCACCTTGTCCAATCTCCATTTCTCCATCCTAGACTGTACCTTCCCCATCAACACAGCCAACTGTCCTTCTTTTCATGCCGCCGAGGGGCTGGCATTGACAGTGTGGGTGCGACAGAGGAAATAACGGGGAAACAGCCCAGATGTGCAGGCCTTCAACAGCAGCATGATATGAAGTTGGACTGAAGGCTGCACGGCAGGGAGAGCAGAGGGGCAGCGAGCCCCTGCTCAGAGGCCAGAGGTCTGGGCAAAAACCTGTCACTGGTTTAGTCCTATTCTGGCCCACATCGTTTATCCTCTTTTCCTTCTTTATTTCATTGTGAACATGCTTTTTCTCCTGGAGGGGAATTTTTTTTTTTTTTTAAAGAAGAGATAGTGGGTGTTGGCCATTCAGTTAAATGATTACTCAAGCCTCATGGCTCCCAGAATCCCATCCCGAGGGCAGATGTCAAGAGGAGAGTGAGTATATGTGTGGGGAATCAGCAATGCCACAGTCTAACAGAGAAGACAGTCAAAGAAGAGAGAAGATGGAAGGGGAGAAACAGGGAGGGCGAAAGACGAGGGGAAGGAATTAGACACACGGCTGCACTAGACAGTGTACATAGAGGGCGCACCAGCACAGAAATGGGAAAAGACATAAATTAAGAATGAAAATAGAAAAGAGTGTCTTTATCCAAGGTCAGGGTGTCTGAATCAGGTCAACTTGGCAGCGAGACCCAGGCAGGAATAAAAGTTAGAAAAATGAAGTGCAAGGAGATCATATTTTGCTGTATGACAAGTTCATTTCTGCACACAGAGGTGTCAGAAAGTTTCCATTAATGCCTAGATTCTCTCCATGACTGTACTAAGACCTCACACACTAAGTGCTATCCAGAACTAGACCGGCTTGAGACCGAGGCAAAGCAGGAAACCGCTTTGAATACAACTTCGCTCATCTCAGTGTTTTTGGATTTAAAACAGATGCTTAATTGAACTAAAGCACTTGTGATGTGATTCTTCTTTTCTATTTCGTAGTCCCGTTTCTAAATCTACGGTAAGTGGGATAGAATCGTTTCACTGGCACCCCCATGTCCTGTGCCCGACACTATGGTAATTCTGAAATACAAACTGAATAAATACATAGGTAGGTCATTTTCAAAAATGATTTTTATTTGCTCAACAGATTGAATCTGTGCTGCGGTAAGATTACAGTTGGTTAAGCAAATCTTGAGTCAGAGTGAGGTTTATCAGGGTGATGCTGGTCTTTAACCCATTAGTCTAGAATATAGTTTTAGGGGCAGGAAGAAATTCCAACATCCATTTAAACAGAGAATTCACAGGGTTTGAAATGCCCCAAGCAGACTTTCTTACAGTTACTTGTGACAGTTTGAGAGCGATGAAAAAAAAAAAAAAACAAACACAACAACAACAACCAGGAGCTGGAATGCTTTCTCCTCTACTTTGTGGCTGACTGCATGCAAGACTTCATAGACCATCTTGTGCCTTAATTTCCCTTTCTGCACATTGCCAGGAGCCTTGTCGACTAGATTATCGATTATAATGAGCTAGCATTCAACCTTATTTTTATTTTACTAGTCAGGGTCTGTCACCAAACTAAGCATTTTTGTCTGTAAGAGGAGGAGGTTAAGAAATAAACGATCTATTAATATTTTAAATATTATTTTCTATTCACAGATGTATTTTAAAATAGTCATTAGTTTACAACTTTTGGTGGCCGATAGAGCTTTTCTCTACAGCTGCAGTCCTTAAGACATAGCTCCATTCAAACATGCTTGCTTCTCCTCTATACTAAAAATACCAATTGGGTGGCTTCATCAGGATATCCTGTAATTTAGAAAATCAAGGTGGTTCATTTTGATATTTTGGAGGACGCCCGTGTGGTTTTCCCCATGCAGCTACCAATCCCTGTCACAGCTCTGAGAGCAGAAAGGCGCTGGGGACTTGGCAGTGGGGGCAGGAGGGACCCAAAACTGTATAATAAGACTGGATGGATCTGCTTTTTCTCACACCATTCAATAAGATTTTTCACAGTTCACACTTAGGATTTTCTGAGTCTAGGCAGGCCAGAGACTGAGTAATGGAACTGAGCTCTAACTGACTTGCAAATGGGTATAAATTTCGCTACTTAAATCTCTCTGTGCTCTTTCTTCCCTCCGTGCCCTCCCCTCTCCCCCCCCATCCTCCCTCCATTATTCAGGCTGTGTAAGATTAGAACATTTAAAAAGACATACAGTGTTCTCTCTTGCCGGTCAGTACAGACCGTTATTGGTCTAGGTAAGTGTGGAAAGTGGCGGGCCAAGGGCAGAGCGGAGAGAACAAGATGGCTCGCTGATCTGATCTGTTCAGCAAATCACAAAAATATTTTTTAAGTGGTTCCTGCAAGAATCATAAGAGATTCCATGATGCCTGTTTTAAATGTTTTCCACGAGTACCTGACACCGTCTTATTCTCTCAAGGACTTCTGGCAGCTCAGATGATGGGCAAGGCTTAGGTAAGCTGGAACACCTTTCCCGGGCCTCTGTACGCAGCCTCTTAAATTTGATTTAGAGAGCTGGGAATGATTAAGGAACAAGGTGCTGCGGCGGGCGCCAGGCGCTGACTGTGCTGGTCAACTGCTCGAGTGAAGCACAGAACACAGAACCTTCCAACACACCTCCCAACCATGCCTAGCCGCTCGTCGCCACACTCCCGGCAATGACAGGAAGTGCACTTCACCTGATTACGGTGACACAGAATACAGGGCTGCTGCTATTGTGGCGAAAGAGTCGCTTGAAAGGGAAAGTTAATCCGCAGGAATGAAAGGACTGGAGGGCCAGGCCAGGCTCACCAAGCCCGGCACCCTCACGAGCAGAAATTCCTGTCTGCGTGGGACTCAGGGAGACACGGACCGGGGATAGTGTTTGTTTACTCGGTGGTATGTTTGATCTGGGCAAGAGGCTATTTTAGGGATCTCCAATCTCATCCGTTCGATTGTTTTTCTCTTAAGCATGTGTGCTTAGTGAATTATATATGGTAAGCGACGCTGGAGTATGCAATTCCATCTCTTTGAATACACTTTTCCATTCTGACAAGGAGTTTCAGTGGCTTGGAATAATGCTATTCAATTGACAAAAGCAGCCCCCAATTTCTAAGTTTTTAAACCATTAGTGGCTGATCAGTTGCAACAAATATGCCGCCGCTACTGCACCTAATGATTGAATTTTAAATATTCATGATGGATGGATGTCTGTGTGTGTGCACAGAAATGACAGCCTCGACGGCTGCTTCTCACCAGGGCACCGTTAAAGCTGAGCAGAAGCTGCATATGTCAGATATTTTCTGGTTAAGTATTCCAGTCATTAAAAAAATTATTCTATCATATAGATCGAGCAGCATTAATGCGTGAGATATATGCGTCTACAAATACACAATGTCGAAATGGGCATTTCCCAAATGCTTCCCTCAAAAACAACCCTTTAATCATTAAAAACAAAACAAAACACCAAAAACCCCACTGAACACACTGACAATTCTGATAGTGGTTATGTTGGGGTGTTGTGATTTTCAGTGATTTCAATTTTCTTATTTTTGCTTCTCTGTGTTTTCAAAAACATTTTCTACAATAAACATACATTGTTTTTGCAATAAAAGCTAACCTAAAAATCCCATGCTAAGGGGCGCCTGGGTGGCACAGCGGTTAAGCGTCTGCCTTCGGCTCAGGGTGTGATCCCGGCGTTATGGGATCGAACCCCACATCAGGCTCCTCTGCTGGGAGCCTGCCTTCTTCCTCTTCCACTCCCCCTGCTTGTATTCCCTCTCTCGCTGGCTGTCTCTATCTCTGTCAAATAAATAAATAAAATCTTTAAAAAAAAAATCCCATGCTAAGCAAAATAATTATCATACAATTTTGACCAATAAAAAAAATTCTTCATTGAGAAATTACCCTTAGCTTATACAAGTAAATACGAAAGAGAAGAAAGTAAGTTATGTCTAAGTTCCAGCTCTATGATTAGTAGGAAGTAAGATCTATTTCTCCTGTAAGACTCGTGAAAAGGCAAGTTAATTTTTAGAGGAAATTCAACAGAGAGGATATAGTGAACAGGAAAGGGACATACATGCTTTATGTGATGAAATGACACCAAATGTTTTCTTTGGCTATTATTTGTGGCTGAGATTATGAACCATTGACAGGAATTAAGCAGAACTGGAAAATGCCCTCTGTTTTGATCTACTAGGATGAGCCCCTATTTCTTTCTTGTTTCCCTCTTCTCTTTTCTGTTCCCTTTTAACTGTTCTTTTCTGGAAATGTCCTTCCTGACATACATATTTAAGCATTATTAAATCACATTGTTTCCTGCATTGTACATTCACGTCATCCTTGTTCGAATGGACACGCGTTTAATAGTATTTATGACCACGCCGATCACAGGCAAAGGGAAGAAATAATGGACAAGCACAGGTATCGCCGAGAGCCAAACCAGATGTACTTAAACTGCTCCGTGTGTGAACGCTTAGGTCCTTCTGTAATAAGATTCTATTAGTTCTCCAGACCAGTGACTAAGTGGTTAAATGAAAAACTGTATTAACTGCTTGGCTCTGATTGGTCCCTAGAAACTTCCTGTAGAAAAGGATTAGAGAAAATACATTGAAAGGAGGGCCCAGATTCTGCGTCTACAAGAAACATGGGGGAAAAAATAAGACAAGGTCTGACCTCGTGGCTGATAAATGGGTTAAACTGTACAACCAGCTTTGGCTCTCCCCAGTGAAGAGGTTAGATCGTGAGTTTGCTGAGAAGAAGGAGAAACAGCAGGGATGGGAAATGATGAAGGCATAAGGAGCCTCATTGGAAAAACTAGTTTTCAATTTTGAGTCTGAAAATCATGTGCCTCATAACAATAATGTGCTTGGTAGCAGTGAAATCCCCAAGCACAGACTAGCTGACTCAAATGAGAGCCACTGTAACTTAACCGCCCAGCTTTTCACTTGTCATGTTTGCTCATTCCTACCAAATACCCCTTTACAGTTCACCTGTGGTTCAGCTCATTTCCTTGAAATTTTACATACAATTCTGAAAGGCCACTTTTCTATAATTGTTAACATTTACAATAATATTTGGTATTTAGAGAAGTTATACAGAAAACTATCCTATAAGAAAATATGGCTTAGCATGCTTCCTGGGAACGAAATTACATATGGGCCTTTACCCTATAGATAAAACCACGTGTTTCCTGACTTAGGTGAGATTTTACAGATGAACAGAGCTATCGGCATTGTAGACCATCTTTTTAATTTGCTTAATATTCTCACTCGCCTAAAACCCAATTTTATTTAGATTCAGTGTTTTTTTTTTTCCTTCTTCTCGATTCTGTGTGTTTGTAGCTAGCTGTCCTGTAGCTTGTATCAGGATTTAAAAAAATGAACAAGTAGCAATTTATGAATTCTAAGGTTCAACGTGGTTCTGTGTAAAAAAGAAGTAAACATTTAAACAACGACACAAAATCCTGAAAGATAGTTTCAAGTCATCATTACTGTCTTAGCACTGTTCATCCAGTTAATCTCATTGCACGTAATTAAAATGACCATATCTCCTGATTTGCCCAGGATGTTTCTGGCTTACAGTGGTTGTCCTGGTGATCTGTTCGGTTAGTGCCCCCTTTCACCCTCAGAAGAGTCCTGGTTTGGATGATAAATTAGATGGAATTGTTTGAGGTTTTCCATGAGCCAACAAGATGTGTTGTCAACATTTAGCACCGCGACAAACCTCAACCTCATATATTTTCTTTGCTTCCAAAAGAACTGTTGAGAGAATAAAGCTTTTGCTGTATATATAAACCGATGTTAAGATAGAATTATTTGCAAGATGAAAGAAAGAAAAGAGTGCATTCTACCAGAATGCTGAATATGGTCAACCCTAGAAGATGACCCGTATTTTAAAAGCCCCTTTCCAGAAGAGTGGGAAACTGTGGTAGTTGTAGTTGGAATGTCTTTGGATTTTAAACGTCCATTCTGTTGGTGATTTGGGTTCTAGAACTTTCTCTAATTACATTTTCCTTTCAAATACAGTCCCTGTGGGTGTCTTCTTTCTGAAGGTAGCAATGGTCGTATCACCCTGCAGACTCCCCACTGGGGTTCCTAGAACTGACTAGAACTAGGAACTGAAGTCCAGCCTCTACTCAGATACACTAGAGTTATGACAAACCAACTTCTTTCGGGGGTGCTGTTTATGTATGGCCTATGCCCGCTATTGGCTAGCAGGTTTGGCATCACAGACTTAATATGCCACCTGGACTCCTTTCTCCTCCAGGGTTTTTTGAGACTCCTCAAAGGAAGGCTAGCTTCCTTTCACTCTGAAAATCCAATTTATATTGCCACTGCCCAAGGCTGTAAATGCTGGAGTTTGGAGGGAAATATGGGAGAAAAGGAAGAAAAAGAGCAAGAAAGAGCAACCAAATTGTTTTAGCATATAGAATGTCTTCAGGCTTTTTCTCTTCTCAACTCTGACAACGAACATATAAATAGTTCATTATTTCCATTTTCCAAACAGAGTGTCCATGTTCACACCTGGCAATATGGGGCTAATATAAAGAAGTGAAATAGGCCAGGGGAGCACATTGGCTCAGATTCTTATGCAGAAAGCACATTTTGTGTGCATGGCTTCGGGACTCCTCTGGATATTGCAAATGCGATAGCAAAGCATGGTTATCTTTGCGGACTGTGATCATTTCAGTTTGTAGACAAATGTTCTCACACTAAAACAATGGCCACTTGTGAAGAGCTGATCATTCAGGGAAGGTGAAGGGCTGCCACGGAGAAGACTGACCTTAGAGACTTCTTGAGTGAAGAGCTGAGGGGTCACTGATAGGAAACAGAAGTGAAAGCTGTCCTTCTAAGTCTGTACTCAGTCTCTTTCAGACAAAGAAAGAGGTTCTAAGCCCCTGGTTACCTCAGGGCTTGCTAACTGAAATCTGCTCGACTGGTAACATAGCAATCTTCACCCCGTTTCTACCAGCTCTGTCCCAGACTATCTTAACCATGCAGAATAATACAGACTCATGGGTTCACCACCTGTGGGAACCAGGCTCAAGGGAAGTACAAATTTTGGAATGATTGAAAATGTATTTCGGAACACTTGTTCTGTTTTGCTAAAAATCATTTAATCCATATATCATCACCGCATTACTGAACAAAGCTCGATGAAAACTTTGCAAGGCATGACAATTTTAGGGGTGAGTTTCATAGTTTTTTAGAGCCTCTCTGCAAATCACCTGATGCACATGCCATAGTTAGAAAGTAAAACATAAAAGATACAGGAAGCACCACAAGTCCAAAAAAGTGTGAAAGCTATCACCAATAGCTTAATTTTATTCCCAGTGTTCATGAAGATTCAGAGGACTGTGTATTTTTAGTTGTATGGTACGTTTCCCATTTCCGGATTGTTAGTAATCCATTCCGGGAACTTCACGGCTCCAAAGTGCATAAGAAGTATTCTGGTTAAGGTGCAAGTCAATGCCTTCCTTGTTGGACTCCGCTATTGTGAAATGGAAAGAGCCCATCAGGTTTTCCTCCTGGCTCTGCCCTTTATTAGCTGGGTGCTCTTGGCCAAGTCCTGCACCTTCTATGGGCCTCCGTTTGCTTACGTATAAAATATTTGTCCTCTCGGGTGAGGATTAAAAGAAGTAAGGTGTGTGAAAATGATCTGTAAATGGGAGTGCACAGTACATGTTACTACTGTCCTCGTGTTACAGATGAACAACTGACGACACAGAAAGACAGACGATGAAGTGACCAGAAACAGAAGCAACTCTGTGACAATAGAAGTTTTAGGGAATGCACGCCTTCTCATTCCCACTGGCATATATACACAGGCTAAGCACAGGCTTCCAATTCACCTAAAGTTTCATCAATTTCAAGTGGTATCAAAAAAGTTGCTTCTTTCTTCATTATAACAGGATGTTCCCCTTTTGAAGATGGCAAAACCAAACTAACGAACGCTGATGAGGATGTTCAGAGATTCCGGCCACAGAACAGTCCTTACAGTCTCGAGGGAGCAAAGTGAAAGAGGAGTGGGGCTGGGGGGTGGAATGTGGGGGGAGCTGCAGGTGTATTTGCTGGACGCCAGCAGGGAGCAAAGCTGGAAGGATGTTTTGAGGATTATGGAGGGGGCCTGGAGGTCCCTAGGGGGCAGGGTTTTAGAGGCTGGGTGACAACACACAAAAGGCTCTTCAGGAGGCAAATGATCTCTGATCACCTCTGTGCCAAGGCAAGCAGTGAACTCGATATAACACCTCTGTGATAATGTCCTTGCCAAGGTCTTCAGACACCCCAGGCAGAAGGTGAGAGGATGTGAAGGAAGAATGTTCAAGACTTCAGAAGGTTAAGGGAGCTGGATGGGGTCTGAATAGCAGTTCTGCCCGTCCCCAGCTCTGAGACCTAGGTTGAGCGCATCTTTTCCATGCCTCAGTTGCTTCACCTGAAAACAGAGGAAAAGAACCTCATAGGAGGTTTGAGAATTAAGTCTGAGGTCTCCAAAGCTTTCATCTCAGTGACTGGTATATAGTAAGTGTTTGAGAAACGTCAGCTGTTTCTGCTACAAATTCAGCTTCCCAGTGAGAAACTGAGGGCCAGGGAGGGATAGAGCCTCACTCAAATCCACAAGGCTCAGATTAATGGCAAAATATGGACGACATATCCAATCATTTTGCCACTATTACAGTACCTTTTCCTCCGCACCCTGTGCGAATTTTGATACCCAGTGTGTCCCTGGGATGGCCATCTGTTGAATGGACTGGATGAACTTTGAGGGTCCTTCTAGGTCTACAGAATCAATGATGTTTAATGTCAGAGAAATATACAAAACCATTTCTCAATGCTCTATATTGATGGTGGGGAATATTTTCATGGATAACCCCTAGATGCAGATGACCCACTCAATGCTGGTTTGGGTCTGGTGGCAACAGCAGAGAGCAAAACCATGGTGTCTAATCCAGGAGATCACTGTCCTCCGGGTGACCCCACTCCAGGCTTAAGATTACTTATCAAGGCTGAATGCTGTTTATGGAGCAAGGCCTGCCCATTGCTGTGGAACGTAGTGTGGGTACTTTGGTCTTCTAGGGCTCTCTCCAGCAGTATGGGAGCTGTCAGATAAATTCCACTGGAGAAATGTTCCTTTCTATCGATGGCCCCAGCCAGGTTGTGGAATCTGAGCCTTAGGCTCTCACAGCTCATTGTGACCATTCTCAATCCCCCCCACCCCCCGCCACTGCCTCCCTCTATTTCCTAAATCATCGACGTGCTCTCACCCAAGAGAAAGGGAAATCAAGCTTGTTGAATCTACTAACCATCTACCTCCAATTCTAAATCAGGGGACCTGGTCGTGGGGGTGGCTCTGTGTCTAGGGCTCTGTTCCTTACCACTAGAGGTGGGTATGTGTCGATGTCCAGGGTCTCCAGACAAATGAATGGGGTGTAGCTGGAGCAGGGTGTCATATGGAAAGCAATCCTGTCCCCACTCTATTTGAATATGAACTTCATCCTGTGCTATGTGTTAGTGGATAATAAATCTCGGGGTCTGACACCTTGGGAGGTCTGAGGGAATGAAGTTCTGCAAGATAAAAAGTGTTTCATGCAAAGAGATGAACCAACATCAGAATAAGAAGTTTATCAATGTATACATCAGAGAAAAGAAGTCTGAGTAAAATGGCTTCATAGAGATGTTTTACAGTTAAAGCAATTTTCAAAAGGCCCCCCTCTATTTTTTCCCCTGTTTTTTCAACACATGCTCTAAATTTATCATCCTAGTGGCCGAGCTACATGCCCTGCCTGGTGTTCTTTGCTTCGTATTTCCAGAGGATTTTTAGTTCTTCAGGTTTAAAATCACCACAGAATTTATAAGGAGTGAAAATATTCCCCAACCTTACATTTGCATGGCTCCCTCTACTTTATGAAGTGCTTTTATATACATTATCTCGTCTTTACCATGAGCATCAAAGGGTTGATATCATTTGGAGAGCATAAGACTAGTTCAGGTCTGTGGAGATTGTATTACAAAGCCCTTCTTTCTACGTTTTAATTTCCACATGGCAGCAAAAAATGTTACGAGTTTACAGAAAAACAAAATCAACTCATTATGAGGAAACCACTACTTGCTTCCTTATAAAAATTCCTTATAAAAATTGTTCCAAATGTTGGCTCTGGAAAACTCCCACTCCCCCTTTAAGACCGTTTAGGCCTTGCTTTTTCCCGAACATCGACCTTACACTGACTCATTCCCCACTGGACTGTGCACCCTTCCTGGGACTCCAGAGGCACTTGCGCTCACCAGCACGCCAGCTCCTTCCACAGGGCACTGCGGTGTCCGTCTGGACTGCAAGCTCCTTGACGGCCATGGCAATGTCTTGCTTTTATCTCCCCTGCTCTTACCCAGTCCACTGTGAGGCACGTGGGAGGTATTCAGCACACAAGAAATGAGTGGAGAGAAAAACACACAGGAAATAGGTACCATTTGGAGAGTGTGCAGTGTGAATGGGGGCCTTCGAGTGTGGTCAGAGTATATTCTTAAGCAAGAAGATGAATACAGACAGCCCTTATCATTTATGAAGTCAAATTCAAATCGGGCACAGGAGAGGAAGAGTCAGAAGGAGCCTCCTACAAGCACAAAGACTTGTAAGGTAGGGAATCTGGGTGGACACAAACAGTGGTTGAGCCTAATTCTCTCTTCCAGCCTACACAGCTCTCTGGACAGGAAGACCAGGGAGGCACAATGAGCAGGTGGTGCTCCGAGTCCAAAAGCGAATGAAAGGCTTCATCTTGATATGTTATACACACGCAGCTAAAGCTGGAGTAAGCCTCTTGTCCAAGTCCTATGAGGCTGCAAAGCACTGGAGTGAGAGCTAAAGCTACACACAAGCCATGAAAACCCTGTACCTTTAAGAAAAGGGGCGGTCTTGGGCGCCTGGGCGGCTCAGTCGGTTAAGCACCTGCCTTCGGCTCAGGTCATGATCCCAGGGTCCTGGATCCAGTCCCACGATGGGCTCCCTGCACATCGGGGAGTCTACTTTTCTCTCTCCTTCTGGCCCTACACCCCGCTCGTGCTCTCTCTCTCACTCTCTCTCACATAAAAAAATATTAAAAGAAAGAAAGAAAGAAAGAAAGAAAGAAAGAAAGAAAGAAAGAGAGAGAGAGAGAGAGAAAGGAAGGAAGGAAGGAAGGAAGGAAGGAAGGAAGGAAGGAAGGAAGGAAGGAAGAAAAAGAAAGAAAGAAAGAAAGAAAGAAAGAAAGAAAGAAAGAAAGAAAGAAAGAAAGAAAGAAAGAAAGAGAGAGAGAAAGGGAAGTGGCGGTCTTTCACCTCTAAACTTTGTTGATTCTGTGGAGAGGACTAGAGAGTTCTGGTGCCCCATCCCACCCAGCAAAAGAAAGTAAATCAACAATTATAATCTTTGCTATTATTGAAGAATGTAATTTGTAACTCTTAGGAGACTGCAGCTAATAAGCCATATCTGTGTGATATTTTGTAATATTAACAGATGCTTAAGGCAACAATAAATATAAATACACAAAGGGGAGGCAAAACTGTATATGAGTGTCTATGTGGTCCCCGATTTTAAATTCTAGTAGTGAAAAAATGAAGGAAAATCCAAATGAGGAAAAGTCACGAAAACACAACTTGAATGATGATAATTAATTAGCATAGGCATAATGAAGTTTTGTCATTTTAAACAACAAATAGAGCCCAAAGCAAACAGGAAACACAAATATCAGTGACATTAAACACCAAAAAGAAAGAGGAGTGGGGAGTAGGTTTAACCTCTGCACCGGGTTTACTGCTGGCTGAGGCAGGGAGAGGTTTAAAAGAGATTAAGAAAGATAAACAATGTCTGTTGAACCACTTTCTTTGGCTGCATGCATCCAGTCAAGCAGAAGGTCTGTTTTGAGCTAGTGGGCTCACAGACACCCAACGAAGCCAGGAGGACAGGCAGTGAGGGGAGACGGCACTGGCTCTAGAACACGATGGGGGGGGGGGTCCCCCGTCCCATTACCCTCACTCCACCCTCTAGTGAACCTGAAAGGAAACTTGCCATTACCAGGTTCTGATCTGATGGCCTGAGATCTTCTTCTTTCGTGTCTAATAAACACACCTATTGGTAATAAGTTTCCTTGCTCATTGTCTTGACTCAAAGAGCCCTGTTTATTCTCAGGATCACAGAATTTCAGAGATGGACATTAAAGGTCACTGAGTCCACCCATCGGTTTATCAAGTGGCCATTTGTCCTATGATCACCTCTAGTGACAAAGACCTCATTTCCTCTTGAAACGGTTACCATCATCTTTGAGCAGCTCTGAATATTAGCGAATCCTTCCCTAGATTGAGCCAAAATTTGTCTTTCTGAAATATCCACCTTTGGCCCCTGGGTTAGAGAATAAATCTAATCACCTACAGTATGAGAACCTTCCAAATGTCAGAAAATGCTATTACGTACTACCCAAGTCTTCTCCACTTCAGGCTGAATACAGTCAGTTCTTTTAACCTTTTATCATATGGTTTTAAGCTTTCTCACCATTGTGGCTACCTTCCTTTGAACCCAATCCAGTTTCTCTACCTCTCTCTCAAAGCGTGGCATCCACCAGACATAGGCGGCACAATGTGGTCCTAGGAGCTCCGGTCACGGTGGACCACCCTCACCTTCTCTGGGTCACTGTATACTCCTGTGTACTCGAGCTGCAGTGCCAAAGGAGCATTTGCCCCCCTTACCGAGCAACTACAAGGTGACAGCCCTGTCAACGCTGTACATGCAATGACCAAGAGAGCGAAAACCAGCCCATGTGCGGGGCTGACATTATTCCTATTTTATACCCACGGGCCCAAAGACGCAGAGAGGGTAAGTAGCTTGTTTAAAATCACACAGTCACTGGCAAGGCTCACCTGGACTCCTGATAGGCTTTATTCTGATAGGTTCTGCCCAACATTCCAAATTGCGGAGACTTTTTTAGATCTCCATTCTTTCCTTTCAGCGTACTGTATGTATTCTTCTTCCTCCCAGCCCTAGCTCCTGTCCAGCTTGATAAACGTGCCCTTTATAACTTTATCCGAGTCATTCATAAAATTTTGACCAGGACAGAACTACGGCTGGGCTGCCTGATGACTCTGGGCTCCTTTTTTTTTTTTTTTTTTTTGCAATGCCAGTGGAAATGATTCCGTTTAGTCAAATTATGAGACTTTATTTAAAAAAAAAGAATTCATTGTAAGTTCCTTGAATGCTTGTCACATGTTCCCTTGCATCCCACACAGCTATCTAACGTTCAGTAAAAACCACTGAAAGGAGCGCTGTGTTCTGAAATACGAAGCCTGGAGGAGGGCACAAGGGGGTGTAGGCAAGCAGTGTCTTCGCTGCTGCCTCTTCCATCCCTATCCCTGTCTCTCTGCTGGCAGATGCGAGTCTGTGCTTTCCACACGTCAGTAACGCTGGCGACCACATCCAGGATGTAATGCGTTGGAGGCCGGGGATCTAACTGGACACTAGAGAATTTTAGAAAATGAACCACACTGGAGACTGAATTGATCATGGCTGGATCAGAAGCAGGTCATGATGAGAAATAGCTGTCCACCCTGACAAGACTGGTGTCTAGAAACTAGAGAGAAGGAGACGTGTGTGCTATATCCTTCATCTCGGAGGATGCCATGATGCATTATTACCGCACCAGCTCTCTACACATACTCATACCACCGTATCAAAGGGTGGCCCCGGTTCTTTGAAGCGCCATCCATCTCAGCATGCCACGGATCTGCTAACACGGTGGGTCCTGTCATGTCCCCGGATACGTACTCAGGGGAACAACATCTCGGATTTTACCCTGAAAGTCAGCTTGTCCTCTGACACCAACGTTATCAGAGGTTCTGTTTTATAGAAAATATCTTGAAGTATTGGAAAAAAGAACACTGAAAACAGTGTTAACTTCAAAAATAATAACAAACAGGGAGTACTTAGTAAGTGTCAGAAACAGTGCTCATTAATTTATACACATTTTCTCATTTAATAGTCACAACAATTTTGAGAGAAATATATTAAAACTATTTCCAATTTACAGCTAAGTAAACTGAGACATAGAGAGGTTAATTACCTTGCTTGTAATTAGCAGAGCACTAAAACTTGAATCGGGCAGCTTAACACTCACCCTTTTAAATATAGTGTGTCATGCCAAGACTCAGACACCAAGATGGTATTAAATGGGCAAAGATTTTTTTTTTTTTTTTTTTTAAAGAAAAAAGAATGAGAGAAAATGGGGAGAGAGCCGGGGAGGCTGGGAGAGCTGTCAGAACCCAGTGCAAGTCTGACCCGAAGTGAAGGCGAGACAGGGAAGGTCAGTCGGAAGGTGGCAGCCTCACACTCTGGGGGAGGCGAGGCATGGCTGCTGGGGAGTCCCTGAGTCAGCTGTCACGGGGGTCCTGGCCCACCCAGGACGGGGCTGCTTTGGTCAGTCATGGGCAGGGAGTGGCCATGGCGACGCAGGCTCCAGACAAAAGCAGTGATGGGCGCGCAGAGAGCAGCAGCCGGCCTGGAGTTCAAGGTCCGCCAGCACATTCTCACAGCCGGCTGCCGCATGCCGCCTCCCACCTCCCCCCCAGCTGCAGGAGGGGGCAGTTAATTTGTTCTTAAGGTGTAAAAGGTAGGGCTTCTCAGAAGGATTTTCATCTATCAACAGAGATGTTTCAAAACCCCCAGGCTGAGTTGCCAGACTTACTCATTCTCAGGCTACAGAACAGAGGGCCTGACCCTGGGGAGTCAGGGGCCAGTTTCCCCAAGATGCTGAGCAGAAGCCGGGCTCCTGGGAGGGGAGGATGGAGTGGTTTCCTCCCAGCACCTCGAACAGACTCACTTCAGGTTCATGACTCTGCTCGCAAAGAATGCTTTTCTGTAGACAGTTTCACGGATTCTCTGAAAAGCATTTGGGAGAGGGGTTTCTCATGGACATATTCCAGAAAGTTCACAGAGGGGAATCTCTTGTGCCATGGATCTCACAGAAACAAGTAGAGAAGTTCCGGGAATGGATCCTGGCTGAATCTAATGCTGTTAACACACTGTCCCTTTAATCTCCTTTCTCATAGCTCTCTTTTGTCCTAATGAATTCAAACTTTATTCATCCATAAATTAAAGAAAAGCGTGATAGAACCACTACCTTTATTTTGTTGAAGGAGAGCGGGCTTATTTGTTCACTTTGACCACCGTTCCGCATCTACCTAGTCAGGGATCTGGGTCGGTGCTAACTTTGTTGATCTTCTGAGCTCAGGTTCCAGTGTAATCTGTGTGCACAGATTACACACAGGGGGCACTCAATTTACCTTTCTGAATATACCTACAAATAAATATTTAAACACATATATACATGTTTACATATATATGTTATGCGTTTTATATATATCATACAAACTACCTAAAATAACATATATATATTATGCAATGTGTTATATATATCATATAAACTCTCTAAAATAAAAAAAATGAAACCCTCCTTTTCCCTGGCAGACCCAGGACCATCAAACAGTTCATGGCTCCCTTTCCAGCCCTTGACGTCTTGACCTCTCTGTGGTGGTCCCTGGAGTCCACCCTCAGACCTCAGACATCATTCCTGCCTGGCTGTCCTCATACCTCCCAGACGCCCAGATACTCCTTTCTCATCCCTTTCCTTTTTTGTTTCCTCCTCACCTGCCTAATTCTTAAATATTGGTGTTCCCAAAGGCTTATCCTTGGCTCATTCTTTTTCCCTTGTGTATATTCTCACTGTATGATTTTATCCACTTCCAAGCTAGAAATCTTGGGTATGCCCTCGTTCCTATTTTTCCCCTTCCCTTCCAACCTTGTCCCACCATCTGAAACTTCAACCAACCTATCACAAAATATCCTCTGCATCATTATTCCACTGTGTTAAGGGTATTAATATATATGAATGCCTTTCTGATGCCATACAGCCTGCAAGGTGCTATATATATATTATATTTATTTATATAATATTATACTTACTTACATTTATATATATAATATATATTATATATATAATATATATTATATATATAATATATATTATATATATAATATATATTATAATATATATTATATATATAATATATATTATATATATAATATATATATATAATTATATATAATCTCACAAGCCTTTCAACAATCAAGCTCAATGGATTTTACAAATTCTACAATACAGAGAGGGAAATTGAACCCACAGAATTTAGTGAATAGCCTGAAATTTAATGTTGGTCAGGGTGGATCTTTACTTTGAACCGAGGTCTTGAACTCCAAAGGCAGGCTCCCCCTGCAGACCTCTGTTAGGCTCCTACACACCCATTTCTTTGATCTTCTTACTGGTGGCCTCCAGATACTACCTTCCTGGCGCACTCTCAGTGTGGACAGAGTTATTCTTTCCAGAAACCAGGATGATCATGTGTCTCCTTTTCTAGAAGACTCTGCTGATTATACCTCAGGATTAAGTCCTTCCTAGCCGGTCTGACCAGTGGTAACCAAACTCATCTGCACACTGGAATCACCTGAGGAACCAGGAGAACTACTAATGCCTGTATCTCGCCCCCAGAAGTTCAAGTTCATTGGTCTGGGACATGGCCTGATTTTGAAACTTTTATAGGATCCTAGGTTATTCTAATGGACAAACAAGTTTGGAAAAGGCACCGACGCCCCTCACATGCTTGTTCCTATCTCTCCGGCAATTGCCTCCCCCACTCCAAACCCCGCTGTGGCTTGACTATCCAGTTCCTTGTCCTGCAGTCCTTCCTCTCTTTGACAAGCTTCTACATTCTTCGATATTCAGCTCAAATGTACCTTTGACTTCTTTTGCTTTTGCACTGGCCTCTCATGCTACCTGGGAATCTGGCTGTCTACCCAGTGGTTACCCCAGACATGGGCTGGGGAAGAGTGGATACCTCTCTTCACGATCTTCCAGAACACAATGATGGCAAAGAGGAGGTGCTCTGTAGTTCATGAATGAATGAATAAACAAGTGAATGAGTCAATGAACACCTATATAAGAAGTGGAAGTGACACAGGACTAGAATAGGACTCTGAGACCTAAACCTAGGTAGCAACATGGAATGGAAAAGCTTGGGTTTTGGAGCAGTAAGAACTTGACTTTGAACCCTGGGTCCAGTTACTAGCTATGTGATCCTCTTTAAACTGTTGAAATACTTTGAGTTTTGGTTTTCTCTTCTGTAAAATAGAAATAATAATTGTAGGGGCGCCTGGGTGGCACAGTGGTTAAGCGTCTGCCTTCGGCTCAGGGCGTGATCCCGGCGTTATGGGATCGAGCCCCACATCAGGCTCTTCCACTATGAGCCTGCTTCTTCCTCTCCCACTCCCCCTGCTTGTGTTCCCTCTCTCGCTGGCTGTCTCTATCTCTGTCGAATAAATAAAATCTTTAAAAAAAAACTATTAAAAAAAGAAATAATAATTGTAATACCTTCATGGAGAGTTGCTACAAAGGTAGGAATTGATATTTGTAAAATGCTTACCATAATGTCTAACACTCAAGTAATAAAAACATATTGATTTTATTATTATATCACTAGCCCTGGTTTGTTCATTTGTGTGCAGTGAGATTTGGGGAACATTACATACCTTTTCTGTGCCTTTTTCTCATCTATGAAATGTGCCCAGTAACATTATCTCAAAAGAAAGATGGAAAGGATGTAAAATGTTCTATAAATGCAACAAAGTACAGTTGGTATACCAATTTTTGTGTTTACTTCCTAATCTCTGTACCTTCTGTGATAACATCGGAGCAAGCATTTTTCTTGTACCACAAACCCTTGACATTTGGGGAAAGGTATCCGGAAACATTCTTCAATTCATATTTGCAAATACTATAAGAGCACATAAATTTTCTCAGAAAATACAACAAATTATAACTAAGCATTTCACTAAGGTCACAGCTTCAGATCCATAGCGATCCGACAAATACAGAACCACAGGTTATTTTTAAAGCTTTTAAAATAATATTGGCCACAAAAATAATTTCCCACTGTAGGTGTCAATGACATCACTATGTACTAACGGCAGCCATAAACTGAACAAAATTAGTAAAATCTAAAGAGTAGTGATGAATAAGAACAAAATTTCCCTTTCAGTAGTGCTACTGTGGGGCAGACGACAGGCAGGGAAGCAAGGTGGAAAGGGACAGACCCGGGGCCACGCTGAGCCATCGTGTGGCTCGTCGACAAAATGATCTGCTTGCCTCTTGTACTGGCTTCAAATTCACACTCCAGTATAATTATCCATTACTCTTACCATGGCTCTTTGGCTTTACTTGTGCTAAATAAAAACCTTGAATGATAAATTTCTGGATACTAGAAGCCAACTACATTTACTTACTCCTGTCCTACAACTGCCATCAACATGTTCGGGAGCCAAGGGACAATGCCAGGTGGGGTTAAGGGACTCTCAAGGAATCTCAAATTCTCTGCCTACCAACCTGATCAGGGATAAAGCTAAGAATGGATAAAAAGACTTTTCAGGACCATAGTAATATAAAGTTGTATCTTGGTTTTTTTTTCTTTTGCTATGAAGCTTAACTTGTTAACTCATTTTCCTCCTCCTAAATCACTTAAATTGATTGATTGACTGATTGAGAGGGAGAGAGAGAATCCCAAGCAGGCACCATGCCCAGCACGGAGCCTGACGCGGTGCTCCTTCTCACAGCCCTGAGATCACGACCTGAGCCGAAATCAAGTAAGGCGCTTAACTGACTAAGCCGCCCAGGTGCCCCAGATATTGTATTTATAAAACAGAAAAAGAAATTGTGAAATGGAGATAAATTTTAATGTTGAAATAGCATTAGAATTTTCTTCCATTCCACACAGTATGTTTGTGTGAAACAAAGTATCTTTTCCTCTTTAATTCTGCAAATAGTACCATTTCATATACAGCAACTATCTTACTTAGTCAAATATTCAACATTTATATTCAATATTTTACACAAGTTATTTCTCAATATTCTAAAAGGTTATTTTTTTCTCCTTGGAAAATCAAAATTAGCCTTCAATCTTATTATCTTCTGAGGGAATATAATGGGGTGAAATGCCTCCTCCTGGATGGGCTCAGAGGCCAGTAGGCAGCAGGCAGACAGGACAAGGTGCAGAAACAAAATGGAGCCAGGTGACCTTGGGGAGAAATCATGCCCAGTCTCTGCTTTTAGCTGCAAAATCATTATTCTTTTGCCTTTCATACGTCTTGTCACTGAATCATAGAGCCCTCTGGCTTCTATAAAAGCAGCTTTTTCATTCTCTAACTAAACACAATAATAAATTAAGTCTATCTTTGTAGAGGTGGTCTAGATCTGGCCTTCTCTCTTCATCAGCTTCGATTGCATCCTGTTTGGCTCTTCCCAACTTATACTCACCCCACGCCCTCCCCCAGCCCTCCCCAGGAACTGAGCAGTCTTAATGACCTTGCTGTAAACTCTTCTCCAATTCTTCCTTCTTTTCTTTAATTATGACCATAGGGACAGGCATTGAGGGGCCCTGTCCTGGCCCCCAGCTTTAGATGGCTCAATCAGCTCCTCTGGCCACATCCTTCCCTACCAGGGCAAGTAGGTGAGAGTGCAGGTCCCCCTTTTAGACTGTGTTCTGGATGCCTGGAACCCCAAATTCCCTACCCAGAGGGCCTCAGGTCTGTTCTCCCAGGTTATTCCTCTAGAAGGTGAATACCCACCTGTGTGCACTCTGGGCCCAAAGAATGGCCAAGGGGTGTGTGTACGGACCTTGGGGTAAGGGCGGGAGGGTCCTATAAGTATGGGAAGGCTCTGTGGTATAGCACAGAGCCAGGGATAGAAACAGAATTGGGTGGTCCAGGGAACTCAGGCCTCAGAAATCCTGAGAGCCAAAGATTCTACATTCAAACCCAGCCTTTGCAGTTGCTACGAAGGTCTGCTCTCAAGGTCGAGGATAGAACATATTTTACTTAATGGTTAGCTTGATGCATAACAAATGTGAAACATATGGTATGGAGGCCTGCATTCGTACTCTTGCCTTGAGCCCATAAATGCGAAGGGCAGGCCTGTTTCTCCTCCCCCAGCAATTTCCCTGCAGATCTCCTCTGCTACATTCCCATGCCATTTTGGTGTGAATGTCGAGCAAAATCGGAGACTTCAGTGTGGCTGAAGTCCCCTTCTTAGAAGCCGGGCCTTCTTCCCGTCATTCCTCTCCCTCTCCAGATTCAGCACGGACAGAAGGCCCAGCGGTTAATTTGTAAACGGGGAAGAGAAGCTGTCGTGGGTCCCCCAGAGAGGTTTTCAGGAAGCGTGGGTGCTCCCGGGTCAGAGCCTACGTCGCAGGGAGCCGGTTGGCAGTGGTAACCGCAGACAGACAGGTGTCCTCTTCTCTCCTTACTGTATTCTTTCACTCGTCTTTTCTAAAGTGTGTTTCAGACAGAGAGGGGGAGGCTGGGACGGAAGTCGGCCAAGCAAAGACGAGGGCGGGGGGAGCAGTCGGCAATCCCAGTTTGTCGCTAATGATTTGTGTACAATTCAAGGTCAGAGAATGATATGTGAGGCTTGTGCGCCCACCCACACAAGCACACACAATTTAGTACTTGATTATATCAGCATATAGCACTAATACATCTAATGCTGCCTGTTCACTTGCCTCTCCAATTAGACAGAAAACGCTGAGGGCAGGGACCACATGTTAAGCTTCTTTTGTTTCCCCCTAACACCCACCACCTTATTAGGCACATAATGGACATTTGATAAATATGTTTTGTTAAAAGAGGCCTGTCTCTGTTAATGAAATAAATGTGTTCTTGAAATGTTCTGAATAGAGCGAGTTTTGTCAACGGAATTCTATTTGAATGATACTGGGAAAGTTGCAGCGGGAATAATATGATCAGGCCTTTCACAAAGTGGGTAATCATTCCATTTGGATTGTTATATATGTTTTAGCCTCTTGGGCCTAAACCAGGAAATCTCATCCTAGGACAGGAGCGTCTGAATTCTCCGCAGTTGTATCCAAATTTGTTTTGGGAATGTGTATTTTTCTGGTGAGACTGCTGTAGCTTTCATTGTACTCTCAAAGGGATGTGCTACTTAAAGAAAGAAAAAAAAATGTTAAAGCCCATGGGCTTAGAAGGTACAAAGGCAGTTGGTCGAAGCTTCTAGGAAAATAATTCACCAGCCTTGGTAGATAGAAAATCATAACCAGAGCTACCATTTGTTGAGCATCTGCTCTGTACCAAACCCTTGACTTTCACCATATTTAATCTTTCCTGCAAGGTAGCATCATCATCTCATTTTGCAGATGAAGACACTGCAGAGACTTGCCTCAGGAACAGAGTTATTCAACATCGAATGCGAGATTTGAACCAGGATCTGTTTGGTTCCAAATTAGGAAGCTTTTCATGAAAACTGTTCTGTCTCTCTCTGACGCCGTACCTAAAATAATAACACTAATAATCATAATAGTGAATAAATTAACTTTGAGTATATTATTATCCCCATTTCACCGATAGGAAATCTGAAGTTAAGAACTATGTACGACATTCAAGCATAAATGATAAATAACTTGCAAAAGACCCCCCAGCTAGTAAGTGAAGGGGCCAGTATTCGAACCCAGGTCCATCCACTTCTAGAGCCCACTGTTCTCGGTGCCTTCCACAGCCCTGGGGGGATGGCCTGGCTTTCCCAGGACTCACACAAAAATCCGTGGACTGGCTCCTAGTTTCAGTATACCATAATTCTTTCGGAATTCAATTCTTCTCCTTTACGTTTTCTAGGGATGAGTGCAGTCCTTCAAGCATCTGAACCTAGGGCTGTGTTAGGCACTGTGGGAAATGGGAAAACATCTGTGTGTGTGTGTGTGTGTGTGTGTGTGTGTGTATACACATGCATGCGTGTAACATACTTCTAACCAAAATTCTGGAGAATGTCTCTAATACACAATTGCATTTAGAGCTATTTAGGAAAATGGTGACCATGCACTCAGTGGGCAGCTGTAACACTCCCTCCTCAATCCTCAAGGAGAACTACCTACAAATTTAGCAGGAACTCAGAGATGGTTCTGTTGATACCACATACATATGGAAGGTTGGCCAAAAAAATCATTCAACATTCATCTGAAATTATGAATTCACTCCATTTAGCTATTCGGCTTGATATGATGACAGTACTAGGATGTGCACGTGCTGTTAGCTCTTCGAAATAAAATAATGTTGAAAGCCAGCTTTAATATAGAGCCTGGAAGGCAGTTTTACACAGAAGTTAAGCAAAGCCTGGGCCCTGAATTCAGAGATCTGCCGTCCATCTCCACTCTCCCATTTACTAGCTACGTGCCCTTAGAGAAAAACCACTGGATTTCTCTAAGCCTCAGTCTTCTCACCCATAAGTGGAGATAAAAATACCTTTTATGCCGCAGTTTGCGAAGATTAAATGAGGACATGTGTATACAGTGTGTAGAACAATGCTTGAAATATGGTATTCACTAAAAAAGGGTCGTATTTTGTTTTTGTTACCTCATGTCTAAAGAAATAGAATAATTAATTTGTAAAATTTCTCCCTAAAAATCAAAACAGGATAAGGGATACAAACAAATGCTCCTTCTCCATGAGTGGTAACCTGGTATTAAAAAGAAAATTCTGACAATAAAAGCGCACAGGAAAAGAATTCTAAAATAAGTCTTTTTCTGTGTATAGGTTTATCCAAATTTCCTTCCTAATTTTATTTATTACCGGTGACATGTTATGACTGAAAATAATCTCGTGTGATCCAGAGTGAGTCACAGAAATGGGTGGGCCACTCTGCAACGTGCTATGGTCTTTCTGTACACGGCAATGTCAGAACTAATTATTTCAATCCCATGTTGGTGTGAGAAACACGGCAAGGAGAAGACAGACTGAAGAGTCTGATCGGTACTTTCCAATTCTTGCTTCCATGGTCATTTAGTATATATAAGACAAAACTCGTTACAAATCCTAATTTTCAATCAGAAAAGTGGGGGGAGTACTGGCAGCAGAGAGTAGATATATGAGCGTACACAAGGGTGGGCACTCGATTCTTCCCTCCCAGCCGACAAGCAAGCCAATTAGATCCACCAAATTGCTGCTGATCTGTGTTTTCAAGGACCCAAGGAAGTCAGCTTTCTAGAAGCAATACAATTTTTGCTTTTAATATGCAGTGTCCTTCAGTGAAAATGACAGGGAGGTTGAGGTAACTTTAGAACGTTGGAGGCAAGAAGTCTTTATCCAGAAAGATGAAGAAACCCAGGTAGGTGTGTAAGAACAATGTAAAAAATGTATGCCTGTATTCTTATCAGTGAACTAAGATGATGCTGTAAAGTATGATATTCTCAGACGTTTCTGGATTGCTTCTTCGGGACCAAAAGGCCTGCAGACCAGAAAGATATTGGCTCTCATGCACATGGCTAACCAAATACCCAACACCTGCCCCCAATTCCAACAAAGAGCATATAATACTCACCAAAAAAATAAACATCTATCTGTAAGATGGGGGTGGAAGAAAGGGTAAAGGGGAAGAAACAGGAAAGGGCTGGAATTTGTTTTACTGGTTATTATATTGTAGGAAAATAAAAGTGATTCTGAAGTCACTGCCTTGGCAAGGGTAGAAAATGCAGACCAGAACGTCTGCTGTGATCTTCAGATGGCTTTCTGGTTCCCATTTCACTCTGCGAGTCTCAACATTGATGCAAAATCGCATCAAGTTTAAGAGCTCAGGTTTGGATTCAGACTTTGCTTTGGCTCCTAGTTTCAGTACTTATCTGTGACCTTGAACTGACTACTTCAACTTTATACGACTGAGTTTCAGGATCATTTGAAGATGCAATGCAATGGTTGATGTCAAATGCTTAGCCCAGATTTTGGCACACAAAGCATTCCATGGATGGGAGCCACAATGTGTCCCTTCCTTTGGATCACAGTTTCTCAGCCTCAGCAATACTGACATTTTGCACTGGACAATCCTTTGTTGTGGGGGCTGTCCTGTGCACTGCAGGATTTTTGCAGCATGTCTGGTCTCTACTCAACTTAGATGCCAGTAGCAGCCCTCCCCTCCCCGAGTCGTGACAACCAAAAATGTCTCCAGATATTGCCAAATGTCCAGTGGGGGCATGGGGGAACCAAACCATCCCTGATAGTGAACCACTGCTTTGGATCAATCCAAGATCTAGAAGATAAGAACACTGCATTCTTCTCCTTGGCATTTACATATTTAAGCCCCAGCTTCAGAAAATTCACACTCTTCCTTTGAAAGCCTAGTAATAAATCACATAACTATAGTGATCTCAGTTCCCTCATTTTGAGATGGTAGTATATCTGGGTTCACTCTCATTCTGACCTGAAACGTCTATTCCTAACGCTTTCATTTCACCAAGACTTTAAATATGGTTTCTCTCTATGAGGAAACTTACATCAGAAATACATGTTCAACTGGAAAAATTAGGAAATGCAGATAAGCAAAAAAAGAAAGAAGGGAAAAGAAAAGAAATATTTATAATTCTGGCAGTTACAACTAACTGTGGTTAACATTATAACGGATGGGTTTTCAGATATACACAAATACACATGTACGTATATACTCACACAACACACGCACATATCATGCAAGTATTTCTTGCATGCTTGTCATTTTTCCCACTCATTAATTCTAGCAATCTCCAGACCTAGTGCTAGACACTATATATTTTTTCTCATGTACCACTTCCCTCAAGAACTGGTTCATCAACTCATGTTTTCAACCACCATCTGGACATGGATTAACCAGAAACCTACCACTTTAGTGCTTTATTTCTTCACTGAAAGACATTTTTAATTGACTGTCTGACTGACAATTAAGTCGAGCAGTGTTATGACTATCCCCTTTGGTTGACTCTCCCTTTACCAATAACAATGGCTATATTCAGTTTTTGTTTTCTTTTGTTTTTTTTTTTTTTAAGTAGGCTCCACCCCCAGCGTGGAGCCCAATGTGGGGCTTGAACTCACGACCCTGAGATCGAGACCTGAGCTGAGATCAAGAGTCAGATGCTTAACTGACTGAGCCACCCAGGCGCCCTGGTTAGGTCCGGTTTTTAAGTTAGCTTTGGAAGTACAATTTGACTCCCCTTTTCCTTACATGCCCCACATGCTGCCCGTGGTCACCTCTATCCTGCTCTGACTTCTTCTTCGGCTCTACTTCCCCGGTCACATCAGTCAGGTCCTAATTATTTTGCTCCAGGTGTGTTGTTTCCTAGTCTCTCTCCTGCCAATCACTTCGATCAAGAGGACTCTCCTCTTTTCAGAAACCTACAGTGACTACCCATCGCTTCTTGTATCATAGGTTAGATCTTAATAACGAGCTCCGAGGGGCCTCCTCACTGCCTTCAGTTCTCCTTCCAAGGCCCTGTCCGTTGCTACTCCTCAGTGTGCACTTACTCCTTACCAGCTCCTCACAGCCCGCAATTCCGTCACTCCCCTTTCAGAACAACGGTTCCGTGAAAAGTACAGTAAATCAAAGCACAGGGCTGATGTGTTTTAAAAAAGAAGAAAAACTAGAACATTAATAAATTATCCTTCTGCTTGTGCTTTCGTTACCAGTGGTAGCTAATTATTTATTACATTAATAGGGTGTCTCTTTTTTAGATTATTAACGAATGCTTTATTTATTTATTTTGATTCCAAAAACACAGTTGAATTTTCACCGCACTGGATGAAATGTGTTCATGATCCTAGGAAGTCAAGCTCACAGAATGGTTTTCTTGTAGCAGGATTTCTCGTCAAGGTACATGCGTTTACTTAATTCAAAAGACAGCCAGTTTTCTCAATTAAAAAGTGTACAAAAGGCTAACCTTTGAATTTGATCATTGTAACTTGGACAACGTATCCCTCTATCAGCTATAAAGAGGAATCTATCTGCTGTTATTATTTAAAAGTAATTTTATTTTATTATTATTATTTTTAAAGATTTTATTCATTTATTTAACAGAGAGAGAGACAGCCAGTGAGAGAGGGAACACAGGCAGGGGGAGTGGGAGAGGAAGAAGCAGCTCCCAGCGGAGGAGCCTGATGTGGGGCCTGGGATTACACCCTGAGCTGAAAGCAGACACCCAACGACTGAGCCACCCAGGTGCCCCTTAAAAGTAATTTTAAAGCCAGCTTTTACTAGAGGATAAACGTCTTAAGGGCAGGGACCATGCCTTTTACATCCTTTTGTGATGCTCAGAGTAATGGGAATACAGCTTGCGTGCAACTGGTCCTCAATAAATGTTGCTAGGTGATTCGCATTTGAAGGGGAAATGGAAAGAAAAGCCTGGAGGACTGAAAGGATTTGCGTGCATGCATCTTGCTGTGAATAATACAAATGTGGAGACAGGTGACTAAGCGGGCAGCATGGACACTGAGGGCTTGGGCCTCTGAAACCTCCAATAATCAGAAGTTGTAACATGACTCACAGCAGCACCCGGTTGTACGATGAGAGCCAAAGAACTGGAGGAGGTGCTGGGAAAACTCGGGGCTGCAGAAGGAAATCGTAGCACAAAGCATGCAATGCTTTCAGGAGGAAATACTGAGCAGGAGAGACAGCATGGAGAACAAGGGAAGAAACAATAAGATAGAAATAGGAAGTGTCTTCAAGGGCCAAAGGTAAGGGAGAGAATTCTTAAAGCAGAGGTGAAAACTCGTGGAACTAACAAGGTTGGGTTTAGTGTGGACAAGAGCCCAGCTCAGATGCTAGTTCCTCTAAAATTTTATTTCCTACTTTAAAAGCAGAGGTTTCTTCACATGTGACCATAGAACTCTACATTAATTCTCTGCCAGGAGGTGTAGTTTTGATATCTGGTCTGCAGCTGCAAAGTAAGAAGCAGCAAATTTCTGGTGTGTCTGGAGTTGATGGTTTCTTTCCCTTGGCCCCCCAGCCCTCTCTCCAAATCAGGCTCAACACCCTGATCCACATATCCCCACGTGGATCTGCTCAGCTCTGCCACTAGATTCTTTCCATTCTAAGCTTCTCTGTGCCAAGACCATGTATGCACTCTACGTAGTGTCAAAAGCCTTGTCTGGTACTGAGAGTTCACAGATGGGTCCAGAAATTCTTGACACTGCCTTTGGAGGGTAGAACTAATTCCCTTCCCCTGGAGCGTGAGTGGACTAAATGATTTGCTTCAAATGAACAGAATAATAAATATGTCAATGTGTGTGGCTTCAATACCATGTCATACAAGGCACTGTGGCTTCCTCCTTGAGCTCGCTTGAATCACTCACTCTGGGGAGGCCAGCTGCCATGTTGTGAACACACCTGAGGGGCCCTGTGGAGAGATCCACGTGGTGGGGGAACTGAGGCCTCCAGTCAGCAGCCCTGTGAGGGAGACCCCTGGGCAGCAGGCCCTCCAGCCCCAGTCCAGCCTTCAGATGATTGCAGTCCCAGCTGACAACCTGACGGCAGCCTCATGAGAGACCCTGAGCCAGAAGCACCCAGCTAAGCTGTCCCTGGATTTCCTCAGATCTATGTGGAAAGTAAATGTCATTTTAAGCTGTTAAGTTTGTAATTCGTTACATAGCAATAGATAACTATACAGTAAATTTTCCAATAGAACTCTTATTTATTTTGGAGTTATTTTTTTTAAGTTTTATTTAAATTCCACTTGGTTAACATACAGTCTAATATTAGTTTCAGGTGTAGAATTTAGTGCTTCAACGCATCCATACAATACCCGGTGCTCATCACAATACGATCCTTCCAACAGATGCAGAAAAAGCATTTGACATTGTACAATAGCCATTCATGATAAAAACCCTCAACAAAGTAGGGCTAGAGGGAACATACTTCAACATAATAAAGGCCATATATGAAAAACCCACAGCTAATATCATCCTCAATGAGGAAATACTGGGAGCTTTTCCTCTACAGTCAGGACCAACTCAGGGATGTCCACTCTCACCACTGTTATTTAACTTAGTACTGGAAGGCCTCGCCTCAGCAATCAGACAACGAAAGGAAATAAAGACATCCAAATCGGCAAGGAAGACGCCAAACTTTCACTATCTGCAGATAACATGATACTCTATGTAGAAGACCCGAGGGGCCCCTGGGTGGCTCAGTTGGTTAAACATCTGACTTTGGCTCAGGTCATGATCTCAGTGTCCCAGATCGAGACCCATGTTGGGTTCTGCACTTAGCTAGGAGTCTGCTTGAGGATTCTCTCTCCTTCTCCCTCTGCCCCTCCCCCTGCTTGCACCCTCTGTCTCTCAAATAAATCTTTTTAAAAAATGTAAAACTAAAAAAAAGAAAAGAAAGAAAGAAAGAAAGAAAACCTGAGAGACTCCACCAAAAATTTGCTAGAACTGACATACGAAATCAGTGAAGTCGCAGGATACAAAATCAACATACAGAAACCTGTTGCATTTCTACACACCAATGATGAAGCAGCAGAAAGAGAAATCAAGGAATCGGTCCCACTTACAACTGCACCAAAACCCGTAAGATATCTAGGAATACACTTAACCAAAGAGGTAAAAGATCTGTACTCTGAAAATTATAAAACACTGACGAAAGAAATTAAATGGCACAAAGAAATGGAAAAACATTCCATGCTAGTGGATTGGAAGAACAAATATTGGAGTTAAGTTTTAAAAGTTTACCAAAATGCCCGTTTTAATCTAAATACCCCCAAGAAAGAAAAAAAGTTTAAAGTAATAATAGTTTTCATTATTTTGCAAATACTTGTTTACCTGCTCTTAATACATGAAAAGTTTAGATGTTATAAGTGTTCAGATAAATTAAATCCTGCCTTCTTTTAGTTTCTGATTCTGACAAAGCCAAATGATTTTTTCTCACATAACGAGGTTCCAAAAACACATTGGACACTGACAGGCCTTGAAGAGTCTAGGAGACCTGGAAGGTAAAGGGTGGGGAAGTGGCTAGATTTTTTTATTGAGATGTTTTTCTTCTTTAATCTCATTTAACACAAACGACCAAAAAAAAAAAAAAAAGTGGCATTTTCATGTTGTGTATTAAAATATGACAAATAAGTAATTTTTATTTTAAACAGAGGTAAATGCAGGAGAAACAATCTTGTCATAGCCAGGATAAAAGAAAACTCTTTTCATGAGCATTGAAAACTTGCTAACAGTTGGCTTGGGTAAGAGAACATTAAAACACTTTTACTACTTTGTTTGCAGCTCCTGTCTATATAATTTTCACATATATGATACTGTGCTTCTCCCAGAATCTTTCTATCCTTGTTTGTCCGGGACGTTTTAGACACATAATAAATGTCTGGGGAGGGGCGTCTGGGTGGCTCAGTCGGTTGAGCGTCCAGACTCTTGGTTTTGGCTCAGGTCATGATCTCAGGGTCATGAGATCCAGCCCTTGGTGGGTCTGCACTCAGTGGGGAGTCTGATATTCTCTCCCTCTGCCCCCTCCCCCGCTTGTACTCTCACGCGTGCTCTAAGATAAATAAATAAATCCAGAGAAAAAAGTCTGTTGAATGTTATGAATGGATGAATGAATAAAGTTGATGTAGAGGAAAACTGAAGCAGAGTTATAGTCTAGAGATTAAAAAGGTATGAAGAGCACATGATACAACTAGTGTTTTAAATTAAAAACACACACACCAATAGGACCTACTCTGGATGGGTCTGAGACTATTCTAAATGCTTTACATAAACTAAGACACAGAATTGTCACACTCATCCTATTATTATCATCCCCATTTTCTAGATGAGACACCTCAAGCTGACAGAGGGTGGTAACTCGCCCAGGGTTCTGCAGGTAAGGAAGTGGTCAAGTCAGGATCCGGATATTTGAGCTTCGGAGTCACCTCTTGCCCCCCCCTACCGAGGCAGTTCCCTACCTGGTCGCACACTAGCTCGTACCCAGACGGCTCCCAAGTCCAGAGAAGGCGGGCGTGCTGGGGGAGAGTCCTGCAAAGCGAAGAACTGGGCCTGCTTTGTGCTGTTTTGGGGAATCGTGTTTATTCACGAGTTGCTCTCACTAGACCATCAATTTAACACTCTGCCAACTGTCCAATTATTCGTGTTCACGTGGAGCTAAGTGGGTTCTTCTCCAGCTGCACACCTTTTTTTTCTCTCTACATAATTAACGAAGCTCATCAAAACCCTAGAAAACAAGCCCAGAGCACCAGCCACTCTCATTGACATGTTAATGGGGGGTCAGGGGCTCCTGACCCCGCCCCAGGATGTTTATGCGCTGTTCACAAACGTTCTATGCTGATGATAGGATATGGAGGGCTGCGTTCCTCCTCCTGCTCAGCGGCCACATTACACACCGACAGCGGTGAAAGTATCTGAAGCCAGTAGGCTACACAGACCCGGTGAATTCTAATGACGAGGGCACAACACCTGCTGTGTGCAGGTTGTCCAGAGGACAGGGTCCAGCGCCACTGAGAAGAGGCCTCCCTGGCCAGTGGAGAACAATGGGAAGCACTAATCTACTCTGTGCAGTTTAGGATTACGGAACTTTTCAAAGATGATGTAAAGAGGCAGAGGCTTCGAAACAGCAAAACAATTTCCATTTGGCTTCGCCTCTGGTCCTGACTGCCCTTCCGAACACAGCAGATTTTATTGTTGCTCTGGGGCTGGCCTGTCCACCACAGTGCCACCAGCCACGTGTGGCTATCGAGCCCTTGAAGCGTGACTGCTCCAAGTGGAGCTGTGCTGTCACTCTAAAAGACACATCAGACTCCAAAGGCTTGGTTGGAAAAAAAAAAAAAGACTGTAAACTATCTCTTTAATAATTTTTATATTGATTTCATGTTGACATAACATGTTAATATATTGGGTTAAACAAAAATATTTTAAAATTAATTTCACCTGTTTCTTTTTGCCTTGGGTAACGTGGCCAATGGAAATTTTAAAATTCCATGGCTTGGATTTGTGGTTTGCATTAGGTTTCTGTTGGTCCGTGCTACTCTAGATTTGGAACACCTCCGCCTGTTACCACCCTGAGAGGGGTGCAAAGGCTGAATGATTTTCCAGGTCTTTTCTCTGGGCTCTTCTGCTACATTCACGAAAGTCTTACTAACAGATGATCTTGAAACCAGCCCTCTCTGTCATGAAGGCTGTTCTACTGCAGGCATGAACTGCCTTCCAGAACCTTCAGTCAGCCTTCAGCTTGACAGCGTAACTCCAGGCCCTGACTGGCCACGGCTCGAGCACAGCATAGCACTGTGCGGTACAGGTAACTCACATTCTAACTGCACTGGCCCGAGAAGTTGACCCTCCGCTCTGCATCTAGCAGCTCTTAGGGAATGAGCAGGTGCACCCAGAGCCCCTCCCTATGGGTGTGCAGTGAGCGGATAACAGGGCGATGTGCAGAGGAGGGTGCATGGAGGCGGCCATGACACGTGGGGTGCCTGTGGGGCTGTGGCTGCAGTCCATCTGCTCAGAGGGGGTGCCTTTTTCCTAATTCTCACCAAGACACCAGTAAAACTAGTGATGGCCTGAGATGGACCACTTTCTACATCATTTTCCTTGCACCACTGCTGAGCTTCAGTTTGGCACTGAAAGTAGTTCTTGGCTTAATAAGCCCATTAATGTCCTTTGTATGAACTGGCTAGAGCCCAGGGCAGAAAAGAAGCCCAAATAAACTTTCAAACATCTCAGATACAAAAGCAATTAGAGATGCAAGGATGTTTCTAAACCTCTTCTAGGAAATCACAATATTAATAAATGGGAGTTACCAGTTTAGATACTATTTGGGGTCAATATTTACTGTTTAGTAAATAAAAATGTATAGGTAACCTGCATAATCTCATGAATCATATTAACTAATCATGACAGTGTACTGGGAATCTAAGTAACGTGAAAGGTATTTTGATTCTTTATGCACTGGGCCAGATGCAAGCCATTTTGTATCATAAAGATTAATTCCATAGAAACTTGCTCAGAAACCAAGATATAATACAATATCCCTGTATAGGAAAATAGCATTTTTTTCCCAAAGAGTTTTATAACCTCTAGAAAAGCTGAGAGTTGCTATAAATAGTTAATGAGGGGTGACATAATAGGTTTTAAAACTTGGAACCCTGCTCCTTGCATATACTTGCATAGCGACTCTCTTTTGAGGGGGCTCTCCTTAAGAGATAAGATAGGACCAAGTAAATCCTTAATGTAGAAATATTACACCAAATATGTCTGTTACACTGATCTGTTACTACTCTAAATAAAGAAAAGAAACATTTTCATAATAATACGAATTTACCAAAAAATAAAAGCTTGCAAAAACAAAAAGCCCAGCTCTAAAAACACAGGAGTAAGTATTTGAGGCTCAATTTAACACAAACTTTTAAAAAATTGCTATGAGCTTGCTTCACACCTTTTGCTGAGCGTGGAACAAGTACCTCGGCGAATGGGAAATACAAATCAGAAGAATAAGGTAAATAATAAGTGTTGGAATTGCTTCTAAATACAAATAGGATTTGATATTTAGGTTTATATATGACCTGCTCATCATCTTTCAGAAACTATTACACCACCCCAATATTTAATCTTAGGATCATAAATATTTGATTCACGGGGCACCTGGGTGGCTTAGTCGGTTAAGTATCTGCCTTCAGCTCACATCATGATCTCAGGGTCCTGGGATTGAGCCCCAAGTCCGGCTCCCTGCTCAGCGGGGAGTCTGCTTCTCCCTCTCCCTCTGCCTGCCCCCCTACTCCCTGCTCCTGTGTGTCTGTGTTCCATCTCTCTCTCTCGCTCTCAAATAAATAAATAAAATCTTATAAATAAATAAATAAATAAATAAATAAATAAATAAAATATTTGATTCATTTCCCTTTCATCTTGTCACATAGTCAATCACCAAGTTCTGTTATTTCTTTCCTTTAACTGCTGCTGTGCCTGTTTTCCCTTAAATTGTAAAGGACACATCCAGATAGAGATTCTTACTATCTCAAAATTGAAATGGTAGAAAGTCCCCTAACTGTTTCTCCCGTGCATTTCAGCAAACTCTTCCCCAACACGAATCTTTCTCTCCAGCCTGGTTATTGTCGGCATTGTGCCCACTTAAGGAACAACCCTTGGCTTGAAGCAGAATGCCTTGCCATCCACTCACCATCCGACCTAACTCCTGGTCATTCTTGGTCTACTCAAAGCTTATTTCCCCATGGAAGCTGCTCTTTTCTGCTCCAGGCTGTACTGACCCCTGCCTTCTCTCTGCCCATAATCCCTAATGCAGAATTTAGTGGCACTTAACCACTTGCTGCCTGTTATTGACTTAACCTGTGTGTCTCCTTATCTCCTTGGCCAGAATGCACATTGTGGGACACTGTAGATGGTATTAGTCTAGTATCTCTTTTTAGTCCACAACATTTAGAATTTTAGAAGTGAATATACACAGGGAGAGCGTGCTTGGTCAGGTTTCACAATTTTCTACACTTGTGACAGACCCTTAGGCTAATAGACTCCTGCCAGGGTAAAAACAAAGCTGGACCTACTCTCTTATGTGTGAATGCACTGGATATCCATTGGGAGGCATTGGGCAGGGGCCTCATGTGCAGTGAATGACCTTGAAAGGAAGGGAATGTCAAACTCAGGAAATAAAATGAAATTAGGCCTCCAATGCTTCCCCAAAGCTCAGGAACACCTGGGAAAGGTGCCTGAATCCTATCCTTGATATAACAGTGTCAGAATACGGAACAGCAGAGCTGTGGCTCTACTAATATGTCCGCGAGCTGTCTTGCCCTAAGGAGGATGTCCCCAAAGAGGCCCTAAGTAAGCTTAAGTGTGCTTCCTTTCATGTGTGAGCTTCCATTCCATGGCAGAATCTCTCTTCCTATAGGTCCTGAGGACACAAGGCCATGCCTTGCATTGGTCCTGAAGCAGAGGCAGGGACAGCCAACTGTCTCTTGGAGAGAGAAGGGAAACTCTACCCTTCACCCTGGTGGAATTGGATGTGGGGGTGGAAAGGAGGATGGACTGCATTGTGCTCTTAAGAAAATCAACAGGAGTAATTCTCTAACAAATACAGCTAGAACCCACAAGATTTGATCTCTTAAAAATTTTTGCTCTATCCTAAGAAAAATCCATTAAGTGCAGAGTAACCTAATGTTTCCCTCTTGCTTGAAACGATTCAAGTTTTAGACCCTACAAAATCTATAGTTGCACGGACAGTAACTGCCATATTTCAGCATATACAAATATTGAGCACGAAATAAACACAGGTTGCTTTCATAGCAGATTCAGAGTTATCTTACGTACAGTTTCTCCATTAGAAAATGGTAGTGGTGGTGGGTTTATTAAAACGCACACTCCCAGACCCCATCCCAGACCTACTGACTTTGAGTATTTGGCAACAGAATCCGGTTATCTGCATCCTGAACAATTTCCCCAGGTGATTCTTAGGCCCACAAAAGCTTTAGAACCACTGATTGTTGGGGTGTAAGCTCTCTAATTAAACAAGAATATTCTTGTTCCATGAAACCTTCAAACAGTATTCTCACAGGGTGCTAATTAAAACCTCTTTCTTGCATAAAACTATTATAAAATAAATTCCTAAAACGTTTTCTTTTCTGTTGTTTACTCTTAGCCTCATATTTCTAAGACTCTGACAGAATATCAATCAGGATTTTCAAAATATGCCAGTGTGTGTATGGAAATGACTTATTATACCCATCAATATGAACATTTCATTTATTACCTGGATTTTTGTAGCACTTCTGCCCACTGGTTTCCCCTCAGCTGGGAAGCCCTGGATTCAGTCAGTGATGAGAGTTCTGTCAATATTTTACCTTGCATCTGAGTTGCCAGATACTATTGGCTTTGTCAGGGTCATGGAACCTAAATTGTTTTTATAGTCCCTGAAATAAGTCAATATTTTCAAGATTCTAAAAACTATTCAATGATTATACTCATAAGATCTTATTTTAAAGAAGCACAATGACCATGTTGACACTGCTGTCCTCGGAACACATGTATTTGACATATGTACATTTTATAGTAAGGGAGCACTTTAGGTTTTATGAAACCAGCTCTATTAAAGCCCACAATGTTAGAAGCAATCACGTGAAATTTGCTGTAAAACATAAACTTTAATATTAGACAATATTCGATATTCAGATAGGAAAATGTTGAAAGTCAGCTCTGGTAGGCTGAACACCCACATTTATCTTGCCTTCCTCCAATGCCCCATTACGATGAAAATAAAGGGATAAAAACGATTAAGCATTCAAGAACAAAGAGGATGGGAGATAGCAATAGCAATTGAGGGGTATCAACAAAATTTTGGAAGATGAAAATCAGATGTCTGAGTGGTAAACAATTAGCGGCTTAGAGAAAGCTAAATCTAAGCCTGCAGTAGGGGAAGCCAAAAATAAAGCAAGATAATTCAAGCCAAAGAATGCTATAAATTCACAGAAATTAGAAAGACCTCTAAATACCAGGGTGGGAGGTGGGGTGTGCACAAAAGGAGAATTGGTTCAAGTCCTATATAATTAAGAGGTGGACCAGATCTACTCCCCCAGACTGGAAGAAGGAAGGTGTACTACTTGACAGAGAGATTAAGCCATAAGGCTTTGGAATCCTGGATCCCAGTCGTAGCTGAGGGTGAATTGAGGAGCCATACAAAAACAGGGAGATTAAATGAAAGTCTACATAGCATTTAGTGAGACACTCCTCACTGTCACTACCATCTACCAACTCCCTTCCTCTGCTCAGCTCCAAAAAACCAGCCTCCAGACTTATAACTTTCAGCAGTGAGATTGAAGGAGTCTTTTTTGACTGGCCACAGGGGGAAAAGCTACAGACACTGACCCAGTAAAATGGCTGGGTTCTAGCCCAATCCCTCTATAGCAAAGCCCCACATATGACAAGCCCTGTGTAAGCCTACGGAGCAACTAATTAGCTATATTATATCTCATTCGTAAAATAATTAGACATTTGAAAAAAGCTCCTAAAATGAAAGAAAGAAAAATCAAACAAGCATAGGGGTAAAGGGTGCTTGGGAGAATCAGAGACAAAGCAGAAAGCATGAGAAAACTTAATTTAATGAATTTAATTTAAATGATAATATCCTTAGATCAAAAAGGGTAATCAGAGAACAAGAAAGAACTTATGGACATTTGAAATGTGATAAATAAAATGAAATATTTAATTTTAGAGTTGGAGAATAAAGTTAAGGGAATCTTACAGAACATAGAATAAAAGAACAAAGACATGGAACATTGAAAAGATATGAAAATTAGAGAATAATCAAGGAGGTCCAATACATGATGAATAAAAGTTACAGAAAGTTAAAAATAGAGAAAAAGGAAGGGAGAAATAATCAAAGAAATAATACAAGAACATATCCTAAGGATATTTTTCCAGATCTTTAAAGAAAAAGTTCATAGTACCAGACACAGTGAATGAAAAATGGCTACATTAAGGCATATTGTTATGAAATTTCAGGAATACAGAGAAGATTTGAAAAGCTCTCAGAGTGGAAAAAAAAATACAGTCACACACATGGAAGGGGGATCCAAATTTCACTAGATTTTTCAACAGTATGAAAGCCACAGGCTCTTGAAGAAATGTCTTTGAAATTCTGACTGAATGTTTCTTAACTCTAATTCTACATCTGGCAAACTGTCAATAAAATGTGAGGATAAAGTTATTTTCAAAAATAGGTTTCATTAAAACAATCTCTTGAGCACCCCTTTTTAAGAGCTCTGAGGATGTGCTCTAGCAGTTTGAGGGACTAAGCCAAGAAAGAGGTGGAGGGATCAAGAAAACAGGTAATGTGACATGGAGAGGGGTGAAACATTCCAAGAATAATGGTGAGGGGCAGTTGCAGTATTTCAGTTAAGTAGTAGACCAAGAAAACTGTAGACAGAAGACTGGAGCAAGAGGGTATAAACCTTCAGGAGAGACACTGAAAGGAAGGAAGGAAGGAAGGAAGGAAGGAAGGAAGGAAGGAAGGGAAGAAGGAAGGAAGGAGGGAGGGAGGAAAGAAGGAAGGAAGGAGGGAGGGAGGAAGTAAGGAAAGAGAAAGAAAGAAAGAAAGAAAGAAAGAAAGAAAGAAAGATAGATTGAGGAAGAGAAAAAGAGAAGTGAGAGAAAAGGGAGAGAAAAAATAGGAAAGGGAATGTAAGAAAAACAGATTATTTGATGTTTGATCATATCTCAAGAGTTACAGACTCAGACAAGTTTGAGGATGGATTGAAGGCAGGTGTAAGGATAGCAACAATAAAAAAAAAAGAGGCTATTATTAATTCCAGGGAAAACAAAAAGTTGTATAAGAAAGGAAATATAATCATAGTATACTAAATAATGAAATTGTGACATGCTATGCAAAGATCACTCATGTAAATATAGAATACTTTAAAATCATAATCTGTGATATATCTAGTTATATTGGGAGTTTAGGGTAGAGAAAAAGAGACTCTGTGTGTAGGGGTTATATCCGTGAGGAGGTAGTATAAGCAGATTAAATCCTCATCTTCTATAGAATCAAATCTTTGAAAAATTGAGAACCAGTAACTGATGGAGATAAACAGGAGAAAACAACTTACGAATGGAGGGGATGAAGCAGTGGATTGCTGTTTCTCCTCAGAAGCCTTGCAGTACTATTTAACTTCCAAAACTATGTCATGCATTATTTGAATAAAATAAACAGTATATTTTAAGGAAACTAAACAAAGGGGCTCCAGGTTTTTAAAGTTAAGGAAAATGTATCTTCAAAGAGATTTCCAAGATGGCTGTAAATACTAGAGCTCTGTTCTTTTTGTGGAGATTTTATGGCTAGAAAGCTCATAATAATATACCTCACATGGTACCCAACATATTTTGGTAAAATAAAATTGAAAGGGGAAAACATTCTATAAAATATGAGCATACCTGTTCTCATTGTGATAGACACAGCCACACATAGCAAGCACACAAGGGAAGAATAAAGTAGCACAGTAGTCTATGATTTATCTAGTCCTATGATAGTAACTACTAAAAATTAATTTTGGGAATTATTTGCTTTCTACTATTCCACGTAGGAATTATTTTTGGGCTTTGGGTATCCCTGTAACCTTCTTTGACCAGCAGGCAGTCATTTGCTTTCGGTTTACTTCTTTCATAGTTGCTCCATTGTTTTTTGTTTATCAGACACAGAGACTGAGTTAGCTGTCCCAGCAATCTCATTGTTGTTCTATTGGTTCAAGATAACCACCCCCGATCAAAGGATTCTTTTTAGACCTGTCTTTCCGGTTCTTCTATTTGATCTCAAAAACAGCTCTGTGTTATTTTTGCTAATGCTCTCTCCACTGGAGCTGATAATCAAGTAAACATATTTTTGGCTTGAACTTTGATAATTGCCGTATTTAATGATTTATTAAACATCGTTATGTTGAAGACACAGTGTTAAGTACTATGAAAAAATAGAAAAAATAGAGAGACACACACAGAGACAGAGACAAAGAGAAAAACAGAGAGAGAGAGACAGAGAGATACTGTCTTTAAGAAATGAGATTAGGAAAAGATAATAGATAGACATAACCAAAGGAAGAAAGACATAACCAGAAACACAAATTTTAAAAATTAAAGAGCAATCCAGAAGGCCCAGTATATGATGAAGTTCTGGAGAGTAAAAAAAAAAAAAAAAGAAAGAAAAAGAAAAGAAAAGAAAAAAGATCAAAGAAATAACACAAGAACATAACCCTGAGAAGATTCTAAAGCTTGTAATGGTGGAAATTTTATCGATAGTTTCACTGTCACTGTTTTAGCTGAAGTTTGATGGGACTTGAGAGAAGAAGTAAAAAGAGGATGTGGAGACAGAAAGGAAAAGAGAGGGAGTGTGGGGAGTGGGTTTTAGAACTATCTCTAGAAGCAGGGAGGAATTTACAAATAATATATGTAATGAATAGACAATAACGGTATCACTTCAATCCAACTGACAAGTGGATAAATAAGGATTTTTTAAAAAGAATTAGTGAAGCATAAACTTTTTTTAAAACAGGGGATTTTCTTTGCTTAAAAAGTATTTTTCCTGATGGTAGAATTAATGTACGTATGTGATAGAAAATTAAGAAAATTTAATAAAGTATAAGAGGAAAACAATAATCACAATTTTACCAACCCAAAATACCACTTTTAATATTTTAGTTACTCAGTATTTTTCTACACATATCAAAAAACACAACCTGGATTGTAACATACAAGCTATTGTATGATCTGATTATTTTGCTCATCTTATGAGCATTTCCAGGTGATTAATCACTCATTAATATCATCATTTTCATGTACATTATTTATTTTTCCAAAATATTTATTTTGGTCCCCATTTTTCATTATCATAAGCTTGTTTCATTACCATGAGCATAATTTTTTTTTTTTTTAAAGATTTTATTTATTTATGTGACAGAGAGACAGCCAGCGAGAGAGGGAACACAGCAGGGGGAGTGGGAGAGGAAGAAGCAGGCTCATAGCAGAGGAGCCCGATGTGGGACTCGATCCCGGTACGCCGGGATCACGCCCTGAGCCGAAGGCAGACGCTTTAACGACTGCGCTACCCAGGCGCCCCAACCATGAGCATAATTTTTGTACATAAATCTTTAATTTTCTAATTATAAGGAATAACATGTAAATTCTGAGTAGTGGCATTACTCGACAAAACATATTTGAAATTTTGAAATAAGCTTTTTTTGCTTCTAGTTTTTGATTCCCTCTTTAAAAAAATATCCAGGTAAGTGAGAAATGGCATCTTCTGAGAGAAATGGCATTGTCTGCAAATACCCCAATCAAGTAAACATCTGTATAAGATAATTACCTTGAAATAAATGTTTCAGTATTATTGGCTTTGGTATTCAAGTCGTTCATTAAAACTAAGTGTTGATCATGGTCCTTGTGGCCAACAAAGAGTAAAGTGAATTTTCACTAGCAACAGCAGAAAACAAATTTGAACTACACCTATGTATAATTATATTTTATATCTTGCCTGTAATTTGAGCTCATATTTGTGCAATGTACTCGCATATAGTGTAATTAACTATTCTGAGAGCTATGTAAATACTGCTCCACAATCAGGTGAAAGCATGAAATAAATGGTATGTTTGCAGAAAGATATTCACATGTTTATATATGTATTTTGAAGCTTGTTTCAAACAGTGGTGAGTTAATATTTCATTAAAAAGTGTGCTTTTGCGTGATGGTTCTTTTTGAGGTTAAGAAGTGATTATTCTAATGAGGCCTCAAAAAGGCAGATTCTGTCCACTCTGAAAGTACCTCCTGAGATGGAAGGAAAAGAGGAGGAGCCCACAGATTTAATCCAGAAAACCATCACTTTTGTTTCTACACTTGACTGAGTCCTTTCAAAACATGACCTCTACAGCTCAAGGCTTCGGTTACTCATAGTTAGGCAAGCATAAGGACCTGAAATGAGTACCTTTAAAATTCATGTACCAGCAAAGACAAGAACTTCATCCCAAGTTAGCAAATTTCAAAAGACATTTAGTGAGGGTGGGGAGTGAGGATGGGTTCACATTGCACCCACATGTCTGCAGAGCCTGTGAGTTGGAATTAATCATCTTTGGTCTGGCTCCGAGGAAATACGTTACTGTTGCTCAGTCTGGCTCCGAGGAAATACGTTACTGTTGCTCACATAAAAACAGCAAACGTAGAAGCACAATTTGTATTAACAACAGACCATTCTGACAGCTTGTGATCTCATAAACCTCTGCCGTGTCTGGGCTACAACAAACATCCTTGTGTGTTGCCTGCATTTCTGCCGCCTTCGGAACTTAATATTTAAGTGTATAAAATGTTGCATTTTCCAATGGCGCTTTTTTTTTTTTAATGAAACCAAGATAAAACATAAAAGCTCACATTTCAATGACGTTTTCCTACCAGCTACTGATTACAGCTGGTGTAAACCAAGCTATATTTTTATTTCTCCAGACAGAATTTCTTTGGAGCTGGCCGGCGTGTGCAGACAAGAAACCACTGTGAGGTTTTGGGCTGGGAAGGCTGTGAAGGACAAGAATCAAGCCATAGAGCTCAGGCCTGTCTCTGCAGGCCAGCACCACCTCCTGCTCCACGGCCTCCATGGAGCTGAGCTTCGGGAGGGTGGGTGTGGGGTGGGGCGGCCATGCGGGGAGACGCAAACAGCCCCTAGTGATGCAAGATCTGCCTGTACTACTTCCCAGCGCTTCTAATGCAGCCGCTTGGGGACACACGTCCAAGTACTAGCTAGAACCTGTTTGCACGTGAGAGCCCTGAAAGCAAATAATTGTCTGCAAAATCCCCAACTGTGATGCAAATGTCAGAATCCTGAGAGGACTGAGGCACGGCAGAGCAATTGGGAGTGAAAGGCTGGCTCCAGTGAGTTCACCCACGTTGGAGAAAAGGCAGTAGAACCGCACATTTCCCCAGTCCTTCCCCTAACACCCCAGATAAGGTGTTGAAGGAGCTCTGGCTGCGTGCTGGTCAGGATGACGGGAGTGAATGCTTGTCAATGAGGATTCACTCTCCAACTGGTTGCCACTCATTTTTACCCTAGGTCACTGAGAGCCCTACACCCCTAAACCAGGATGTCATGAAGACATGCAGTGGGAAAGAGGAGAAGTTATTTTGATCCAGCGCTAAGACCGATTCACCATCAACTTTTCCCGAAGGAGCTGCATGCACGGGGAAGGTTTTAGGGCACTCCCAAGTCATGATGTTGAAATAGCTTCTAACTGCTAGTTTAGCAACCGATGCTTAAACACTGAGTGGTCCTACAGAAAACTATCCTCTACTTCCTTCTGAAACTACAGAAAACTCTCCCACATTGAGCCATCAAGAACCCACGTTTCCCTTATTCACAGCTTAGTAAGATAGGCAGAGATCGTTCAGGGCCTTAAGAAACTGCTGCAGACATCGCCACGCCCTCTGGTCTCGCTACCACCCCGAGTCTCAGACTCTACGACCTGGGAGAGAAGCCCCAGAAAGAGCATCACGTTTGCCCCGTGACCTCTACGGCCTGCCTCTCTCGGAGTGAGAACTTGTCCTATTTTCTGGTTCCTTATCTGCTGGCAGGAATAAAAGAAGTTTAATTCCTAGGCCTTCAAACACCGGAAAGCCTATTGTCCCACCCTTTTCCATCTCTTAGAAGAAAGAGAAACCAAACCAAACCCAACCCAAAGCCAAGCCTGGCAGCGCCACGAGGCTGTACAGGCAGGATTCCGCACGCAGGTCCCGAAAGCCGGAGCGCGGAGCGCAGCCCCCGTCGCGGGTCTGAAAGGCGCCAGCGGCGGTGCTCGAAGGGCGCTGGCTTGCACACTCACCTGACCGTGGGACGGAAGCGCGGCGTACGCCAGCGGCTGCGTCATCACTCCCTTCTGCTTCATGAGAAGCATGCGCTTCTGCTCCTCGCTCAGGTGCGCCCTGGGCGCCGGGAGCTGCGGCGGCGGCGGCGGCGGCGGCTGCTGGGGCGGGGGGCGGCGGCGGGGGCGGCTGCTGCTGCTGCTGCTGGATGTAGGGCAGCAGGGCGTTTTTGTTGGGGTTGGCCATCGGGGGGGTCATCCTCTGACTCAAGTCTGCGTTAAAATGGGTCAGAGGCTTAGTGTTGCCGTACGTGAGGATGTTGTGCTGTTTGTTTAAGGAGTTGGTACCCAAGTTATTTGGCTGCTGATTGATCATATTCATGTGGTTCTGAGGGAGGTAGTTATTCATTGTCGTCTTCTGCAGGTTGTTGGCCATGGGAGGCACTATGGGGTTTTGGTTGTTAAAGGCTTGGGGGTACATCATTGGGCTATTTGGTTTTTCCGCAGCGAAAGCTGCTCCGTAGGGGCTGGACGGGGGCCCTAAGGGAGACCAGCTGGAAGTCTGGTTGGCGTGCTGCTGCTGCTGCTTCTGTTGCATGAGCTTGGCCCTTTGTTGCTGCTGCGCAGCCATCTGCTTGAGCTGCTCCGCTGGGGACATGTCGGAGCTGGCCACGGCCACCGGGCCCGACGCGGAGCCCGCCACGGTGACGGCCGCTGGATTAAGGAGATAACCGTTTCCAGGCCGAGGTGGGGCTTGGCCTGGAGTGTGGGCTTGGTTCGGAGTCTGAGGGGACTGGACAGCACAGTTTGCTGGTGAGCTGGCGGGGTTTGCAGCTGCGGGAGTGCTGGCGACCGTAGGTAAACTCGTGGCCGTGGACACGGTAGAAAAGGGAGGGCCAGAAGACGAGGGCCTCGCCTGCGGGGATCCCATGGAGACGTGTGCAAAAGGAGAGTGAGAGGGGTCGCTCTTCACACTTGCACTCTCCTGGGAGAGAGGGGTCTCTGTGGCCGGCTGTGAGAATTCGGGCTCCTTCTTCTCTTCAAAGTCTTCGTTGAACAGGTCCTGTATGTCATCTTCAGGAACCGTGTTGGCCAACTCATCGATTAATTCTTGCCACTCCTGGTCATTCAGGTTAATGTCTGAGAACAGCTTGTTCTGATTTGAAAGAGATGTTTCTGATGTGTCTATGCAAGTAGGGTCATCTAGAGGCTCTTGTTTGAGGTCCTTGCTCTGCAGGATGGTGAAGCTGTCCTCCAGGTCACTGCAACCGTTGACAGGAAGTTTGATCTCTGGAAGCCTACCATTCTTACTTAGGTCTTCTAGAAGCCCAGGAGTGTGAGTTCCACTATTCTGCAAGGGCAGTGAAGGCTTCAGGTCAAGTTGGTGAAGAGGAGAAGCTGAAGGCAGTGGCATGTTGATGGTGTCCATTCCTGTAGGAATGTCCTTTCGTATTCTCTTGCTTGTTGGAGAAAAACTCCCATCACAAGCACCATTCTGTTGGTCTCCATTAAGTGGTGATCGAGCTCCTTCCAACTTCCTTTTCACAGTCTCTTGGAGCTGGGAAAGAAACAGGAAAGAGGGTGAGTAAATCTCCAAGTCATCATTCCCTCTTTGAGCAAGGTGATTTGCAACTGCTGTGAAGTAACTTTTAAATGCTTTATCACACATGGGAAAGAAGTTCTAGGTCTAATTTCAAGAGTGGCCTGGCTTCAAATTCTGTGGGGAAAGGTTTTATCCAAAAGAAGAGCTCATAAGCTAAGAGAGAGAAAACAAAATAAAGATTGGAGGGTGGGGAACAAAAGAAAAAGAGAGAGTTAAAGGCAGTACGTCTCTTACAGCAGAGAATCATCCATTATTATTTTCCAAAGCAATGCAAAATGTGAGACTTGGCCCCAAATGTGTTATACTTGAGAAAGATGTTAATACCTATCTTAACTTTTTCTCACATCTTAACTGAAGACATCAAGGAATTAAATCAACAATATTTTAAAACGCACTAAAAATCCTCCAAGAATATGGAATTTCACATTTACTGAATAGCACAGAAATGAAGATTAATGGTTAACATAACCTACAACTTCCTATCAGTTCTTATTTACTAGACTGCCCAGCACCTTGTGATGGAGCAGCTTGCTCTGCTCTAAAAACATGCTTCCATTGCTTTCCATGCTATCACATTTTCCTGGATTTCCTTCTTTCTCTCCAGCTGCTCTTTCCCGGTGTCATACGTATTCTTCATTCTTTCTCCTAAATGATGGGATTCCTCATTGTTTGCTCATAAGCTTTTGTTCCTGCCCACTCTACATGCTTGCCTACCTGATCACATCCATTACAACAGCTTCAACCGTCTTCTCCAGGCTGATGACCCTGTTAACAACATACCCAGTCCAGTCTTCTCTGCGGAGTTACACCAACTCCAGTGTCCTCTTCCTAGATGTTTCATAGGCATCTAAAACTCAACATGTCTCATCACTGAGCTGGTAATCAAACACGATCATCACCCATGATCCCCATCTCAGTATTTACCCAGTTCTCTACTCAGTTATCTACTCACTTACCCAAACTGGAAACCTGAGCATTCCTTTCAAAATGTCTCATATCACCAACCACCAAGTCCTATGGATTCTACATCTAAAATATCCCTCTAATATGCCCACTCACCTCCAACCTCACTGCTACAATCCTAAGCCAGGATACCATTGTCTCTTGCTAAATTGTTGCAGTAGTCTTCTAACTGGTCTCTTTGCCTTCCCTCCATTCGTCCATCCATTACTCTTTCATCTGTTCTTTTATCCATTGCTTTGCTCTCCAACAATCTATTCTTGATACTGCCATATCTTTCAAGGAATACATTGCCTTTCCTGTTTATAACTCTGCAATGGTTTCCATTGCCTTTAGATTGAAATCCAATCTGAACCTACCTCACCTGGTTTCTGGTCATCATTCCAGCTCATCTTCTTGCTTCTCTGTTTAGTATCACCTCCCTCTCCCCTGCCAAAGGTTTTCTATCAATTCCCTTGAAAGTCTTTCAGTTTCTTAGATGTGCCAAGCTTCCTTCTACCTCCAGGGTGTTGTACATGTTGTTTTCTTTTCTTGGAACAACTTCTCTCCATCCCCTTCCTTACCCCTCCCCAAGGTTAACAGCTACCCATCCTCCAGCTTGTATTGTAGATTTCACTTCCTCTAGGAAATCTTCTTATATACCTTCCCCACCCTAACTACATTAGGTACCTTCTTTGACCCACCTATACTGGGTTGGATATCCTGGAATAAGTTTTTCCAGCAACCTCTACTTCCCCATTAGAGTTCCCACCGTACTTTGGGGCGATTGCTTGAGTGTCTGTTTTGTGAGCTCCAAGAAGGTAGGTACTCTGACTGAGTACTCTGGGTACCCTTGCGGCTGCGCCTAGTGCTCAGGTTCATTGTAGTACTTAATAAGGAACGGCAAATTGAATGATTAATTCTATTGTCTATTCACAGAAGCTGAAAGAGGTGAATTTTAATCAGAGCAGGAGGCAGCCCCATTGACCATAGGAATTCCTGACTTTTTTTTCTCTTTTTTGTGCCATGGGTTTGGCTTATTTATAGGAAAGATCATGTTTGCATAGATTGCTAGCAATTTAGTGCACAATCAAATAGAGGGCCCCAGTGTGCACGTCTGTGATGGATGAAGCCATGTGATGCTCCTTCAGCCCAGGCCAGCACCGTCCATCTGTAGCCCCAGCCTTTTGGGCAGATCCCTAAGGCCCCTACGAGAGAATGTTTTGCTCAAAAAGCTTCAGGTCAAAGCAGACCCAGACCTCCCAGGTAGGGACTTTGTGCATCAGGAGTGTGCGGGTTGTGGGGCTTTTGCTTTCCTGTTCTGTGGGAATTTTTGCCACTGGAACTTCAGTCCAATGGGAACTCTTACCCTGGAGAATGTGGAAAGTGTTGTGTCCACTGAACTGGACTTATCTGAGAAGTCCAGTTAAGAAAACTCTCGTTAACTCTATGGATTTATTAACTACAAACCTAATTCACCCATCTGCTCCCTTCATTTTTGCCAGAAAGGGCCAGTGTATGGGGTTCTGGTCAAAGAGCTCGGCACAGGGTAGGTACTGAGGAAATGCCTACTGAATGTCCAGAGGAAGACTAAGTCAGGTTAGAAGAGGGGGGGAGGGTTCAGTAACTTTACAGAGTGGAAGGCAGAAGGCAGGATGACACGGGGAGCAGAGAGGAGGCAGCGCGGTCCTCTACTTGGGCTCTCTCCTATTCCTGACAAAGGTGCAGGTGTCACCGAAGCAAGGGAAGAGAGGAACAGAACTCCCTCTGACCCCGCTCGTCAGCGCTCACACGTGGAGCTGCGAGGCTCTAGAGGAGCCCTATGTATAATAAAACCAATCTGCAGGTGATGTGGGGGATCCCAAGCAGTGCCACTTTATTGCTATTCTCTCATAAGTAGAGGATTCCATTTCAAAAGCAAACAGAAAAAGTCCTTGAGTAAAAATCCAGTCTAACCCTCGTTCCTAAATCTTATATTTTTAATCACAACACGAAACACTGTCTGCAGTCACTTGGTAGAAACCCCAGAATTGCTGAAAACAAGGGCCTCACTGGGACACACTGGAATTTGACTTCAAAGAAGATACTGGCTCAAGCCATCCTATGAGGTAGAAACTGCTAGAAAATCATGTCACTTATTGAACAGACCAGGAAACCGTGGTTCTGAACACAGGTGTGGCAGACACCTGACTGTAGCTCCAACACACAGCAGCAGGTCCAAGTATCACAGCTTCGGGGCCTAAAGAAGAGAAGACGGGGGGCCCCTGGCACCACCTGAAGCTATGTTAAAAAAAAAAAAAGTCATAAAAATGAACCTGACTTTATTCTAGAAAGTTCAGGTCCATGATTCTGTTCGAGGTCATGAAATAGATGGGGCAGGATGGGGAAATAAAGACAAATGGTCTGTTTGTTCCTCTGTAAAACAGTGGTGGCTGAGACCATGCTGAAGGACAGGTCTGGCTGGGAACCCCAAGTTTCACCCCTTCTCAGCTGACGGGGCCTACCTGGGTGAGGCAGTACTGAGCAGTAATACAGAAATAGGAACCCTGGCTCTGCTAGAATGCCTGGGGTCAAACCTCAGACTACCACCTCCCTCTCCCGCCCACCACCTAAGAGTTAATACATATAAATATTGTCTGGTACTTAATGCATGTTAGCTATGATCCCCTCCATTAGAAAGTGAGCTACATGCGGGAAGGGATTTTTCTGTTTTGTTCACTATTGGGTCCCCAGTAGCTCATAGTTGTTGGTCGATCATTATCTGTTGAATGAATGCATCCTGGGAAACTTATTTAACTTCTAAGCTTTGGCTTCCTTATCTGCAAAATGGGTTAATAACATCTAGCTCATAGGGTTACTGAGAGAACAAACTTAAATGCAATAATATGGGAGATACCCAGTAAGCCCCCACACTAAGCCTTAGCTATTATTATCTTTAAAATTCAGTAATACCAGTATAGTCACAACTGTGAGGTCGATTACTTTCTGGATCTTCAAGCTACGAATGGGCAGAATGATAATATTTTTGTTCCCTAGCTGGCAAAATCCACGTTTTCCAAGGACCTGGTGTAGCTTTTTTAATATGAGCAACAAAAATCAAGTTTGCAATTCAAGCCCAAGTCCAAGTGCTAATGCATTCGTGCCCTAGACTGTAGAGCGGCACTAGATTGTTGAGGTTCAAATTGAATGCATTTTCAGCATGTGACCTGAATGGAGATGCTGAGTATTTCCTTTTCCTTGAGGGCCTCAAGTTCTCCACTGCTGGCCCCTTTAACCAGTCTCTTGACATATAGCATTTGGGAATATAAGAAAGACATCACTGAATATGCTACGTTGTGGTTTTATGTGTTGTTTAGTTGTGTCCAAAATAGTTAGAACAATCTTCGCATCCCTACTGTCTGTCTCATCACCCTTTGCTACAGGGGAAGGTGGTCTGTGAGTCTAATTCTGTTATGTCCCTCTTGGGAAACAGAAGGAAAATAGGCAGGAAGAAGGAGAACCTGTGAGTTGAGAAGGCTGTGGAGCTCGCAAGTGCTCTGCTCAGTGAGCAGGAGGATGGCTGACTGAATAGAAGGGTAGCCTTGGGACCCCCTGCCACCCAAGGACTCAGGTAAGAGTCTCATTCCAAATGGCTTCATCTTGCGGAAGTCCCTGGCCCTTCTGCCTTACGAAGCTGGAAGCTTCTTAGTATGATTTGTGCCCTTGTGGAAGAATCACAGAAAGTCTTTACTGAGCCTCAGCTTCCTTGTTCCTGTATTACTATTATTACATATAAATGTTTTCTCCCATTAAGGGAGGCTGTGGTGCCAGGAGCTGAAGTGCGCTGTTCATCCCATGCCTATGACAATATGGGCCGCTATCACTTGTCAATTACTCTGAAGGAAACAATTCCTCCTCCAGGATGGCTTCAGCACAAGTCTCTCATCTCCAGTGTGGCTTGATAGCGTGGGTTTCTGTGAAACCGTGATGTGCGTGTATGTGTAAGAGAGAGAGAGAAAGAGAGAGACAGACAGACAGACGGGGGTGGGGGGGATGGGGGTAGGGAGAGAGAGGAACTGAGAGACACAGAAAGAAATTAAGGGGTGGAGAGAGACAGAATGGTTTGGGGGGGTGATATGACACTCACACCAGTAGTAAGAAGAATAGCTTTGCCTTTGGGGTTATAAAGCACTTTCACACAGGATCATATTTTATCCTCATATAAAACCTTTGGGGCAGGTCATGTGCTGGTCTTACGGCTCTACGGGGAAAAGGTCAGTGTTTTGGAGAAGGTGGAATGGGGAGGGGTAGATGACACCCATCGCAGGGATGAGGAACAAAGCTAAGATTACCAGGCCTCTGCTGGCACGGAGGGGCTTCTTAGAGGTCCCCCGGGCCAGCACATCCACGAAAAAGAGATTCTTCCTTTCGGCTTTTAGCAGTGCTAGTAAGTTAAAAAACAAAACAAAACAAAAACCTCATATTGCCTTGTCCCTAATTTTGCATGAAATTGGGCAGGGTCATGGAGCCTGGGAATAAAGAAGACGATACTACTATTAATAATATAGCCTTTAAGATGAAAGCCATCGGGGTAAGCCATCAGATTCCTTGTCTCCCACGCCTAATGCTCGTAAAAAGTAGGGTTTATTATAACTATCTTATGGAGAAGGAACTCCAGGCATAGTGAGATTAAGCAAGATTACAAAACGACAGAGCTGGGGCAGGGAGAAGGGGGAGGGGCTCAATCCAGGTTCAAATTCAGACTCAGGTCTGACTGCAGAGCCACACCACACCCGCCCCCGGGATGGAAAGCCTGGCTGTGCCTTCATCACTGGCGCTGGACTCTGATGCTGATTGTCAGAATGTTCTCTCAGACTGTTTTCAGGAATCATCCCCGATTCTATCCTCTCCTCACCACCCACACCCAATTAAACCTCAAGAACTATCTGTTCTTATCATCTATGAATTTTATTTTCATCTTCCACCCCCAATGCCACTGCATCCGTTCAGATCATCAACACTTCTCTCGTGATTTCTGCAGCAGCTCCTGAACGACTCTCTCTGCCCCAGTCTTCCTCGCTCCCCTCCAAACCTGTTCTCTGCACTCTGCCTGTAATTTGCTTTATAAAGTGTGAACCTGGCTGTGCCCATTCCTCACCTGCAGCTTTTCTGTCTTCAGCATCACCTAAATCCCGCACAGAGGCCCTCCGCAACTCGAGCCTCACCTCTGCTTACTCACCTCTCCTGTCTTAGCTATCACCTCTAGACTTCTTCCCTTCCACCTGTCCCCCCACGCCACCAATCAACTCTAAACCTTTGGCTACACGTAATTATCTGCAGTTCTCAGGACATATGGTGTTTATTCTCTGTCTTCTGGGCCTTTGCATTGGTTATATATCCTCTTATCCAACTTCTTCATCTGACCAATTCTATTTGTCCTTCACAATTCAATTTAGACATTACCTTCTCTACGGTCACTCTCGACAGCCCCTCGCACAAGTCCTGATCCTGGAGGCCGTCCATGTGCTCCCATGGCATTCTCATACACGTCATCCTGTAACTGCTTTCCTGTTTCTTCGTGGGACTGTACATACAAAGGACTGCTAAGGCCATCTCTCAAATGACTACACTGCATTTATGGGATTATCCTCCAAACTAGGCACTTGAACATGTTGGCCTGCCTAGCATTTTCATGACAATTGAGTAAACGTCCAATTTATTTTGGTTCTTTAAAGACGCTGGAAATGGCTTGTGAACTGTCCCCTCCTCAATATTTTTGAGGACTCTTAAGGATTCAGGGAATCTATGTAGAGAACCAGCAAAGAGCACAGGAAGGGAATCATGCAAAGGGAAACTGAAACCAAAACCAAGAGACTTCACGTGCCACTACCAAGGTCAGATGTTTTGACAAGTGTGTCAGCTCAAAACACTGGATATTTTCGTAGCTGAATTTTTTGAATTTCCATACAAAGGCTTTAAGTGGTTTTCACTCACCAACCAACAGCGTGAGTGAACTTTCTTCACCATATTAGAAATACGACCATTTCCCAGGACTTGAAGATGAACTGGAATTTCGGTTTGCGAGGCTCAAAGAGAACACTTTGATCTGCTCCAATCAAACCAGGAGATGATTCACTGTATCAGTTTTCATACGGTCAGTCTCTTCTCATTCTACCAGTAGATAATAAGCTTATGAACACATGGATACATGTGAAGAGTGACCCAGAATATTCATGTGTTAGATATTTTAATTATTAGAGTATGAATGGTATGCAGAAACACCTCCGGAACTGTCTTCCAGATTTAAGCACCCTTAGAAAGGATCTTTGGAGGTTTATTTAGAGGTTCAATTTTCTAGACCATTCATTATCCAACTCTAAAGTGACCTGGGGAGCTGTTAAAAATGCAGGTTTCTTAGTCCCGTTTCCACAGTTTCTGATTAGTAGCTCAAGGTGGGACCCAGCGTGGGACATGGGTTGGAGGCACCGGTATCTAAAGAAATAAAGAAAAAAACAAAACCCTCGATTCCTCTGAGGTAATTGGTGCAGGATCCCTAGTTTTTAGGAATTCTGATCCAGAATAAGAATTCTGTTGGAGTTCTGACATTCTGAAGTTGTTGGTGTGATTTAAAAAAAAATACACATACACACACAAACCCAATGTCCATATAAAGTGTTCCCGAGTTAATTGGTGATACTCTGGGACAGCTCACAAACAGGACTAAGAAACAACACTCTAGACTGTTTAGTTCAAACCTCAGAGGATCTTGGATTCTACAAGACTTCTCATGAAAATGTTTATTTTTTTTTACATTTTAGGTTTCTCTGAGCAAAGTAATATCCGAGACCATTTTCTCCCTCCACATTATATACTTCCCTTCAGTTTCATTCAAACGAACAGAGGGCGCGCTGTGCACCCATGTGCTGGGCGCTGAGGGGTGGGCTCGGTCCTAAGAACAAAGACCACACCCGAAAATAAATGCGTGTCAGACATGTATGGACAAAAGTTGAGGACTTTTTTCTTAAGGAGATCTATGTGACGGGCAGAGCAACACAAAAAGAAAAAGAGAAATCTTATCACAACTCCTGAAGTCCTCCTCGTCAGCCTTATACACTCCTAACATTATTTTAGAAAGAAAACAACTTTACTACATAATAAAAGTCATATGAAAAATACACACACACACACACACACACACACTTTTCCTGAGAGCCAAGAGGTAAAAACCTCGACTTGTGACCATCCCAGGACGCAGCTTCTCTGGACCCGATCAGTGGGAAATGTTGGGTCTCTGGGCGGAATGTCAGCCATGGGCAGTTAGAAATCCCCATTCTGAAACGCCCAGGAGGAAAAGGATCATCTTTAAAGGGTCTTCACCCTCCTGGTGGTTATCTGTAACCTCAGCCACAGAAGACCACGGGAACGCTGGGGCACTGCTCAGCCCCCAGCTCAAGGGAACAGGGACATTCAGAACATTCTGGGGGACTTTGAGGTTATTTTTAGGAATGACCATGATCTTTTTCCTTTCTCCTGTGAGTCAGATTTAAAACTCTATTTCCAAGGAGCCTTAGGTATACACAAGAGTGATCCTGCCTCTCTTCAGTGTTTGAAACACGGATGCTCACCCAATTCCAGCTGTGAGGTGCCAGACTACAGAACTTTTTAAAAGCAATTTGTGTGTCTGTGGCTGGATATTTATGTATGCTTTTATCCTTCAGTTCTTCTTTTTTTTTAAAAGATTTTATTTATTTATTTGAGAGAGGGAGAGAAGGAGCAGGGAGGGGGAGGGGCAGAGGGAGAGGGAGAAGCAGACTCCCCGCAGAGCAGGGAGCCTGACATGGGGCTTGATCCCAGGACCCTGGGATCATGACCTGAGCCAAGGACAGCCGCTTAACTGTGAGCCACCCAGGCGCCCCCTATCCTTTAGCTATTCTTAAATGTGTAATAAGCACCAACTGAATATACACCATATTGAGAGTGGATCATAAAACAGCAGCAGCAGTGGCAGTCAGGCCCTTGACATTTAGAAACACTAAGTCCCAAGATCTCAAATCTCCATACTTCCAAATACATAAATGTTCATACAGGCTCTTGGCTTTCTCTCAATTGAATGAATAAATTCTATTTTCATCACAAGTCACACGAATCCTGTGTACTTTTTATATCTGAATTTATAACATTTTTCACAAGCTTCATACATGTAGTTCAAATTGGTGCTTCAACGATTATTAACTACTCGTTAAAAGCTGAGACTGTTATCTCTGCAAATGCCAAGGTTATATGATTTTCAAATCTCCTCACATAGCTTTTGGTAGAAAGCTCTAAACTTTTTTTTAAAAAAGATTTTATTTATTTATTTGAGAGAGGGAGAGAAGAAGCAGGGAGGGGAAGGGGCAGAGGGAGAAGCGGGTTCCCCGCTGAGCAGGGAGCCTGACATGGGGCTTGATCCCAGGACTCTGGGACCGTGACCTGAGCTGAATGCAGATGCTTAACTGACTGAGCCACCCAGGCACCCCGAAAGCTCTAAACTTCTAAGTTTTTACCAAAGCATCTGATTCACTGCCTACTAAATGTTTCAAGATATCCCTGTCATCTAATATTCTAACTGGCTGAGAGCTTACCCTGCACCAGGCATGAAGCTACGCGCTTCACATGTATTACCCTGATGAATCCTCACAACAGCTCTGTGACAGACGAGCAACAGGCTCAGAGAGGACAGTGATTTGTTGCAGGGCACACAGCAGCGCCCCTTCTCAGCTGCTCTGCTACTCTGCGTCCGATGACTCCTGTCCTGATTCAACAGGAGCAAACCTTGCTGAGAAATTCTGGGAAAGGGCTTTAGACACCCGTGTCGTGACGGTCTAAGGAGGCTGTGTTCATGTCTCCCCGTCAGACCTGCCTGATTTGCAGAAAAGCGTCGTGCTCCTCTCCGAGGGAAGATGTTCCTCTGCAAATTTAGCATGTGTTTGAGAAGTGATGAGAGCCGCAGCCCTGAAAACTTCGGGAGGGAGCAAATGTGCACATCCCAGTGGCAGCTTCCTGTACTCGGTAGCGCTCTGTCAGAAGAGCTCCTCCGAGATCTGTGGTTGCCATCCGAATTCCGCAGTCTGAACCCCGGACGGCTCTGCCTTTTCATGTACAGAAGCACACGCACACGTATTACATTACATTTATTTTTAAGGACAAGAAACAATTTTCTTAGGAATGTCTCTGCTGTCTCTTACTAGAAGTCATGCATATGTTATGTATTCAAACACGCCAGTAGGCGCGACCTCGTCTTACAATCTGAAATTCCTAATGGGATTTTATTTAGAGCTGTAAAGAAATGACTGTGAAGGAGGTTGGTGAGGAAGAAGGAAAAACCATAGGGAGGAAGAGGGCAAATGAAAAGATCAGATCTCATCTGCATCATCCACAGCTGGAGACTTACGCCAACAACACAGACCCAAGACCGGGCATGTTCGGACTAAGCACATGAGACTTTGATTTGTTTATTCTCTGGGAGGAGGAAGGCGGGAAGGAGAAATACTTCTGGGAGGCTCCGTACTTTTCTCTCCCTTGTGTAAAAATCAAGAATATTTTTATTGCACTGTTTACTCAAAATGTCCCTTCTTTGCAACGAGAAATTCTCATTTTAGTCTTTAGTCCCTTCCAGGAGACCGGTTTCCTCGGTGGCGCGCAAGTCCTGCACCCAGCCTGGGGGACACAAATAGCCCGCAGCACCCAGACCTGCCACTGCTTTCCAGTACCATCCCGGCGCGTGTTTATCTCCCTTTGGAAAACAGAAGTATTGAAATAAGATCTCCCAGTCTATAAAAAGCCTCTTGCCTCCCTCAAAGAGGTCAGACGTTGCTCTTTCTGGTGAGGGGTAGTTGGCCTAAAGCACAGCACCGAGCTACCCCCCTGGAAGAGAATTCTCGACTTCTCCCACCCACACCCCCTCCATCTCAGCCAGTGAGCCAACAGGACGTTATTCTTATTTCCACACAGTGTCTGACTCCCAGACCTCCATTCCACAGCAGGATTTTACTCCAAAGCTGAAAGCTAAGGGACCTGCCTTCCTTCCCCAGCAAGGGGATGACCATTATTTACATGTCTTTAGAGTAACTTTGTTCACGAACGGGAGACAAGGCAGAACAAGAGAATTTTTCTTTCCAGGATGCATCACCCGTGGGTGAAGATGTCCACGTGTACACGGGCACATTCTCGCATTCGGGTAAATATAGGTGTGATTTAACCGGCTCTGAAAATGCTCAGCCGGGCAGCGAGCGGCATGCACAGCATCGCGCTCCGTCCATAAACAGCCGAGCTCGGGAGGCTGGCGCCGGGGCTTTCATCTGTGGGGAGAAGCTGCGCGGCTTCATCCCACCAGCTGAAATTCATTTTTCAAAAGAAATTAGACCAAGGTACTGTTGTTATAGCAACAGTCAGAGTCACTTACGCAGCCTCTTCCCCACAACCTCACTCTGACTTCTGTGGGGAGCAATTTCAATTATGTACAGGGGGTGACCGAGGCCGAGCCCGGGGGGACGTTTTCTTAGTCCTTTAAGGGGTAGAAGCGTAAATCCTCTATGTCCACTCTGAAGCCCAAAGACAAGACCTGACTGTGTTCCACGGAATTCTCCCCATCCTGAAAGTTGATGAACAGTGAAGATCAGAGAAAAACCTTCAGTCCCCATGTTTTCATCTGTTGGGGAGGAACCGGACATGTAACCACCACATTTCCTGGGGTTAACCAAGTACCGGCCATTTTGGAATGGGGACTTCCAGGAAGGATGGCAATGTTGGCAATCACCATCAGATCCTCAAGTGTTTTTATTACTGTAGTCCCCTGGGATTTTACTCTCTTCTTGGGGATGTGGGTTTCCCCGTATTTCCAATCACCCACTCCAACCCCTGAAAACAACAATCAACTCCAAATGCCCCTTTATTGATGAAAATGTACACCTATTACAGAACCTCTCTGGCAAATAACTCTCCAAAGGAGCCAGCACTGTGTAGTCTACATTCACCTCAGGGACACCCCAAGTGGCCAACGTCTATGAAGCCAGTGCTCATGACTAATGTTATGAGCTGAATTGTGCCCTCCCCAAACTCATATGTTGAAGCTCTAACCCCAGTACACTTCAGAATGTGACTGTATCTGTAGATAGGGTCTTTAAAGAGGTAATTAAGTTAGGGGCACCTGGGTGGCTCCATCAGTGGAATATGGGACTCTAGATTTGGCTCAGGTCGTGATCCTGTGGGATGGAGCCCTGCGTCCGGTTCTATGCTCAGCAGGGGGTCTGCTTGAGGATTCTCTCCCCCTTCGCTCCACCCCACCTCTCTAAATTAAATAAATAAATCTTTTAAAAAATGGCGGTAATTAGGTTAAAATGTGTTCATTAGGGTAGTCCCTAACCCAATCTAACTTGTGTCCTTATAGGAAGAAGAAATTAGGACAAGGATACACACAGAAGGAAGACCATGTGAAGCCACACAAAAAAGACAGCCATCTACAAGCCAAGGAGAGAGGCCTTAGGGAAACCAACCCTGCTGACGGCTTGATGTTGGACTTGCAGCTTCCAGACCTGGTGAGGAAACACAGATCTATTGTTCAGCCACCCAGTGTGTGTGCTACTTTGTTACCGCAGTCCTAACAAGCTAGTACAACGAATAGTCTGGTTTAAACCTATCCCTATCCTCTCCGCATCTTTCGTAGGTTGGGCACTCAATAACTATCTTGCACAAATTTGTTGATGCTTTGATTGAACCGATGGAGCACCTACTGTGTGTCAGGTTTTGTATCAGGCACTAGGACCCACTAGTGGACAAGATTTGGTGTCTGACCTCAAGAGCTTTCTGAGTGGAGGGGAAAGAAAAGCAGAGGAACCAGATCAAGGTCATCTGTAGTGGGCACCAGTGCTATGGAAGCCCGAAGGGGGGGGCACCCTCCAATCGTGGAGGGACTGAAATGGAAACTGAGACTTTGGACTCACCATGTGGTAAGAAGCTAGAGGAGAAAGAACGTGTGGCTTCTAAGTGAAACCTCAAATACTTGTGCCTGGCTTGAGCCAGAGTACAAAGGGAAGAGCTAAGAAGCGAGGCTGGGGAAGTAAGAGCCAAATAGATCAGGAAGGGCTTGTCTGCCATATTATGAAGTCTGTACTTCATCCAGAAGGCTTTAGGAGACACTGGTATAAAAATGGTCCCTTGTAATGTGAACTTCAGATTTCATGGTGATAGAAGTTGGATACAAAAGGTAAAATCTTTGAAGTGATTTGTTTGCTGGGTCTGCCATAACACAATACCACAGACTGGGTGTCTTGACTCATTTTCTCACAGTTCTGGAGGCTGGAAGTCCAAAATCAAGGTGTGTTGACAGGTCTGGTTTCTGCTGAGGCCTTTCTTCTTGGCTTGCAGATGGCCACCATATCACTGTGTCCTCACATGGTCTCTCCTCTGTGGTGTGCATGTCTGGGGTCTTTTTGTGTGTCCAAATTTTCTGAGACACCGGTTATGTTGGACTAAAGCCCACTCTGATGGCCTCATTTTAACTTCATCACCTCTTAAAAGGTCCAATCTCCAAAGACCACCACATTCTGAGCTACTGGGGGTTAGGGCTTCCACATGTGAATTTTGGGGGAAGGCTCAATTCAATATCATTCCTGTACAGTTGACCACGCAAATGGTTAAAGCTATCCTTAACTTATAAAATTAATCTGACACAGATCTGGTCTTGAGGCAAGTAGTTTGACAACTGCTATTTGGTCCAGTGTTTAACAACTTATTTTTTAAAAAAGAGTTTGTCTCCCAATTTTAACGCCCAATTCAAAAGACACTTCACATTTACCCCTTAACTACTGGCCAAAAAGTGTGGAGAGCCGGCTCTAAGCAAAACCTCAATGCAGGCAGAAGGGATGGGCCATTATTTAGGAAATGCCAAGTAATGGCCAATCCCTGAGGCTTAGTATAAATGTTACTTTACATGGATAGCCCACCCCAGCTCAGAGAGTCACAGAGAAGGAAAGCCGAGGCACAGAGACTAGGGCCACAGTGTAATTCAGAGGAAGAACAAGGAATGAGAGTCAGGATTCGCTGCCACAGCCCCATGCCCCATGCAATCAATTACTTTGCCTGTAACAGGTTCAGAGTTTGTCAACTTTCTGTTCCAATTGTGGTGCGTTGTCAATGGACTGTAACAGCGCGGAGTCAAAAAGTATGTATTTCAATGGTTTTATCTTTCTTACCTAGCCATCCAGATATTATTTATGCAGCTTCCATTATAATGCTCCAGTTAGGTTTGCATAATATTTTCTGTAAGTGCCTACTTTTGCATGGTTGTGAGCTCTCTAAAACTCCCCTGGGACAGAATTTTTTTCACCTTGGTCTCAGTTCTGAAGCAAAATTTTTTGTAACAACAAATGACGACTTTAGGGATATTTTTGAAGTTACCTGACTGTAAAAAAAAAAAAAAAAAAGGTGGGGGAGGATTTTTACTGCAATGAATATTTTGTTGCCTTTGGTCCCATCGAACACCACAAATCAAAAAGAGCTGAACATGAAAGCATCAAGCAAGGCAATGTAATAGAGTTCACTGAAGACGGCCCACACTGCCAGATTTAACTAAATGAGGTCTGCATTCACATGCTTATCAGTATTTAAAAATACCCTGAGTGTACACAACAGAAAATGTCAGGAACTTGAAAAGCAAAAATATGCATGTGGCTCTTCCCAGATCTCACTAAAACACAGCAACTAAACAAACTTAAGGATGTGATCAGGCTGCAGTTACTTAACCTCTCCGGGCCTCTGCTTCCTCAATTATAAAATGAGAGGGCTGGACTGCCCGATCTCCAAAGCTTGTTCCAGCCTAACAGAGTCTCTAGTTGGATTCTGGGTTCAAATCAGTGAGTCACTTTCAAAAATCACTCTGGAAGGCACTGCTAACTCAGACGGGCAGCTGAACTTTGGCAGGTAGTTGCCAAGTAACCAAAATTCTCATTTTAAGTCAGAGAGCAAGAATTCATTCAATTCTTCTGCACAGGTTTCTTGGCTTTAGGAAATTTGAAAAAAAAAATGGACTTAAATCCTAATCACAATTATCTTCAAAACAAAACAAAAGTGTGTAAATCACACGGTTCATTTAAAAGGATTCTTCATTTATTGATGGTCAGCTTGGTGTCAGGTGCTGAGCTGAATACAGAGAACGTGAAAGACGCACAAGACCCCTGCTTTCAAAGAAATTCACAACCTGTTGCCCATTTTCATTGGGTTCCTAAGCGTCTACTGGAAAACGCTCCCATGATGTACAACACTTGTCAAACATAGCCAACAGCCACGTTCCTATTCTGGTGACCGCAGTTTGGTTAACTTCTAGAACCGTGTGTGGCTCTCCTCCACCTCCACCATGAAGAATCTGAGTAAATGGCCTGAAATGACATGAAGAGCCTGAATGTGCCAGTCTGGGTCATTAGATACTGGACCAGGTTACAAGTAGGAGCTCTCTACCTTTCCTGGGTATCCACTACCACTTATATCACCTAGAAGAGGCAGCCGGGTGTGGGCTTAATCTTAGGCTTCGGTTCAGGGGCCCTGGGTCCTAGAAACACTTCTCTCACGACTAAGCTGTGTGTTTTGTGGAAGTCAGTTGAATATTTGTACGTTCATTTTTTCATTTTTGCCAGGACAAAATAATCTCTACGATTCCTTCTAAATTGAGCAGCCAGGAATTTTTCTCTCTAGTTAATTGGAATATACTTGGAAGGTGAACCAACTGACATTTTAAGGTTCCTCTTAACCTGTGGTTTCTTTCTAAAATACGTAACGAATTCCTAAATTTGAGAGAATGAGAAAGTTTGTGTCTGTTGCTGTTTCTACGCATTATGTAGCAAAACCTGATGAATTCAGTTCCTGATAATTTTGCCTTTAGCTGTAACTTGGCTAAGGGCCAACCTGATATGTAGTCTTACGTATGAAAAAAGAGCTTACTATGTAAAAGAATAGGTATAGTAAAGATCATAAGGGGAATAGTAGGAATGCTTAACCGACTTAAGGGAGAAATGGGTCTCAAGGAGTCAAGCACCCGAGAGACTCAAATTTAAATAAACAATTGATACATGCATTATGAACTCTTCTCACATATTAATTAAAGGAGTTCCCCAAGGATGTTTATTTACTAAGTTTTATAGTCTAGTTTGAATTGCAGTTGTTACTTTTAAATATACGCACGTAGTATGTATTTACCACTACACTTCAGTACAGATTTTTCTCAATTCAGGCAGCTGTTTGCCCAAATTAGTTTAAATTAGGGAGAGTCTATTGTATTCATAAACTCTTCATCTAAATGGCAGAAATGACGACTATAAAATTTGTCTTAGGTTTGTTGGAACTCTGCGGCTTAACTTCTTGTCTGAGATTTGTAAAGAATGAACATGGAATGATTAATGGCCATTACTGATTTCTTACAGCTGTAACTTATCAGAATATGTATACTCTAATACTGTACCCATGGTAATTATCTCATTACTATGAAGTGTCACAGAAATGCATTATGCGAAGTATGCGTTGAATCACATTTAGCAATTTCTTTTTATGTTTAAATCCAGAAGCTTAGTGTTCTCTAATAGTGGGAGCTTTGCATGGGAGTTGGGGGCTTTACAAGAGAGTTGGGGCTTAGCATGGGAGTCATGCACGGGAGCTGGAGTTCCTTGACAGAAGTATAACAAGCTTTGTGACTCTGATCACTCTTTTTAAACTTTTCTGCACCTCAGTTCCTAATTTGAAAATGGGCATATTCACGTGTGACCCCTCCTATACCTCATGGAAAGGATTAAGCAGATTAAGTCTATAAAACAGCTGGTCACCAGGAGGAAAGGCATTAAGGAAATTACTCAGCATACTGTAGTGGTGACTTCTCTAACTGCATGAATATTTAATGAACAGGTACACATAATACTTGACATTTCTACAGAGCTTTTCAGGCAAGCATCTTAACATCACTTAAAGGAATGCATGGCAACAATTATCAGACATCTGGGAAGCATCAGCTCATTGGCCAGAGACGGTAGAGACACGGGACCTTTGTTTTTAACATCATAGTGTTCAAGACTAGGGTTATATTCAAATACAGTTATCTCACAAATCTGAAGATATGGCCTTAGAAATAAAGCAATGTTTATTTGAGAGCCATCCAGCCAGACATAGGAGGTGACCTAAAAACACAGGTGCAAAACCCCTCTAAGAAGTGAGCACATAGTTGAGATGGGCCCTGTTAATTGAATGAGAGAAATCAGCAAAGAAACAAAGAAACAGTATTAGTGAGAGATCAAAATAAAACATCATCAGGAGAGTAGGAACAACAACAAAAAAAAAAAAATTAAAAAAAGAAAAAAGAATTTGTGGTCAGATTTGTAATGTCAGTTGCAGTTTGAAATGAGAACTAAGAGACCATTAGATTAGTATCAGAGTAATTCACTGGGAATCTAAGAGAGGGTTCTGCTAGGATATCCAACAGCATCAATATCATCTGGGAACTTGCTGAAATGCAAATTCTTGGCCAGTTCCCTAGACTTCCTGAACCAGAAACTCCGATCATGGAGCCCGAACTCTGTGTTTTAACAAGCCCTCAAAGTGATTCTCATGAGTTTGAGAATCCTTGTTCAAGACAAGTGCTGCCTGTCCAACAGAACTTACCGAGATGATGGGGCTGTTCCGTATCTACACCGTTTGATAGTTAGCATCTAGCTGCATGTGGCCGTTGAGCACTTGAAATGTGGCCAGCGCTCCTGAGGAACCTAAGTTTCGTTAATTTTAATTAAGTTTAATATAGTTACGTTCAACAAGTGGCTATTCCACTGGACGGCAAAGTTCTAGAATGACGCTGTAAATGAATGCCAGGTTTTTGATCAGTAAAAAAAGCAAATGGTGAGGAATGGAGATGCTGAGCGTGACTCTTCTGTGTGAGAAATCTTGTTTGGAAAAGCAAGAGGAAAAAAGGCATCATGGCTGGTATGTCAGGAGGTGAAGCAAAAGTTTCTTTTCAGGAAAAGGAAGTCTTGAGTGTGTTTGAATGTGAAGAGAAATCAGAGATCGGGAGAGGGTGGTCCTAAGGAAACAGGGGCAAATGAAAAATTGTGATGGAGAGGTCTAACTGTGGTAAAATATCCATAATATACAATTTACCATCTTAACCATAAAGTGTACAATTTAGTGATTTTAAGTACATCCACGCTGCTGTGCAACCGTCTCCACCACCCATCCCCCAAATACTTTCCATCTTGCGAAATTGAAACTCTATGCCCATTAAACAACAACTCTCTACTCCCCCCTTCCCTCAGGCCTGGGCACCCAACATTCCACTTTCTGCCTCTACGAATTTAAAGAGTTTATTTATTTATTTTTATTTGAGAGAGAGCGAGAGAGAGAGCGTGCGCATTCACATGGGGGGGGAGGGGCAGAGAGAGAGGGAGAGAGAGAATCCCAAGCAAACTCCCCACTGAGCACAGAGCCCAACATGGGGCTCAATCTCATGACCCCAAGATCATGACCAGAGCTGAAACCAAGACTTGGGCACTTAACCGACTGAGCCACCCAGGCGCCCCTCTGCCTCTATGAATTGAACTACTCATGTAAGTGGATAACTCATGTAAGTGGAGTCATACAGTATTTGTCTTTTTGTGACTGGAATATTTCATTTGGTATAATATCCTCCAGGTTTATCCACGTTGTAGCATGTATTAGAATTTCCTTTCTTTTTAAGGCTGAATACTATTCCTTTATATGTGTAGAGCACTCATGCATCTATGGACATTTCGGTTGCTTCCACCTTTAGTTAATTGTGAATAGATTGTGCTGCAATGAACATGGGCTTACAAACATATCGAGGCCTTGCTTTCAATTCCTCTAGGTATATACCCAGAAGTGGAATTGCAGGATCATGTGGTAGTTCTAGTTTTCATTTTTTGTGGAACCTCCATACTGTTTCCCGTGGTGGCTGAACCATTTTACATTCCTATCAAGATATTTGTTTCTGAGACAATGAAGAATGGAACATCAGCACCATCAAAAGAATGATTTAAAGACAAATGCGGGGAATTGGTATGTTGAAATGCAACTGTGTGTGTGTTGAGGGGGGTGGACAAGGCAGCTTAGCTCTAGAAGTTTCGATTTTCTCACTTATGTTGATGCAAGGACCTCACCTCCAAGAAAGAACACTGCTGAGGAGGAAAAACTCAGGGCTTGAGGAGAAAGCAAATGAAAGTTTTGTAGAGTTGGTCCACTATAAGAGAAGAACAGGGAAGCTCTCTGAGGGCTCTCAAGCAGAAGTATATACATATAGTGTAGAAGTATGTTATAGGATTGAATTGTTTCCCCCCAAAAAAGCCATGCTGAAGTCCTAACCGCAGGACCTCAGAAAGTGACTTCATTTGGAAGCAGAGTCACCACAGGTGTAATTGGTTAAGATGAAATCATCCTGGAGTAGAGTGGGCTCCCGATTCAACATGAGCGTGGTCATTCTTGTAAGAACATGGCCATGAGAAGACATGGAGACATAGAGAGAACGCCATGGGATAGCCGAAGCAGAAATTGGAGTTATGCAGCTATAAGCCAAGGAATGCTAAAGAATGCTGGCAAACCACGAGAAGCTAGGAAGAGGCAATGAAGGATTCCACGCAGAGTCTGAGGGAGCGTGGCTCTGCTGACACCTTGATTTCAGACTTCCAGCCGCCAGGACTGTGAGACAATAAATTTCTGTTGCTTTAAGCCACCTGGTTGGTAGTACTATGTTATGGCAGCCCTAGGAACTGATACAGCTGCAGAGTATGTATCTGTAATAGGCCAAGGCCATCCCATGCCAAGGCCAAAATGAGTATTTCCAAATTACTGGGCATCCCACCTATGAACAATATGCTTTCTGACACACTGTGATAATACAGGTGATAAGTCAATGTCATATATATTTTGAATCATAGTCTTTACTAAAAGATTCTCTGTCTTTGACGGGAACAAATGGGGTGTGCATATAAACACACTAAATTGTATGCTTCTAAGCACCAAGATGGGAAAGAAATGTCAGTATCTCAGGGCAGAAGCGCTGTCATTACTTGGAACTTCTTCCGGATCTTACTTCACTTGCATCTGGCCTCTAAATTTTTTTTTGGGGGGGGGGGTTATAAGTCTGAAGTACAGCTCTTGCTTTACCTGGAAAAATCAAAGACTTTTCTATTTTTTTTAAATTTCTAAGTTTGTCTGCTTTTGCTAACTCTGGCCTTTATCTTCGGAGCTAATTAATGATTTGGGGAAAACAATAATACAATTATTTTCCTGCTTTTCCACTTGAAACAGTCAGCATCGAAGTGATGAGTGCCAACTCAGATTAAGCCACTTGAGAAAAACCTGCCTGGTTATGAACTCCTGGGTGAGTCTTTCCCCACAGCGTATGGTGGATGGGTAATGGCCACGGGATCCAGGGTTCAGCACTGCCACTGGGTCGAAATCCTTCACAACACCTCCACAGAAGAGTCTGGCTGGTGGACGGTGGAAGGGGAGCTCAGCTATTGCTGACGTGGAAACAGCGTGCATTATTGGTTAAGCAGAATAACCGTGAGCATCTGCCCAGTCAAAACACAAGTTGCAAAAACAATGTCTCTCCCTTGCTGCCTACGCTCTTCTCCCTTTAAAACATGGCTCTTGCTTTTGTCAAAATTCACCTACATCCTAGTAAAAGTGGAAGAAAAGAGTCATAAACTGTGTTTGTAACCAAAAAAATCCAGAGATAACTATATTTTAAAATTTCCTTATAAGAAACATATCAGTTAATAGATTCCTTCCCACCCTCCCTTCCACAGCCCCCAAATTAAAAAAAAAATTTTTTTTTCCAACTTTGGCTTTTCATGAAAGGCATACAGCAAAAGTATCATTATTCCAAAATTCCAAAGCAATTTCACAATCATAATGAAATAAGGGAGGAAATGATTTTGTTGAGGTCTTGAAAACAATCACCCCATGTTACTATGTGGTGTATCTCTATAAATTATAAAGGGATTTGCAAAAATGAGTTCATTCATTCAACACACACTCACTGAGCATCGTTTATGCACTGGGACTACGTGCGAAGGTAGGGATGCAGAGATGAATAAGACAGTCTGCCTGGGAGAGCTCACAACAGAGGGACGCAGCTATTATTATTCATTATAATGTGGCTAGGCTTCCCATGCCCTACTCCTACCTCCAGCCCTAGGAACCTTGATTTTAATTCACAAAGAACCATATTGTGGGGAGAAAAAAAAAAAAGAAAATGACCACAGTAAATCCTGTAAAGGTGGCAGGTCTCTCCAGAAATATAGCTACACTGTGAGCTTAGACCTCCTTTAAACTAAGGGCAGGGGAAGAAAAGAACACAGCAAAATGCCTAAGCAAACTACCAAACTGAACCACAACAAACATCTGGAAGTAAATTACAGAAATGCAAAACTAACCGGGAAAGAAAACTATTTATAGTATAAAAATTAGTTAAAACGGAAAATGAAACACACTGGAGTAGAGTCAAAAGCATCTTTCTCTCCTTGTCCTTTTCGGAATTGTCCGAGAGTATCATATGAGGAAAGACATCACCCTCAGCTCTACTGGAGACTTTGACCTTCATAGACAAAGGGATCCATGTCTAGAATCGATAACCTGATTTCTACATATTTTGGGTTTAACTCAGATGTGAACCAACTCGAATATCAAAACTCAGGTTTTCTGATGTGATTTTATGCCTGCTTAGAATCAGTGGCTGAGGAGAAAAGTATATACACAATAAATCTAAACTCATTCAATTACCTTAAGCCAATTGGGAGGCTTATATTTACTGAGAACAGGCATTTGACTCTCCTATTACAAAGACATGCAAATGACTCCCAAGTTGCAAAATCATTCTGGATAGCTTATTACTCCATCCTCAGATGTTGGAGGAGCAAGGGGAGGCTTGAGAGTTTGATCAGGAAAATACTACGCTTGTCATTTGGCAAAAACAGCATGCTAACACAGCCTCTGGAATTAACGGCTGTATGAGTGTCAGCTCACAGGAAGGGAAAAACATCCAGCCCCTCGTTGGAAACAGATTCATGCTGCAAAATTATCCAAGTTAATTTCCTTCTGTTAATTAAGCCAGTTTCCTTATTAGCAAAGGGAGATGACCAAGTCTAGGCTATATCCAATGACTCACAGAATGATGAGGTTAGCTGGCCCCATCTCTGTTCTAAAACTTAACTTGCAGATGGAGTGTCATAGAATCCGTATAAACAGTACTAGCCCTAGCCAGTATGCAGTTCTGCTTTTACCGCTCCTGAACCAAGGATTCTCTCAGAAATGTCCATGTCCACGTTCTGCTAACCACTGAATTCCCACACGGCATCATCTCAGATTTCTCTGTGTGTGAGCCCAAAGTCTCAGAACATTCGGTGGTCCTTGTGAGGCTGGAGACCAAGCAGCATTGAGGGGCAGTCATCTGAACCCCACTGTGACAGGGTACCTCACATGGAGGGTGGGTTCATGGTGGACACACTCTGCCCACCTCCTCATCGTAAGCAAAATTTTGGTGATGACGGGTGGGGATGGGGACAGGAATTCCTCTAGAATCGCTCAGGGATCCAGGTCCAAACCAAGGTAAGTCTGAAAGTAATGCTGGACCAGATCAGTGACCGTTACCCAGGCCAGCTCCAACAATGGAGGCTCTCCTTGAACTTATCAGCAAACAGCAACCATTCGTTGGGCATCCATTACATGCCAGGCAAATCCAAGATCCTTCCCTTAATTCCCACATCAACCCTGCAAGGCAATAAACATCATTTATACAAATGAGGAAACTGGGGCTCAGGGAGATTTAAATAAATTGCCCAAGGTCACACAGCTAGTGTGAGGGAGCCGAGATTTGAATTCCAAAGCCTGTGCTTTTCCGTTCCACACCTCTCTACTTGTGAATGGAATGTGTTTCTCATTTCCAAACTACTCTGAAGTGAGATAGGAAGAGGGAAGGCATCCTCACAACTCTCTCCCCTCAGTGGTGGGCTGACGCATAAGGAAGTACTATCTGAAAGTGGACTTCCTACGAGGACTCCAGCTCTTTCGGTGATGGTGGTAGTGACTAATCACATTGCCAACCACTTTCCAGGGACATCAGTCCAATGGCACCAGCATGAGCACATACTTCCCAGAAGACCAAACCTAGCCTGTGCAAAAGCGTCGGGAATGTTCTGCTCTAGGTATACATGGCCTCGGCTCTTGACAGGACAGAGGGCCACCAACCATGGTTCATTGCTAGAACTATACAACTAGCACTGCCTTCACTTGGGTCCTCCTAATTCTCTGTTGCTCATAATTTATTTCTCTTTGTTAATACCTTTCACTTTAATTTCACCTTCATCATAAGACTTGGCTGAACATAAGGACTAAGCCAGGTAACATAAGCAATGTATTCAATAGTACCACTTAAAGTCTTTGCAACTTTCCTCACCCATTAGTAATTCCATAGTGACATGGTCACCTGTAGGGATTTTCAAGTGGGTGTTCTCCATCCTCCTGGATAATATTGTCATCCAATACAGAAGCAATGCAAACGTAAAATTTTAGATGACAGAACCAGGCTTCCATGATATGGATGCTGCTGACGTTTTAAACTTGGAAATTACATAAAAATGGATTTTAAGATCTCTGAGAGCCCCCACAAGCTGTGTGCAGAATTTTGTGCGTATGTGTCTGTTTTCAGAAGAGAGGGTCTAAAGCGTTGATCACATTCTCAGTGTGGTCCGCGATCCTCCAAAAACCTAAGAACCACTCTCCTACAAATTAGCAGAAACAAAGAAGCTTGGGTGGAACCTGTCTTACAAGTGGCTTTGACTGCCTTGAAGCTCAAAGCCATGTGCTCTTGCAATTCTAGGTCGCCTTAATGAATGTATGTTCTACAGATCCAGGGAGACATGTGTCTTCCACCCGGATGGCACCTGGCATGCTGGGCTTGACTCTGGAGCCCTTGTTTTCTTCAGGCAGTAGGACAGCAAGGGGGCATGACTGGGGCAGAGGAGGCCCCAGAAACCCTGTCACACGAGAAGCAGCTAAAGGAGCAGAGGATATCTTGCTGGAGAGAGTGAGAGCAGGACAGTAGGGATGCCATAGCTCCTCCTGAACTAGTTGCCAGTCCTGGAAAAGGATTAGATTTAATCTATGGAGCTCCAGAAAACGCAACCAAGATCAAGGGCTGGAAGTTACGGGGAGGGAGAATCCAGCCTCTATATGAGGAGGAACTTTTAAAAACGATTAGAGAGATTCAAAATAGAAAGGGCTACCTTGTGAGGCTAATGAGCTCCCTGTCCCTTGAGTCTTCATACCAAGGCTGCGTGTTCATCTGTCAGGAATTTGTAAAGGGGATTCTTTATTGGGTGGAAGGTGGGAGAAAACGACCACTACGATTCCTTCTAATTCCATGATCTGTCTATTGAGATTTTATATCTCTTATTAAAATTTATAGTCAAGGATCCAAACACATGTTCCCTTGCTTCATGTAAGAGATAACTTGTGGCAAATGACCCTATAAGGGGAATAACCACTCTTTTTTATTCACTTTTGATTTTTACGTATTTGTTTTCTTAAACAGGGTGTGCCTGCGTATGAAATGTTGTGTCTGCATTTCCAGCCCGTACTCCCCCCATCTGTCTCCTCTTTCTGAGTCCCCACTGCCCCCACCAGAAATCACCACACTGTCATCTCTCCCTGGGTTCCTGCACTATGCTCCTACCTGTTTATTTATTTATTTTTTAAGTAATCTCTACACCCAGCATGGGGCTTCAACTGACAACCCGGAGGTCAACAGTTTCATGCTCCTCCAACTGAACCAGCCAGGTACCCCTTACCCTCCTAACGGTTAAACCTGTTTCCCATCCCAGCCTATTCTCCATGAGCACCTAGAGTAATCACTTAAAAACATTAATCAGGCAATGCCTTCCTCTTAAACTTGAAACCATGGCTTACCGGGCGTTGGATGACCTCCTTGTCTCCAAGCTCATTTCATGCCCTCCTCCAGTGACACACTCAACATTGCCAGCACCCACTGCTCCTCCCCTCCCCCAAAACACCAGCCCCCCCCTTGCTCCTCCCTCCCTTGCAGCTGCAACCTCTGGTCTTCTTCTCCCAGTGCCCTGCCATCCCTCATGATTCAGCTCAACCATCTCCTCAGGGAGACTGTTCCTGGCCACCATGTCTCAGCCGCCACTCCCCACTTATGGCCTTTTACATCACTCATACCTTTCTTCATACCCCTTATTACAATTTATAATCATCTGGCTTCTTATTTTTGATTTGGTATTGGCTTCTTCCCTGCTTTGAGTATTGGTCTGTTGAAGGTATGGACCTAGTCTGTGTTGTTTATTAACCTTCTGCATCCAGAGTCTAGCACAGGGACTAGATCATGGCTGGTGGTCAGTAAGTACTTCCGAAATGAAAGAATAAATGAGTGAGTGATTGCATGAACAAGTCTGTCCAATACTGACGGTCAGCTCGGGTGCTGTGTGTGACTGTGTTCTTCTTAGCGTGTAAGCATGACTGGGCTTGCTTGACGCCTCATCCTCTTACCTAGGACGGGGCTGTGTACACAGCAGGCCCTTAAGAGAATTCTGGATTGACTCCCAAGAAGCTCACAAACATCATTTAAAGCCAAAGATTAGAGAAAACAATCTTTTTCACTGAAGGGAAAAAGATATTACCCATGCCTCAGAATGTCCTTACACACACTGTGTGGTAAAATCCTAGAGAGGAATAGCACAGCTCCCTAAATCTGGGATAGTGTGTCTTCCTCCCCCCAACCCCCCGAAGGCTTTTAGAAAAAAAAAAAATATTCTGGCAGTGAGGAACAAGAGATGCTGGAATGGGTTACTGAGGAGGTGGCAGAATCTCCTTTTCTGGAGCTCTTTAAAAATAGAACAGCCATCTGGGATGATTTAGATATGGTCTTCATTGAAGAAGGGGGATGGAAGAGGGAAGGAAAGATCTAAGTCCCATCTCATCCTTGATTTTCTGATATTTCACTTTCAAGTTTGATTCATAGCAAAAGCCTGAAAGGAGCAAGGAATTCACTTTTTCTTTTTAACTGAAAGTTAAATCCTATTTTACTTTGCACTGCAAGTCTGCTCTATCACTCTCCTCCCCTCAAATGGGCAATCTGGATGTCATACTTTTTTTGTTATGGAGAAAGTTTGGATGAAACTTAACTTCCATGCTCTCTTTCCTAGAAAGGAAAGCGCAGGGATTTAAGCCGGGATAGTTTCGCTGTCAGGAAATGACAGGCTGAAAAGTACAAGGCGGCGTGGGTCCTGCTCACGCCGCTGCAGAGAACGGAGGGGCAGGAAGCGGCACATGGAAACACACCCCACATCAGGAACCCGCTGTGGTCACACGCAAAAGTCAGCTCTAGAAGTCTAGTCCGCACTTCCTAACAATTGATTCTTCGTTTCTTGTTTTGTCAAAATGGGATCAAGCTTGTGGGAAAGTCATGTAAACAACAGAAGGTATATTTTTCTTATAGTCGGCTCTGAAATTATAGCAATTGAACTGTCTCCTGGCTTTGTTCGAATGACTCTTGCTTGATTTGTCAAAGCGACAGAGTCAAAAGAATAATAGATTTTAATACACAGAAGCCTGAATTTTACTATTTTTTTTATAGAGGCCACACTGTAAAAAGCCTTGTTAAATTTGTTTCTCAGCAGTATTTGTATGCCATAACTGTTTTTCTAACCTAAATAAACTTGGTTGTGATTATCAAATACATTTATTTTTAAATGTTCATTACAAGCACTGTTGTGCATAACAAGTAATGGCCAATATGGCTCTAGTTTTGTTTTGTTTTGTTTCGAAATGGAACACAACCAGATTAATGACGGCGTAAACTTTTTTTTTTTTCCTTTCTCTAAGTTAATGAATAATCCATATTTCTATGGAATATTGTCTTAAGTCAGAACACAGCATGACCAGAAAGGTCTTCACAAACCATGCCTGAACACTGTCCCAGTCACTTTATAGGACATTAGTCAAGTGTACGTGCTCCTTCATTTACTCCTCGCTCTCGGGACGCTGGCTGAGTGTCCCCATGGGTGACATCTCTGCGGATCTGTGTGTGTGTGTCTGTGTCTACCTATGCTAGAAACAGAACTTGAATGCCAGACACTCACAGCAAGAGCATTCTAAGGTAGAAATAAAAACTCCTGAAAACAAAAAGAAGGAAATGCGGTATTCTCAAAGCACTTTGACACGAATCACTTTAAGGTGCCTTCATAATACGAAATCCACACACTGCTGTGTTGGGTACATCCTGTTATGGAACTGTTTGCTTAAGTGGTCACCACCCACCTTTCGTGAATGGAAGGAGGACACACATTTGTTCAGGGTAGAGAGAAACATCTGATCCTTTAACAGAACAGGATTACGTGTCTGCAGAGAAGTTGTAACTTCTACAGAGCCTGGTTCCAACTTTTCCTCCCATGAGGCCACAGTCTCAGTGCTGCAGTCCCTGGGATTACTGCCTGGGGTGAGTGACAGGTGGGGACCAGACTGGGGCCTGGGCTACAGAGCTGTGGCAGAGGAGAATTTCATCTGGGGGTAAAAAGCCTGGGTGAGTTTGGGCCCAGGCAGGTTTGATCTGATGAATTAGCAAGGCCCCTGAAAATGATATAGCCTTCCTTTTGCTCCAATCACCGCCCCCCCGCCTCTGGGCAGGTGGGAACAGGTAAGAGTCAGTCCTCCCATATCTCCCTGGTTGAATCCTCTCACCCTACTCTTACTGCTCATTTATCTCTGCTCTCCTCTCCACTCTCCGCTGCCCTCCGCACGTGACACACGCTGCCGAGGCCTGGGCCTGACTCTGGAGCCCCCCTACGCTGACCCTTACATCCAGGCTCTGGGATGGCTCAAACCAGACCCACAGTTTCCTTCTCCTGGCTTCTGGTCAACTCCCCCTCCCCCCCCCCATTGCTTGCTGCCACATTGGAAAGCTGGTCACTTTGTTATTTACAAACTGCAGTTTTCAGTCTCACTTCACTCTGTGCGCTGCTCACTATTGCTCCTTTGGGGTTTTCTCACAGCCTTCTCTCACAAATTCAACACCACCACTCCCTCCGTGTAAAACAAGCGTCTGGAGCTTGCTGGGGCTTGCAAGCAAAAAAAAAAAAAAAAAGAGGAGTGGGGGGGCTGCCGCTTTCCGAAAGCCCTTCCTCTGGCACCACAAATGTTAACGCCGATCTGCAGGGAGATTGCAATTCTAACATAATGAGATATTAATGAGCTTTGCACATGTCCCTAGCCACAACATTTCTCTCCCCCTCCCCCCCTGCACGCCCTCTTCTGCAAACCTAGAGAGAACCTTGCTCCTTCTCTGACACCACAATTCCTCCACTTCCCTCCGCACCTGCCCTCTCCCACTCCGGCGCCCTGGCTGCCGGGCTCACCTCAAGCTGCCAGCACTACAGAGCACCAAATGGGCTGGCACCGCCTTGTTTCCTGGCCTAATGGTTGCTTGTTTAAACACTGGAGCTGTTTGCATTGCTGCGGCTCACTGCATGTTAAACACAGTCCTCTGAAACCCTATCCCAATCCAATAAAGGTATCAGCAGTTCAGTGTGGGGAGGCAATTACTATATGGTCCCAAGTGTGCCTTCTAAGCTCTAGGAAGGAAAATTTGATCGAACAACTAAAAGGAAAATCTGATTCGGCTCAGCATCACGTGGAGGACACAAGGCTTAACTGCAGCCAGGTCTGTGGAGGGCAGAGGGAAATCAATGATGAGCTAGGGAGAGCAACCGCACATTGTTAAGGGGGTTTAAGCCAGCCTGGTAGTAACACCATCTCCCGCCTTTGCGGCGAGACACCTGCCTGTGCTCCCACTTCGGCTCCCTTTTTCTTTCTTTCTTTTTTATTCCGAGGGGTGTACTTATTTATTTTTTAATAACAAACTGGATCCTTCTTAACACTCTCCACCTCTCACTCACCTTTAATTCCTTAAGCACTCATATAAAAAAAATGGCTTTTCTTGGGCAAGATCATTACCATATCAAAGGCAATTGAGAGAGAGCAAAAATGATAGAGGGATAATATACTGGCAGAGAGAAGAAGGCAGGCCTGCTTCAGAAAGAACGGTGGGTCCCTAACCTCAGGCTAATGATACCAGTCGATAATGCAATGGATCGCTTTCCTGCCTTAGCTAAGTCTGAAAAATCAGGGGAATTAGACACAAGATTTAAATTTATCTCTCACCCAAGAAGCAAAAGTTTTAGAAAAGTGAATACTCACCTCCATTTTTAAGTTCTGGACATGAAGAGATATGGGGCTTAGGTTTCTTTTACCTCTCCCTGTTCTTCATTTAAAAGCCTGTCCTGCGATGGCCCTTCCTTCCCCTGCCAAAGTGAGAAAGCCGAGACGGATGCATCTGGCAACACCGAGAAATGCCACACACTAGGCTCATGGGGGCGCCATCCACTTCCCAGGAATCTTGTCAAGTTCCTGCCTGTTCCCCAAGGTTCCTGGCACAAGGAGTGCAGCCAGAGTGCTGCTGTCAGCATGAGGCAGTGGAACCTCCTGTCTCATGGGCAGAAGGATAAAGCTGTCCCTTCAGAAGAGACAGGGCAGAGGGCTGAGGCTGTCTGCAATCCCTCCACCCCGATGCTGACAGGTGGAGTGAGCTCTCCCTACGACAGGGTTCCAGAAGGGTAACTGACACACTGAAAAGTACTCTCTCCGTAATCATGTTCATGGGGCTTCTAGACCAGCACGCACAGAGTCTCTGACCTGGCCTTGCACTCTACACTTGCCTCTTTGTCACTCACTGCACCTACCCTGGAAAAAGTCTGGCCCCCATACCCCAGGCTCTGGGTGCTGGGGCAAGCGTGCAATGAGGCTGCACCAGGCGAGCGGCTCCGCTGAATGGGTCTTGCCCTGCAGGGAGGCATGGACTCCTACACCTGCTTTTGTCACCAACTGGGAACAGTCACGGCAGTAACCTTTGAGGCCCATGGCGGTTGATGTCAGGTCAAGTATTACTGAATTTACATAAGCCACGAATATTTGGTTCTTGTATTCTCCTTGGTTTCCTGACTTAACATTCACGGAATAGCCTCATTACCACAGGCCTGGAAAATATGGCCCAGTGAACAACAGTAAGCCCCTCCTGAAAATTATAATAAATGAATAAATGTCTTGCTTGTCCTGCACACTGGGGAATGAAGTGTTCCATTTAAGATATATATATATAGATATATATATATATATACACACACACACACACACACACAGACATATATGTATATATGTATATGTATATATACACGTGTGTGTGTGTGTGTATGAAAAGCTTTCTAACAATACTGGATGTTTCTCTAGTTTATCAAAAGGTAGATAATGTTTTTTGATAACTCATAGCAAGGTACTGACCCTGTCACTGGTTGTAGGTCTGTTGTTTAGTTTCTTTGTCTAGGAAAAATAAAAGGGTAGTTATTTAATTATTATTCACCTTTATTAGGAAAGAAGAGAACCTTGCAAAAGATGATAGACCAATACGGTAATGACACTAGTTTATGGCCCTGTTTTAAGATAGGACCTTGTTGCATGTCCAGAGTCCAGCATCTGTAGCAATGCTAGATGTGTTCCTCGACAAAGCATGATCTCGCTCCCACCTCCACTCAGCAGCAACAGCACAATTTAATTTGTTTTTTCTTCTTACTGTTTGAAATATCACCATGGAATAAAAAAAGTGATACTGACCCCAAAATTCTTCAACCTACTATCTTTATTCTCTCCCCAGACACAGAAACTCACAAAATCCTTGTGCTCCTACAATGTCATTCTAATCCAGAGATAGCGGCTGCATTGTAATAAAATCACAGAAAGAAATTCCACTCTGAAGACAGAGACGTGCGGTAAAAGAGAAAATTTTGTTAATGGCACATCTGAGATGATGGAAGTAGCGGCAATCACAGGGGGACATAAAGGGTTTCCTCTTCTTTTGATTGCTTCTTTGCGCGCACATGAAGAGGCTATTTTAACTTAACATATAAAGAACTATCTCTGAAATCTTTACCTTTCATTATTTGCATACAAACTTCTGCTTTTTTTTTTTTTAATTTGTTAACACATGAAAATTCCCTCCATGTAAACATCTTGAATACTGTTAGCCTGACCCAAACAACGGAAGTCCACCTTACCACCGTGAAATAAAAATCATAGCCCTCTGTAAAACTGTACGGTGACTACTGAAGTCAGGTATTCTTTTTTTTTTTTAACATGTTTATTTATTTATTTATTTGAGAGAGAGCAAATGAGAGAGAGAGAGAGAGAGCGTGCGCGAGCGTGCAAGCATGAGCAGGGGGGAGGGGCAGAGGGCGAAGCACGCTCCCCTGGAGGAGGAGACCCATCAGGAATATTCTAACACCTTCCTCCACTGGCAAGCTTCACTCCCCACTACTACTTCTCTCAAAGACCTGTGGCTTCACACTTTGATATCCTGCTTGGATACAGATGTAAAAACCTTTCTCCCCCTCAGGAAATGAGTATCTTATTCATCTCATTCATCTCATTGCGGTATCCATTTAGCCCATCACTTTCCGAGGACAAAAACTGCTGGAATGCTTTGTTAGGAAGAAAACCTGAGATTCCCAAACCTGAGTTACTGATGATGGAAAAACCCAGATGAACATCTGGAAGAACTCTTTCTCATGACCTTTTCTCCTTCGGTGTTTGGTAACAAAGAGGTGTAATTCACAAAATGATTTCAGCTTCTGTTAGGAGAGCTATACCTTTAGAACAAAAATGATTTTGAGATTAGCATCAAGTAAATTTGGGCCCCTAAGCAAAACGTTTAAAGAGGCCCCTCTTTCATTAGCCACCCCAGAAAGGGCCTCAATCTGCACTGTACGAAGTGGTGGGAGAGGGGATCTTTGGTGAGTCCCTGACTGCAGCGGTTGCTCCTGTTGCTGATAAGATAAAGTGGCCAAGAAATATGATATTGTCTCCTAAACAAGAGTATAAAGATAAATTCAAAAGAAGTATAGGAACTGGGGCCATGCTGTCACCTTCGTCCTCACCATGCCAGATAGGGACCATTGATGACTCCCGGAAAAGGTATCTGTCTGGGTAAGAACAAGTTGACAAAGGGTTTATTATATTCTATTTTTCCGTGCGTTTGAATATTCCCAAAACTACGATTTTTTTAAAAAGTATGTCAACTGAGTATATCAGCTGGTTCACTGGAGAGGGAGACTATATAGAAGGAAAAGGAAATGAATATTCTAACAGTCCAGTCATTTTAGGGTTCGAAATCCCGAGCGCTCTGCCAAGTCACTGTGCAGGAAGAAATAGGAGGGCGAAAGCCCAGTCGCCAGGAGGGCTGCCTCTGGTGCTGCTCAAAGACCTTCCTGGGGTGACCTGGATGACCCAGGACCTTCCCGGGAAGGTCCAGGAAAGCGAGGAAATGCTGCTGCCTATATCATGTTCTCAGAAGAGATTCTGGCCAGAGCCTTGGTCAGCCCAAAAAACCAAATATCCACCCACAGAGAAGGCATATGTTCTGTATTTTCTGACCCGAAGGAAAGCGCTTTTGCACAGGTAGTTAGACCCATATATCTAGAAACACGCAGAAACAGGAGATGGAAGACATGGAAAGAAACAGTGGGTAGAAAGAATACAAAGGATATCATTTCACTGCTGGACTTTTTTTAAAGGTATTTTGGATCCTCTTTGGTTAAAGAAATGTTTATAGTGTTAATTACCAATAGTCTCCCTTCACTATTTTGTTTTTTAATTTCGAACAATTTTTCACCTACAGAAAAGTTGCAAAAATAGCACAAAGCCCTTCTTACCCTTTATGCTGCTTTCCTTAATGTTAACGTCTTCCATGACCATAATATGCTTATCAAGAGCAGGAAATTAACATTCATACGGTATTATTAATTAAACTACAGACCTTATTAGAATTTCACCATTTTTTCCACTAATGTCCTTTTTGTTTCAGAATCCTATCCAAGACGATCCCCTATCACATTTAATTCTATTTCTTCTTAGTCTTTTCCAGTTTGTAACAGTTCCTCGGTCTTTCCTTGCCTTTTTTCGCCTTGACACTTTTGAAGAGTACCGAACCGTGGTTTTACCGAATGCTCCTCAGTTTGGATTTGTCTAATGTTCCCTCAATGGCTAGAGAGAAGTCATGCATTTTTAGCAAGAAGACTACAAAGACGATGTTGTGTCCTTCTCAGTGCATCTTATCGAGGGTTTGTGATGTCAATATGTCTTGTTACTGGTGATGCTTCCCTTGATCGCTTGGTTAAGTTGGTGTCTGCTGGTTTCTCCATAGTAAAGTTACTATCTTTCCCTTTGTAGTAAATAAGTATCTTGGGGGAAATATGCTGAGACTATGCAAATCCTGTTTCTCCTCAGACGTTGCTCACTAATTTTAGCATCCATCTGTGGATCTTGTCTGGAACAATTATTACTGTGGTGTTTGCCTAATGGTGATTCTATAGCCCACTTTCCTTCAACATTTATTTTCAGGAATTCTACTTAAGGAAGAGCTGCCCCTTCTCCCCTACTTGTTTTTAATCAGTTTAAACCCCTGGATATTAATGTAATCTACGGGTTAAAATTCAGTACTATCATTTTTTATTTTGCTGCCCAAATTGCCCAAATTGCTCCAGCTTTGATCACTGGGAAGACATTTACATTGACTTCAGTGTTCTTTTGAGAAGAACTTATCATTTTGTTGTTGCTGTTTGGTTTTTGGTTTTGGTTTTTTTTTGTGTGTGTGTGTGTAACAATTTCCTTATTTATTGGCACTATAGGATGGAACATAAAATAGACTTATTTTGTGTTTTCCCTGCCTGAGCCCTGGAATCAACTGCTTCTCTAAGGAGGGTTGGTTCTTTTTACTAGAGAATGGTATTTAGAAGCAAGATATGGATGCTGAGGTGAGCTTTTTGCATCTCAGTAGACAGAACTAGGAAATACATGTATGTATACTAACCTATTTATCTATCTATCTATCTATCTACCTACCTATTTATTAAAATATATAGATAATAGTAGTTTATCCTGTTACTCTGATTCTACGCCAACAGCACAGGGTTCATTTTACCCTTCCTCTTTCCTTACTAACTTTTTTCTTCATCAGTGCAATGCCCATAATAGCTTTCTTTTAACTTAAAAGATAGTTATGTTTAATAATCAGCTCCAAAGCCATTCATTGACTGGACTGGAAATGGATTTATTAATTTGGTAAATATTAATGGGCATGTTCTGTGTCTAAGGCCCTCTCTACAAGGTACTCTTAGAACAGGGACGCCTCTTAGACCCTCCCTTCAGGTAGTTTAGGGGCTACCAGGAAATATATTAAAATGATACAGAAAGTAAAGAGTGTTAGGAGAAACAAATAAATTGCTATGGGCATGTAGAGGAAGGAGAAATGTACCCCTATTGAAGGAATAATGGCAAGGTCTTCTGAAGAAGCTGTGGCTCTTTAAGGATGGGTAGGACGGGATCTGTAAGGATTAGGGGAAAGCAGTCCAGAGAAGGGAGCAGCTTGAACCAAAGCACAAAGTGGAGGCCATGCACAGCAAGGCACAGGAAGGTGATAGTGTATCTGGGTAGAGAAGAGGGCCTAGGAGGAAGCATGGTGGCTGGCGCTGGATCACAGAGCTCCATGTTTGGCTGGCCATAGCGGAACCTGGGCTCTGTTCGGTGGGCCATGGAGAGCTCCTGACCGTTCGTAAGCAAGAAGAGACTTGACAGGAGTGACATCGTGGGACTCACAATGGAGGGGGGATTTGAAGGACAGGAATGGTCTTTGGAGGAGAGAGATCAGTTTGGAAGCTATTGCTATAGGTCGGAGCATCCAAGAGCGACTGAATTTGGGCAAGGACAACACGTATGCAGAGGAAGGCATATACATGAGGAGCTATCATGAACGCGGTTGGCCACACTTTCACAATAGATTAGATGAGAAGAGCAAGAAGTCAAATGTAACTTCAGGACTACAAGGACGTATATTAAAAAGTATCACTTAGAAACTAATAAGCAAGATGGTGGGAAAGTGTCCAACAGCTCCCAAAATGCAGAGTTGAGATAAATTACTTCCCTTGTGACTATTTTCATGCTATTTTAGAGTGGACAGAAAACGAGAGAAAAATCAAACTTTTAATCAAACAATGCTGGTACTTTTTAGCAGCAAAGCTGAATCTCCAATAGAGTAGAACATTGTATTAAAAATCAAAGTGAAATTTCTAGTTGATAATGACATTTAATTAACCCATGGTGCTGGTTAGCCATTGGCATTGATAATCACCACAAAGCAGTATTTTCTTTGAAGTCAGATAGTTAACACTCTCTAAACTAGAAGCTGCCCATATTTTATCCATTATGACTTGAAGGCTATTAAAACAGAGCCATATAACTTCAGTCACCAGGGAGTTTTAGAACACCGAAGTCAGAATGAAACCATCACAGCGACTCTATTAATGTTGTATCACTATTCAGATGCGATAGTTTATCTCAGGGAACAGCTTAAACTCAAATATGCCAGCATCTACACAATCATAACAGCACGTGTTAGCACATAATGTATAGGCATAGGCTCTGCTTGCTGGAGAATATTTGGCTTTCAGGCTCGAGAAGCAACTACGAGTCAACTGTTGTTATGCCAGTCTCTGTTAATTACATTCTTTTTAAGGCAGAAAGAGCTAAATTTGTTCATCTGTTTTGCAAGATGCCAGACCACTTAACCATGCCATAGGGTAAGAGGAGGGACAGAAGTGGAGGAAAAGAAAGCAAATAATTTTTCTTTTACTAGATTGCGCAAAAGTTTGGCACTGTAGACCCACTGGCTATAAGGAAGTCTGGCATGGATACCCAGCCTTGCCCAAGCTAGTGACTTTGTGAGGACAGCTCAGCATCCATGACTGCCTATTCCTCCTTCTCCCTGGTTGTAGAGGTGAAGACACTTCAAGCCGGTCTTAGACAAGGTGTCCCTCCTACCCTAAAGTCTCCTTTGGAATGAACCTACTCAGATTCCTCCTATAGAAAGGTGGATCATCTTAATTGGTGGCCAACTATTTTTCTTCTTCAGTGGAGTCAAAAGAGCCACAGTGAAGGAGAGGTCCACATTTTCTACCAGGAAAAGCTCTGTGACTGTGAGAGTTGTTCACCACCAGAACACGTTTCCAGGTAGAATTTGTGGACACACATTCCCACACTGAATTCACAAAGGCATTGAGGAAGAACTGTGCGTTGGACCTTCACTAGCACAAAGAAGGGCCAAGGGTACAAGATGAAGAGGACATCCCCACCATTACAGAGCTCGGCAGCTCTGTAGATATGAAACAGTCATTCCCGCAGGAATTAAGCTCTCTCATTACAAAATTGCTGTGTTAAAAACAAAACAAAACATCATTATCAATTAAGGCAAGCAGCATTGGCAGGACCGAAGGGTCAGTTATAAGCACTCAAAATATGGTAGCAAGGAAGAGGGTAAAGGCACAAACTGTGAAGCAGTGAAGACAGGTCACAGGTCCTCATAGCTGTCCCTGTCCCTGTTCTTCCCTGCTCCCCTCCCCTTGGCCACTTTCAGGTGCCCTTTCTAAGTCTCTTTTTCTACGTTTAAATGAGAAGGAATCTGACAGTAGAAACCATACTTGAGTATGTTGGTGACTTAGGTTATCATGGTACCAACTGATTCCATGATGGGTTTTTTTAGCTTGTTTGTTTCTAATTATGAAATCGAAGGCTTTGTCACTGCTCTAGAAATTTCAAGCCTTGGCCACTTGTAGGCTGTGTGAACTGAGTGGTGAGAAGGGCAGCTACTGTCACATCTTTGGTTCTTTCAAAAATATTTGGGGTAGAAGAGTTGGAAGGAAGGTGGAAACTGTGTTTCCTCTCTCCTGGAATGACTTAGATTATGGTTCTTGTGTCCTGAGATGCTGGGAAGGAACCTCCACTTCCAGCAGGCCCGACTATACAATTTATGGGGCCCAGGCGAAGTGAAAATGCAGGGCCCCTTGATCAAAAATTATTAAACATCTCAAGACCTCGAGGGCAGGGCATTATAACTACCCCCCGAGTTCCAGGGCCCACAAAGCCCAGCTGTCCTGTGTCCACGTTCCTCTTCCCTGGCTACCTCATTGATCCTTTAACCCTGGCTGCATGAGAGGCATGGCAGCCTGAGCAAGCCTATCGCTCTTGCAGCTAAAATTCACCAACACACTACAACGCGACTTGAACGTGATGGGGTTTCCTTGCTCTTTCTTCTTACCTGGTACTGCCCAGAACTGCAGAGACGTATTAAAATGTTTTCCACTTCGTGTTTTGTTATCTTAAATGATATGTAATTATGTGTTTACATTATAATACAATGCCAGTTGTTCTGGAACATGCCCCCACAGCTCCTCTAGCTTTTTTCTAGCATGCTGACGTTCTCGACAAGTCCTGTAGGTCCGTGCAATGCATTCTCTTCATCAGTGTGGGCACTTTTATCTCCTTCTGGCCTAACCCTCTTCCCAGGGTCAACACTCCTCCCCCATAGCCTCCAGTCATTCCCTTTCTGGAACTGCTTTTCGAGAGTGAAAAAAACTTTTAAGACATACTTTAGAAATAATTTCCCGGTTGGCAGAATACTTTGCGTCTTTTGACTGCCTTTCTTCAACCAAATTTGTGTAAGAAAAATACCATGTAAATAAAAGGTATTCAGATCTCCTACATCAGGACACTGATGTTCTCCTATGCTCAGATTTTTTGTTTTTTTTTTAATTGTTAAAGCTTTATTTATTTATTTATTTATTTATTTATTTATTTACTGGAGTAGTTTCAGGTTCACAGCAAAATCGAAGGGGAAGGTACAGTGATTTTTCATCTACCACCTGTCTGTCCCTATGCTCAGACTTTCATTGCTTAACTTACACATTAGCTCTTTATGCGTTTAGATGTTTTTGTTACCTTGATATTTTTTGGTATCTTGGAATATTTTGAGATTTCCTTTTAATTCGGACTGGCTGGAAATGGAGAAATGTCATCCCATGGGAAGAATAAATTATAAAATACTTGAAAAGAAGTTAAATCTCATGGCTCTCAGGATTATGCAATACCTCAAGCTAAGGTTAACAAAGTGTTGCTTAGTTAACAGGGACTTGGAGTCAGTTAGGTGCTTCAATAAACAGATAGGGCTTATTTGTAATTAGCATATTGATTGTTTACATATAAATGAGTGCTTGTAAAGTGCTTGAGGGGAGTTGAAAATGGCTTATTAAGAGTTTTAAATACCCCCTTGCAAATCATTTATTTCAATACTAACAGACACTGTTTTTAAACCAAGTGCTTGTTAGGCTAAGGAAATAACCAAAAAGCTTAAGTCACCACAAATTCCAGATAGGTACCGTCAATTAAATCTTTATTTCTAGAAAAATGTTACCAAAGTCCCTTTAAGGTGGGTTTGCATGACTGACCAACAATTGGAAAATATAATATGATATTAATGCAGTTTCAAACTCTGCTCATCCTCCACATCTCCATTTTAAAGGAAATAACCAAAGTCCACAAGTGTTGTACGTGAGGCCATATCCCTAGGATCCCAGCCAGGATGAACCAGGAATGAGCACCTGATCCAAGGGAAGCCTGTGGTATCTGTAAGACAGAGCCTGCTCTATCAGCCTCTGACTCCAGGAAATGTGGTGGGAGCAGAGAAACATGCACTTAGCAGTGGCAGCAGGGCCTAAAAGATAACGAGGGACACAGAAGAGAGGGCAAGGGGCGGGATGAGCCGTGAGGGAAAGTAGAGTTCCAAAGAAATTACTATGAGGAGACAGATTGACAGTAGAAGGAAGAAAGGAAGAAAGGAAGAAAGGAAGAAAGGAAGAAAGGAAGGAAGGAAGGAAGGAAGGGAAGTGCAGAAGGGCAGGAGGGAAAAAAAGAGAGAAAGAGATGCATATACAGACACACAGACCAGACAGATGACAGATGGACCATGTGACTCTTGAGAGGGTGTGGTTTGTCCCCAGAGATTCCCTTGTTGGCTTTTTCCCACCTAGGCCCAGCCAAGAACCATCCTTAGAGTAAGGCTCTTTGTATCTGAGGTAAGTTGAACGTGTCACTGTTCCCTATTCTGTAGCTTGCTGCCAGAGACTTACCCAAACGCCCCAACACATCCTCCTAACAGGAGCAAAGGAAATGCGCTGAGGGGTGTGTGTCTGTGGCCCGAGGGCAGGGTGGGGAGCTAACCGACACCAAAGCCTTCCTTCTTAGACACGTGCATTCGCCTAAGTCTGTCTGTACTCTCGCCCCTGCAGAACCACAGAAAGGGTCTTTTTCTGGGATTGTGAAGGCCTACGACCTGCGAGCGACGCTGGCGGTGGCTGGGCCCCGGTCGGTCATTGGGCCTGCTGCCAGCAGCCGGTGGTGGAGTCTGTCATACCCCTTTGATGTTCACAGTCAGGACAGCTTCTGCCTGCTAAATATTTATTTAATCCAATTTGGCCAATCAAACTTCAGGTCTAATAAATGATTACTGTAACAGGCAGCTCTTAACCCACAGTACCCTTCTACTTCCTGAGGTCAGCCTGGGGCTTTGTTTGAAAACAAGGAGCCAGCACAGCAGGGAGGGGGAGCCCAGAGAAAGAAAGTGTGGGAGAGGGTGTGTGTGTGAACATGTCGACTGTGAGTGTGTGTGTGTGTGAGTGTGTGAGTGTGTGCTGAGGTGGAGGGAGAAGGAGGGGAGGAAACAGAGAAAACCAAACGGAAATGAGAGGCTGTGTGAAAACCTACATGGAAATTCTCTTCTCTCGTCTGCAAATCCAGATTAACATGTAAAAAACCAGCTGTGAACTGAGTTTTCAGCTTTCGGTGCAGCAGTGATGTCATTCTCCATCAATCAGAAAGCAGATGCTCCTCTCCTCCGTCCCCCCGCCCCCCCAGCACCCTTTCAGAAAGCGCTTCAGCTCCTGGTTCGAGTTCCATCAGAAGACAAATGGGAACCACGCACGAGGCTCTCTCTACCCCTGACTTCAAAGCCTGTGGAGCTGAAGACCCTTGGCTTCCGGCTTCCGAGGGGGTATTCTTGGGGGGGGGGGAGGAAAAACCAAACTCAACTCCAGGCATTCTTCCCTAAATGTCAAGGAGACCTGGTGGGCTTGCTGCCTTGGGGTTTCTAAACCCCTTTGTCCTAGCAACACTTTGTAACCTCCATGGAGTGCAAGATGCTTTATCTGCAGAGAGAAAATAAACCCTGAGGCATATAGCAATTTTCTGCTTGTTGCGTCTTGTGCCTGGTTTGTTTCAACAAAGCCAGGTTTCCTTAGCATCACCTGGCCCAATCTATAGAAAGGCGCTGTCAGGAGAGTGTAACCATGTTTAGCAAAAGATCTCTGCTTTGCCAGGCACTTAATGTCCTGGGCAATGTACTGCTGCCAATATCCACTCAATTAGAAGGTATTAATCATCCATTTTACTGTTCTCCCCTACTGCCCATCACCCCCCCTTCCTCTGCAAGACACGGAGCACAGCAGTCCCCTCATGTAATCCAGCCTTCCCGGCACGGCAGTTACATGGCAACCATAAAGATACTTCCTTTTTTTTCCAGACCAATATTCTATTAATCCTTACAAGTTTATTAGTTCTGACTCATAACAATCCATCAGCCATAAGTGCAATAAATGATGCTTGGAAATTAATACCCACATTTCAGCAGAGAAGATTTTACATGTTAAATTATCTTTAAAGTCATAAATAAATAACATACGTGAAATAGATTTAAGCAATAAACATATATTCGGCAAACAATACTCAGGAAGCTTCCAAGGCAGCAAGAAAAAAGGGATTTTGGCAATATCTTGTTAATAGGCGCTCCACTCCCTGCCCTCCTCTTCCCTGGTAAAATCATAAATCCATCACGCCCAATATTGGGCCCATTTCTTCCTTGGGACAAATGGTGCTTCTTTATCTAAAACTCATTCGCAAATGCTTCAGCTTTCTTAGGTTGTTGTTTTGTTTGTTCTTGGGTTTGCATTGTTGTTTTAAAAGAATAATTTAGAGGGGCACCTGGGTGGCACAGCGGTTAAACATCTGCCTTCGGCTCAGGGTGTGATCCCAGCGTTACGGGATCGAGCCCCACATCAGGCTCCTCCGCTATGAGCCTGCTTCTTCCTCTCCCACTCCCCCTGCTTGTGTTCCCTCTCTCGCTAGCTGTCTCTCTCTCTCTGTCAAAAAAAAAAAAAAAAAAAAAAGAATAATTTAGAAATTTTCCAAGAAATCTGTTTGCTTCCAGCTCCTCCTCTCTATAGGTACCCCCACCTCCCAACAATGCCACTTGAATAGCTTTTAAAAAGTGACCCCCTGAAAGAAGTCCCATTGAACCCAAAATATTAGAAACTCCTCCGCTCATGGGAACCAAGAGGCTGGACTCAGAAGCCAGGAGTCTATTCCGTTATTGTATGAAAGCAAAGGAGGGTCAAGTTTCTGCCAGGTGTCAGAAAACACTGGTTTATTTTTTATTTTTAAACATGGAGAACAGGAAAGAAGCAGAGAAAGAGGCTGCAGTGCTATTTGCCAACTTGTATTTCTTCCACCTAAATCTTCTACAAGACGCACTCAAAATCAGAAGTTTTATAGAGCTACTTTTCTTTCAGTACTAAATTAAATCTGCATAATTTCATCAAATTTTGTCCCTTGTGGAAATGTAATTATTGCACTCTCATTTCCTAGAACTCAGTATTTTATTCTTAACCTCATTCGCAGATTTAACCCACAACAACAACACACTACAGGATTCACGTTAGCGACAATTTAAAGTGAATTAAGGGTTAATGACAGAAGTCTGGCCTAGACAATGCTACATCAAGGGATATTTTTATCCCTTACCCTCAAAGGCCACAACAGCAGAACTCAACTTTGCATTAGCCACTCCTCTAGCTTCTTTGACTCCTTTCTTAAGTCTGTCTGTTTTTTCCTTTGCTTCTCTGCACACAGACGTGCTTTCTGCTTATGGATTTAGGAGAACCGCCTCCATAAATTATACCACACCTTTTCTGACTTCATGCAATTTCCCCAGACTTCAAAATTTCACAAACCAGACAGATCAAGATGCACTGACTTCAACTTGATGTCCCCGCTGGATTCTGAGGCAAAAAAAGAGACAAACGCTGATTTGCTGGTGGTCTGCTAGGTAACAGCACTTCTTTGATTCGACACATACAGTGCTCCCTGTTTCTCCCCGTCTCCTGTGCCAGCGTCCACACACTTCCAACCCCACAGAGTCTGGTCACTGAGGGCTGTGTGTGGTCGTCAAGATCAAGAGATTTTAAAATACAGATAATGGCATATTCTGAAACTATAATTGCTGACATTTTGTACCACCTGTGGTCATGGGCTGAGATTGGGACAGATGGAGGAGGGGTGCTGAGTCCTGGGCATCAAGAGCACGGGGTATCTTACAGGTGGGGGAGACCCTAAGGACCACCTAGTCCCACTCCGTCTGAAAAGGTAAGGAAGAAAGGAAAGAAAGGGAAGCTGAGCTCCAGAGTCATGAAATGATTTGCTCAAGGCCACAAAGCCAGTTTGAGGCAAGTTAAGGCCAGAACCCGGTCTACTATTAGTTAGTAAGACTTCCTACATTTATTCAAGCCAGCTCCGGACCAGATAATCAGACAATATAATGACATTCTACCGCATACGCCCATATTACATTAGCACATTACATATTATAATAGCGCCTGGGTGATGAGATATGATATGATTGTGGGAACGGAGTGGTGGTGCTGGCAGTTAGGAGAGGGGATGAAATACTTTAAAAGCTGGACACATTCTGAAATACGGGCACAGTTTCATTTTACCTCAAGGGTGACACAGGGGGTCAAGATAAAACTCTAAATTAAAACAAAAATGGATAATTCTCATCAACGGAGGCCATCTTTTCTGTGATAAAGGTGCTTTAAAGATACATAAATAAAAGATATCTTTTACGTATTTATATATTTAGTCTAAAGACATGTATAACACGTACTATAATTAAAATGATGAGGTTAATTTTAATATATGGCCAATGGTAGTATGCCTATCCAGTGCACAGCATCCCTGGATATGCACAAACCCAATTAATACAACATGTGGCACGTCTATTGTCTTTGCCAGACATAATTCCACTAGTAATCTTTTATAACCTTCATGTATATATGACTAAGTCCTGTCACCAATACTGTTTCCTCACTCTGCATACTGTGAAGACCGAGCTTTAATTTAAGTCTATATTCTACAAACGGCCTTACTGCCTCTCCCTCCTGGAACACACGATACCTTTACTCACGAAGACCATGGCCACATCACCCATTCCTCGCTACTCTTCATTCTCCACATCTTTTCTGATGCTACCTCTTCTAACAGTCTATTCTGTGTGTTTCTTCCTTTTTCACAGCCACACACTTGAGGTTTCTCCACCTGTGATGTAAACCATTACTGTAAAGGCCTTATAAGTATTCTCATTTCTCTTCATTCTTGACAGAGGCATCAGAATGATTACCTTAAACCACAACTCTGGACATCATTAAGTTGCTCAGAAATCATGGCTCCCTATGGCTAACTGAGGAAAATCCAAACTTCTAGGAATGACGGCCTGAGTTCTCCAAAAGATGGTTCAGTTTGGCATTCTACCTTTGACCCTATCCTCTAGGCACCCTTTGGTATTCCCATCATGTAGCTCTGTGCCTACTGACCTCAGTGCTGGAATGCCCTTTTCACACATTCTTTTTTCTTTTTCTTTGGTGAGATTTTATTTACCTATTTTTTATTTATTTTTATTTTTATTTTTAATTTTTTATTATGTTATGTTAGTCACCATACACTACCTCCTTAGTTTTTGATGTAGTGTTCCATGCATTCTTATCCTCACTCCAGCCTCCATTACCACTCGCCAAAGCTCTGTCTATTCTTCACAGCCCAGCTCTTCGGCCTCATACTCAACAAATCCTTCCCCAAATCTCTCAGCGATAATTCCCTCTCTTCTCTCCTGTGCTTCCATAGTACTTTCTTAATATCTCTACTGAGAGCTCTTAAAACATTGTTATGTGTCTTTTTCCCCCATTCAATTATGCATTCCTTGAGGGCAGCGATACTCCTGTACCTCTGAACGAGGCACCGGTACAGAGCCTTCTACAAAGTAGGCTCTCGGTAATTGTTTGTGAAATGAATGTGAATGTACGTCCACATTTGCCACTGCTCCAATTTTCCAAACTGCATGGCTCTTTTGCATTTTTCAAATTGCTCTCTAGGTGCATCCTTACACCTCCCTTCTTCGCCTTTCCACTGCCCCCACCAGTAATACGCCTCGTGGTTGTTTCATTTAACTTGCCAGCAACTGCCTTCACTTGGGTTTTGGCAGGCTTATTTTCTCCACATTTCTCCTACTCGCTCTATGTCATATTGGCACAGTACCTGCTTAGATCCTTCGGGCAGCTATAGCCTGGGTGGCTTAGAAACCACGGAAATTTATTTGTCATAGGTCTGGAGGCTGGAAGTCCAAGACGAGGGTGCCAGCATGGTCAGGGGAGGGCCCTCTTCCAGGCTGCAGACTTCTCCTTATAGCCTCACACGGTGGAAGGGGCAAGTTAATTTTCCCAGCCATTTTATAAGGGCACTAATTCCATTCATGAGGGCAGAGCCTTCCAAAGACCCTACCTCCTAATACCATCACCTCGGGGGTTAGGTTTCAACCTATGAATTTTGAGGGGACAAAAACATTCAGTCTATAGCAATATCTGAAGATGTACGAGGGGACCTAGAGTAAAGAACGCTTGGAATCTGTACTCCCCGACTTCCTGGCTACATGACGTTGAGCAAGGTACTTAACCACTCTGAGCCTTGGTCTCCTCGTGGGCAGAAAGGGATAGCAATTGCTCAATTCTGTGAAGACTACTCTGACAATAATACAGATAAATCAGCGGGTACAGAGAAGGCGGTCAATAAATAGTACGTGATACGCTTTAGACGAGGCCAAAGAAAGTCGCCTGAGAAAGGAAGCAAATTGTTTCCTGAAATTTGTGTTAGCTGCCTTGAGAATGAATGCTTATACTCATCTTCAAATCCGGGCTCCCTCCTTGAAGACCCACTTCGCTTCCCCCCAGCACACTGGGTTCTGAATTCCTTCGCATGGATGCTGTTATGTATCTCTCTTCACACGCACACCAAGATGCAATGCCTGGCACACGTCAGCCTGTACTCGAGGAGCACAGAACAGCTCTGACTCCATTTGTGATATGGTCCAGCGACACAGAGAGAGGATGCAGAGAGCTGCTGTTCATGAAGATTTACTTGTATCGCTCAGGAGTGGGCTCAGTCCCCAGACTTTGTTATTAATGATATTGTCCTATAATCTACGTTAAATATAGATCATGAGTGATGCTGATGAGTGGGCTGGATGTCATATTTGTGTTAGTTCAATTACAATCATAAATTATGATGCTCTGTACCCCTACTATGTAGATTTGGTCTAGGGTTTCATTATGATGACATAATACTCTCTTAGTTTTCATAAAGACATGCTGGTTTTTTTATTTTGTTTTCTATTTCTAGATTTAGTTGTACATTATTGGCAACATATGCTGCCCAGATTTCGGAATTTGGTAATAAATTATATTTATACTATCTTTGAAAATTCTTTTCAGGGCATAAAATTTTTTAGCCTACGTTGTTATATGTGTTTAATCTTTGGTTTCCCTACCATATTATGTAGAGTCTGCAAAACGACCCATAGATTCATGAGTGTATCACTGTGAGTCAGTTTCTGAAACAGAGCCATCAACACACAGAGGTAGGTCGATGAATTAGGAATAAGATTTTCATCAGTACTTGTACTACGCCTGTAAAAAAGTTTTCTCCCCACCTGTCATGCTAGAGCCCAAGTCTGGTACACAAAATCAGGTTAACATTAATTTGCTGTTGGGGGGTGCTATGGTATTGGAGCCTTTTTCTCAGAGTCAGGGGAGGATTCTGGAGGCAGAAAGAATAATAATAATGATCAGACATCAACGAAGGCATGTGCACTCATGTGTACCCATGTACATGTATGTGCATAAGCATGTGTTGTGACATGTCTGTCTGTGTAGAGAGTGGACACATGCCAAATCTCACCAGGGACAGCGCATAGAACAATGGCCAGCCCCTGGGCCCTCGGGTCTAACATGACCCCTTTATTTCGGGATAACTATATACAACTGAATGGACTACACAGTCCTCTCTTACTTCACATTAGAAACCTTTACCACCAAAACAAAGGGGTATAACATCAGAATACAACGCAGAGGATTTCATTACGTTCTTTAATAGCCAAGCTAAGGGATTCAGAAGTCCATGACCACTTACCATGGGCTGATGAACCCAGGGCTGGAGTTTTGCCATTTCCCATCCTCTGCCCTGCTCCAAACATGTTACGGTCTGAACCACCATATGAGTGATGAAGTGAGTTCTCTGTGATTAATCTGAACATGAAGCTGACCAGAAGGATCAGATCAGATATCACACCTAAGAGCCATGACTTTAAGACCATGGCAAGAGGCCCCTGCGTCCCCTTCGTCTTAGAGTGTATCTTACTTAAATCACTCATCGGAAAGATGATTTAAATCAAACTTCAAGAAAATACGATTTCATTTTTTTTCCCCTTCCAAGGTATGCCCCTGTTGTATATATTCTCAATATTAATTACAAACAACTCTGGTTTATAGTTTTCCCATGTAAAAAAAGATACATATGATATATGTAAACTACATAGAGACACATGTTGGGGCAGTTACATTTGCAAGCTGAATTATGATTTGGCTATTTTGTTCCTCAAAGCTAAATAGAGCAGGTATCTGTGGAGTCACAGGGACACAAAACATTTCCGGTCTGACAGGTTGATCTGGGCATCAGTTTTTGCTCCGCTGGTATTAGAGTAACAACCATCAAAACTCAAAGTAACCGATATTAAAATTTTGCCAAAGTAAAATGTTTGTATAAATATGTTTGTGTTTTGATCTTTTTCTTTAACAAAACACATATCATTTTTAAGCAATATATACAAAATCAAGATTTATTTTATTTCTACACGTGAAATGGGGTGCTGACAGAAATAAAAAAGAATGTTTCGCTTAAATAAAAAGGGTTGTTTGGGATAGCATCTCGCTCCCACCAATCACATAACATTAAAGAGCAGAAAGCTGCTTCTGTTATGAAAGAAAAGTTTATAATCTTTCTAGCATGTGGAGGTAAAAGAAGATATTGGAGGAGTCAGGCATGACTGACAGGAAAAGAAAAGAGGTCTCACAGTTGATGGGGCCTTGAGACAGGCTCCCAAGAGAGGTCACAAATTGCCAGGGGCTAGAAAAGTAAAATGTCCATGCTTTGAAAACAGAGAAAAGGAGTAGAGGAAAAGCAGACTAAGCATTTGAGAAGAAGGATAGGAAGCCAATGTAATTCGAGCCCTGGGGTGCGGGGTGGGTTATGGCAGATGGTCACAGAAGATGGTCTAGGCACGAGGAGAGAAGCCTACTGAGCATTCCAGCAATTCTGGGGAATGACCAGCTCTGGGATACAAGGGATTATGGAGAGTATCATTTTGGCTAACACCACATAGAAGGAGCCAGGACCAAGAGTGGATGTGTATGGAGCTGGACTCAATACCGACAGTAAATGCATATGCAATTCACTTGTTTAGAATATGTACAACGGAGCGCTTCTTACAAAAGCAGATTTTATATGCTAAACAGCTAACTTTCTGCTGATTATCCACAATCTGTTGCTAACCCCTACAAAGAATCTGAACACAACATGGTACCGTAAGGTTAGGCTGCAGGCCCGAAGACAATATTTTAAAAAGGAGGATACCCCACCCCAAGTAAGCCCTTGGCAACCTTCAGGAAGTTCTGATTTGAGGTCCACTTCTCTGCTTAGTCAATTTTACTTTCTAGATTAAAACTGAATCATTCCAAAGCAAATAGCCCTTCCTATTCCTGCAGATTATTTGCATGACCACTTTACTCCCTTCTGTTGAATTCAAATGTTTAAATGATCCCACAATACATGGACGTGACCTCGTCTAAAACCTTGTTAGGAAACCCTTTTTAAAGACTTATCCTTAAAAGCTCCAAAGTTTCATACTTGGTGTTATGGATTGATGGTGGCTGGGTGCCAATTCTTCCTTTTTTTTTAATAGCCAAACATTTATCCTAATGCTAAAACCAAAGCACAGACGAGACAGCATATTTCACAACGCTATTTCACATATAATTTAAAGTCAAAGTTTTAATTGCCTGGAGATATTTAAATGTTACCCAATCATCATCCTGTTCACTTTAAACTAGCTTCACAAACTTTGTTCCACTGAGTTTAGACATCTCTCATCCTAGAGAGATATTTAATACGTGTGTGTCGGAGGCTTATTTGCCCCCCAAATTAATAAAACGAAATCAAAATGTTATTGGAATCGTGGAAATGTATTAATTCCTCGAGATCGCGATCTGACCAGTGCAGCTTCATCTACCCACCCACGCACATCATATCAAAGCTGCTATCGAGGCAGTGGTTTTTAATAAGCCACTATATGAAACAAACAAAACAAGTGGAAGGTGTTGCCTGGGAACTAATAGCAGTAATAAGGAGCCAGCGGATTGCTCCTTAATAAGTGTATGCACCGCACATCTCCTCAGTCCTGATTAACTACATTCTATTTTAGCACCAGACATCTTCTAATGAGAAAATGTTAAGTTTCCCCAAATGGTGTGATGGTAGAATCAGAATGGAAAATACCACTAAGCCTTGTGAACAGTACACCCCCAAAATGGGAGCTTATAAGTGGTTCATCTTCCTTATTTCCATCTCGATTTCTTTCGAATTAATCATGCAATATAGCTAATATTGCAAACTTACTAGGTGCACAATGTGGTAAAATCTTATATTCCGAAGTTCAAGATAACATGTGCATCAGATTCTTTAAAGGTGGTTTTTTTAAAGGCGAGGTGGAGTTTCTCAATTACCTAGACAAACTATCCATGCTCATTCTTTCAGACTCAGGGAACGTGGGTTTGAGCAAATTTTCATGGTTGATATGAAGGACTTACGGCTAGAATCAAGTACTTTTCAGTCTGTGTAATGAGCCTAACAAGGTGAATCATCTCGATGCGATAATTTTTTTGATGCTAAACACACAGGTATGTACAAACACACAAAGATTTCCCTGAATAGTCAAGAAATAACTATATCAAACATGTAACTGAGAATTCTGGGGACAATATGATGAATAATTACAGATTTTTTTTTAAGGTATAAGTTTCCATGCTGGATAAGATTTATTTCTAGTACAGTAATCAGTGCATTACTTGAATAACCAAAATGAGAGCCTTCTAAATAGCCCAACTGACATCCCTGGGTTTTTTTTTTTTTTAAGATTTTATTTATTTATTAGACAGAGAGAGACAGCCAGCGAGAGAGGGAACACAAGCAGGGGGAGTGGGAGAGGAAGAGGCAGGCTCATAGCAGAGGAGCCTGATGTGGGGCTCGATCCCATAACACCGGGATCACGCCCTGAGCCGAAGGCAGACGCTTAACCGCTGTGCCACCCAGGCACCCCAACATCCCTGGTTTTATTCAAGTAAATAAATATCAAGTAAGAGCTAAAAGGGACGAACAAAACATGATTCCTGCCCTCAAGGAGCTTACGAGCTTGTCCTTGAGGGACAAGAAATACTATACTTCTTAGCTACCCTACATCAACTCCTACTGATGCTTCAAAAGGAAAACAAAAATAGCACCCGAATTTCTCCGGGCAGAGTAAGCTACACACAAACACACACACACACGGTTACATACACGTGCACACACGCACACACATGCACACACACATACACACATACACCCTTTACAAAAGCAAAGTCTGCAACATGCTAACCTCTCTGATGGTTGTTCTGAGACTTTAGTTATTGATACATCAGTGTCACCTTTGCATAAAAGAATCACTTCCTGAAAACACACTTACGGGGGACATGACACTGTACTGTTCTAATTTTTTTTTTTGGAGTGGAGATGTTCTTAGCATCTCTGGTAAAGTCACCCCAGACTTGTCCTTCCTGTAGCTCTGAACCCCTGCTGAGTGGCACTTTCCTTCTTGTTCTCAAAGTAGTGAGATGCTGCTTCCAAATGGACATGGGGAGCAATCCACAGCCCAATTCCTAGGCCTCCGTGTTCTACGAGGGCTGTTCCCAAACTTCCCCCAGACAGGACATTTGACCATGGCAGAGACCCTACACACACAGGTGGCCCTCCTGAGCCCCGGCGAGGTCCTGCTCAGTGAAACAGCCCCTATACCGGCACAGAAATAACTTCCTAACAGGTCAGATTGGACTCAGCAGTATTTAATGAAAGAACTACAGACCTGAGAGCAGTTCAACCCACACCTTGCAAAGCACCTAGCAGAAGGTTGGGCTGATTTTAATTTATGAGACTTAACATTAGAGGGTAGTGGTGAACGTCTGGGCTTTTGTATTCCTGCTGCTCAGAATCCCACTCCCTGTCATGAACCTGGAGCAAGTTCACCTCTCAGTTTCGTCAAATGGAAAATAGTGATAATAATGGTACCGACTTCTTCGGAGTATTGTACAGATGACACATGACGCATTTAATATAGTGCTTGACACACAGAAGAGGATCTCAATGAAAGATAGCCAGGATGATTTTTTAATTAGAATTTTTAGGACAATAAAAGCTACTGTTCTACACCAAAAAAATCAAATGTGGAAGTATAAAAAACCAAAACTAATGTAGAAAGCCCCGACAGTTTACCAAGATAGATTAGATGTAGGAAGGACAGTCCTAAATACTCTCTCTCCTCCACCCCTACACTTCATTTGACTGTTAAGAACAATTGACAGGCCTTTAGGGAAAATATTTCGGCTTTGAAATAACAGCTTAGAAAAGGTATAAAAACTATATTTAACTGCCTCTCCGGCAATTAGACCACGGCCACGGCCACATCTGCTATTTGCTCATCAGGAAACTGCTTCCGAGACATTTAACATTCATAGGTGTATTAGCTCATTATTAATACTCTGAAAGTTCTCTATGACACTATTAACTACAACGCAGAATTTGATACAAGGAGGCTCCATCTTGGTTTCAATTCATCTAAGAGGATTATGAGCAGAAATCCCTGAAGGACGACACTGTATAAAGTGGTCTCATACATGGACTACATTACAGCCAAATTCCAACATATAATCTATTTCCAAAAAACTTTTCTTCAAGGATCCAAATTCTTTACTTAGACTGTATCTCTTCATAGCCCCAGGAAGCAATCGTAATCACAAACACTTATGCGGCACCATATGCAGACACAGACATTAATACATTTAATCCTTACAGGAGCCCTAGGAGGTAGAAACTACCACCATCATCCCCGTTGTACACAGGAGGACACTGAGGCACAGACAAGTTCACTACATGCCAGTAATGCCAGAACTGGGATCTGAACCCAGACAGTTTCACCCCAGGGGTCATGCTCTCCCCTCTGGCTATGCAGCCTCTGGGCCTTATCGACGACATATTTCTCAAAGTACAGAACTCGTGGTAGAAATTAATTACCCCCAGCCTCTTATCATAAGACAAGGTGGTATCAGGAATTGAACTCCTGCTCTTTCAGTACTCTAGGCTAGCCCATATGCTGTTCTTCTGACATCAAGGTAAAAAGGACCATTTCCAATGAACCCATTAGATCAGAGATTACACCAAGAACATCTGTCACAAGCAAACCAGCCAGTGTGTCACGGAGACAGCTTGGCTTATAACGTAACTTTTGCTCTAAGGAAGCTTCTATCATTTGACCTATGGGCATCTGAATATAATGTTCCTCTTTCAGTGTACAAATTCCCCGCGTGATGGCTAATTTTACGGGTCAGTTTGGCTAGGCTCTGGTGCCCAGTGGTCTGGGCAAACACCACTGTAGATGTTGTTGGAGAGCTTATTTTTTAAAGATGAGATTAACATTTAAATCAGTAGCCTTTGAATAAAGCAGATCACCCTCCTTAATGTGAGTTGCCCTCACCTCATCATTTCTAGACCTTAAGAGTAAAGACTGAGGTTGCCTAAAAAAGCAATTCTGCCTTAAGACTGCAACACAGAGGGGCGCCTGGGTGGCACAGCGGTTAAGCGTCTGCCTTCGGCTCAGGGCGTGATCCCGGCGTTATGGGATCGAGCCCCACATCAGGCTCCTCCGCTATGAGCCTGCTTCTTCCTCTCCCACTCCCCCTGCTGTGTTCCCTTTCTCGCTGGCTGTCTCTGTCAAATAAATAAATAAATAAAATCTTAAAAAAAAAAAAAAAAAGACTGCAACACAGAAAGCCTGCCTGAGTTTCCCATCTGCAGAGTTTGAACTCAAGACCGCAGCATCAACTCTTACCTGAATTTCCAGCCTGCTGGTCTGCTCGAGAGATTTTGCACTTGCCTCCTTCCACAATTATGTGAGCCAATTTCTTAAAATAAACCTCTCTCTCTCTCTATAGTATATATTTATATAAAATATATATGCACACATATATGCAGATGTATATAATACATGTAGGCATATATATCTCATATATTCTCACATATGTCATTTATATGTATATATATCTCATATATATCATGTATATGAGATATAGGAGAAAGATACATATATTCTATTAATACATATACCAATTATCTATCTACTTAAATAGATACACACACACACACACACCCCTCCTATTGGGTCTTTTTCTCTGAAGAGCTAATACACTCCAGGGTCCTACCTCTACCACCTTTAACACTGGAGGCTCTCAATAGAGTAATGAATTACAAGCAGGTCCAGCCTCAACCCTAGTTCCCCATTGTAGTTCTTATATGAAAAGATGAAGTTGGCTACTTTGTAGACTGAGCTCACAGACCAGCAAACTTTCTGGAAGTGGGTTACATGCGCTCTCTGATTCAACTGTGGCAGACGCTAACCCACACGCCCTCCATGAACGCTTGTGGTTTGACAAGCTACAAAGACACACATCCTTGTCTGTGGAAGTCCCCACACGGGGCCCCAGGGGCCGGCTGCCACCCAGCTCTGAGTCCAGCCAAGCCCTGCCCTCTGGGACTGGGACCACCTGTCACTGGTCATCGTGGCTGTCCAGGCCACTCTGGGCCAGCCTGAGGGACATGAAGAGGCAATCTGGTCTACAATCGTTTTCTGGTAACCATGTCCTCCCAAGATCTAGAAGAACTACTACCTCGTGCCTTCATGGCACTCAACTTCTATCTGCACGTGGCTTTGGTGGTTCTAATCCCATTTTGCTTGCCCCCAACCCTCCCATTTCAGTTATTCGAATTCCTCTTCGGTTCCAGCTCCCAAACAAGGTCCCAGTAGAAAACCAGAATTTATTTCCTTAAGAAAAGATCTCAAGAAGCTGAGCCTCCTTCTCCCCCCCTCCCCACCCCTGCCCTTTCTTTCTCCCCACCACGCCCAAACCGCAAAGCCCTGTCCTTTGTAAAGAGCCTGTGCTGGGAGCTAGGAGTATGTCACACCAAGAAAATCCACTGCTGCCCAAAGCTGTTTTCCTTGTGGCTTCTTCAGTAGCAGGCATACTGCCGTCCATGTTTACAGTCAGCAATTTTGAATGTGCTGACATGGAGAACGGTGACCACAGAGTCCCTGCAAACCAGCCAGAAAGAGAAAACAGATGCGGAAATGCCAAGGCAATGCTAGGCCTCTCTCCTCCCTGATTCCCCAAGGTCTGCCGGGGAGGCACCACCGGCTCATGGAGGCCGGAGGGGAGGGATGGAAGGTCTCCTTCTGCTTCCTCCTGGATGCCACAGCTTCACCCCGTGTTTCTATGGTGGGGGGCTGACTCATGCAGAGCTGTGGAGGAGGGGGCCAGTCCCTCTGCATGAGGACTCCCTCCCGGCTATGGGCCCAACCGAGCAGAGGGGATGAGGGGAAGACAGCGACAGGCTGCTAGGTTCCCAGCGGCTCTGTGAACCTCTTCCTCTCCAACACTTCACTGACAAAAGTTCTTTATACTGCTCATTTGTTTTTGTGCATTTTTTTTTCTCTGGGAGCAAAGGAAAGTTTTGTAAGCAAAAAGAGTGCCAGAAAATTGCTAGGTAGCAAGTCTAGCATGAAAGAGAGAAAGAGAGAGAGAGAACTAGATTAAAGCTTGAAAAGGACTATTATTGCTTTAATGTTTTATAGGCAGACTGGGATTTGGGGATTCTGGAATCCCTCTATTCTTGACTTTACCTGGGTTAGATAATTGGGAAGTCATTTAGTCTGAGGAGCTCAAATAAATGAAGTGATGAGCTAGACAGTGGGTCTCCTAGTCCACAGACAGGGGCAATGGAGCCGTTCTGGCAGCTGGGCTCACACACTAGCAGGGACAAAAGCTGAACTTGATCCTTGGCCTTCTGTATAAAGTCATGGTCCTCAAACTCTTACAGGCCACATCAGTGGTATAAAAATCCGTACCAAATCGCCCACTGTATTTCTACATGTCAAGAGGGGGAAAAAGATCCCACTACAACAAAATCAGGCACATTTCCAGATGAAAACTATTGCAGAAGGGTTAGCTATCTACCAAAGATGCGTGTACCCCTCACTTATGTCAATTTGATACTGGTAAGCAGGTGCCCAGTCCAGGACTCATTTCCCAACTCTCCTTGCATCTAGATGGGGATACAGGACTTAGTTCTTACCAAAAGGATGTGGGCTGAAGTGATGAGTGCTATTTCCAGGGCTAATCCATAAAAACCTCCAGCAAGATGTTCAGCAATCCTCCAGCCTCTCTCTTTTCCCGTCCACCAGCTGGGTGCAAAATGCTCTAAAACCCTTGGAGGACCTTCAAAATGGAAGGAGCTCGTTGTTTGTCCAACAAATGCCTTTGTCGGACTGTTACATGCCAGAGCGATAAACTTATATTGGTGAGCCACTGGGGATTTCAATATTTCTCTATCATGAATGTTACCGTAACTGCACAAAATCACTAGGTGATATCAGAGGTAAGGTATCTGTTTAATTAGACACAATGACATAGATGGTGAACATGGTGGAGATGTTACACGTGGTGTGGGCACCATTTGGGTTAAGGGAAATCCAACATGTATGCCTACCTATATGCTTATATATGCTTGGGATGGGACTGGAAGGAAACATAAGAAAATGGTTAACAGCGGTCACCTTTAGGAAAGGAAAATGGGAGACAGGAAGAAAGGACGGGAAAGATTTATCTTTCACCATACACTGTTTTTAACTTTTTGAAATCTTGTACGTTGTACATTTATTACCCAGTCAAAAGTTACACTTAAAAAACACCAATTCTGAAAGAATCCAGTTTTCAGACCACCTGGAGAATGCTTATAGACACTACTATTAGTCCCGAGGGCCTTTTTTGAAAACCAGTGGTACAAAGTGTTGACATTTAAAAACACATAAAACTGTACTTCTCTTGAAAACTCCAGGGATGGGCAGAAGTAGCTGCTATTCCCACAGCGCCTCTGAATTCTTGGAGTTAACTTTCTCATCTTCTTAGAGACTCTCCTTTTCTTCCAGTGCTGCCAGGAGGCTGGAATTAGAGGAGTTGTCTCTTCTGCTAGGTCGGGTTATTCCTAACCGTGCATTACAAGCCACTCACGGTGCCTGGTAAAAAGAAGGATTCCTGGGCCTCCTTCCTGAAAATTCTGATTCAGTAATTCTGGGGTGAAGCTAGGAAACCGTATCATTAAGTGTCATTGCCTTCTATGCCCAGGCACACTCGGGAAACCTTATTCTCAGCTGTGCCCTATGTGCCACCTTGGACACGTTGCTGTACTTCTGTATTTTATGTCCCTGGACTACAGATAATGAAATTTATGACCTATGAAACTCCCAAGTGTCTGCTGCGACTTAGGGGATGCCTGTGCGAATGGCAGAGCTCCCTGCAGAATGACATTATATACAAGTGCCAATTATCGTAATCACTGTTAGCATGTGTATTTGGCATTGCTATTTTAGGTTTTAAAATACGCTTTATCAAAAATACTTCATTTTAAAAGAGGAGTGGAAAACATGTCTGTTTCCACGGAAGGCCTTCGTAAGAATTTCTGCTGTGCTGCCAGGTGTTAATAGGAGGGAGCTCACTTCGGGTTGGGTCCTCCACCCATGATAAATACGGCTGTTTCCAGAATGCACAGGGCAGGGCAGGGCAGGAGCATGGGGAAGCTCTGCAAATGAGTCCAGTGGCTGGAGAGGAGGAACATGAGGATATCCGGGCAGCAACTGGTTGTGTGGTGTGGGTACTTTCTGAAATAGGGGTAGATGTAAGAGATTCATTGTGCATGAGAAGTGTCTCAAGCAGTCTCACTGGTCCTGGACCATTTTATTTTCTGTTCTGCTCACAGCTCCCATCCTTATCTTTGAATAGTCTAAAATCTTTTGCATCAAAAGGTCATCCACACTGACACCCTCTATGTAACTCAGATTCAAACTAGTTCATGTACCTGGTTACAGGTTTTCTCTACATCAATGATCCAAACAGAGAGAGACAGCAAATTATATAGATGCTTAGTTGCTGAGAAATAATGTGAGTGATTAATAAATCCTGTTTAGAACGACTTGGTAAGTTTTCTAAAATATCTTAAGAGTAAACCATGATATTTTCTAAGGAATAACTTGAAGAGGTCTTTTTAAAAATCTACAAGTTTACCTGCAAAACAGATTGGAGTGAGGAGGGAGAGAATCAGTAAATTTAAAACATAAATTTTCCATTCATCTTTCAGAAAACATCCTAATTTTTAAAAGATCAGGTCCCAAAAGGCAAAGTATCTCACAAAAAAGGAAAGAAAGAGAGAGAGAGAGAGAGAGAGAGAGAGAAAGAAAAAAAGAAAGAAAAGAGAGAAAGAAAGAAAGAAAGAAAGAAAGAAAGAAAGAAAGGAAGAAAGAAAGAAAGAAAGAGGAAGAAGAGAAAGAGAAAAAAAGACAAATGTGAAGTGATGGACAGGTTAATTAACTAGATGGGGTGATATCCTTTTTCACAATGTATATGTATAATAAATCACTGCAACGTATAATAAATATCTTTTTTTTAAAAAGATTTTATTTAAATGCGCTTTATCAAAAAAAAATACTTCATTTTAAAAGAGGAGTGAAAACACGCCTATCAGAGCAAAATCAAGAGAGATCACAGAGGCACAGGGAGAAGCAGACTCGCCGCCAAATGGAGAGCCCATTCAGGGCTCAATCCCAGGCCCCTGAGATCATGATCTGAGCTGAAGGCAGACACTTAACTGACTGAGCCACCCAGCCACCCTTGCAATGTACAATAAATATCTTAAAATTTTATCTGTCAACTGTACATCAATAAAGCTGAGATTAAAAAAAAACAAACAAACCAAAAAACAAAACAAAACAAAACAAAAAGAGGGGGAAGGTCAACATGACCTAGTATGATTACAAATTGTTTCTTTTTTCTTTTTGGCAACTACCTCACACATAAGGTGCTATTTAAATTCCTTTTATCTTTTTTCATCCTTTTCCAACAAATGAAATGCCCAGGTTACAGTATTTATGATGAGATAGGCTCCATTCCACATGGGCCCCACGGGCCATACAGTATCTTTAAATGGACCACCTAGAAGCCTATGATGGAGATTTCTGGGCCTCATCACAGCTAGTTCTCATCCCTGGTTGGGTGTATGGGAAGACTTCCCAAGCTCCTGTGTAGTTAGTTTGGGACCACACGACTGGTCTGGCCAAGGGTGATGAGCAGAGAAAGAGCAGGCGTGGATTCTCCCACTTTCTCCTGCTGCAGGAAGGTCATACCTGGAGGGGGCAGTGTTGTAAGAGAGTGGGGACTCTCTCTGTCAGCCTGGATCCCTGAGGGACTAGGTGGAGCAAAGCCCCTCCAGCCTTCTCCCATGGACTTGAGTCGGAAATGGAGCAGGAACAATTTTGCTGTGTTAAGCCAGTGGAACCATGGGGTGGGGTGGGGGTGGGGGGCAATTTGCTACTGCAGCACAATCTTACCTTTCCTGATTAATCAAATCTACTGGTTTAGAAATCTCTATGTTCCCGTCAGGACATCAGACTTCCTATCTGTATAATTGGTAGGCAAGTCATCTAATTTTTCTGGGCCTCAGTTTTTGTTGCTGTTACTGTTCTTTGTGTTAACTGCAAAAGGGGGAAAATAATTTCTGGCATGTCTACCATTCGGGGATGTGTGGGATCAAATGAGTTTTTCCAAAAGGATTTTGAAATCTGTAAATAGAACTCTAGATGTGAGGTGTTAGAATCACCGGTGCTGGGGATTTATCTGGAGAACTTAAGGGGCTAAATGTGACTGCTTCTTTGGGGGTCAGTGATTAGAATGCACTGCTTCCTCATTCTTGAAAAGCCAAGCAATACACGCCAGTGTTAGATCAGGACCACGAGGAGTCCAATTCTGATACCACTTGGAGAAAAATTCGTTATCTTAAAAATGTCAGGGCTAGCTGAATGGCTTCAGAAGCCTCACTTACAGCGAGCAAACTCAACTATTTGCCTCTGGCATAAAAATAAAGGAAAAAATAGAGGCCCCAAATGAAAGGCTTGGCACAAAGCCCTTTATTTCCTCCCACAGCCTGTCACAGGGGGAGAGAGAGGGAGAGCACAGGGAGGAACAGAGAGATTGGGCATTCTAGACTCCACCCCTGCACAAAGAAACAGGGAGAGCGATATACATTCAGAAGGGATGGTGCAAATCTATTCTGTGTTTCTCTCACAGAGAAGCCGGATTTCTCTATGGAGGAAAGGAGAAACGGAAGAGATGGCCTCCACACAGAGAAGATTTAGAAGCAGGGCAAGAATCGGTGTCCCCCACCGTCCCCGACAAAGCGTTAAGTCTCTCTGCTTCTAACTCAGGAGAAGGGTTTCCTGACCCTTAGAGCAGATGCCATGGACGCCCAGATTGATTTGCAGAGGGCCGTTTTCCCCCAGCTGCTCACGCTGCAGGATAAGAGCTGCCTTCTTTGGAGCACTTAATCAATGCCAGGCACTGACGTTTTAGATATCTGGAAACTGAGGCACGGCAAGGCTCGGTAAGGAATATGGCAGAACCGGGAGTTAAATCCAGAAAGCAAGCAAGCCAGTCTAGCTCCATATGCTGCCGTCTGAAGCACTACATTTATAAGGAATAGAAGAAGGGAAGGAAAATGGAGGGCAGTCATACTGCCTGCTGCATGCCTCGCAAGGGGCTTCAGACACATTAACTCACTTGATCATCACATCGATTCTAACAAGTTTGGTATGCTTGCTTCATTTACGGTAAAGAAACAGAAGTTCGGTGAGGCTAATTAACTTTCCCCAATTCACACAGCCCACAAGTGGCAAGTTAGAAATCACATTCGGCCTGATTCTGCCAGATGAAAGTGGGAAGGTTTATGGCTGAAAAACAAGCCAGAGTTTGGGGAGGAAACCAAAACACATTAAGAAGGTAGAGGAAAGAAAGATTATAGAAGGTAGGTAGAAGCTGCCACTTCTGGGGTCTAAGAAATATAACAGATCTCAATATAGGATAACTCCTACAAGAGTTCCCCTCATCACAGAGCCTTTTTGTCCTCAGTAAGAAAGGTGGTGAATGCAGTGTTTGGCCCAAGGTCGACCTTGCGCCTCAAGCAAACCTTTTTTAAACTCTGCAAATGGAGAGCTACTATGAAAGTAGCCAATTGCTTTTTTGGCTGTCTTTACATCTTCTCACACTAAATTGTTATGATCATATACTTCCACATTTCCTAAACTTATGAATCACTGAATAATTGTTAGTTGTTCTGTTGTTGTTATTTTGCATCATTTGCTAATCCGCAGCTAAAATGTTCTCCCAACCTTACGCTAGAGAGGTGCAATGTAATTATGACACAGGAGCAAAAGAAGCTCATTAACATACCCGTGACTGACACGGAAGATCATTAATTAGGCATTCTGAGCATAAGTATATATGTATAAATTAGCATCTATTCACCATTTAAACTGTAAGAGATTTTTCATATCTGAATATTAACTATGTTGGAAAATTACTAAGTTTTCCTGAGTGAATTCCAAAAACAATACCCATCGCTGGTAACAGAAACGATATGAAGAGAAAAGATTCTAGGAGCAGAACCGGACACAGTGGAAGGAGTCAAATGATGTGATTACTCTTCATCTATCGGGGTCTTCGTCTATCTGCTTCCTCTCGTTTTGGATTTCTGACTGCTCCACCTGTTGGGAGTTTTGTGTGTGGACTCTTCTCTGCTGAGAAAACTTAGATATGGTACTAGCACTGATGTTCTAGAAATGCTTTCCCTATGTCTGGATTCTGTCATGGTACATTCATGTATTCTTTCAACACATATTTATCGTGTGATCTCGGTACTGAAAACAATGAGCATGAATATGGAAGTTTCTATGCTCAGGGACTTTACAGTCTAGCAGGGAAGATGAGACATAAAGGATACACATATAGCTACAATGGAAGGTAGAGAATTACACTGCCAGAGAGTACCAAGCCTAGTCAGTGGAAGAGCAGACTTCCGGCTGGGGGGGGGGGGGGATTGGAGAATGCTTCATGGAAGAAGTCGCATTTGAGCCCGGTGTAAAGGAGGAGGAGAGAAAGCGGATGTGGCAAAGTTGGGGGCATGTAAGGAGAGTCACCTCCTGGAGAAACCAGAGTCAAATCCATGCATACCTTCACAGCCAGCTCCTGAACCGCGCTGCTTCCGTAGCCAACAGAGCTCCTCCTCCATTTTGGCAATGTGTCTAAAGTACCTATCCCTCTGGGGCCCAGGAAAACTTAGAGTATCAGGACCACAATGATAATAATACTCTATTGTCCTTCACACACATGACAATGATACTAATTACATCGTAGAGCTGTGCCTGCATTGTTTTTCTCGCAGTAGTGTTGGATTCGTGCCAGCAAATCCATCACTCTCTGTTGATTTCTCTTGGGACTGGTGGCACACTTTTGTAAGACGGCTCTCTAGGATGAAAGCTGGAATTCACAGTTCTTAGACAATTTTTTTTTCCAGGTGGAGCTAACAAGCCCATGCGGGGACTGAACGAAGAACCTGGTCTTTGGGGCACCACACTAGAACCACCTCCGTTCACCGACGACATGAGTTTCACTGGTATGTCTTCTCCAGCAGAAGCACTAAAGCATTTTAATAAAATGACCTCTATGAAGAAAGGCAGCTAACTGGATAGCTTGTAAACAGGGTAAAAATCTCAAAGTCTCCACAGTTTTTGACATCTGCCTGGACAAACTAGGTAGCCCATAGATCAAAGGCCCAGAGCACGGGCCTTTCCTAAATGTGTTAAGACAGCACCCATGCAGATTCAAGCGGTGGGGCTTCTTATTCTGAAACCCTCGTTCTGAGGCCTCCATGGCACATCAGTCCCTGAAACCCCTTTTATAGGATTCAAGACGTATCTGCTTCATATTGGCGCTACTCTACGGCAGAAAGGAAGGCTGCCATCAAAGTTAGATTTCAGGTATGCTCGTGGAATTAAAAAACGAAGTGGCCAGCAGTGGTTTTCATAAGCATGTGAGCCTTTTTGGCCTTAGCTATTGGCAGGTATTGAAGTGTGTGAGGTACTCTGGGTCCTGAAGGAGATGAACAAGTTACCTATAATGGACTAATCTGGAAAAACAACAGTTATTGAGGAAAGAACTACCTAGGATCATGACTGCTGATTTCTTCCCTGCTCCTAGCTAAATATAAATCTATCTTCTATTTGTGGGGCAGATTCATGTAGAACAAGTATAAATATTCCATCATTCTAATGGAAGTAGAACTTTTAAGGCCATTAGTACCCATGATTAAAGTGATGAGAGAATTCTTGACTCTTAGAAGATTATAATGGAAAATAATTAATTGAAAAACGATTCATTAAGATCACATTATATATTCTACCCCATGCCCAGCATGTAGTGGAAACAGACAAAATGGAAAGCAAGAGTATCACGTAGTTGGAGAGAACCATAGAGATCCAAGTTTCTGCTTGTCCTACAAATTCAGAGGAAAAGAAAGCTCACGGCATTCTGAGGTAATTTCAAGCAGACTATATGGGGGCAGGAAGATACAGAGTTGGGGCCTACAGAAAATGAGGGAGTTATATGATCTTCATGGTAAAAAAACATATAGCTTGATTCTTGGAGTTACACACATAGAGAAAAATCTGAGATAGATAATCTCAACAAAAATTTCTCAAATATTATGTGTCAAAGAAGGAATCTAGGGATGCTGGGGCAGCTCATTCGATTAAGTGTCCAACTCTTGGCTTTGGCTCAGGTCACGATCTCAGGGTTGTGGACTAGGCCCTGTGTCACACTCTGCACTCAGCACAAGTCTGCTTGAGATTCTCTGCCTCTCCCTCTAACATCTGCCCCTCCCCCTGCTCACACACACTCTCCCTCTCCAAAATAAATAAATAAAATTTGGGGGGAAAAAGAGAAGGAATATAAACATGTTGTCCTGTGTACCTCTGTGGAAACGCATCTGTTGATAAGAGATGACTGGTTGCAGCCAATGGCTGCATTTGCCCTTCTCCCTCACTACCTTCTAAAATTGGACAAAGCTCTTCTCGTGGTGGTCTTCTAACAAAGACGGAATCCTGGATTTTTATGCTGAAGCAACTCTGCTATACCAACTGTAGTTTAGTAAAGCTTCACAGAAAGAGATATTCTGAGTCCAACCTACGGAGACACGTCCCAATTTAGGCTGCGGAATGAAAATTACAGGGCAGCCACAGAGGCAAGTTTAAAATTAGGACAAGCTTCACTTTGGGCCTCTTAAGCCTCAAAGAGTTAGTACATGAGGCAAAGGAAAATGAAAAAAAAAAAAAAATAACAGTAGGAACTAAAAAGCAAAATCCCCAGACTTCTGTTCCTTCCAATGGTCCTCCTGACATGCTAAGCTTTTTATACACCTAAAATCAGCAGCACAGAGCTTTTTTTAGTCCTTCGGCAGCTTCATAGGAGCCACAGCCCATCAGGGCCTGCAAGGAAATTCTGGAGGTAAACAAATTGGGATTGTCTTGGCAGGGAAAGAAGGAAGAGGAATTGGGGAGAATCTTCCCCAGTCTGAGTCCTTTTACTCAAATCCCTGTCGCTCAGTCCACAAACTGCCCACGATGAATGTGGAAGATAGTTCTCCTGGATGATGGAGCCTTCTTAGGGTATGCTTAAGTCACCAATTCTAGGCCAGTGACAGAAATGATCACCTCTTTTTTTAAGTTTTTATTTAAATTCCAGTTAAGAAACTGTCACCTCTTGATCGCCCTGCCAGCTAACAGTGACCACCCTCCTTCAAGAGGTGGTCTCTGGGGAAAGTGACTGGGGTACCAAGATGTATTTACTTCTTACCTCTGCAATTTCACTCCTCTGTTTCTAAAAGATAAGAAAACATCACCTCCATTTACTTTCTTTTGAGACTATTTTGACTGGGTTTGAATTCTGAGAAATGCAATGATTACTAGATAGGAAAGGTATATTCTTACTATTCCACAAAAAGGGTTATTTTCACTTGAACCTCTGTTTTCAGAAAGCTCAAAGGTCTACACACTCAACTATCAACACCTCCATTAGATTGTCCTGAAGCAGGGGCCAAGTATCGGAATGGGGGGAGGAACGAGTCAGACTTGACCGTCCCTGCAAGGTCCCCCTGTAGGTCCATCCCAGCCCCTTTTTCCAAAATCATTTGTTAGAGTCACTTCCTCGCCTGGCTTCTTGGAAGCGGCCTGAATCATATGTGCCTTAATATTTGGTTCTACATTCCTAAGAGCCAGAAAGTGGAAGATAATAAAAAGTGGAAGCATGGTCTCAGTCCGAAGTACGCTAACCACGTCTGTTAAAGGAAATGCCCACTTTTGTTATGGCACTCTTTGGAAAAGAATTCTCAATAAATAGGAAGTAGAACGAGTCTCTAAGTGACGTGTAAATACATTCCTATCCTAATTCATCAGCAAACGAAGAAGTCAGAGGTAGAGCGTTACCGCTCATCTAAAATGGTCATGTTAATCCTATCCCTTCTTAGCCCAGAGCGCTAATAAATCAAATCATCATATCAGTGGGCCTCTCCCGACAGGTGTTGCCTTTTAGACTACAGAACTCACTTTGTCAGAGTGATTTCAGCTCGACTTAGAGCACAACTAGTTACACAACTTGATCTCATTGAAATATTTGGTGCCTGCTGATATGTTCAAACAAATTCACCAGATCTTGAGTGTGTTCTGGCAATTAAAGCTATTAAGTGAGTAGATAGACAGCAGGTTATTTCATTGCTGGTTGAAAAAGCCAGCTTTCTTTTCTCCCCTTTTTATGTGACAGCACTGTAATTAGCCTTAATCAAATACTATTTGTGTTAGGTGCTGTAACTTTGCTTCCTGAGCCAGGAAACTCTGCCAATCTAGGAAAAGCAGAAATAACAACTCTGGTCAAAAATCGGGAGAGATGGGCTTGAGGGATATGGGAAGCCTGTGCTATCTTTGCCACTTTCTATAAACCTAAAACTGTTCTCATATAAAGAGTTTAATCTACAAAAAGCAAGAAAGAGGGAAGAGAAGAAATGAGAGAAAAAGAAATGCTATTTAATGTGAGACTTGAAGTTGAGCAGCTTACCATGCAAAAGCAAGCTTTAGAAATAGTCAAGTAGTTAAAAACATATGGTTTGTTTGGAGTTTCTGGATTTCTTCTCCCACTGCATTGGGAATACTCCAGTGCTGCCTTTTTTTCTTTTTCTTTTTTTTTTAACCTCTGAAAGTTGGTTCATAATGGAGGCCAGAGACAGGTAAAGGGAAAGCCAATAACCATGAAAAAAATTGATTCTTCCAACATCTATCCAAACTTCTAGTTTGTTTCTCTCTGTGTCCCAAACCCAATATTTCTTTCAATATCCCTGGAAGGGAGAGCACTTCAGACAGTTTGCAAATGAAATTAGTGAACGGGTAAGGCAGTGTTTCTCAAACTTCAGTGTTCATACAAATTGTCTGGGACCCTGTGAAACAACACATTCTGATTTGGTAGTTCTAGAATGGCCCCTGGGATTCTGTGTTTGTAGCAAGCTCCTAGTTGATACCAAAGCTGCTGGTCCATGGACCATATCTTGAGTAGCAAGCGTATGAGGAATAGTAATTGGGTGAGTGACCCAACTGGTCCAAGGTAGAACCAGAGTAACTTGTCTACATGGCTGACAATAAGATGTCTGCGTGAAGCAGTAGCCAACAAAACAGATAGACGCTTTCTATTTTCCTTGGTCAATAATCCCTATGTCAAAACTTTAAAAGACATTGGTAGAATGGCACTATACCATTGGTCAAATTGTCCATTAGCTCAGAGAATCCCAATAATAGAAGCACCTTCTTATTCTTGTTCAAAGAGCCCCGGCCATGATAGGGAGACATCAAGTTCAATGAAAAAGAGAAAAAGCAGTGATCTGATTCTTTGCTCACTATTTTGACCACGTCTCCTCATATCTCAAATTCTGTATCTACAAAATATTAGCTCCTAGAACTAGTACTGTTTTGAGGTTAAGGGGAAAATGCCCTGCAACTTGGAGAGCCTCCCCAAAAGTACTTTTAGGAGCTGGATCTTCGCTCTGTTCCACAGGGTGCCTATTGCTAGATGAAGAGCTTCCTGCCAAATGGTTAATATTCACTTGATGAAGACAGGATTCCTTTTACTCCATCCAAAATGATAAGACCAGGCCATTAGCTACTTTGAATAAGTAAAAAACATATTTCTTACAACTCGTGGAAAGTATTGTGGTAAATGCCACAAATGCCACATCTCTAGTTCTCCTCCACTAGATTTTTTTTAACCCCTTTAATATAATTTTTGAATTCTAAACGGTGGGTCTTCTGTTTATTTTAGATGTCTCCCATATCTTGAATAATGCAATTCAAGTAGGCTTTATATCCAGTGGCGGGCAGGCAAATATTTAACAACCAGCTCTACAGGAAGAAAAGCCCTGGTATGTAACTTTTGCCAATTTTGATAGTGAGAGCACTCCCACTGTGGCTGATGTCAAGTACCAACCTGATTTTACTGAACAAAGAATTAGGAAAAGACATGCATCACCACAAACCTATACAAGTCAGCTCTGGTATACAATAACTAGTGACCCCAAAGATATAAAGTACTGTTGTTTTCAAAGTTAAATTGTAATAATCCAGGAGGGGTAACTGTATTCTATAACTTTAAGATAGCTTGTCTCTTAAAATGTTCTCATTTATTATCGAAGAGAAGAAGTCCATAAGCCCTTGTGTCTTTATAAACCAAAAATAATTCCCTGCTAGTGTTTTTCTTTAACGATAACCTCACAATCTGTATAATCTTATAAAGTAAGCCCACTTGGATTTTAATGACACAAACAGGCTGGAAGTTCAGAATTCTTCTATATGACCTTGAGAGTTGAACTCTTCCATTTTTGTTTTTGGCTCATTCCAAGCTCTTCCTTCCATGAACTCTAAGGCACAGCTCAGTCAGCCTCTGTGGCCTACAGGTCTGCAGAAAAGGCTGGAATCACTGTGGTTTTCACTGTCCCCTACAACTACCTCTGAGAATAATGGTGGTTTAGTATTTTTATTTCCTGTCCTGTGTCAGAAATGATTTGCTTCACATTAAAAACAATTTTTATCAAAAAGTACACCAGAATGAGAAAACTGCATGTTTAACAAAAAATTATAACATAGGAGCATTTTTTGCCTAATAAGTATATACAACTCTTTCTAACATGTCATTCTTTCATTCCACATTTAATCTACCTGAGATCATTTAACTGTGTTTTCCATATTTTTACCCATAGTACACCTGCTTATTGCCAGTGAGGTTCTTACAAGAAGGCAAACACAAATGAGGCTAAGTTCACAGGATGGGGGGGGGGAGGAAGGGCATGGGTGAAAAATATCTGGCCAAGGAATGTAATTAACTTGAAGAAAAACATTTGCATCGTGACTATACTCGTGTCTTTTTCCATCAGCAAAAGCCCAAACCAAGCAAACAAAAAGCCACTACCATTTGCCCACCACCCTGAGCACAAACGATTCTGGCAGAGTGGTTGACATTAAAAAAATACTGCTTGAAACAAACCAGAAAAAAAAAATTGTTTCAAGTCAAGTCTTCCTGCTTGCTTCCATCAGGCTCACCTTTGTATCTTTTGACATGTGTACGGTGTGCGTCTATTAACTCTTCAAAATATATATACACGTGGACTTTCCAGTCTTCCTATTTTTTGAAATTTTACAAATTCTTTTCCACCGAGCACGCCCTTTATGATGAACACATTAGGTATTAACACATGCAGAACACAGCCCAGCATACCCCCTACCAATCACCAGATGTTAGGAACTAGAAACATGCAAGGATTTTTCATGTTAGAAAAATGGTGGAAGTCAGCTCATCAGAGGCAAAACAGGCAGAATATGTCCCTGCCTTTGCCTCTCCTACGATGCCTTTAAATTCACTAGGTTCGTCTCTAGTTTGACAGGATTATTAATGGGATGGGCTTACCACTCCGGTGGACCAGTCTGTTAACCACAGGAAAGCCTTTTACTATCCTGGATGTGTCTTACCAGTGCCTGACGACTGCCAGCTCATCTTCAGATTCACCAGAGATTCTGGCTAGTGATCAGTTTCTAACAGAGTCAAACTGGTAACATTATTACTACCAAACTGCAGTCTAGTTTTTTTATTTATTTTTTTAACAGAAGATTGTGACATTAACCAGAAGACTGGCTAACAGGCTTGAAGAGTGACAGAAATACTTGTCATGAAAAAAAAAAGTATTCACAATACCAGATCCTCTTGAATGATTGTGGCAGAGACCTCTTGACTTCCCACTAATCAAGGACACTAGCCCAGCTACAGGAAGATATTTAAAAAGAGATGTGAAGAATCAGGGTCTCTTTGGGGGAGAGGCAAATACAGATATAGACATGAACATCACAGAAATAGCCAGAGACATAGATACATTCTAGTAAACCAAGAAGTAGTCATACCATTTTTAACAATTGGGAATAAATTTAATAATGCATAAATTAAGAACAAAACAAAGACATCCTTAGAGTCTCTATCAGAAGAAACAAGCAGAAATATACAGCAGTCCATGGAAAAGAACTCTCTCAGGGAATCTTCACAGATATTTGGGAATTCCTTTCTGCTGGGTAAGGAGCGAAGGAGAAGAAGGTGATGGAAGGAAGGACACACAGGTGTTCAAGGAAGGCATCCACCCCAGCCAAATTTACACTTCCTGCCCTGAGGTCACTTTTCTGCCTCTTCATTTGTGCATTTCCAGTTGGTAGCATTTGGGAAACACAAGAAGGAAAAGGGATTGAGAAGCAAGCTGGCATTTAAATACAATCTTACTCTATTTCTCTGCAGCCTAGAGTACATTCCTTTTTAAAAATAACGTGAAAAAATATCAAGTTGGTTTTCCTTTTAAAGGACACACACACACACACACACACACACACACACACACACACAGAGCTATTCACCATCCCCAGCCGTTTCCAAATGAAATCTGCCATCCTGAGGCTGAAGAAGGCAATGAGAGATCTCCCTGCCAGGCCTAAAGAGTTCTAGAGAGCACCTAAAACCAAAAGCTCCCATCGAAACCCAGATGCAAGCAAACTACAAAATCACAGGATCTGCAGGACTGGATGCTGGCTGGCACAGGTTTGGAGATGACTTTTTTCAACATGGGGGCAAAGGAGACAGACTTCCTGCCTCTTGGCCGGCCCCGTACTGTATTCATATCTCGCATCAAGTTGTTTTCTTGGTATACTTTTATCTAAATTTTCCAGCAGACATCCCAACAGACACCCCCACCCCCGGCTCCTTCTGATTTTAGGAGTCACATTATGCTGTCTATCCTTCCTTAAGAACACTCAGACGGTAGACAGAGGCCCATCCTGGGTTTTTATGCTTCTTAAGTCATGTAACACAATGGACTCCATCTGACTTCCATTAGCTGGCTGCTTTATCTCAGTGCCTCAGTTTCTCCTGTGGTTATTAATCTCTCTTGAGATGTCCATTCCAAGGACCATAAACTGAATTCCTGAGCAGCAGGCAAAACCATTCTTACAGGTAACGACAGCTTAATAATATTAATATTTATATATCGCTTATGGGCCAGGTCCTCTTCTAACCTCTGTATCTATGTTAACTTCATCTTCACAAATTCCCTAGGTTTTACTACCCCCATTTTACAGATGAGGACACTAAGGCACATACAGGTCAAGGAGCTGCCACCTTGAGATGTAGAGGGGCTGGAAATCCTACGGCGCCACAGCAGAGGCCTGCTCTCAATTCCTACCTCTTGGTAAGAACTTTGTCAAGCAAGATGACTGTTTAATTAAACATTTCATTTGCATGTTCTTTAGTGGTTGTGGGGAATACAGGAAGTAAATCCCCTCCATTGAAGAGTGGAGAAAGGGGAGGCTGTTGACCCTTTCTTCCTATTAGCATTTTCCCCTTGCAGGAAAGCAAGCCAACCAGCATGTAGTCCCAAAACTGCCTGGAAGCATTCAGACAAGTGACTATAAGCCAGACAGCAGACACGAGCAAGGGCAACTGAAAACAGGTGAATGGTACTGGGTGGCCTAAGCCAGGGTGATGAGCAAGGCGGATGGAGCAGGGTCAGCCAGCTGGTAAATGGGAGACCTCAGATGAATGCTCCTAGAGCCTGCAGCATGGTCAAGATAACGATGGGCCCTGACCCGCAGAGAAAGGTGCCTGTAGAATGTGAGAGAAAGATGATCTGCAACCCCCTCCTCTTTCCAGATCATCCCACTGCATACCAGTCAATGCTGGTTGACTAGAGACTTGCACCCACCCCCCTCAATATAGTATAGATAGATAGATAGATAGATAGATAGATAGATAGATAGATAGATGATAGATAGATAGATGATAGATAGATAGATAGAAGAGAGATAGAGATTGATTTAAAATACCAAAGGCTGAGCAGTCACTCTTCACTTCACCCCTACTCCTTTCTGCTTCCCCACATTTTTGCATCAGAAAATTACACTTGAAAAAATGCACACACACACACACACACACACACACACACACACATACACACACACACTGTATCTCCTTTCAGCACATTCTTTTGTCAAGGACCTTTATAAGCATGAAAAATTTCCACATTTCATAATTTACAACAAACTTTTCATTTGGGTATTAAAATGTAGACATTTGAAAAGCTCCCTGACACCACTTTTCCCTGAAATGGCAACATACTTATGTAAAAGAATTCACAATACAGATTTTATGTTAATATTCCTTAATCTTCACTTCTTGCATTTCAACTTAACTTCCCTCATAGGAAAGAGCTTCCAGACTCCCCTTCAAATATTCATAGAGCCTATTGTGGGCGAGGAAATCACGCTCCCCATAAACACATCCATCCCAACTACCCTCCTCGACCTGGCCGCCACCACGAATGCTGGGAGCCATGATCATACTGGCAATTCTGCACCACAGACAAGGAAGTGTTTGTGAGGTGAAGCAACCGATGGGGTGGGTACATGCTAGATAATGTCTTGGAGTTCCTAAAATCTTGATATAGATAAGAAGAACTAGGTTTTTAGACCTGGGTCTGCCACTAACATCTCACTCTGGGCAACAGCCAATAGCATTTGATGTGGATTTATTTATTCAATGTGAGCTCTGAGGTCAAAGGGTCCCTGTCTGCCAGGGATTCATCATGTAGTGAAAGAGATAGAACTATAAACACGAACCATAATCAAAGCAGAATATGCAACCAGTGTCATAGAAGTTGTCTGCAAATGGGAGTTGTGGAAATGCAAAGAACCAAAAATTAAATCAAACTGGGAGAATCAGAGCAGGCTTCACAGACCACGGGGCATTGGAGGTGGGCTTTGAACGGATTAGGCGGATGCTGATTGGTAGAGAAGCAGCTGTGCAAGAAAGAAGAACACGAGCAAGAGCTGGAAGTAGGAAATGCCAGCAGCATGCAAAGGCAAGAGAGCGGGCAGGGCGGCTGAAGCACAGTTTGTGGGTGAATGTGGTGGCAGGAAAGTAGATGGCAGCTCGGAAAATCACGGCAGGGACTCTGGATTTATTGTGCCCATTTAGGGTTTCAAGAGGAAAACAGAGCAATGGTTTTAAGAATGGACCAGAGAATCAAGAGATGAGTAAGCAGAAGGGAGGTTGGGAGGATGGCCAAGCAGTGTCAATGACAGATGATGAGGAAAGTCAATTACTTCTCAGGGTCTTAGTATCATTTTCTTTTCTCCAAATGCAGGAACAAGATCAATCATAGAAAAGATGAGACTAAATGCCTTGAGGCCAAGTTAGGGGCTTGTTCTCCTAGGTTCTAATTGAGCCTGGTACATGCCCTCATTACAACATCCATGGCATTCTCACAGTTCCCATTCATGCCTGTCTCCTCACTATCAGAAGTGCCTCACGAGCAGGGCCTATGCCTTTTCATTGTGTTTGCAAGGGCTAGAGCAGTGCCTAGCACACAGCAGGCAGTCAAGTATCTGAATTATTCCACTCTATTATGTCCAGTTCCCAGATACAGGCATGGAGTTTCCCGAGACCACAGATAAGCAAACAAGAATCTACATTTCAGGTTTATTCTGTTACCTAGAAACTGTCATACTATGCCAAGGACGCCTGAGAATATATATCTATGTTCTAAGGACCTTGGAATTAATTTTGCAATCTCTTCATACTCCAGTTTTCCCTTCTAGTTTTCAAAAAGTACAGCTCCCAGCTCCCACCCGCTTTGAATGATCTACCCTTGCTACAAACACTTCCCATTGCACCTTTGAGCTATGTAAATGGCACTGCAGCTATGACTCACCACCAGCCTACTGGGCCTCTCTCAATCAATCACCAATCTGGTGACTGTAAGCTAAACTACTGAAGTATCCAAAGGACTCTTCATCTCTAGCTCAACAGATTGTATTTCAAAGGTCGACCTCCCCCACTTTCTTGCACACACACCAGGTATAAGCATATTTAATGATGCTGGTATCTAAATAACACAACAGAACTTACAGAATAAACCCTCAATATTCATGAATCCCCAAATTCAGAAATACAATAGAATAGAATTTGTCTTCTACTTTATAGTAAGATAAATAGGACCAAAAATGCAAGGGATCTCTTCCACCTCTAATGACTTATTTCTCTCCTAAGGAGTTATTTTTTGCATTAGCCTGATTGTTCTCTGAAACTATTTTAAAACTTTTTAATTTCCATTTGGCAAATTCGTTTATGGCCTTGACCTAACCACTCTTTAATCTCCTCAACATTTCCATTTTTGGGGAGGTTAAGAAAAATTATTTTCTTAGCCCTCTGCATTTCCATCTCCAATACTAGCATTTAACTTTCTTTGGAGAGCCATTTCTCACAGAGACACTATGTTTCTATCACGCTATGAAAATTACCCCATTCAGACTCAGAAGAGACCTTTAGAATGCTTCTTTGCAACTGGGATGATTTGCAGCAGGCTTGGCTCACTCACTAGTGAACCCACTTACTCTTGTAACCCCTTCAGCATGTAAAGTCAAGATTCAAATTTACGCGTTGGCAAAACTACAAACTTCTTCCTATCTCAGATCCTTTAGGTTCGTTTAAATACACAAAATGTTAAACCCGCAAATACCAGGGGTCTACTAAGGAGCCAACAAGTGTGTCTTTCATAGGAGTAGCCATACTGACAGGCAATACAAAATACAGAAACAATACAAAATCTGTCACAAAAATATATCCAATCCATTGCTCAAAGTGATCTTAGAGCTCAACTTTGAAATGGCTGTTCAGAACCAGTTGACAAACCTCATCAGAAGACAGATGCCATGATTTTATAGTCACATCTTGGTTCTGACCTGAAGTCATAGCACTCCATGGGATCACCAACCACGTTAACCACTGGACTTAGCCCTTAGGCTTTTTTAATTCCTACAGGAGTCAAATCCTCTAAGACAGTTGCTATTAAGTAAAAGTAATAGAAATGTGTTAAAATGAGGGAACTTTCTGGGAAAATGAAATGTTCTACATCATAATTGTTGTGGCAGTTATAGAAATATATACATTTATCTAAACTCACGGAAGTGTACACTGAAAACTAATGACTTTTATTTTATGTAAATATCTCAATGTTAAAAACTGAAAAGAAGTATGAACTGAAGAAAATTTCCAAAGAGGAACTGTCCATATCTTAAGTATGAAAATAAACGTATGAAGCTTTTGACAACTCCAAAGGAACAACACTCATTTACAGTATTTAAAGAACTATAGACGTATATACATAAACATACCACAAAATACAACAGAGAACACGTTCCCTAGATCAGGTGCAAAAATACTAGCTATTTCATTTTATCATTCATACGAATATACTATCTGCATTCTCTGAGAAGACTGTATCTCTCATGAATTCACTGAGCCATTTATGTCTTACCTTGGGTTTGTAACCACTGATACTCATCTGTTAGATGACTAGTTAGAGTCCATCTAACTAGTTAGATGACTAGTTAGCCATAAATCAAGCTACTTGCTTCATTTGGGTACTTCATCCTTCTTAGCATTACTATAATCATGACATGGTCAGCTAAGTTAACCGGCCTACTCATCAAGTCGGGCCATGGGTCACTAATACTGGATGTGAAAAGAGTTCTCCAAAGCCAGCAGGATTTCTCTACAAGTCTTTCCAAACCTCAAGAGCCTTGCTTTGGCTGCCATGCACGAAAAGCAACGGCAGACTGAATTCACTTTCCATACGTCATTCAGTTGTTTTGGTCATACATAGGCCAAACTCCAAACAGTGCTGAATTTATTGGCAAAGGTTAAAACACTGGAAAATCATTATTGATTTGTTTGGGTGGGTCTGCATTTTAAAGGTGAAGTGTAACAAGTCCATGGGCCACAGCCACTTGGAAAGTACTTTGTGTCATTGCATACTTATTAGTGAAACAAGGACCTAGCTTCACCCCTACATGGAGCCGTTTTCAAGTAAACCTTATGCTTCAGGATGATATCTCTGGGTCAAAGGATGAATTAGGTCTTCTGAAATAGTTCTAGTAGGCCATCAACATCTGTGAACATCATAAGTTCACATCTGTAATTAAAATTTATAGTTCCGCAAAGAAACAGCTCAGAGGATGGTACTCTATCTTTTCTTTTTGGACAAAGAATGGTAAAAAATAAATAAATAAATAAATAAATTGTTTTTAATCCAAAACTGTCTCAATAAATCTTATTGAAACATCAAAAATAGATGTATCATGTAGAGACGACAGGATTCTCTTCTACCATTTCATCAGAACAAATACCTCCAAGAGAGGCAACATTTTTTATTCTCCCATCTAACCACATTCACAGCAAATCCCTAAAATCCAAAGCCAAATCACACTCAAGTATTTTATGTGGCTTTCTGATTCAGATTATCTGTGAATTCAAAATGTGATTGATGAATTAAGGGCCTATGATGTTCCTTTAAAAACAAATCAAAAAAACCGACTTACTTTTATATTAAATTGAACTTACTAAGCATCTGTTACCTAAGTGCTATGTTAACTAACATTATAAGGGACTTTGGAGAAGTATAAGGCACAGAAGCAACCCTTAAAGAGCTTATCGTCGCATTACAAAGGCTAGTTAGACATTAAACAACTAGCTAAGCGAACTTGAACCATGTCCTAACTTTGCTGGGCCTCAGTTTCCTCACTTGTAAAACAAAGGAGTCAGAATAGATGCTGCTGAGGCCCCTTCAGGTCTCAAAGCCCACAGACCTTTTTTTTTTTTTTTAAAGATTTTATTTATTTATTCGACAGAGATAGAGACAGCCAGTGAGAGAGGGAACACAAGCAGGGGGAGTGGGAGAGGAAGCAGCAGGCTCATAGCGGAGGAGCCTGATGTGGGGCTCGATCCCATAATGCTGGGATCACGCCCTGAGCCGAAGGCAGACGCTTAACCGCTGTGCCACCCAGGCGCCCCTCAAAGCCCACAGACCTTTGGTATGATACCTATGAGACCCGCTCAGAAAACAGTGCGAGACAGCGCGCCATTGAGTCCAACGCACACGACGAGGAATCAGTACAATTGGTCAGAGCAGAGAGAGATCAATTTTGGGGTGGTAAAGGCTTTCTCGAAAAGCAGAAACTTCAGCTTGGACTTGAAGGATCAGTAAGATTTGAAGGAGCGTGGTCACCCTTTACTGAGAGTGCAGAGAGCTTTTGCAGGGTGAGTGGAAAAGTTCTTGAGGAGGGGCAGGGAGGATGAGGACTTTGCGTCTGACTCCGGAGATAACGGGAGTGTATGTTGGCAAGTGGTGGGGTTAAGGAGGGGAAGTAATGACTTGATGACATGATCCTATTAACCTGTAGATCAAATCACGCTGTACTTCTCAGAACCAGGCAGCAGCGTCCCATCTCTCCTAGATCAAGGCCAAAGTGCTTGCAGTGGTCCACGGGGCCCTGCATCATCTGCTCCTCCCCACTCCCATTCACTCCCCTTACTTCTCACTGCTCTCCTCTACCAGCTTTCTCAGACCTTTCCTCAAACACCCAACAAGCTTCAAGCTTTTACACCTGCTTTTCCTCTGCCTGGACAGCTACCTCTTCTTGTACTTGCTTGAAAGTCACTTTCTCAGTAAAGCCTTTCCTATCATCATATTTTAAATTGCAGCCCACTCCTTCCATGCACACAAAGACATACAGACTCATTTTCTCTCTCACCTGCGTGCACACGCACACACACATCCCCCTCCCTATTTCCCTTCCCTGCTTTATTTTTCCCATAACACCTATCACATTCTACCATACTATACCTTTTATTCCGTAAACCGTGTCTCCATCTGCGACCCTTCTCCCTCCCCCGAGAGAATGTAAACCCATGAGGGCAGGATTTGTGTCTGCTTTATTCATTGTTGTAGTTCCACCGTCTAGAGAGTCTAGAACAATGTCTGGCCTAAAACAAGACCCTCGTGAATGAATGCATGAATATAATGAAAAGGGTGTGAGGCCAATTAATGTCACAGGTCGAACTGTAAGCAGGAGAGCCTAGAGGTCATTACACTCCGCGTGAGGTTATGACAGCCCAAACTAAAGGAGGGCCATGGGGAGAGAGAGACCACCCTGAGAAGTAACCACCAGAGGGGACCGTGAACGAATCCAATATCCAGGCGTGGGTATAAAGGGAAGATATTCACCATGGGAGTTAGGAGAATGTTCAAGGGCAAAAGAGGACCTGGAAGTGCACTGAAAATAAAATGATGCCTAGTTTTATAAACAAATACCAGTCAGATTTAACTTCAGCTGTTTCCAAACATAACTGATTACAATTTTCTTCCTGCTTCCATTTCTGAGAGAAGCTGAAAGGAAACTAAAAAAGCAGGAAGTGGAAAACATGCCATGTTTTCCTTTTAAGGCAACCTCGGCCTGAATGGCAGGGCAAAACCTCACACGCATTGCACGACTGGTTCTCCATCAGCTCTCAGGGACACAAAATAGAACACAGGAAAGACAGGTCCTGTGCTTCTGCTTTGTTTTTCTCATTTTGCTTTTTTCTTCGCTTCATTATGTTTTCTTCTCCAAAAACAGCAGTCAACGCAGATGACAATACATCTTTCTAACATCAGCCTTGGTGTAATTAAACATATTGAAAATGGAAAAAGAAAGAGGGTTTGCGGCATAGCTTTTCCCAGTCTCTGCAGATGTTGAGACTTGACTAGAGTCACAGTAAGAAAATACTATATATGTGAAGCTAATATCTTATTCCTGTATTTCTTAGGAAATTATTAAAACATGATACGTTAACATTGTCATCCAATTTTATTTGCAATCATATGGTATACCTTCCGGAGAAAAAAACGTGGATGGCTCTCTTTCTCATCTGATGATAGCTCAAGCATAGTTGAAAAGGTACACGAGGTGGTATGTACATAGGAGATGAGCTTTAAGACAGTCCTACACGTCTGCTAACTCAAATTTTACTATTATCTCTTTAGAGATTCAGGATTTTTTCCCAGAGGCATTTGCATAATTAAGTTTGCTTTTATATTTGTTTTTCTGCCTTTCAAATACATACCCTAGATCAGCCCTAAGCCAGTGGTTGTCAAGTGGGGGTGATTCTGGCCCCCAGAGTACGTTTGGCAACATTTTAGTTGTGGCAACCGTGGAGGGGGCGCTACACACATCCAGTAGATAGAGGCCAGGGGTGCTGCTAGACAGCCTACAAACACACAGAACAGCCACACCACAAAAAATGATCTGATCCAAAATGTCAGAGTGCTGAGGATGAGAAACCCTGCCCTATATTAACTCAGAGATCACCAAATTATGATAAAGTAATAACCTCTTTAGTCTAAGTGTGTCCTTAACAGAGGCTTAAGTAGAAAAGTCAAAACCTGCAACTTGCATGGTTTAAAAATGCAGTCAGGCCCTGCTTTGGAACATTCTGTCCCTATTGGTCATGCTAATTAGGAACATTTAGATTGAATCTCCAGATAAGCATTAAAAGGATGTTCTATGCTTTCTTCTGTTTCTGGACAGGAATTCAGGGAAATTCATAATCACGGAATCAGGGAACACCAAAGCTAACAGAGACCTTAGAGGTTATTATGACAAACACTCTCATCTTACCAGCGTGGGTAGAAGAGTGGGATGGGGGTGATACAGAGTGAGGTCAGGGGACTAGCTTCCTGGTCCATAACTGGTTAGTTTTACAGCTGGGACTAGAACTCACCCCGTCCCCCAGGTCTGTGCTCCTTCTACTTCAATCAGAAGCAGATGTGGAAAACCGAGCCCAAGAAGGTCACAGAGAAATCCTTGGACTAAAGTCTACCTCTTGATTTCAACCTCAAAGGCATGAAGCTAATAAGGAGATGTGTGGCACGCCGCGCTCTCTACCCTCGGGAGCAGCAAACCCCCAAGCCGGCGGCGAGTCAACACCAGCTCTGGCTGCAGACCTCTCATGAGGCCCAGCCGGCCGTAGCCAGGACCTCTCAAGGGGGCCCGTGAAAAGAGGAAAGAACAGCCTCAACGGTTGGCAGGTACATTTCTGAGGCCAATTCTCTGAGAAAGTCCTCCAAAAAAATGAAGATCTAGAAATGCTTGAAAAACAAGTGGCATAGGATGGCCCCCCTCCTCTTTCTCCACCCACTTCAGGGGCAGTTGTGCCCTCCCCACATCCTCCAGATGCTTCCCATGACTTCCCAGCACCAACCACATCATAAGAAAGAAGAAAACACACAACTGCACTGGGATTTGCAACTTCTCTCCCCAGGGTCTCCAGTCTAGGCCCTGGTGGCTTGTCAAAGAACCTTGGGTCTCTTTCTGGCTCTCCGTTCCCGCTCTGCTCATGGTGCCTCCGTTGGCCCTCCCACGGATGACATCCCTCCCAGAGGCCTTGCCAGTCAGCCTGCCCCTTTCCAGCTGCCGCCACCTGGCCTTTCCCCACAGAACCGACTGCAGAACAGGAAGCAGATCCGTCACTTCCTCATTTCCAGATGGTGCTGGGACAAGTACACATCCCCCTTTCATTTTCACAGGGCTTTATGACTAGTTACTTTTAGAGAAACTGATAAGAACAGAAGCAACAAACCTTCCTGTGTGGTATTAGTGAATCCTCTCAGCTGCTGTTTATTAAGCATCTAGTATGTGCCCAGCCTTGTGTTAGATGTTATTCTCACATTTCCTCTAAACCTTTTAACAACCCCAGAGGGTAGGTATTTTACTTCCATTCTAAAGGTGAAGGAACCAAGGACTAGAATGATTTCAGGCCACCACAGAGCCAGTAAGTCAAATTTGAAGACATTTTCCTCTAAGCTACCTCTTTCTTCAACATGACGTAGATGAGTCTAGACAGGCCTGGCTCACAGCTCCATCCTTAGATCTTTCTCATCATGTTCACTTGAACATGCCTTCTCACGTTTTGCGCCTAGAGGCAGGGTTCATCAACCCTCCCGTGAGACGCCCAGGTCTCTGCCTCCCTGTCCGCCCCATCTGCCTAGCCCCTTCCATGTAGCCACAGTGGTGTTCTCCACCTGCCACCTTAGCTCCATCTAGGCCCAGCGGCTAACAGCTGGATTGTGGTTTTCTGGAGCAACCACCACTAGTACGTGGGGTCTCAGACCATCCCACTGTCCCACGCAGGGTCCAGGTGGGAAGAGACGGAGTCTCAGGGCCCGACTGGGCATCAAGCTGTAGATTCGCTGGACCACCCTACTATCGCCTTAGCTGGCCTGTGACAGTACCGAGCCCAGCCCTGACCCTCACTACCTCTGGAAGCCCTAGTTTCTACTGGCACCTACATCCCAGGGCTAGAGACTAGCTCAGGGGTCCTTCACCTCATCTTGAAGTGCCTTTTTGGCCCTACAACCTCCATACCCACAGATAATAAAGACTGCGTCTACCCCTAGAATCAGATGTCGAGCTCCATGCTGCTCCCTTAAAGACTCCCTCTCCCTGTGCTCCCCTCCCCGCCCCCACACCTCCTTTGCTTGTTAGCATAACCTTCTTTTGACCTGATTTTGAGCTAGTGTCTGAGGCATGGTGAGGGCCTGTTGGCCAGCTTCCATTCCTGGTTCGGACTCAGGCTAATTCATTCTTCTGACAGGGGAACATACCAAAAACCAAACACCTTGGGCCACAAGTCTACCCACTCCCTAGATCCCAGTAATTTAGAAAGACTTATAGAGGCGCTTTTAGTCTAATAATAGAATAAGGAGTCCACACCAGGAGTCACCAGACTCTGGGGGGATTCATTATCCATTCAAGAAATAATTACTGAGTAGCTCCTATGTAGCCAGCGGTAGTCCTGGTGTGGGTTCTGGGGATCAGCAGTGAACCAGGCAGCTGAGGTTCCTCCTCTCAAGTAACTCATACTCTGTTGCAGGGAGACAGGCAATAAATACGTAAACAAATGAGAAAACAACCACTGGTGATAAGCCCCATGCAGAAAAGTAAAATAGGGTAATGTGATAAAGAGAGAATGGTGTAGTCAGAGAGGTCTCCTCTGTGGGTGATCTTAAGCTGAGAGCTGAATGACAAGAAGAAATCCAGGCAAAGGTCCTGGGTTGGTAACAGAAAAAATGTCAGTGTTGTTGTTTTAAATAACTTTTCATTTTCGAATAGCGTATTTGTTTGCCAGGGCTGCTGGAACAAAATACCACAGACGGAGTGGCTTAAACAATAGAAATGTAATTTCTCTCAGGTCTGGAGGCTGGAAGTCCAAGATCAACGTGATCAAGGGCTGGGTTCTTCTGAGGCTTCTGTCCTTGGCTTACAGATGGCTCTTCTCGTGCCGTCTTTTCGTATGGTTGTTCCTTTGTACCTGTGTATCCCCGGTGTCTCTTCCTTTCCTCATAAGAACACTAGTCATATTGCTTTAGGGCCCTACCATAATGGCCTCATTTTAACTTAATCGTCTCTTCAATGACCTTATCTCCAAATCTGGTTATATTCTGAGGAACTGGGGATTGGGACTTCAACACAGGAATTGTGGGGAAGGGAGGAGGGGGACAATTAAGTCCATAGTGAAGCTTTAAGTTTATAGAAAAGTTGCAAAGAGAGTACAGAGAGTTTTCATATACCCTACACTCAGTGCCCTCTGTTGCTAACATATCAGTATGGCACATTTATCACACCTAATTACGAACTGATATTGACATACTACCATTGACTAGAATTAACACTTTATTCAGATTTCCTTACTTTATATCTAACGTCATTTTTCTGTTCCAAGATCCCATCCAGGATACCACACTCCATTTAGTCATTATGTCTCCTCAGGCTCCTCTGGCTGTGGTAGTTTCTTGAACTCTCCTTGTGTTTGAAAACCAGTTTGGAGAGAACTGTTTGGGGAGGACTAACCAGCTTACAGAATGCCTCTCACTTGGGATTTGTTCTGATGGTGTTCTCATGGCTATTCTGGTGTTATGGGTTTCAGGGAGGAAGCCCCCAGAAGTGCCCTTCTCAACACATCATATCAAAGGTACATGATATCAACATGATTTACCACTGTTGACACAAACTTCGTCATCTGAGGCAGTGTTTGCCAGATTTCCTCCCTGTAAAGTCACTTTTTTCCCCTCCTTTCCTTATTTTCTTCTTCAGGTGGAGTCACTATGTGACTGTGAGAGCACATTCAGGGGTGGGAAGTCGTGCTCCACCTCTCTGATGGCAGAGCCATCTACATAAATTACTTGAATTTCCTCTGTGTGGGAGATTTGCCTTTCTCTCCATTTATTTATTTATTCAATAATTTATTTATATCAGTATGGACTCATGGATGTCTATTTATACTTCGGGTTATAATCCAACGCTACTTTATTTATTTTGTTGCTTGGATTGTTTCAGTGTTTGCCACTGAGAGCTCCTTCAGTTGGCTCCTGTGTCCCCTTGGCATTCTCCTATTACGGGGGGGGGGGGGTGTGTGTGTGATCAATTCCTTACTTTTTGCCATTATAAGATTCTCCAGGCTCATCTTCTATACTTCCTGCTCCAGCCCTACAATCAGCCATTTCTTCAAGAAGCCCAGGATCCTTGTACTGGAGAATGGTACAAGAAGCCAAGATCTGGGCACTAGAAGTGTTCATTGTTCCTGGGATGTCATCTCTAGGCCCTCTAACTGAGCAAAGGAGTATACCTGTGAATAGTAACCTGTGTATACTCACACTTATAAATATTTCTGTTTGATAAGGAAATGTTTCTATTTGTATCCAAGTGCGACTATATTAAGTTAAACGCCAGTTCATACTAATGTCTCCAGTTCTAGTCTATTATCTTAAGGATCATTCTAGCCTTCCGTCCCTGCTTCACTATAATACCCACTTCAACAGTCAGAAACCTGCCTCCCACAATCTACCATCCATTTACTTCGTTGTTCAATTTCAATATCTGCTATAGTTGTTTTGGTATTGTTAATCCGTTACCTTCCATAGGAAAAAACTATCGGTTAGAGAACAGTGCTTATGTACAGCTCCTTTTGCCTGGAGTTTTGCAGGCCTTACTCATTTCTAAAGCTACACGTTTATCCTCCACTCTTTTCAATGAGGCTACTTCAAATATTTGTGATAGATTCTTCTGTCAAAATTTGCATTCTATCCAGTATCTTCTGACTCCCTACATATATTTTTTTAAAAATTTGTATACAGTAAGTTTCACACTCTGTGCTGTAAAGTTCAATCAGTTTTGACAAATGCAGTGTCATGTATTCATCACAATAGTATCATATAGAATAGTTTCCCCACCCCAAAAAATCCCTGGTGTTTCACCTACTCCACCCTCCCTTCTCCTCAAATACTTGGCAACCACTGTTCTATCTCTATAGTTTTGCCTTTTACAGAAGGTCACAAAAATAGAATCATACAATATATAGCCTTTTCAGCAGCATGAACACCGATGTTTTTAGAGAGAGGTGATGGCCAACAGTGTTCAATGTTGCTGAGTGGTAAATAAATACAGAAGAGCGACAGGTATTAGCATAGTATAGGCTAGGTCTAGAAGGTTCCAGCAAAAGAGCTGAACTTACTGACTGCTATTTTAGTTCTCAAGGTAAGTGACTCAAACATGAGAAGAGGACTGTAACACCAGACTCCAGAGAAGGGAAATCTTACCATGGAGCAGAGCTCTGGAGAAGAAAACACCACATCTCAAAGACCCTCAAGTCAGAAAGTACATCACATGTTGGGGTGAGAGGCAGAAGGATGGGCCAGTACTTTGCAACAGTGTAAGTCTCATAGCACAGAATAAAAGGTCAGTGCTTTTAGATGGACTTGAACTATTTGAGCTAAAATGGATTGTGATCAACAGTGAAACATGCCCAATTAACTTGGGAATCACTTAAACCAGCTGTCTGGGTCATTTCGCTAAGACGCCCCAAATGAAGAATGCATATGTACAAGGATTAAGATTCTGTGCTCTCTAGAAATCACCATGAATAGGTAGGTGTCCACCGAAAGCCTCATTTAGGGGCAGGACACACACGACCATATTCGCCCTGGCTTGTGGGGAATTAGCTAGAATTCCACCACATGCTACAGATGCCAAGGAGTATTCAGGAAACAAACAAAAAACACCAAAAGGTGCAACAAGATTTCCACTGAGACCCTTATAACAATTTCTTTCTGTAAATTTTGGAATATAAGCTCTTAAAGACTGGCCATGCAAATAGACCAGAACTCTTTGCTGTCTCTAATATGATACCTCCTCATACTCTTCTCAGTCTCTTTCCTACTGGCGTCCCAAGTTCACTGGTAGACTATCAGCACCAATCATGTTGTTTCTACTAAAAGCAATGTCAGGATGGGCAGAGCAGCAGATCAACACATACTTTCCACCATCCATGGCTCTCATTTTTCCCCGATAGATGGCTAGGTACAAACTGCTTTTTCTGATTTTGGTCACAGACACTATTATCACTTGTCATCAGGGTGTATCACATGTACGAGTCATTTGTTTATTTTCTTGGTTGACCTTCCTCTCCTTCTATTGTGTCTCCTTGCACTGAGTATCAAAGTTCCTTAGTGTACATCAGGGCCAGGCATACTTGCCAAGATCCAAGGAGAAAACATCTTGGAAGGAAGCCGAGAAAATGGTATATCCACTGAATTTCTACTTCTTTTTATAACTACTTTTAGTCATTATCAGTGGATTAAACACACACACACACACACACACACACACACACACACAACTGATTAGTTCTGGTTGTTATTCATTATTCTCCCACTTCTTGTTTCTAAAAAATCTGCATTACAAACAACCCTCCAGGATCTTATTCCAATCAACCTATCTCAAGGCTTACAATTAATATTCCTAATACAACCACTACGCCACTCGACTTTTTTTTTTTTTAAAGCAACAAAAACCAATGCCAGTGAATCAGGAATCTCCACGAAAAGAGGGCCAAAGAGGTTAACCGGAGAGTGAATTTGACACTGCAAAGCAAGAACCTCCCCTGTGTTTCTCTGCTCCCTAAAGCCAGTGGTTTGGGTCAACACAGGAAAGGCAGTAAACACACAGTAAACTCTACCCACAAAGCAGCCATCAGCAATTTGCCTGGTGGGGTCGGATAGCATGTGGCTGATAGGTCTCGGGAGAGGAGGAACAAACAGCCGTGATGGATTAAGTGATTGCTATTGGCTGTGTGCTTGCCCTGCATATTTCACCGTGGACAGTAATCAATTACCAGAGACCAGTAATGATACCAATCAAATGCACTTAGCACTTCTGCACTATGAACCTGAGGGCTGCCGACCTGCCAGTTTGAAAAGGCTTAAGGCTGTGTGAGAAGTGATATGTGAGGTAGCCACTGGGAAGCCTTTAGATCGGGGGGAGAGCAGGCTCCTCTCCCTCCACGTTAAAAAGATAAATGGAGAAATTAGCCACTCACCTGCCCTACATTAAGGTTTCTTTTAAAACAAGCAATATTCTCCCGCTCCCCCTCTCCCAGGGGGATGACCGTTTATAGATATTTTGACATCATTTGAAGTCTCCTGGTCAGCAGTTTCCTGTGAGCAAACAGCCTCAAAGAAAATGACCGAACAGAAACTGTGGTAAAGCAGAAGACGGCCAACCGATTGCTTCTGAATACCACCAGTCACCATAGAGTTCTGTTGCTATGATGTCACTCCTGTCTTTTTGTTCTGTGGTGGGAACGCCATGCATCATCCCTAGAGGTCCACAATGCCCTAGTCTAGAATGCTGTTCTTTATGGTATCCGTGAGAAGTTGAAAAAGAAATGAGTCTGCCTATGTCTCTAGATGTCAAAATATCAGTCAGTTCCCCTCTTCTTGCGGTTGGGCACCCTATTTTCTTCCTTCACAATCGTCTTCATTTTTACTAGGGCGGCTCCCAGGAAGGAGCACAGAGCTTGAGTTTGCAGAGTCTTTGCGAACCCTCACTGGACTGCTGGTGCCCTCTCTTCTGTCACCTGTTTGTTCAGTGCCAGTCTTTACGGAAACAGGGGACCGTCCCACAATGACTACTTTGACGGACATTTTGCCTTAACGATAATGATAACTAATGAAAAGGGGGGGGGGAGCCTCAGAAGAGTTGTCCCACACTTAATTCTTGAGGTTTATTTTTGCTGTGTTTTAACAGTTTTTCCAGACATACATAAATTCCCTTTTCATGAGCTGGAGAACAGAAAAGACCAAGCCCATGAAAGGCTTCCAATAAACTGTTGTTCACAAATCACTTCAGTTCTTTAGCTGTCCTGGCTTCACTTACACAAAACAGGGACAGGAAAGGGCAAAAGACAGAGCATTTGAGGGTGGTGGGAAGAGTCGCTATCTTAAATGGGGTGGTGGTTACACGACCGTATACATTCGTCAAAGTTCAAACTGTATGCTTAAGATTGGTGCGTTTGTTGTATGTACATTTTATCTCAATAAAATTGAGTTAAAAACTCCTGACTAACAAGCAACTCCCAACTAACAAGACAGATCCTCAGATGGGGAAGTGAGGTAAACATGTCCTATCTCACCACTGTGAAATGGGGCGGTATTTGCCAATACCACACATTGCGAGAGTCACCCCGCTCTGCCTACCGAGCGCCACGGCACAGTCGGGGGGGGGGGGCTCACCGTTCGACCCTGCCGCCTCTCGAAGGCAGCTGCTCTGTACGGATTTACTAAATTGCAAGCTGCCTCAGTTGGCAGAGCTGCCCCCCTTCCCAGGGATTTATGAGCTCCGCCCATCCAAGAGAACAACCCGGAGCAGGGCTCCGGACCCGACAGAAGCAAAAATTTTAGCCAAGGACACAAATCTCCCAGAACCACCAGAGGGGCTGCCCTCCAGTGAAAGAACGTTCTGAATGGATTCATTCATGTCCCATTATCAAGACTGTTCCTAATAATATGTGCCACCTTATCGATGCCACAAGGGCATTGTGAGAATTAATGAAATAATGAGGCCTCTGGAGTAATTTCCCAGGGATAATGCCAGGAGAATCAGAACCACCCGCTTCCCCCAGGCTCACATTTTAGGACGAAATACTTCTTCCTTTTCTTTTTTTTTTTTTGGAAGATTTTATTTATTTATTTGACAGAGAGAGAGAGGGAGCAAGTGAGCACAAGCAGGGGGAGCAGCAGGGGGAGAGGGAGAAGCAGACCCTCTGCTGAGAAGGGAGCCCGGAGTGGGGCTCGATCCTAGGACACTGAGATCATGACCTGAGCCGAAGGCCAGGTGCCCCAGGACGAAATACTTCTGATGGCTTTAGCTCTCTTCTCCTTGCTCTTTGGTTTCTCTATTATGCAAACCGGGACAAAGATTTTGTTGAACTTGTCACCAAAAGTATGTAACTTTTCAGCTGCACTCTCTCCAGTTCGGGATGTTATTACACGTCTGTGAGTCATGGGCCCCTACAGGATGCACTGTGAAACCCAGAAATTCTGCCCAGTCCCTATCCCACCAACATCACCAAGGGATCCGTGGTAAGCTTCCTCCTGCTAAAAAGAGAGCACACTCTGATTGTCTTTCTACCCAGGTGCCTTGTTCTGGATATTCTTTCTTCTCAGAAAGACAATGGCGATGCCACGGCCCTTAGAGGACTGGAGAAGAGCAGGGAAGGGGTGAACATGTTAGCACTGTGAGCCGCAAGCCTGGTTTTTTCACAGTTTTGTTTATCTAGCCCCTGCCCTTAACACCACTGCTCCCTCCCTACTCTTTCACACTTTTCAGAATCCAAAACACTGTTGACCACAACTGCTACAGTTCTATGAGTAACCAACCTCACTACAAAGATATCTTAATATTTACTCACCTTGACAGACCTAAAAACCACATGTAATCAAATCTAACGCTTAGGAGTCACATGTGCTAAAAAGATAACTATAGTAAGAATTGTTACTAATGTAAAATGTAATACTAAGATAATACTAAAATCAGTTAACACATATTTACAACATAAATCTTGCCCTTGAAAATAGTATTATTGGAGGTTTAAAATATAAGGGTTTGGGGTGCCTGGGTGGCTCAGTCAGTTAAGCGTCTGACCTTCGGCTCAGGTCATGAACCCGGGGTCCTGGGATCCAGGCCTGCATCGGGCTCTCTGCTCGGCGGGGAGCCTGCTTCTCCCTCTCCATCCGCCCCTCTCTCTGTATCTCTTGCTTGTGCTCTCTCTCTTGCTCTCTCTCTCTCTCAAATAAATAAAATCTTTTAAAAAATTAAAAAATAAAAAGAAATAAAATGTAAGGGCTTATGTCTGGATTCTCAGTTGTTTCATGAGCCTATCCTTGCACCAACAGTGTATCTTCTTGAATACTCTGGCTTTATAGTACATTTTAAAATACTAAATGGATACTATCTATTCACCTTTTCCAAAACCGTTTTAGCTATTACAGGTCCATTGCATTTCCTTATAAAGTTGAGGGCCAGCTTGTCAATTTCTACAAAAAATCCAGCTGGGATTTTCATATAGGGATTGCACTGAATTTAGAGATCAATTTGGGGAGAATTGCCATCTTGACAATATTTAGTTTTCCAATAATGAACTGGAATGTCTCTCCATTTATTAAGATCTTAAATTTCTTTTAGCCATATTTGATAGTTTCCAGTGTACAAGTCTTATACCTCTAATAACTTTATCTCTAACACTTTCCTTTTTTGGATACTGGTGGGAGCTGTATCACTTAATTTAATCTTCAGATCGTTTATTGCTTATAACAGAAACAGAATGTTTTTGTATATTAATCTCATACCCTGCCACCTTGTTGAACTCATTTATTCTAATAGTGTGTGTGTGTGTTTGTGTGTGTGTGTATTCCTTGGGATTTTCTATGTACACTGATAAAGTCATCTGCAAATAAACTTTCTCATTCTTGATGTTTTTATTTTACTTTTGCCTTGTGCCACTGTCTAGAACTTCTGGTATAATATTGAACAGAAATGGCAAGAGCAAACATCCTTGCCTTATCCCTGCCTTAGTGGGAAAGCATCTTATCTTTCACCATTAGGTATGGTGTCAGCTATAGGTGTTTTTTTTTAAATTTTATTTATTTATTTGAGAGAGAGAGAGATCATGAGCAGGGGGGAAGGGTAGAGGGAGAAGCAGACTCCCCGCTGAGCAGGGAGCCCGATGTAGGACTTGATCCCAGAACCCTGGGATCAAGACCTGAGCCGAAGGCAGACGCTTAACCAATTGAGCCACCCAGGCGCCCCCAGCTAAAGGGTTTTTGTAGATGCCCTTTATCAGGTTGAGGAAGCTCTCTGCTATTCCTAGCTTGTTGAGAGTGCTTATAATGGATGAATGCTGGAGTTTGTCATATGCTTTTTCAGCATCTGTTGAAGTAAAAGTGTGGTTTTGTCTTTTATTCTATTAATGTGGTATATTAATTAATTTTCAGGCTTAAAACAACCTTACCTTAATGGGACACTTAGTTTCTACTGACTGCTTTTATTCTTGAGTATGGGTCACACTCTTCTTTCTTTGTACATCCCATAATATTTTGTTTAAAATGGACATTAAGGGTGGATATATTGTAGTAATTCTGGGTTGTAATATCCGCCCCCCCCCGGAAGGTGGTGATTGTTTCTGTTTCTGTTCATTTCTTTAGCTGTTTAGTAATTTGCCTGGATGAATTCTGTGAAATCTATGTCCCCTGCAGTGTGAAGTCACTGGTGACTCTTCTCAGTTTTGTTTTCTAGTTCTCGTTTTTGTTTTTAATCCTGGTTTTCTAGTTGTCACCTCTGTGTCTACACAGCTAAATGGTGGGTCAGTGATTTGACAGAGACTCTGATCAAACATCTCAGGCCAGGGAAACTTCCATTCTCAGCTGATGGACCTGCTTGTGGGTAGAGGAGCCCACTCCAAGTTCAGGCCATCTTCAAGTGGGTCTCAGCTTTTGCTCTCCACTGGGCCCTTTCATGTTTCCTCTATGCATGGGACTCGGCCTCAGGATCAGCCACGAGTGTGTGGATAGCTTGGGCCCTCTGTTGTCTGCTGCCTCTGTGAACAGTCTCATCCAGAAGTATGCTTACCCCAAGTATGCCTGCAACCTCAGAATAAAAGAGCCAATAGCCTCTCCGATCACCTGCCACCGAGGTCATTATGCCCACTAACAGAGCCACTGGGCATGAGCACTGCCCACCATTCCAGATCAAGCGAGTTCTCAACAGCAGCAGCAATTGGCCAGTCCTTATGACCTGTGGTCTCCTAACCCCCCAAATCTCCCTGACAACTGAGCTGGGCAAGGGATGGGTGCAGCCCCAGGCAAGAATCCCACCAACTCCCACTCTTCGCAACAGAAATTCAGCAGATTTTCTAGTATAAACATTTCTCAGATTGTTTCATGCCTTTATTCAATTTCCAGAGCACTGAAATGATTGTTTTTGTTCATTCTGTCCAACTTTATATTTGCTTTTTTAAAGAGAGGGTTTGTTGACCTCCTTACTTGGCCATAGCCAGAAGTCCCGCCCCAAGATTTATTTTTAAATGCTGTGGATACTACACAGAAACTTGGCACTCCAGATTATTTATATCCCATCCAATATGACTTTTTGTAGCATCCAATGTTATATAGTTCTTTTAGGTCTGATAAAACATTTATCTTTTCAAGTGAATAAGGCCCAACTTGACACTGTGGAACAAAACGCAATTAATAAAGATTTAAGTCAAGTGACTTGGAGGCCCAGTTCTGGAAATACAGCAGGAAATCAGTAAATGACCTTTGATTCACAGACGTGGATCACCACCCATATTGTGAGGAAAAATGTGCTTATTTCCTCCCATTTTTATGATATTTCTACCCATTATGCTTCACCAACCATCTATACCAAAAGCCATACAGAGAATATAATGAAAGATTAAAAAAAAAAAACAACAACTCTCCCCTAAAAACATCCAATCATAGCTACACTTTACTTTTTCACATGATCTTCCTCTTCAAAGTCACAGTGGGTTTTCCAGTTAATCTCAAGCAAGTATCTGATTGATATGTTGTTAATGTTAAACAGCAATATCATTTGATTAATATATTAAAACTGTTCATGGTCATCTTCATTTACCTCAATAAAGACTGTTCATTACTTTCAATGGCTCTTTATTGCTCTATGTCTGAAATTATGAGACAAAAAAAGCCTGCAAAGCAGTAGGAGTTCCGTAACCTCTACCCACCTATCTCTGAAGGAAACACACACACACACACACACACACACACACACACACACACACACACACATCACAGCACATCCTATGGCATGATTCAACCCGGGAATAAAAAGAGCTTTGCCAACATCAACAAAAACGCACCAAAGCTGGTGAAGTTGAACTCAATACCAGCCCCGTAAGGGAACATAAACATATTTGCCTGAGATCAGGTAACAAATTGGTATAACCAGAAAAATAGACCAGAAGGCTCGTCCTTTAATCCCATATCCTAGTCTCCTTCTACTTACATCAAAACCAAACTATAGGGCCAGTTACCCAAAGCTTTATCCTGGCCTCACTTCTGCTTGCAAGTTTTCTTCCTAAAACAGAATGGTGGTGTGGAGGAGGGCAGAGATTGGTTCACTGATCCAGCTGTGTTAACAGTGCCCTCGATGGAAAAAGAACAAAGAATTAAAAGATTTGGCCATCTTTTCCTTCAAATGCAATGCAAGTATGATCAGAAAACCAAATCTCAAATAAACTAACAGAACACAGATTGATTTTGCTGTTTCAGCCCAGAATGGAATAGATGTGTGTTAAATTTGCAACATACCACTCCAATTTTCTCCATGAGCAGTTGCAGTTTTAGCTACCATCAGTTCTTACCATGTTAAAACACATTTTCCAAGCCTCTTCTCGATAATGAAACCTCTCTAAAGGTTCCAAATTGCTTTCTCATGGGGGATGTTATCCCATACATCCTGATAACTGTTATAATACTCATTTGAGGAAGGTAGGGAGCAGGCATTATATTTCCAGTGAGAGGAAGGCCAAGAGCTTAAAACGTGCACCCAAGAGGTCTCAGAGTTCCAGAGTAGCAAAGTGACAAGTCAAAGTTGCTGAGGTTGGTACAGAGCTGTGTCTAAAAAACTGAGCTGACTCCCTCCTGGGTCATCATCCCTTTATGTAAGAAATGGATCAAAATTACAAGTGGAAAAAAAAAAACTGGACAAATACTCTCACCTGTCTGCACATCAGTACACATGTACACCTTGATTTATCAGAGGTTTTGTTTTGTATGTTAACTAATTCCCAGTTTATCCAGATGATTCTATGAAAACCACAACGAGTCTTTCCCCATGTACCAGAACTTACTTGGATAATGAAATTTATGTTTGCCTTACAAAAGTTTATCACTATTGAATCATATCCTTGACTTAACAGATACAGTGGTCTATACTGGGAGACTTTCCTTTTCAAAAAAAACCCAACAAAACTAGATTCATATCTGGACTACCATGGCTTTCTCACAACAACATGGAAAGATGAAAATCATGCAAATAAACTCTCTTGTTTTTTCTTTACCTGAAATCTGTTCTGTTTAACTTAAAATTACATTTGGAATAAGTTTAAAATCTGAAGAATTATTCCAGTTGAGGCCTGAAGTGGGAAAACGTACATAGAAGTAGAAGCAGAAAACACAAATCATGACTTGTAATAAGTCACACTGGGAAAGAGTGAGACCAGTCAACTTCCTATCAAATTTATTTTCATGACACATTCATAAATATTCAGGAGACAGTAATGACTTCAAATTCCACCAGACTATGGGTTCTAAATACTAGACAAAAAAAATCAGAAGACCCAAGACTTGTTGTCATTATCATAAATTACTTATTCAGTAGCAATCTAGTCCTAACACTGTGTTATTACATGGCTGTCCTTAAGGAGCTTACACTCTGGAGTAGATATGATATTCACACAACACGGAAATCCCAAATAACGTGAACACAGTTCTAAGTATCCCTTGATTTGTTTATTAGGTATACTCAAGCCAACTTGGCAAAGACGAAACTTGTATGCATTAGAATTCATTTTCCAATTACACAGCCTCCCTTGTCCCACAGAAGTCCCCGTGGTCATCATCTAGCAGCTGTACCAGTCCCTGAGCAAGCGCAGGCAGAGTTGGCTGAAGACGCTCCCATACAGCAGGAGAGCAGAGCAGGGTCAAAGCACCCAGCTCTCAGGCTGGACTACAGATCCAGGTGTCCAGGAGCCTGAGCCTTTACTAACACAATTTGGCTGGGTTGATGCTTCAATGGACCCACCCTTTCTCAAAATTCCTCTCTGCAAACTTAAATGAAGACTTAGGGTTCTAGAATTGGAAGGAACTTCACATGGGAGTCCACAGGGGTTAGGAAGTTTCTACTGGTGCTGACATCAGGACTTGACCTCCTGCCCCCAGACCCGTTCTGCTTTTACCCCATCACACTACACTGGGGTACATCTGGAAGTAACATTAGCATTGTTTCTTTGGGATCCTGGATTAGGTCTGGTTGCCTAGAGGAAAATTCTAGATGGAGCTTCTAGAGTTTTAGATATCCTGGGAGGGAAGTATCAGTGAAAGGGAAATACAGGACACACTTGGGTATAAAGGAGAAGAAGAACTAAATGGTGTTGAGGGGATAGGGAATGGGTTGTGGGGGCAGTGTAGGAAAGAGCAGCGGAAACAAGAATTCTGGGATGGCTAGGGCCAAGGAACTGATGCCTGTAAGGCCAACGCGACTCAGCTCAAGTAGCTTAGGAGGCCTACAAGAAAGACAGGGCCCTAGCTCGCTGGCTTTCCCTCGGAGGGTTAACACCAGGCAGTGCGCTTTGTTGCTCCTCATTTCAAAGTGGGGATAAGAACATTTTACCAGTGACATCTTTCAAAGGGAACTGAACTACTAAAGTGTGCCCCCACAGGAGCCTTGAAAGAGCACCAGATTCAAGTCCTAGCATGGCCACACACTGGCTCTGTGTCTGCGGAAACATCCAGAAGCATCTTCCAAGCTCAATTTCCATATCTATAGCAATATGGGATTGGCTTCTTGAATTAAGTCTGTCCCAGCTACCAGCTATATGATTTCCATACGCGAGGTGCTTTAAGTTCCCCAAGGAAAGTTTTTGTATAAATTAAAAATGGCTTTAAGAGCTCTGTCAACCCAAGCATTCTCCCCTCCATGCTCTCCTCCTTAGCACAAGCAAGAGAGTCACTTAAAAAGCATTGTAAGCTCCAGGTAATGGGCAGAAGAGAAGGGAGCAACTGTAAATGGGCTCTTTAGAGGAAAGCCCCACCAAGCCATTAAAGCTTTGCACAAGACAGAATATGGATTGCGGTGTATTTCAGAAGCCTTTCTGAACACCGTACCTGGCTATTTAAATTCACAAGGCATTTGTTGCCGCATTTCATTCCTTATTAACAATGGCACAGAAGCCAGGGTACACCGACAGTTTTCTCAGTGTCCCAGAATATTGGGGGAGGGGGTGTGACTCAACAGCAGTTCCTCCATTTACGGATGTGGCACTCACGGACGAGCCCCACCTCCCCACCCAAGCCCCCACCTCCCCGCAGTATTTTAAACTAGAAACTGTTAGTTACATCAAGAACGTGTAACTCCCAAATCCACACGGACACCCTGTCAATTTTAAAGGCATCGTATCTTGTTCCTTCACGTCTTTGAAGCTCATTAGAAACCGTACCTTCTGAGCATTGACTTCACCAAAATGTTCTTCAATCACTTGAATCTCAAAACCAGTAAGAGAGGAAGGGGCCTGGGGCGGGGCGGGGTGCGGGAGGCAGTGGGGAGAGAAAGCAAGCAAATGGGATGAACAGAGGCTGAGGGAGGCTGGAAACGGAGTGTGTGACACGAGCTACCCACCGCAGACAAAGAACACCATGCGACTGGAAGGGAGACAATGAGGGCTCAGAGAGAACGCAGAGCAGCAGCGGGGCTGGCAGGGAAGCCCCCGGCGCAGCCCCCCGCCCCGAACCCCGCGCTCACTCCTTGCCAGCTGACGGGCTCACAGCAGCTGCTCCACTGTGGAGAGACACACAGTCATTTCCTGGCTAAAAGGATTTCTACTGTTTTAATTAGGTGGTGGGTTTTTTTTTTTTTTAAGATAAGAAATAACACCTCTCCGTTGACACATTCCCCAGATACAGCTGTATTTTCAACTATCACAAGAACAAACACTGATTTTTGGTTTCTTGAAGAGTTTAGAATTTCCCGTGAAATAAATAATTAAGAGGAAAAAAAGAAGTTCAGCAAAGTAGTTCACATCTGTGCTCCTTCACAAAAACGCAGGTAGAAACATTTTGATGGTAAGTGCGATGGGGTTTGAGAGACAGGGGCTTATTATGTCGGTAAATTAACCTGATGGCATCACCACCCTTTGTCTTGTTTAGCTTGAGTGATAAGACAATGCAGAAGGGTAGAATTTCCAGGACAGCACCTCTCTTCTTTCCCAAAAAAGACCTGAGCAGGTTAATTCACTAGTGATTCCCAGTCATCCTTGACAGAAAAGGAATTGGGGATTTCACAAGTAATATGGGTAAAATCTTCCTTAACCTAGAAAACATGAGGGGAAAAAAAAATCTCAGAACTGAGATCTAAAACCAAAACATGGAAAAGAGAGAAAGTCACAGCGCAGCTGCTGAAGAGCCACACTAGGATGCTAGAAACATGATCACCACAGGACCAGATCTTTTTAAAACCACTGTCTGTTTACAAACAAAGCACTCACTAAATAACACCCCAGGTAACAGATGATGACAGGAATGGGGTCTGCTCCTTTAAATAACAACAGATTGGAAAAAAAAAAATTTCCGATACCGCCAGACAACGAATTAAAAATGAAACCTCTTTTCTAACTGGAAAAATGCAGATCTGGCTGGGAAAATTGATTTCCACCCACCCTCCCTTCTCCCAAAAGGAGATGAGAAAAAGAAAACAGAAAAACTAGAGATGAATTTTGGTAAGGAGCGCCATAAACATACACAGGGAGATCTGCTCCTATTTCATAGGTCTTCGGGAAAAAAGGTTAATACGCACACGTGAGTCAAACACTCAGCAGTAAAATGCATTTAATGTTTAATTGTTTTTATACACTGCAAGAGGGAGTTAAAGTCTTGTCATTCACCCGGTGAAATCGGATCTCTCTCAACCCATCTCGCCCAACAGTGTTAAAGACGTTACTGCTCTGACATAATTCAACCTCAAGACATCTTGTGGGAAACACAGGTCAGTTTTAAAGCACCAGGTGGGTAAACAGTCGTTATTTGGTCTCCCGACCTTGAATTTTAGGGGTTATTTACTTAGCTGTTGCTTAGAGGCTCCCACTTAAGATCACGTGCCATGCAAGGGTTTTCCACATTTAAGTAGACTTTATAAAATAAGCTGACTCTTCTTCACCAGAACAAATGAGTGCCAAAAAAAATCCTCTTCTGTCTTGTCCTTAATTCTAAGGTATCATTAGGGAGAAGGGGAATGGGGAAAGGGGGGGGCATATAGCCCTCCTTCTCCAGGTTAGTATTACAGTAAATAAGAAAAAAAATTTGGGAACATTTCAAGACCCCTGGGCAAAGTGGAGAAAAAGGTAGTCAGCAGGTTTCCTCACTTAACAGAAGTAGTTCTATTGACCCCTAATGGGCAAACAATTTCCGGGCTAACTTTGCATCCAACCATAGCTGGGGATAAACTGAAATCAATATTCTATCAAATTAAAACAACAAAGCAGGTAGTCGTAATAATAGCAAATACATGGAGTTTACCCTGCGCTGGGCATAATTCTAAGTGCTTTGCATATATTAACTCATTTAATCCTCGCAACAACACCTTGAGGTAGGTACTGTTCACATGTGAATATAAACTTGGTGGTACCTGAGAAATAAAAGGCAGGGATAAAATGGGATAGAGGTGGCTAATAATTTGAAAAGGGATCTCTGAAACCTACATATCCTACATTGCTGGGCCAAATGATATACAAAGAAAGCATACAGAGAACTCTTATCTGCGTTTTGCTTAAATAGCTTTGTTCATACATTGCCACTGAAGGGAATACTAATCTCTGTAGAGAGAAAAGTAAGATTTAAGAAAGATTAGGAAAAAAAAAAAGAGGGTATTTCATAAAGGGTGGAAAGGTCTCACGGTAGCTAAAAATCTATCACTAACTTGAGGAAAATTATCTACCCTCATTTAAAGAGCAGAAAATTTCAAAAGAGAACGGGGCTGGTCCTTCCTAGAAATCATAATCATTACAGCTTTCACTTCCTGGGATTCTTCCTAACGTGAATTCCTGGGAACGAAAATAATAATAATAAGGATATGGAAAATGAGGCAAAGGGAGATTTGGAAATGCTTCTGTATTTCGTTACATTTGGGGGTGGGGCGATGGAAGCCTCAGGGATCTAGAAAGAAAGAGGAAAACGAAATAACAATTGAAAGAGGGTTCTTGTTTATATGGTGACAGATGGTGACTATACTTACCATGGTGAGCATTGCGTAATGTGTAGAACTGTCGAATCACTAAGCTGTGCACCTGAAACTAAGATATCCTTGTATATCAACTATACTTAAATAATAATAAAAAAATTTAAAACCACACACACACACACACACAAGGTTCTTGTATCTGTTGCTTCTGCCTTCTCATCCATTTTAAATTCAGTTGTTTGGAACAAAAGGGAGGGAGGGATGATGAGGTTCTATTTCAAAGTCACCTGCCCAGAACAGCCTTAGAAGACCAGGCTGATGGCACTCTGCTATCAACAGCTAACTGAGAAAGCCCCGGGGGTGGGGGGGTGGGGGGGGTGGCGGGGTGGGGGTGGGGTGGGTGGTGGTGGTGGGGAGATACCCGTCTCACCGGGCTTCGATTCTTGACCCTGTGCCTTTTTCTATATCATCCCGGGAGAAACCACTGGCTTTTATTCCCCCAACCTGCTTCCCTCCTCTTCAACTAAAATCTCTGGGAAAGCCTGCCTTTTCTAGGGACCTAGCCCTTTAGGTCACACTAATCCTGTAACTCACGGTCATTTGGCCCTACTGTCAAAGAGAATTTTTTATCGGTAAGAAACGGCATTGTTGGGTGTTGTTAAGTCCATTTGGACTGCTGAGAAAAAAGATCCCAAATGTCTGGGATTCATAATTGTGATATTTACTCTAGGTTAGTCGCAGAGTTAAAATATTCTTTAGATGCCTTTGCATGTTGTTTACAGGTTGCTGACCTTTCAGAATCACATCGCACGGTGAAGACTAAACATTTTCTGACCAAACGTTTTCTCAAATAGAGTAGGTTTATTAGGAACACCGTTTACCACCTATCATTCTCTTATAACACTGGTCCCTGAAAGAACTGCAAAGAGAAACTATGGGCAGATAAGAGAGGAAAAGGCAAATGACAAATCTTATTCCTTTTTTCCCCTCACGAGTTAAGAGCCTGCCTTTATATTGATGTTCAGATACTGAATATACATAGTTCATCTTCCAGATAATCTCAATGTGTCTCACTCTAATAAACAAATGAAATTTATGAGAATGGAAAAAAGAGATGAATCTATATCTGTAAACAACCTTTACACACACACACACACACACACACACACACACAAATAGTATGTGTGTGTGACTCTCTGCCATAGAACAGACATTTCTGTCAGCCCCAACCTGTGAGCCTTCACAGGGATGTAGACCCACCTGTCCATTTCCCCATGACAACTCTTCACCGAGTGATGTGACAGGAAAGGGACAGTGAAATTGTTCATAAATTATCGTTTGCACGTCTGGCTTAATCTTGAGCTCTTTGAGTAACTAAAAGGGTCATCTTTCCTTAAAATCCTAATGCCTTTCAAACTGACCTGATGGTACTTATTCTTGTGAGCTCGAGTTCTTCCTGTAATGTCATGATAGATACCCAAAATATAGCCTGTAGTGACACCACTGTTCAGACACAGGCATCTATCGGGTCAAATGTGACAACAGCCAATGTTGAGACAACACATCGGCCCATGTCTGTTGCTAACACGTCACGCGCATTTCAGTCACCAGAATTTTGGGTTACTAACTGGGAATTGCCAGGAGACACAGAGAGAGGTCAGAGTCAGGAACCAAAGGCCCCAAGCTCTCACAGGCGTCCCGCAGCAGTATGAGGTATCTTACTTTCTCCCTTCAAACAACCTTCCCTCAGTCCTCCCAACAGCATGCTGCTGACCCTGACCCATTTCCCCGAGTACTGGCCACCACAGAATACATGCTCCTAGCCTTCTCCTACGTCTCTTGTTCTGGTTAGAAAGAGATCTTTTCCTAGCAAGTATTTTATTTTTGTCCTCAATCAACCATGCTGACCAATGTTTAAGACTCTTTACGTTAGTCAGTTCTCTTACTCAACTGTAACATGTATTATAATAATAATAAATTTCAGACATCGCTTCACAAAGTTCTCCTTAAGTCAAGGAAACTCTTCTCAGTAATCCAGGCACAACAGCTACTCATTAATTTCATTGGTCAAATATGTACTGAGTACCTGGAAAGGTATCTAGAATCACAGGAATTTTATCAGTTCCAGCTAAACTCCTTCGAGAGAAAAATGTATCTTCGCATAATATCATTATTTATACATCTGAAGGCTGGTCTTACCATTTGTGGAGCAAAAGACTGGATGGTATAGGAAATTAATGAACTTTTGGTAATACACAGAAACTGTTTTTAACTAAGACGGTGTGAAAATAGGCACTGCTTTTACTTGGTTCTTCCACAGTCTAAAAATTTTGTTTCCTGGCATCAAAGGTAGCGTTTTTTTTTTTTTTTTTAAGATGTTATTTATTTGACAGAGAGAGAGACAGCCAGCTAGAGAGGGAACACAAGTAGGGGGAGTGGGAAAGGAAGAAGCAGGCTCCCAGCGGAGGAGCCTGATGTGGGGCTCGATCCCAGAACGCCGGGATCACGCCCCGAGCCTAAGGCAGACGCTTAACGACTGAGCCACCCAGGCGCCCCGCCAAAGGTAGCTTATCCTTTCCTATATACAAGCAGCACAGACTACACCATAGTCAATAAAGTGAAATCACATCAGAGAAACTCCATTCTTGGCCCTCCATCATGTTCCACTTTAAAAGGTTATTAATGTTAGCTACAAATATGAGGACCCTCCTTAAAAGTTAGTTCTAGACCTCGGTGAAAGAGACTCATTTCACCTAATTCTAAACTGCGCATCTGGCATTCAGCAGAAGGAATAAATTTAAATCAGATGCTTTGACTGAGGTGGTTGGAAATTTGTACCACAGAGAAGTATACCTATACAGATACACACACACATACACACACAACACACACACACATATCTGTATCTGTGACATATGGTAGGAGGGTTTTTATTTTAATTATTTTTTTTTAAAGATTTTATTTATTTACTTGACAGAGAGAGAGACAGCCAGCGAGAGAGGGAACACAAGCAAGGGGAGTGGGAGAGGAAGAAGCAGGCTCATAGTGGAGGAGCCTGATGTGGGGCTCGATCCCATAACGCTGGGATCACGCCCTGAGCCGAAGGCAGACGCCTAACCGCTGTGCCACCCAGGCGCCCCGGTAGGAGGGTTTTTAAATGTTAGCATTCATTCAAAGTGAACATATATATATATACTTATTTGCTAGTATAGTCATATTTGCTTTTTAATTCCTTCTCTTTGTAGGGGGAAGATCAGTCTGAAGCACTTAAAAATTAGAACGAAGAATTGTTCTTTAAAGAAATGCTGTTTGTTTTCAAGCACATTACTAACTAGAACGAAATCAATAAAATGTAAGTGTTGCCAAACCTAAGTCCTTAAGATTTCTACTTGAATACATCCTGTTGAGTATGTTCACATAACTACTACAGTTTCAGAAGATCTACTCATGTTAGAAAAAAATCCTCTAAAGATCAGTTGAAACAAGAGAAGTGTCAAAATATTTTGAAAGGGGGCACACTTGATAAAAATATAAAGCCATTTCTTAATTTGAAATAAGGGAAACAAATGAAATCAAATGATCCCATTAAACAATATATACAAGACATAAATAGTCTACTTTGATGACTTTACAAAGCAGAGAAAGGATATTCATTAGTTTTACTCCAACGAGGTTCTCTTTGTTTTGGTTTTTTTTTTTTTTTTTTTTTTTGGCAGGGGTGGGGATATGGCTCAAGTGAGCTAACGAGCCTAATAATTTTTACTAGCGCTTAAGGTTTGGCCATATACATCTAACCTCTCTGTCCCTTGTAGACCAGCAAGTTTCTGTTTATGTGGAGAAGAGATGCTTTAATTAGCATATTAATCACTTCCCCAAAGTGCTATAAACAATTTAGTCTCTTTTTCAATCCACCGTAAGCAGTCTACCCTAAAAAAGAGAGAGAGAAAAGGGAGGAAAATCTTTTTCTTGGAGAATTATAATTAAAATTTCTTCTTGCCTAAAGTATCAAAAATTCTGAATTTGTAAGTCTAAATTAATTTTTACACATATTAGAGAACTAATATAAATCTCAAAAAAAAAGTTTCCGGATGTTTTAAGTACTTATCTATTATTTAATACCTCTTCAAGCAGACAAATTTTATTGAAAGTTTTAAAAAACAGATAATTCTTGTGAGTTTGGCAACCCAAAAATGTTTACTTTGGAGCTAATTCAATGAGGAAAAGGAGATAAAAGAATGAGTGCTGTTTAGGTTCAAAAATGAGTTTTGCTTCCAAAAACTAAGCTTTAGTCCCCGTGATGTACGACAACCTATCATACTATATTTGCCAGAAGATATAAAATGTGAGTGTGGAGGTCAGACATACCTGGAAGGTCAGACATACCTGGAAGGTCAACGTGACAAAGATCTTAGGGGTCTTGGTTCACTCCCCGTTCCCAGCCTCCTCTAGATAATCAGCCATCTAGTCCCTCCTTCTTACTTGGTGTGCCTGTGGCTCAGTCTCCTCCCCCCTCCCCCCACTGTACTCATCCAGAGCCGGAACTTATGACCTTTAACCTAGATTTCTGAAGTGTCCACCAAGTGGGCTTTCCACCTTTGTTCTCTCATGTACTTCGCCACCAAATAAATGCTCCTGAATTCCATCTTGGCACTTGTTTAACGGCCTTCCAAGAGACCACTCTGCCTAACGAATAAACCCATAACTTCTTAACCAGGTAAGTCAAGTTCCCTAGGATCTGGCACTCAGCTACCTTCCAAACTCTAGGTTCTACTCCTCTTCTTCATCCTTATTGTCCAATTATGTAGAAACCCAATGAGACAGCTGCCCTGGCACCATCCCATAGAGGGCACTGAAACATCGCTGATGAAGTAGAAATACAGGGCCAGTTAACTCAGGTGTCTACCCTCAAACTCGTCACTTGTGAAATGTAAACCAGACCCACTCCCATCAAAGCAAACAATGCCCTGGGCAAGGAGATCATGTGACTGTATCCACATAAATTACTTCTATCCATGATGAATATAACTAACTGTATCCAATTATGAGTGATAAAAAAAATAACTGTAAAATGAAAGACAAGTCCAAATAAGTTAAAATGTCATGTTATATTCAGAGCATGTAATAGACATCTTATTTTAACATAAAGAAACATGAAAGAAGAAACATAATTTTATTACTAGAAAATAATTTTTCCCTTACTCTCCAACTAGAAAATGTTCAACAAATACTCAAGGAGCCAAATGCTTAGCTTGCCAGTGGTACCCACATATCTCTGCCTGTCTTTGCCCTTGCTATCTGGTCTACCTATGGCCTCATGAACACACCTTGCCATCTTTCCCCTGTGCACATGTCATTCCTTCCTCTGGAATACTTTCCTTACTTCTCTCTTTTTTTTTTTTTAAAGACTTACTTGTTTCAGTGAGATAGAGAGAGAGCATGTGCAAATTGAGGGAGGGGCAGAGGAAGAGGGAGAGAGAAACTCAAGCAGACTCCCTGCTGATCACAGAGCTGACATGGGGCCCCAATCTCCCAAGCCTGAGATCACACCTGAGCCGAAACCAAGAGTCGGTTGCTTAACCGATTGTGCCACCCAGATGCCCCATTTCCTTACTTCTTTTATCAGCCACCTACAACTCCTTTAAGACTCTACTTTTTTCTGGGACATTTTCCTTAATCTCACTAGCCAAAACTCATCTCTCTGTCCTCTGAACTTCTGTATTTCTGACACCATACTGTCTTTTGTGCCATTTTTCTTTTTTTAAGAAAAAATATACACCGACCTCATGCCAACCCCCATTCTAAGAATCTTATATGCATTTTTTCCCATTTTTTCAAAATAACCTTAGATATCATCTTCACTTCCACTTTACAGATGAAGAAACTAAAGTTTATTGAAGTTAGATAACTTGTGGAAGCCATACTTTCAGGAAAGAGCATGGTTTAAATCCAGATATTGAATTCTAGAACCTGAGCTTCGACCATAATGTCACAGGGCTTCAGCTTTGGTATAAGTTTATTTGAGGGCAAGCACCATATATTTGGTATTTATGTGCCTCCCCACAGTCCCCAAAAGAGACATTTTCCCAACCATCACAGATAGTCATTAAATGTATGTTAACAATGATGCTGGGACTCTTCTGATAGGAATCCTGTGGAGATCCTACTACAGTTTCAACTGTTCTGAAAACATGTCAGGGTATGAATGGGCTTCCTTACCGTATGCTGCAGGAACAGCACTGGAGAAATAACACGAGTTGAAACCACCTTCCCATGATCTGCTAAATCAGCTTCACAAATTTTAGTCCCAGCTTTAAAATCTTTCCTGGACACCTTGTCTCTCAATTGTTCTAGAGAGCTCACCATCTAACACCGTTCTAGCTTCTCAACACTGCAGTAGAACAGAAAAGTAATGCCATATGCTCATTTGTTAAGCAGCTTGACAATAACATCCAACCAAACAACCAGAGAATAGAGTAATTAAAATGACAAGGCACTGTAAAGGATTAAAAAAAAAAATAAGGATGTCCAAAAGTCTAATGCAGACATAACTGAATTTGAAATGAGATGGCTCATGAAAGCAGGAGAGTACCAAGATGTAGCTACACGTCTATCATTGTAAAAACTGGGAAGAGCCTAAATGTCCAACAATAAGGAACTGCTTAAAGAAATGATGGTGTATCCAAAAAATGGAATACCGCACAGCCACAAGAAATTATTCAGTCATTAAACAAATATTTATTGCATGCCTCATTTGTAAGAGATAAATGAGAAAGAAATGATGCCTGCCTTCATGGTGCTTAGTCCAGACGACGATATCGAAGACTACGTAATAACAAGAAATTTTAAACTGTTGAGTGATATGGTGGGTTACAACAGAGTTACTGCTCTTTTGCATACTTGAAGATATATGTAGTATTCTATGTTCATAGACTGCCTTGAAGAAATAGACATCTCAGTGAGTAGGTCTGGTGATATTTAATTTTATAGAAAAAAGTAAAGCTGCATATCCTAAAACAAAATTCTGAGTGAAAAGTCAGTAAGTACAAGTAAAATTTGGAACTGCAAGTGAAACTAATTTTCAGATAGCTTTTTGAAAATTTTCTGTATACATTATAAACATACATTGTTTTAAAGTGTGAATTAAAAGGCTTACAATGACCAATTATGATGGTATTGTTTACTGATGCATTTAAAAACTCAAAAAAGAGAGGAATCAAAGTCAACTGCATAAAGCAAGAAGAAATGAAATTTAAAATCTCTTATGAATGGCAATAAAAAGGACATCTAACACTCTAGGTTGCTATTTTACATAAGTCCTGAGGATATATCTGATTAGCAAGAAGATAAGCTCTGCAGTTATTTCTTAAGTTAACCAATAATAACCTATAAGATTTATAATATTCAAACCTCTTTACTCTTTTAAATTCTTCATTTTTAGTAATAGAGGGAAACTTCCAATTGATAAATAACATATTTTTTAAAAACCCTCATATTTAATGTTGAGAAAGACTGAAAGCATTCCTGCTAAGATCAGGAAAAAGGCAAGCATGTTTGCTCTCACCCCTGTTACTCAGTAAAGGATAAGAAGTGCTAGCTAGGGCAATAAGGCAGGAAAAGGAAATAAAATATATACAGACGAGAAAGGATCTGTTCCTACGTGCAGATGACATGACTGTCTATGTAGAAAATCCCAAGAAATCTGCATTAAACCCTTCTGGAGCTGGTGACTCCAGCAAAGTAGCAAGATACAAGTTTAACATACAAAAATACAATTATATTTCTTTTTTTTTTTTTAAAGATTTTATTTATTTATTTGACAGAGACAGAGACAGCCGGCGAGAGAGGGAACACAAGCAGGGGGAGTGGGAGAGGAAGAAGCAGGCTCCTAGCAGAGGAGCCTGATGTGGGGCTCGATCCCAGAACGCGGGGATCACGCCCTGAGCCGAAGGCAGACGCTTAACCGCTGTGCCACCCAGGAAGAAAATATTTGCAAACCACCTACCTGACAAAGGACTTGTATCTAGAATATATAAAGAATTCCCAAAACTCAGCAGTAAGAGTCCTCAAAACACAGCTAGCAAAGATACCAGGAACGGGATCATTCATACCTTGCTGGTGGGAAGGCAACATGATGTAGTGACTGTGGAAAACACTTGGGCAGTTTCTTAAAAAAATAAACATTCAACTACCATACTACTTAGCAATTGTACCCTTGAGCATTTATCCCAGCAAAATGACAATTATGTGCACAGAAAAACCTGCACATGACTGATTGTTCAAGGTCGTCTTATTTATAATCTGGAATTAGCTCGTCCTTCACTGATTGAGGGGATGGTTAAAAAAAATCTGTGGTACGTCCATACTCATGGAATACTACGCAGCAATAAAAAGGAATGAACTCTTGATACATGCCACAACCTGGATAAATCTCCAGAGAATTGTGAATTAAAAAAAAACAAAATCCCAAAAGGTTACATAATGCATGATTCTATTTATATACTATTCTTGAAATGACAATTACAGAAATGCGGAGCCGACTAGTAGTTCCTAGGGTTAAAAAAGTGTGTGTGGGGGGGTACAGGTAGCTATAAAATGGCGACCGTGAGGAATTCTGGTTCTCCAAGGTTCTGTATCTTAGCTATATCAACGTCAGTATCCAGGTTGTGATATTGTACTATAATTTTTCAGGATGTTATCATTGGGGGAAATCAGGCTCAAGGTACACGGGATCTCTCTGTATAATGTTTTAAAATTGCATGTAAATCTAGAATTACCTCAAAATAAAAAGTTTAATTAAAAAAAAATGAAGATTGGTGCTAGAGTTGGCAAATTTTCTATCAAGCCAAAGAGGTTGTCTACAGACAATTGCTGGTGTAGCTATCCCAAATTCCAGTAAATCTAAAATCTTAATTTCAGAACTAACCTTGATTCTAATTTAATCTGCTGCCCTTTTCACCCATATAACAGCTTCTGCTGATATATGTATTGAGCAAAACCAAACAAATGTCTAAGATACCATAAAAAAATAAAAACCCTTCACACAACAGTATTAAAGTAGAAAATGAATGTGTGACTACTGAAAACAAATATACACATATTTACTTGTGGAACAAAAGTATACTATGATATTTCTGTAGCAGCGATAGAGTAAATGTTCTAAATAAGGACAACAATCTTGTCTGTCTTAATATAATTTCACTAAATGGAAAGGAATAGAAAAAAGCCCTGGACAGTTATTTGGCCCTAAAATAGTAATTTCGAACATCACTTTAATTCAAATTGTTTTGTCCAATTTCTTGCGATTACTTTTCTGTAGTTAATTTCTTTGTGAAAGGTAAAGCCCAATAATTTCTGTGGCCATGCTCAGTCTTCCCCATTCATTCATTGGGTTGGGGGTGCTGTGGATTGAGCCTCCACAAACATTGCTGACAGTCTATTACCAGGTGCTACTTGGGGCTCAGGGAGGCAGGAAGAGGAATTAGAAATGGTCTCTGCTACTCATGTTTTCATGGCTTAAAAAATAGGTTGACAAATGAATGGCTCCACATAGCTAAATGTTTTTTGTAGTCCTTCTCCATTATGTACATAGCATTTTTTAACACTACAAGCTTACACTTACTACAATTTCTGAAACTAATCCCCTCATGTTGGGCATCTGTGTGTTTTCTCAACGTGCCATGATTGTAATTAATACAGAGCAGTGATAACTGACAATAAACTAGAAATAAAAAAAGACCAAAAAAGCTGAAAAATTTAAGAAGTACTTAAAAGAGAGATGAAATCTTATACGACTTCTCAACTTAAATTGCTAATACATGAAAAATGAGTAATTGGAGAGTGATTTTTTTTTCTCTCTTCCAAATTGTTGTTTCTCAAACTCTTGACCAAGTTGGGTTCCCGTTGCTTTCTGTTGACTAATCTGTAAATTACCCTTGAAATCTACCCTCCAGCCATGCTGAACTACTTTCAGTTCCCCTACCTTTTCCAGAGATTTGCTGTTTCCTCAGTCTGGAAAACTTCTCCACCCAACACTCTGAATGACTGTATCCTACTAAATCTTTAGTCTTTGAAGACACTTTTTTGTGTGTGAAATTTCCTCAGATCCCCAGAAGGCTACGTGAGGCAAACCTTATGTGTCCTGTAATTATTTCACCATATGGTAATTATCTCTTTACTTATCTGCCTTCCCCACTAGACCTGAAGCTCTTTGAGGCAGGGAAAATATTTGTTTACTGTTTTATCCCCAGGATTGAGAAAATGGCCTGATCCATAGCAGGTGCTCAATAAATATTTAGGAGTGATGAAGAATGAACACAAATGAATGAGCAAATAGATTCTTAAACCTCTGGCATAGGAAGACGGGCAACCCCTTGTTCACCCAGACTGCCAAAAGCATGAAGAAGTGCCCTGGAGGGGGCCTGGGTGGTTCAGTTGGTTAAGCATCTGACTCTTGATCTCAGCTCAGGTCTTGGTCTCTGGTCACAAGTTCAAGCCTCATGTTGGGCTCCATGTTGGGAATGGAACCTACTAAAAAAAAAAGAGGTTCCCTGAAGATACCCCAAATCTATTTTAAAGCTTCATCTTTCTACTTGTCATACAATCTAGAAGCTTAAGTACTTTTCCAGAAAACAACACCGAATCTAACAGGTGTCTCCTGTGAGTTATTCTTACAAGCAAGTACCAAAGTCCTTTTTGGCAGATACCGTAAGGTCCCTGAATAGAGTAGCTTCAGTGTGCAGTGAGTGGCTAACAGTGCGGGGAGTGAAGCTGGCACGAAAGACTGCCTATGATATAATTTTTAAGTAGATTAATTTGACTGCTTCATCTCCCTGGAGAAATATTAGAGGCATGGGTATTTTTAAAGTGAGGACTTCCTGGTACTAAAGTCTGTCACTAAGTTTCCATCTTTCTCAGTATTCAGGCTGCAAATCTTTAAACACCAGTTCTGAGAGACCTGGGCAGTACTCCCAGGGACAAAGGCCTTAGAGACTCAGGATGTGTGCCTGTCCCTTGTTTTCTCATGTCTCCTTTCAGAAGGTTCTTCCCACTGCAAATAGCGGGGCTGGGGTTTTTTCCCTCCTGACCTTTGTCATCTGTGTTGCTATCCTGCATTTGGAAGTATTAACAATGGTCATTACCTGCCCTGTTGATTCAGTGTTAAGTATTAACAAGGCCTGTGCTATCTCAGCTACTGCCATATTTTTCCAGAAATGCCCCAGTGCAAATAGGAGCCTTGTCTTTTACTAGGTTGGGCTGGGGAGAGGGCTTGGAGATGAAGGATAGAAGAAGGATAGAAGAACACAGCAGCTCTTTTTAAAATATAGTTTTCAGAAACACATAAAATAATTGCACCATGAAATCTTGTTCATGGCTGATTTTCGTCTGTGTGTTGGGTCAGTTCAAGTGTTTGCCAACATAGGGACTAGAAAGTACCTGTTTCCGGGTTTGTTTATAGTGGCTTCGAACAGTTAGCTTTTAAGTAAACAGTGGATAAATATTTTACAGAATAAAAAGAAAAGAAGTAAGCCTTGGCATTGAACTCTCTTTGTTTGGGGTTTGCAGGTTGGTTGCTTGTGTGAGGCAGCTATGGCGTGGGGGGTGGGGGAACCTGTTTATGAGAGGGTGGAAGAGAGCCGACGATATTGACTTGAGCACAAAGAGGGGTGAAGCGGTTTATTAAAGCTCCTATCAGATACTGCTTGTTGGACAGTGACATCGCAAAGCTCACAGAGAGGAGGGCCGAAGGCCATGCACGAGAGAACAAATACAAATAAAAACATTGACTTGGGCAGGAAAATCTTACACTAGCGTTAGCTTTTCTGGAAAGCGTGGCTCACTCTCCCAAGTAGACTAAGTGTAGGCTTGGCTCAGGTAACAGGCCAAAGTCTGTCCTCAGGTAGTGGCAGGGCACGGCCGGACACACGGCGGGGAGCCAGATACATGCTTCCTCGACAAGGTCTGATGCAGAAAGCAAAGCTGCGGGCCACCTTTCGTTCAGCGAAGGGCCCAGGCACTTACACAGCCATGAGCACGGACCATGTGAGGAGAAGAGAGGACTGTTTCTTTTCTGTGTGTAAAAATAAAACAACAACGCCGTTTCCATTGGGATTTACAAATTTGTGTGTTGTTTAAGAGCAAGGGCTTTGGCGTTAACACTTGCAACCTCAGAATCTCAATGTAACCATTTCCTTCACAGCTACGTGATACTGGACCAGTCACTTCACTCTTTTTTTTAAATTACTGACTTAAATATTTTTTAATTTTCTACTGCTCAAAAACGAGCATGGGTTACTTAAGGAAAAGAAATTAACTAGAAATTAACTAGAAAAAAAAAGTGATTTCCTGGAAGTCCTTTAGCGATACAACCTTTACATAACAACTGCTGCCATTCACTGAGGGTCTAATACGTGCCAGGCCTTTTAGGGACATTATTCTAATCGCTGCACAATCCTGCAAGGTTAATACTATTATTCCCAGATTATAAAATAAGAAAACTGAGGTTCGAAGTAGCTAAGGAATTGGACTTGGTCTCTAAGCTGATAAACGGCAAAACCATTAACGCACATTTCTTCCCTCATTTTTTTTTCTCTCTCCTTTTTTTTAAGGACTCCAAAATTTCCCCTCCCTCTCTAATTGCTCTTTTCTTAAACCTACTCCATGTCACAACTACAGTGGGAGTCTCCTTTCTTACTTCTTTCCCTTCTTCAGCCAGTTTAACTTTCCGAAGACCACTGCCCCCACCCCCACCTACTTCCTGGGTGCCACTCACCCTGATATTTCTACTTCATGTGGTTGGACTTGAGCCCTGTGCTCCGCTCCACTGCTCCTATCAGACCCACCTCCACCATCAACGCCATCATCATAATGGCAGTAAATACCGGTGAGCACTTTGCTAGGTGCAGGCTACCTTATGAGCTAGGTACCACTCTTAACCCCATTTTAGAGATGCGGAAACTAGGTCACTGGAAAGTTACATGGCCCACCAGGACACAGAGTAAGTGGCAGAGATGGAGAGCTAGTCCCAGCAGCCTGGTTCCAGAGCCCTCGGTCTAACCTGATGCTGTACTGCCTCCATAGCCCTGAGGGACCCAAAGTAAGTTCTGATTCCAGCACGTGAGTCTGAGCAGGAGAGAGGAGGATTTGTTTAAACAGTGGGGAAATACTTGTTATAATGTTTGAAATAAAATTGCTTTCTTTTGATTGAAAATGTGCAGTTTTTTTTAATCACTATGGATAAAATTATTTTTTAGTGGGCTAGCCTTAGGAACGTTTGTTTTTTATGGGAACATAAATTCTGAGTTCCCCCCAAAAAAACCCCAATGGAACAGGCTGTTGATAAATTCGGGACTGTCTTTATTCCCTTTCAGGGTGAAGTTAAAGCGGGGGAAACAGGAAAAAAGAGGGAAAAGGAGACACTTCAAATTCCTGGTAGATACAGATCCGGCACAGCAGAATGCAGTCTGGATGATACATCCCAACTTTCTAAGTGTGCTAAAAATAAATGGAATGGTTCATTAGAGCTAATCTGGCAGCCCAAAGTGAATATTAATAACACAGAAGATCAATAAGATGCCTCGCAAAGAACAATGGATTAACTTGGTTCTCGAAATAGCAAAATTTGTGTAGGCCGAGGAGGAAGCAATGGGACAAGAGGCAGAGTCAGAAGAGAAATCCATCCGTTCTTTCTACAGTGCCAAGAGTAGAGAATAGAAAATAAAATGTGCCCATCTCTTTCTGGCTCTGCCCACTAAATAAGCAGTCTAATCAATTTTTACCTTTCCCTCCCTGTCTCCATCTGCCACTACCAACTCAGCTGAAGAATGTATAACCCTAGTTCAAATACAGGTCAAGATGACTATTATAAATATTATGAGCTTATGCTATTACTTTCTCCCTCCATTCTTGTCTCCTGTGCTCTATTTAAGTAAAGGACTGCACATGGTAGTTTTTACCCAACGCATATTCACTGAAAAAAGGGGTTCCACAGTCAAATAAATCTGAGAAATGCTGCATGATAATCCCCCTTTTAAGACACTGAAGGCTTTCTGAAGTCTTTCAGGGATGACACCTCTTAAACATGTGTAACTCAGTGTTCCCCAAGCCTTTTGGCCACATAATTCTTTTTTAACTCCTATTAACATCTTTGAGCATAATGAAGGTCAAACTCTGGTCCGGAAGAAGGGCAAACAAAATTCCCATCTTTCCTTCCAGTGTGACTTCAGGAAGTCCCCGCACTTTCCAGGGCCTCAGTTTCTTTAGAGAGCTGGACCTAGGCTACCTGGATGGAGGCTCTGTCCAGCCACATGGTTCTAAGAGTATCTTTGACGCATCTGCTGAAATGGCCACGGTCAAAAGCATGGAAGCTGGGCTCTGTGGATGCACTCTAGGCCAGCTAGCTCCCTCCTGCTGGGCCCACACCTCAGAAGCGCCTCACATCACCCAGGAGCAGCCTAGACAATGGGCTCTTTTACACCCTTGACATTCAGTCCTTTATGCCCAGGCTGAGCACTAATATTGCAAAGGCTGTTTTGGGGGTTTAAGTGGAGGGAGGGAATTTGTAGGGAATTGTTAAAACAAGCTTACATTTGTTCTTTGAAACATTTGCTGGCATTCAAACATGGCTTTTAAAATAGTTTCTTGTGCTTTTTCATTTAAATATGCAAGTTTAATAAACATTATTCACCCGAAACAGAGAAATGAAGCAAACTTACAACTGAGTCTTTAGGCCTACATTCTTTGGCTATATTCTCAGCTGATTTCACTTGAAATGCTGCTAATCCTGACATTTCAACGTTCTTTTTTGGAAAAATTGTCACAATCCAGAGGATTGTTCCTAAGACTGAAAAATATAACTTTTATACAGTTTCACAAAATTATTTACCTTTTACTTTTATTTAAATATTTTCGTCCTTTAAAACAGTCCAAAGAAAACTAAGGGTTATCTGTCTACAAGTTGAGGTTGGCTTTATTTTCTTGTTTTTATAGCAAGGACATGTTCGTGATATAACAGCAATCACCAACGCTATGTAAGTGCCTAGTATGTGACAGACTTGATTCTGAGCAATGCGTGTGCATTAATCCGAACAACAACCCTATAAGATAGGTACTATTATGATCCCACTTTTGCAGATGTAGAAACCAGGATGCAGAGAAAACGAGTGACTTGCCAAGGTTATACACCACTTGTAAATGCAGGGTTGAGACTGGAATCCAATTTTAATCACTACCTCAATCACTAGGCTATTCTACTTCCTGCTTAAATTTGTAAAACAATAGAACCATTGCCATAAAAACGTATAAATTGTTGAGGGACTCGGTGTGGAGTTCCTTAAATTCCATGATATCACTAAAGAAAAAGGAATCTCTGACCTCTTACTTCTACTGGATTCAGGGGTAAAGGCCTGACATATCACGAAGGATAGGGGTTAGATGCAGGAACATACATTTTGTCTGTTCAATGATGCGACGCTGGCTTACCTAAAGAGGCTGTGAAATCTCCTTCCCAAATACTTAACAACAAAAGTGAGAGAATCACCTGAAATATTCTGAAAAAGTTCTGATGGAAATTAAAATGGGCTGAGTTAACTGTATTCAGCCTTGCTACTCCAATTCCTTCCTGGGAGTACTCTAGGACTCTTTTTCCAAGTCATTAAAAGCATGTTTTTCAACACGTTAAGGTGGCGGGGTTGGGGGGGGCAGAGGCGCGGAGAGGGCAGGAAACAGGGAGATTAAAAAATTTAGGAGACATGTAATGTATGACTTTGTCTCAATCCTGACTAACACAGATCAGCTTGCAAAAGGCTTTTTTTTTTTTTTAGGATAACTGAAGACATTTGATTACGGACTGGTTATTAGATGATACCAAAGTATTACTGTTCATTTTGTTAGGTCTGATAATAGCACTATGGTTATAGGGAAATCTCCCTAATTTTTAGAGATGCATTTTGAAGTAAATGAGGGTGAACTGACATGATGTCTGAGATTTTTACTTTGACCGAGAGAGAGAGAGAGAGAGAGAGAGAGAGAGAGAGAGGAGGCTAGATGAATGAAGCATGGAAAATCTTGGTAACTGCTGAAGTGCTCTGAGCATGGGACCAGAAGGGATCACTATACTGTTCTCTCTGCTTCCGCGTGTGTTCTGCAATTTTCGGGATAAAATATATTGATAAAGAATATGAGAGATGTTTTCTGAGGAGAAGAGATAGATGATAGACAAAATACTTAAAAAAAAAAAAAACACCCTATTCTAGAAATAGCAAGGCACACCTCTGGATATGGAGTTCAGCTCTCCTAAGACTGAGGCCAGAAGAAAGAAGTCACAGTAAAAGGGCGGAGCACAGGGTAAAGGTGGAACACAGGGTAAAGGTGGAACAGAGAAAGATCGAAGTAAAGCGCCACAGCTGGGAGTTTCAGGGAGATTGCAGAGGACTAGCCTGTCAGCTCTAGTTTTGCTATTTCTGCTTCAAGTTGCTTTGGAAGTGTGCTTCTCACGCAGCACTCTCACTCACTGTTTGAAGAGTACTAAGTAAAATGAGCCTGGTATCTCTGTTCACCTTTTGCACTTGGTGTTTATGAAGAGTTTATTTATTTGTCAGACAGAGAGAGAGAGCACATGAGCAGGGCGAGCAGCAGAGGGAGAGGGAGAAGCAGGGCGAGCAGCAGAGGGAGAGGGAGAAGCAGGGCGAGCAGCAGAGGGAGAGGGAGAAGCAGGGCGAGCAGCAGAGGGAAAGGGAGAAGCAGGGCGAGCAGCAGACGGAGAGGGAGAAGCAGGGCGAGCAGCAGAGGGAGAGGGAGAAGCAGGGCGAGCAGCAGAGGGAGAGGGAGAAGCAGGCTCCCCGCAGAGCAAGTAGCCGATGCAGGACTCGATCCCAGGACCCTGGGATCATGACCTGAGCAGAAGGCAGATGCTTGACCGACTGAGCCACTCAGGCGCCCCTGCACTTGGTGTTTATAATCTGTTTATAATCTCACCCTCAGATTGGCTCTCAGTTCTTAGGAGGGATTTGAGTATTGAGAGGGTGTGTGTGTGTGTGTGTGTGTGTGTGTGTGTGTGTGTGTGTGGTCAGCTCCTCCTTCATCACAGTGGTTATAAGGTACATCCTTGTCTTTTATCCATTGGGTAAAAGACCTTTATTTTAAGACCAAGAGCCAAATTTCTATTTGGTATTCCAGTTATGCTGAATATACATCCATCTTCAGGACAGCTAATATCCCTCAATAATTAGGAAATAAGTTTTTTTTTTCAAAGAAAATGACCACACAGCTAAATCATTATACTTTCTCTAAGTACCTTTACTAGAGGCTCATCAAAACATATTAAAATGCAAATAAAACCCTTTAGAGACAGGAATAAACACTGAACAAATTAGTTGGTCAGACTCAACAAATACTACATTTTCTAGCATCCCCTTCCCCCCACCCCGCAAAGACAACCACTGATATATTTTGTTCGTAAGCATACACTTGGTTTTTCCTTTGAATCATGTTTTATGGTAAATTCTGCATCCAAGTTTTCTCACCTAACATTAAATATAAATGTTTTTACTGTTCTAATTCTTCATAAACACCCATTAATGGCTGGAGATTAGCCCATCAGGTGGAGACAGTAAACTTTACTTAAATTTTCCCACTAGACATCAGGGTGTTGCCACTGGTTCAGTATTATAAATAATACTCTAACGAATGCCTTTATGCGCAATACTGTCTCCATAATTTGTAGATCTCCACAGGATTAATCCTTGGAATGTAACAAAAAGCTAAGAAAAGTATCTATCAGTTTACCTTAAAACCAGAAAGAAAAGAATCATTTTAAAAAGGTCTCACAGACATATGAGTTTGCACTAAACAAGCCCAGTGTCCTCACTCTATCATCCGCGGCTCACACCGTGTGCTGGAAGGAAAACGTCACTCTGTCCTGTTGCTTCTTGGTTGCACACGGTGTTATCCTTGATCGAACCCTCGTCCCTTCCCCTCAATGTTTCTTGCTCCCGTTGCTTTTCTGACCCTGTCACAACATGCTTTTGCAGTCCTGACTGTTCTATTTGGAATTTCATCGCTCCTTTGCTTGCTCCCACCGCAGACAGACAGCCTGAACCTCTAATGTGCCGCTTCCCTCCTTCTCCGTCACGGTATAGTTAGTGGTCCTCACTGTGTGTCTGTTGATTCTCTCTAGGTCATCTTCTCAACCCCTACAGTGCCTGGGACTGTGCTCTGCCGGGAGGAAACGCTGCCAGCACGTTTGCTGACTTGAATCAAATTATTAACATCATTTTGTCCTTGAGCAGGTTAGCTCCCTTTATACTGTCCTCTGCCTCACCCAGTGCTTAAAAACACTATTTAGCTTCTACAAGTTTAATGAATGTGCTGTTTACCTCCTTTCCTAGATAATTAATGAAGATGTTAAATAAGACGGTGCTGAACACAGATTCTCCCATCCCCTTCTAGACTCAATACATTGCCATTTATCGTTACACTTTTCGGGTAATTTTCAATCAATTTGACATAGTCGAGTCAATTTGAATTCATTTTCTGAACTAGATTTCATGAAACCCGGTACCAATTCTTCCATTAACGTCTTGATGTATTTAGAAATAATAATACATCGAGTGCACTATTTTGTCCATTTGTTTTCAGATTTTCAAAAAAATCAATTAAGTTGGTCTAACATGAAAAGCTTTATAAATCTATGTTGTTTGTGGCTCATGGCTCTAATATCCCCTAGATGTTCATATATTTACTGCTCAAATGTTCTCTATGCTAGCAATGTAGTTTCCTACTTCATCTATTCATTCAACAGCTGCCTATGGAATACTTGGTATGGGCAGGTATTGTGCTTGGAACAGGTTTAAAACTAATTCTATTTCAAAATTAATCACTCAGGAGCTCTTGTTCGGTGAAATATATAGGACGATGCTCTCTTAAACTGTTATTTTTACTATACATTAGCGACACTGGATCATAGATGGGGCAGGAGGAAGAGAGAAAGGAGTCTTATTGGTAGCTAGGGTAAATAGGTTCCTGGCTAAATATGGGGAAAAGCAGCTAAAATAAGATACTAGAATGAACCTGTGCTTTGGTTAGCTGTGATATCCCCACTAGCGATGCTCTGGACAATTCTGAACTCTCTCTCTCTCCCCCTTTCTCCCTCGCTACTCTTCATAGTTTCCAAAGGAGAGTTTCCATATTTTGATGAATTCATTACTACTTCCATTAACACTGGTTAACACATCATCCAAGACCTTGCCTATTTATTTGTTTTCTTCTTCTTTTTTTTTTAATGAAACAGGTCTTCATTACGGTTTAATTATCCTTATTTATCTTCTTAAAGGCCAGTTTTAAAAAGCAGTTCCGAAGCTCAGCCATTTTGCCATCAATAGCTCAGTCATTGGAGCATAATCATTAAGCTTATCTTCCTATTCATTTAACGTGAGGCCTCCTTTATCTCGGGTATGCCTTCCTTTCTCTTCCCTATTATGTTTGTGTTATTACCCTCTGCACCACTGATCACCATAAATACTTCTGGGTTGTAACTCTGGAACCTCTGTGATGATTCATGTTCTCTTGTGAGGGTCCTACAGACAGACTTCATTTATTCTCAGGCTTCTCCGTTTCCTTTTTCTTTCCCATTTTTGCACAGTTGTGGTTGTCACTATGATATTGCTTCTGGTTTTTCCAACAACTTCTGGCCTTTGTGGTGAAACCCGGACCCTGAGTGAAGCCCCTGCTCAATTCTACAAGGTGACAAGTGCCGCGGAACCACAGGACCCGGCGAACTGGTCAGAGACCGCTCAGGGACACCTTCTCCTGTCTCTATGGGACAGATGCCCCCTTCTCAGTACAACCCACCCTGCTCAGCACAGTACAGGATGAAGGCCAATTAACCAGGGGAAAGGGGAGGTGATCCCGATTTGTGAGTTTCCCACCTCAAAAGAGCACACTTGGTCACTTCTAGCAGTGGTTCCTCTCTTGGATACTGACATTGCAATTAGGTCAAGTAATTACTTCTCTCACTTATCAGTTATGCCTCACAGACCACAAACTAAGAGAAACACTAACTTGTCTTTTGTTTCTGGGTAATAACCATGCTCATCTTTGGGAAGTATATTGATACATTCACTCTTTCTCTTTTTATCCCTTTTTAATTTGTGTGGTTTCTGAATCTGTGGCTGTTAATTGTTAGGCTAGATTAATTATCAACTAGTTTTCACCCTTCACTGTAGCACAGAAAGACATTTTAAAAAAAAGATTTTATTAGAGAGAGAGAGAGCGCGTGCGCACATGTGCAGAAGTGGCGGGGGAGGGGGAGGAGGGAACAGAGGGAGAAAGAAGGAGAAGCAGAATCCCCGCTGAGCAAGAAGCCCCATGTAGGCTCAGTCCCAGGACCCTGGGATCATGACCTGAGCCAAAGGCAGACCCTTAACTGACTGAGCCACCCAGACACCCCCAGAAGTACATTTTTTAAAATAGCAAAAATTTTCAGAGAAAGATTCATTTTAAAGAGTCCAACTAAGAAGCAGCCACAAACTAGAGAAAAAAAGGGCTTATTACTATATTACTAAGTGCAATACAATTTGCAAATATTACACCTATCATTTCAATTATGTGCTTCTTTTAAAAAGCCTGAAATAAGACACCCATAATTATTACATAAATGCCATTTTTTCCCTATCAGCTTAGCAAATGTTTGCATTTTTCTTTCAAATCTGAAATAAGTAAAGGTGTCAATTTATTATGTTCTTTAAATTCAGATTTTTTGATCCCAAGCCTGTATTTTTTTAAGTAAACTCTACCCCTAATGACTCATGACCCCAAGATCAAGAGTCCTATGCTCTCCCAACTGAGCCAGCAGGCGCCCCCTGAAACCTGTATTCTTAACTAAGGCTACTGTGAATAGTTTGAAGAGGATTCTTGGCTGGACTTGACAAAATAATTTGATTGTTCCCCCTTCTGAGTTAGAGTTACTCACATGTTCACACTTTTTCATTCAGGAGTGGATACAGCATTTCTCTGAGTGGGAAGAAATGAATACAGGGAAGGACTGATCTTTTGTCCCCACCACATCTTTCCCTTTGCCCATCCTGGTATCTGTGTCCACACAGTCCCAATTTATTTCCCCTACAATTCTCTTCTCCTTCAGCTCTGGCACAGATCCTGTCCAAGGTTCCTTCCATCCCTCCCCTTCCATTTTTAGGATAATTGCCTTCTACGTCTTTAAACGCCACACCAAGCACACAACAGAACTTTGGGGCAGCTTCGTCGGAGATACAGGATTAAATTATTTTAAAATGACAACCATGTATTGATAAACGACCCCACACAAGGTATTGGATGGCAAACATGAGCTCTGGCTAGCAGCCCGCCCTAAACTGTCCAAACACAAACCAGGGGAAAGACTGTCTCTTCGGGGTGAAGATAAATGCCACAGGAAGACGAAATCAGGTTTTACTCACTGGTTAAACAAAAACAAAGGCCAGGCTTGAAACAGCCTCTTCCAAGGCACACCAACCATCCTCTTGCCATCCACACCATCCTAACCTTTCTTTGTCTCCTCATGCTGTTTTCTGGGTTTACCTTTTCCATCGTTTTTGCTTCTGCATTTCCTAAAAACCATAGATCACCTTACCTGCTCTCAGCTTCTTTGCCTTCAACTCTCCAGGGCGCTGAGGCACAAATGCATGCTGCCAGCCAAGTGCTTCCGGGGGAGGGAGCTCTGCGGTCACCCCCTGCCACTGGGCAAGCCTCATCACAGAGGAGACATCTTCAACTACACCCCAGGGATGATAAAAATCATCATCATTATTACCTCTCTAGGCACCGCGGCATTAGGCAGACTGAGGCTCCCGCCCTGGATAATGAGAAACTCGGGAATGACATAGGTTGGTAACACAGCATCAGCATATAATACCATCTGAAAGACTCAGGTTCCAGTTATCTCATGATAGGCAGCAACGGCAGAGGTTAAAATCCAACCAAAAACAGCTGCTGAGTCTAGAGATATGCTGCCTCTGCTCCCCATCACCCTCGTCTTCGATGTGGCCCCTGGTTGGGACCACTCTGGCTACTCTTAGTATTTTACAAATATTTTAAAAATGGGACATTTAAAACACATTGGAACACAAGTAGATTAACAACAAAACTCCATTATTCTTCCAATGCTTACTCATTCTATGATTTAAATATTTATTCCTCAAATATAGCCAATGTGTGTGTCCATATGAAATCATTAGAACACTGGACCTTCAGCTCTCCTCCGAGGGTCAAAGCTGAGATTTTGTGTATATAATATTATTATAGAAAGAATAAATATTTAAAAATGAACTTTTTTTTTTTTTTTTGCTTATAGACTACCACAGAGAACAAAAAGTTTCACCCTGGTTCAAACTCTGAGGAAGTTTGTGCCTTTATGTGAGGGGACTATAAAATTATTAGAGGATAGACAACAAACCTTATGAGCCCGCACAATTCTGCCACTGAAACTGTGTTATATTAAATTTTGATTCAAATAAGTAATCCATCAGCAAAGGCTTCGCAATATTGGTTCTACAAAGATTTTCAATGAATGACATTGTTAAAGTGGAATTTAACTTAAATTTTATAATAATCCTGTAGCAGTGGCATGGAAACTTATATCCATACATTTTAAACTTTCATAGGGTTAGTCATCTTGATATTTTGGAAATGACAAGATTAGGTTAGTCAGAAACTTCCTTCTACCATCTTTACTTGCCAAGATGCCATGTGAAAAATTTCTTCTTTCACAAAGTTGTTCCTTCTCCTCCTAACTTGAGTGTGATCTCTCCACCTTCTGAACTATCTCATATTCTCACACAGGACTATTTCCAGCCTTGCTTGACTCCTTACTCCCAAGCCCTACTGGAAGCAACTGTATCAGCCACTGAAACGAATTTTGCAGCCTCTGCCCTGGCTGACTGGCCAAGTGCCCTCCACAGCAAGTACTAAATAAATAAAATTTGTCCAAAGAAAAAGTGGAATTTCAGATCCTAACTGTAGCTCAGCCTCAAATCTGCCTCAACCTTTAATGAAGCAGATCTCGCTTTCCTACCCACCAAACAGCAGTCCCATAGCTCTAGTCGTACCCACATGAATTTCAATCAACAGTTCTAGAGTCATAGAATTGGAAAAGGTTCTAGATACAATTTAGCCCAACCTAATTGTTTTAAAGGGCTTAAATGGACTTTCGTCAGTTGATGCTAAAATTCAGGCAGCCCTGAAAGTGGCTACTCTGGCCTATTTTTGCAGCAGAATGACCAGGTCTTGGAATCTGCTGAACCTCTAGCATTGAACGAAGAGTGATTTTAATCGAAATGAAAATCTCAAACTTAAAATTACCCTGTTTTCAAGAAGACTGAAACTGGTAATTAGTTATACACTTAAAGCAGTAATATTTAATACCATCTCACTTTTCCATTCAGCTCTTCACCAAGCCTAAGCAGGCTCAAAGTCCTCTGACTATCAAAACTGTTGGTTATCTGAAAACAATTTCTATTGCACACTCTACAAACGGAAGAATCCTAGACGCACCATGCACTGCTGGTACAAATAGGTAAACCGATACAATCTTTCTGAAGGGCATCTGGCGATATGTTAGAAAAGATTTTTAACATGGGGACCCTCTTCAACACATCAATGTCACTTCTAGAGATTTATTCTAAGGGAAAATTACTAGAGACCTAGGAATAGGATCAGTTTTTATTCTTCTTTCTTTGCACTTTTGGATACATTCCAAGATTTATTAAGATGAATTTATGTCATTTCTGCCATTGGGAAAAAAACCTCTTATTATTTATAAAGAATGAGGGCACTGGGGCGCCTGGGTGGCTCAGTTAGTTAAGCATCTGCCTTCGGCTCAGGTCATGATCCTGGGGTTCTGGGATGAAGCCCCGCCTCGGGCTCCCTGCTCAGCGGGGAGTCTGCTTCTCCCTTTGCTCATGCTCTCTCTCTCAAACAAATAAACAAATAAAATCTTAAAAAAAAAAAAAAAAGAATGAGGAAATGGAACTGGTTTTTTACCCTCCAAAATCCCTTTAGCTCTCATACTCTGATTTTTTTTTGGTCAAAGGTTATAGAAAGGGAGAAATTGTGTTTTCTGGAAAAGACCACCAGCTTGTAACAATAAACAGATGTTCATAGCGTTAGTTGGTGTGTGAATTTTCAAAAAACTAAAGAAGAATAAGGATCCAGGTGACCCTCGTCTTCCCATATAGATTTCACATAATCAATAGACCTAAAAATACTTTTGAACACATCCTATGACTAGCATGCACTGAGAGATATGCAGAAACAAACCTCAAGAGTGTTTTCTTGGCCTTCATAACTATCAATGTCTTGTGGCAATGATGTAAGCCCAAGAAAAGACCATAAAAAAGAGGCAGTCATTAATTTCTAAATGCAAAACATGGAAATTTGAAAAAGGGAGGAGCTCATGCAGAACCAAATGAGAGGAGAGGCTTTGCAGAGAAGAAAGGATTCAAGCCTTGAAAAACAGAGCATGAAGAAGCAGAGTATGGGAAAGGGCCTACCAGGTAGGTATAGGGTGTAAATAAAGGTATCCAGGGCCTCATGCTCATGAGACATTTCAAATGTTTCACCTACAGGATAAAGCTGAAACCCATGGCACCTGGAGCCCTTCACAATCCCTCCTAAACCCCTACCTTCAGTTCTCACTAACATACTGAATCTCTCCATTTTCTGGTTCCTTGCCTTAGCATATGCTGTTCCATCTGTTCTTCCCTTATTTCTCCCCCTGTCAACTCCTACAGATTTTAAAGTCCAGCCCAAATATCACCCGTCCCCTGAAGCCTTCCCCTAGGTGTCCAGAGTTTGTTACACTCCCTTCTGCTCAAGCTTCTATTACAGCTCCTTTCAGCGGAAGACCACAATGATTACGATTCTGCTTAGGATTCCGCCTCCCCTGTCTGCTGTGGACTCCACAGGCACAGGGGCTATAGACTTTGTTGCGTTTTCCAAAGTTTGCATCATCAGTTTTGAGGAGAGGGTCAAAAGACTTGCTGCCAAACAAACAGCTAAGGAAATGAATGCACGAATTTAATAAAAGCAAAACTTGGAAGACAGCGTGAAGAAAGGCCTTCTTGGTTTTGAGGGGTAGAATGCTGAGAAACAAGGGTCAGAAGGAAAGGCTGACTGGTCCAGCCTGAAAGGCACCTTGAGCCTCTACTAACATATGATCATCTGTAACCGAGTCCTCACTGGGCGGCAACTCGGGGTCAGATGCCATGTGAAGCTGCACAGCACAGAGGCCCACGACACGGAGTCTGGGGTCAGAGCAGCTGGAGTCAAACCACCTCTCGTGCTCCCCAGCTCTGTGATCTTGGACAAGCCACCCAACCAATCTCTCCAGATCGGAGTTTCCCTGCGTGTAAATGAGTATAACGAGAGTACCCATCCCGCAGGGCTGTCAGGAGGATTAAATAATTTACGTGTAAGAACTATATAACTGTTCGAATGCTGGCAAGGCGCTGAGTGTAAAATGAAACAATGTCTGCCTGTATTAAGCAATGGTTTGAGAATTAATTTTTTTTCAATGTTTCTTTTTTTCCCCCCAATAATCTCTACACCAAACAAGGGGCTCAAACTCATCACCCAGAGATCAAAAGCGGCATACCCTACCGACTGAGGCAGCCAGGTGCCCGCTCAGTTCTTATTTAAAAATCTTTATAAGGCATATTAAATGATTCACCTGCCCTTGAAAATACAGAGCCTGAACATAAACAAATTGTTTTTTCAGGACTAAGCATCTTGCAACAGGTTTCCTAGTCATGATTATACACAGCTCTCCTCACCGCGTGGACCAATAATAATAACGACAACAATAGCTTCATATGGCACCTGTGTATTTACAACAGGCTTCTATAGCTTTCACAAGAATCCTATACCTTTCACAAGGTAAGCCCACCAGGAGCGGTGATCGAGGCAAGACTAGGAACCCACAATTTCTGGGGCCTTGGCCAGGGCTCCGCCTCCTTACCAAGTGGCTTCATGGAATAGACAAGCTGAATACAGACTCATCTCTTATCTCAACCTGGAGGTTAACTCCTTATAAATGAACATCTGATGTGTGATAATTTAGTTGTGGTTTGACTTGGACAGAAATGGAGTAGATTACCAAAAACTTTAAACCCTTAATAGTCTGTTGAGGTTTTCCTGTTCAATGTTCACATATCTATACATTCGGCTGTTCAGTAAATGAGGAAATTTGTGTTTTGTTTGGATTTGAAGGGGGGGCTAATAAAGAAGGCAATTCTATGATTTGATTGTATTTGCCTCCCTAATTGTCTAGTTCCAATAAATTCCAGTTAATGATATATAACCAAATCAAATAATTCATTGGGGCGGGGCTCATCCATGGGTAGGGGGAGGCAGAGTAATGTTCGCCATCCCCACTGGAAAGCAATTACCGTTCATAGGTCAAAAATGCATTTAGTTGTCCAACAGTGTGAATCAAACCTCAAGGTTGTAATGTTCATGTTCCAAATGAGTGAAATTGATAGTCCTTTTTCAGATCTGATGTTTGAACCCAGGACCCAGATTTTCCCTTGTTTCATCCAATAGTATAATTACTAGAATCATCACTTAATAAAATATAGCTTTTAAGAGACAAAAACATGTCTTTACCTCTAGGGAATACATGGAAGTCTTTCTATTAAAATGCTACTAGAACAATAAACTTTAACACCAAATTGCTGCATCTAAGGTTGAGGGGTAGAGCTTTAGTTTAATTCTTTTCAGAACACACTGTGTACCTTTGTGTTAGTTTTCTCCTGCTCGATTTCTTGTTATGGAGTTCCCAGTAGCATGGCATAGTTGAGAATAAATTGAGATGAACTCAAACCGGAAACAAAGCATATCTACAAAAGGGAATGGACTGCATAGGAAAGTAAGGATCTGGACATGTTCCTTTTCTAAATGGCTTGTCACTGTACTACAGCCTTATGCTGTTAATAGTATTTCTGCTGTTAACTGAGCTTAATGCCCTGCCAGTCAAGGTTTTCATTAAATAACAAGTGCGTGTGTTTTTCTAATGCAGTCAAGGCCCATTCTAACACAGTATGTGCTCCTACGAGGCCAGGGGATCATCGACCAATTGCACATGTCACAGCCCGCTTTTGCCTGCTCTCCCGGATTCATTTGCAGCAGGCAGACGCGACGGTCAGGGAGAAAGATGTAGAGAGAGACCTCAGTCACCCAACACGCAGGAACATCAGTATTTACCTGCTACATCTTCCTGGTCAGGGAAAACGACACAGAGGATGAAAGAGCTACAATGATTTCAGACCTGCCCCTCCTGAAGCAGCCACGCCACTGCTGGGCCACACAATGACCCTTTCAAGTCGGGCGCTGAGCGAGATCGGCACCTTCGCCTCGACCCCTTTGATGGCTTGGTGCAGACTGCACGGTGCGCCGGCAGCTCCAAGCGCAGCGCCGGCAGGGTCTCCTCGAGCAGAAGCAACAGAGATGATGAGAAGGAACAGCTTCCCATTTTCCACCTCACACGCTGCCAGTGTGCTCCGGCCCTCCTCTGCCCACGCCCAGTGAATGTCCTTTCTTCCCACCTGGCTCTATCTCACAGCCACACGAGAATCATTTACTTAAAAGGTGTTAGCTGGCTAAAATCATCATGCTTTCTTTAATTTTGTTCCTTGAAGCTGGTGCCCTAGAGATGATCTCTAGACTCAAACTCTTGGGGTGTAGTTTAGGAGACATCTGGAAGTGGGGAGGGAGAAATGGAGAGGGGTCGGTCAAAGGGTACAAAGTTCAGTATGCAAGGTGGATGAGCTCTAGAGATCACCTGCACAACCTAGGGCCTACAATTAAGTATCATACACTTACATAAATTTGCCAAGAGCGTAGGTCTTATGTTAAGTGCTCTCACCACAAAAGGACAAAAAAATATTGTTAAAGATTTTACCTATTTATGTGACAGAGACAGAGAGAGCATGAGCAGGGGAGGGGCAGAGGGAGAGGTAGAGAATCTCAAACAGACCCAGCTGAATATGGAGCCCCATGCAGGGCTCCATCTCACAACCCCAAGTTCATGACTTGAGCCGAAACCAAGAGTCGGACGCTCGACCAACTGAGCACCCAGGCACCCCTCACCCCAGGAAAAAAAAATTTTAAAAATCTTCTTTTAAAATCAAACAAAGGATGGAAGGAAACTTGGAGGTGGTAGATAAGTTTATGGCCTTCATTGTGGTAATGGTCTCATGGGTGTATTCTCACCTCTCAACTCATGAAGTTGTACACATTAAATACATACAGCTTTTACTATGTCAACCATACCTCAATAAAGTGGTTAAAAAAAAAAAAAAGCAAAGAGGGCACCTGGGAGGCTCAGTCGGTTAAGCATCCGACTTTTGGTTTCGGCTGAGATCATGATCTTGGGGTCCTGGGATCGAGCCCCAGGTTGGGCTCTGTGCTCAGCTTGAGATTCTCTCTCTCCCTCTTCCTCTGCCCCTCCCCCTGCTCACACTCTCTCGCCCTCTGGCTCTCTCTGTCTAAAATAAATAAATCTTAAAAAAAAAAAAAAAGGCAAAGACAACACCCGTAAGACAGCATTGCCCAGGAGCATGACACGGTACACGCTATGATTACAGCCACTCCCCTGGGCTCCTCAACCCTACTTTCCACCATGAACCGAGACTTGCTTCAACCACAGGAATATATATCAGACTGATATTCTCACAAGTTCCTTGTCACATGCTTTGTCATTTACAAAGATCCCAAGCATAAGCCAAGATCACTGTGGCCAACAGTGGGGACAACTGAAGTAGAAGGCACTGTATTATTTCACTGACATCTCTTGGTCTGCTGCTGATTGTGTGACACAATTCAGTCGATTACTGGGAAAGTGAAGTACTAGGAGCCCTGATTTGTCTTTCCCAGAAAATCTCCAAAATCAAAGCTGTTTACAGTGAAGCACTATAAATGACTTTTGACCATCTGATTTAAAAAAAAAAAAAAAAGGGACTAGAAGTGATTAAGAAGTTCCTTGACTGAGGTTTTCATGTGAATCTTTGACACATTATTAGCTTTCTGCTCTAAAACTGGAGTTTGCACTTTAAACAGAGATTTCAATAAATTAATGCAAGAAGAAATGGAGTCAATTTAAATGACTAAGCAAGTGACCTGAATATTATTTCCTCTAAACAGCCTAAACAACATGAAAAGAAGATAAATACAAAAAGGCATCTGAGTAACGCTCTGTGTCTACGAGATCGCATCGAAGCGGAAGTGTCTCAGGGCGACGTGACTCACGGGGAGGCCTGCGGCTTCAGTTCCGAGCAAGCACACGCACAGCTCGCCCCGCACACAGCTAACTAGTGTTGGCTACACAGCTAACTAGTTATCCAGGCTACCCGTGCTCAAAACATAACCGGGCCTACATCCGCCTTCAACAAGACAAGGCCCGCTGAGCTTAGGGGTGACCTAAGATACATGTATTCCAAGGCATGTCAAACTGTACTTTTCAGAAAATCATTTCGTTTAACAAACTCTCAGCAGGCACCCTGACTAGACATAATCTATGAAGGCCTTTTGTCTCAGGCTGCACCGCTCTGCTGTGTGGGGCTCTCTTTGCAGTGATAATTGGTTTGGCTGTCCATTCCACCCATCAGGTGATAGAAAACTATCAATCAGGCTAAATGCAATGTGAGAGAAGTCTCTTTAGCCAATTAGTCAGTAATGAGAACATTAGCCACGATATCTTCTGCAGAGGGCACCTTAGCCATTCCACTAGAGTCTGAGAAGATGACAGTCTCTGTGTGATTAATAAAGATCACAGGATGCTTCAGAAATTCTCCATGGGTGAAGAAGAGAATCAGAGAGAAATGCACTTGGAAATGCGAGATGTGTTTAATGCCACCAAGCGTGCTCTGCAAAAGTACTCCACAAATACAGAACCAAGCAGTGTCAGAGCTGGAAGGGATCCTGAAGATATGCGGATCCAACGCCCTCACTTTACAGATAAGGCAGGCAACAAAATGACTTGTCCAAGGTCACACAGCTGGCTGGTAAAGGGGCACCTCTCATTACTCTAAATAAAAATTTGAGGGCTGTGGAAAACAAACAAAAAGCAACACATCAATAAAGAGAGACTCCTACACGGCTTGTGATACTTTTATCTCCACTGAAAGTAAGGATCTTGCATTTTACTTCCCTGGCTTCCTAGGGCTCAGCACAGCGACTGTACAGGGCCCCTGGAGGAAGCACCTTGCATATATTTAGGGCAGTAACATCTAAGCCAGTCTGTGCTGATCCAAAATGCCAGCTCCACCACTTACTAGATGTGTGGCCTTGCACAAGTACTCACTCGTTGTACCTCAGTTTCCCCATCTGTAAAATGGGAATAATAACACATCTGCCTTGCAGGGTTGTTATGAGGATGAAAGGGTTAGTCAGTCTATGTGAAACACAAAGAACATACTGCAAGCTCGCCTGTTATTTGGGAAGGTGCTCTTGGGCTGGCAGTGGCAATGACAGGGCTACTTCCGTGTGTAGAGGAACAATGCTAAGGAAACAAAACCTTCTATAACCTTCATTAGGATGAGGTCTGAGGGAATGACTCAAAGAAGAGTAAATCCCAAAGGGAGAACCAGGGTGAGGCTAGCGTGGTTGAGACAGTTATTTGTGAAGGTATCTCTGAAGTTGACGTCCTAACACCCTACCTGCCTGCTGACTGCTCCCCAAGAGGGTCACCTGGGCATGCTCAGGTAGAAATCTGTGTGCCCACTCACTCCTGCAGCCCACCTGCCCAGGGGCCACATTCCAGGTGACCGCGCACAGTGATCTCTACTGCCGTGCACATGAGCGGTCTCGGAGCTCAACACGCTTTGGTCGGAAATATTGCCATTCTCTGAGTTGCCGGGCCCTGGTCTTGGGGCGACTTTACGTCTTCCAGAGGCTTCCCTCATCCGCTCCTCCCACTGACCTCACACCGCACAGGTCCTACTGCGGCATGTCACTGCTTGTTACTCACATGCTCCCCTACTCATTCCATGTCTGCACTCCCCACTCCCCAGTAGTGCTTCTGGAATGCAAGTCCAGGCAGGAACTTGACAAAAGGGCCACCTCAGTGGGTCATCCCACTGCAACACAAACCAAGCACTAAAAGCTACCCGGATATGAAGTGCTAATGCACTACTATAAAATACCTTGGAGACTTTACCTTTTATGGGCCAATATACTATACCATCATCACTACCATCATCACCCCCCAACCCCTCTCCTCCAATCAAAAAAAAAAAAAAAGAGAGAGAGAGAGCAAAGGCTAAGTCCTCTGCTACTGCTGAAGCAGAGGGACAAACAACACACATACACAAACACTCCCAGAAGCTCAACAAGTGAGTGAGGAAAGGGACAGCATGAAGACATAGGTGGACAGACCAGTAAGACTAGAACGCACTCAGGAACTGAGGGTGTTGGGTAGAAAAGGCCCAGGAGAAAGGGAGGGACGCTGCCTGGCTTCTGGCACTTTTCCTTTACTTAGTATGTACATCTGGTCTTAGAAAAACAGGGGGGAAGGGAGAAAGGAGGTAGAGGGGTGGGGGGAGGGAGGGGCAGGGAACTTACTTTGTAAGATCTTAGAAGGTGGGAATGCTTTTTCATTTTCATTTGTATCCCATCATAGTGTTAAGGGCATCTCTCATCATCTGAATGAGTGAACCGACATTGGGTAGGAGACAAAGAGAAGCAAAGAAATACATCTTGAACTTTGGAGACACACCTCAAAACCTGCCTCAACTCCTGAGAGCCAGGTACTCACCTTGTGTGGTTTTCAACCACCATGCAGAATTCACGAGTGGAATTCCTCTCTAGGTAGAGGGTGAAGTACCTCCAACCTGAACATCTGTATTTGATCTCACTCCCTCTCCCCCACACAAGGTTAATATGGTTGGTATCCACCAATTAGGTCCATCCCTCCTTCCTCTAATCCTTGTGTGCCATGTTCTATCTAATATTTTGTTCAACAGAAATTAGAAGCTTCAAAGCACACCCCCTCAAAAAAATCAACAATACACAGGGTAAAGTGCTTAACAAAAGGACATTATAATTTTGTGAAAAATGCAAATGCTAAATTACACACAGAGTAATTGCCATATTTATGTCTTTCATACTGACCTCATCTTGCCAGAGTATGGGAATCAGTGTCAGGAATGAACCCTTCACTGATTTAAATAGTATTCAAATATATATATTATGCATAATAATAGTCTTCTTCCACTATTACATAAACATAAAATATTACTCTCCTTCTATTCTGGAGACGTTATGACAATCTGAGCTAATACATTTAATTCAACTCAAGTCCCTGAGAGAACAGAACTACAATTACTATTTAGCTAGTGTATGATCCATTCCCCTCGTCTCTGAAATGCATTCTATGAAACCTTCATGGAAGAAACCGTGGAATCACTGGGTTGTATGACACATTGCAAATAAATTTTAAACTTTTATATTTCTGACATTTAAAGTAAGACATTATTTTCTTTAGGCAGGAGTTATGCCCAATAATACACAAGCACTTCTATACAAATGTATACCGAGATGCCCTAATTTTAGTGGGCTAATTACACTACTTTGGGAGTGAGTCTTGAAGCACCAACTATGAATGACGGTGATTATACACATGCCACTGGGTAGATACACCTTGGCTGCCTCCGGTCCAAGGAGCAGGGCAGAAGCAGACCGATGACCAAGGACCCAAGAAGAAAGAGAATAAAAGAGACGCAAGAGAAGAGAAGAGATGACAGGACAGGTGGGTCAACAATGTAAAAGCGAGGAGATGGAATTAAGGGCCCCCCCCAACAGAGGAGCGATCTCACCTCTAGCCCTCTAGCACTGCTTAAGATGGGGAGAATATCTATTTTTTTCAAAAAGATTCAGCTAATGATAACTACAAAGAAAAAACACTCCTCTAGGATTTAACAACAACACTGCAATTTCATCATCCAGAGAGCTTGACTATTTCGCTAGAGATCTCTAACTAGAGGAGACCTCCATGAGGCTGCATGGGGAGCCATCTCTCGTTCATGAGATAGGTGAATAAGGCAGCTGAACTTGACTGAGGTCTTACTAAATGTAAGGTGGTGTTCAGAGCACATATGAACTCATTTAACCCTCAGAAAGGTCCTGCGCCATAGGAAATACTACTACCTACACTTTACCAGTAAGGGGTAGGGAATGTGCCCAAATCAGCCAGGCAGTGGCAGAGCTGGGATTCAACCCCAGCGGTCTGACTCTAGACCCGGCACTATTAACCATTTCGTTACTGGATGAGTTCATAAAGGAAAGAATGCCAAAGCTATGCTGGCTGTTTCTAGCTGGTGGCTTTAAGGGTTGCTGGCAGAACTTGTGGGGATCGCCAAGAATTGTCTTCTCAACAAACCACAGCTCAACATCCCATGCCTCCCCCCAGCCCCAGACCCCTACCCTGATCTAGTGCCTCCCTTTTAAAAGGGGCAAAATCAAAAGTGAGGGTCATGCCTCACTGTGTGACCCAGGCTCACAGGGACCACGAGACAAGGTAGTGTTGCAGGCAAGGGGTGACTGCAGCACTTCCTGTGGGCCCCACGGTGCTTCCTGCTGGAGGACAGAGATCTGTCCTGGTGCCCTGGCAGCATTCCAAGCCGGGCACAAACCTTACATCAAGTTCGAAGTTTCAGTTAGTGGCAGGGTCTCCACTTCCTGTTCCTAGCTGTTGAGTAACAGTCTTGAACTTCACATCCTTGAGGTGTTTCAGGAACAGGGAGGGACCCAAATCTGATAAAACAGGTCTACTTAATGGGGACAAAGAGACAAACTATTCAAATTCAGGACTGTTCCACGAAGCACAACAGCACTAACCAGATGACGATTTGAACACGAAATGCATATTTTATGAATGTATTTCCCCTTCCACTCTGCTTCTCACGCCTCTTCTCTCTGTATTTCTCAAGTCTTCATTTATGGATGCAGAAGAGCAGACTTTTACGTCAAATCTGCACTCATTTACCTAAGGCTCTGTTCAACTCTCAGGTCCCAGACAGAATTCTTTTCCTCACCCACTTTCCACTGGTCCCCTATATTTGAGAAATGTGCTGTTTCGAACGCCTTGATTTTTGGTTTATAAGAATGCTGAGGAACAAGCCTCGGGAAGGCAATACTATAACATTTTCCAAACAGTCATCTGGGGTATTTGTGACCTTACAAAAATTTCTGGTGGTTTCTGACATCCAACTTCCTCCCTTCCCCGAACTCTGTCTCCCTACACGTCCTGCCACATATTTTGAGGCAAGTATCTTGGGCTGGTGAAGGATTTAAAAAGGAGAAAAGCGAAAGTGTCCAACAACTGCAATAAATTTTTAATTTTAAAATTGCAGCACCGTATGGACCATGTATTATACAAGTATGCACTGCGTTTTAATCAGATCAACTATGCCCACCTAGATTTAGCTCTCAGAAAAATTCTAACAAGGACCACACACTCAGTTTAAAAAATAGTCTATTGTGGCAGGAAAGTACCTTGAAAATCAGTAAAGACTCATACATAGAACCAATTTCCCCTCCAGGGAAAAATCAGTGAATATAAATTCATTAAGGTTGTTAATTCCTCCATGTAAACAGCTCCTTACATCACTGTTACTACTTTGAAAAACCAGCAGCCTTTTCTAATGAACAGATTGTAGAACCTAAAGTGAAAAGAGTTGAGTTCTAATTATGCGCCTTGGAGAAAGGAAGTAATAATACATGTTCCTTTTCCATGGGGATGTTTTAAGAATAAATAAGACAAATGGGTAAAAATACTTTTAGTTCTTCTGGGTAAGGCGCTACCTAATCCCAAGATAGTTCTGTAAGTAAGAAGAAAATAGACTGGTGTGTTCTCTGCAGTTTCAGTGAGGGCTATGGGCCCAAAATGTTTTAAAAGCAGAAAACTGTTAACAGTGGAGATATTGTCAAAATACATTTCCCTCTGGTTAAGAAAAGGAAAGAGGGAGGGCTCAAAGGGTGGAGTGGAAAGGAATTGTCATCAAAGCATTGTTAATATGAACTGAATTATATTACAATGGCGATACTTCAACACGGGGAACGAAAATTGTTCCGTATTATTGTGGATTGACAATATGACAATCGTTCATTGAAAGTGGATGACAGCTGTAGCATTATAGCTTGGTGCACAACACAAGATGAATGAGTGTTACAAGTTCTTCCAGAATGGGCCCCCATTTCACGAGAGTTTGCATCATCCCAAAATAAATATGTGCCAATTTTTCACTAATCTCAGCAAATTTAGCATCTCTTTACAAACCAATGTGCTACCAGTGGCCTGAAAGTGCCAGTTCATGTCCCTGCTTAGTGGATTTGCAGCAGCTGTGAAATGTCAAGCCAAAATGCCATGAGAGATCTATACAGCGCCCTGGCAGAAGAAAGGGCAAGAAACGGTAAAATGCCTTCGCCTGGACAAGTGTGAGCTGACGTCAAACTGTCTCCCGATCCACGGGAACACTGTTTCTGAACCTCTACCTTGGCACCAGCCTCATTCCACCATGTACAAGAGTCATCTTACTCCAGACTACTCATCCTGGAAGAAGTCATACCATGTATAGTACCTGAAATTCACACACAAAGACCACAGATATTTACATACCTCCTTATGTGCAACAAAAGTTATTCCTGCTTAGTTAAAAAAAAAAAAAAGCAAGAGAAAAGGCACAAAAACCACTCATGATACGACCACAAAGAGATAAGCTCTGTTCATATTCATGTATTATTCTTTCCAGTTATGATGCAGTTTTTAAAATCAGAATCTGGGGGCGCCTGGGTGGCATAGCGGTTAAGCGTCTGCCTTCGGCCCAGGGCGTGATCCCGGCGTTAGGGGATCGAGCCCTACATCAGGCTCCTCCTCTAGGAGCCTGCTTCTTCCTCTCCCACTCCCCCTGCTTGTGTTCCCTCTCTCGCTGGCTGTCTCTATCTCTATCGAATAAATAAAATCTTTAAAAATAATAATAAAATAAAATCAGAATCTGCTCTTTGTTATGTTCTACTGCTTGCTTTTTTTAAAACTCTGCAACCAATCTCTTGTAAACATTTTTTCCATCTCATTAAATACTCTTCTGAAATAGAATTTTAACGGCTACCAATACTCTATTTTCTACATACACCATAACTAATCCCCTATTGTTGGACATTCAGGTTGTTTCCAGCTCTTCACTAGGAAAACAATGCAGCTATTTTGTAATATTTGTACACTCTCTAATTTTTTCGAATAAACTCATAAAACCTTATGCTAATCGTCCATGATCCTGACTGAGGCAATACTCAAAGTGAACCGGGGGCAGTCCTTGGATATGTGCCTAAAGCATAATTTACCCATCATAAGAGTCTCTGAAGTACTGCTAAGAACAGTTGAAGAGGTATAAACAACGGGCACGTTCTCATTTTATACTTAGAGACAACAGAATTGCTTATCCCTTAACTGCTGTGGCCAAGTCTTCTAGAGCTAAGCAAAGCAATCTGTCTTGCTGGGTGAGGGAACGAATACTGTAAGCAAAGGAGGAGGAGTCGTGTGAATAGTTTCCACGCTTCCAAGCTCAATATTAAATATAAACTTCCTGTAAGAAACTTTGAGTGTTCAATAATAAGAGTGGGAGTTATTTTATGCTGTTTTCCAAATATTTCTAGCTCTCTATCTTCTAGGCACAGGGCAGAACGGTCCTTCCTGGCCCTTAAGTGGTTAAATGAGATCACATGACCAGTTCTGATGAATAAATTGTGAACCGAATGCCAGGTACCATTTCGGGGCTGGAACATTAAATTGCTGACGTTAGACCCTCCAGAGCTCTTCCCTTTGGCACAACCATTGGTATGAGATGGTGGCTAGTTTGGTTGGAACGAGTCCCTGAGTGACAGTGATAAGCAGGGTCCCTCCTCTTCCCCTCAGCTCACAATAAACGTGAGCAAGAATGAAAGTTTTGTTGTTTGAACCCACTAAGATCTGGGGGTTGTTTGTTACTGTGTCAACACCCAGCCTCTGCTGATAAATAAGTACAATAGTATTTAACTGATCTTCGTGATCTAATTGAAGATGGTCACATAAAATTCCATTCTTCTCTATACAGTTTGAAAACCTAGTGAGTCACAGACACAATCTTTAAGGTCTCCTAGGCTTTCTTACATGGCAATTCAATAGGTATTTTTCAGGGACTGATGGGCACCAGGTACTTACATTAAAAACTTTGAGAAACATGAAGATGTGGAAGACACAGCTCCAACCCTGAGCTGCTTAATATAAAGCAGGGAAGGTGTGGAGTATCTATACGGGAGGAATTTAGGGGTAGCAGTCGAGTCGTAAATGGCACTCAGGAGACTGTCCTGAAGCTGGATTTGCACGGCAAATGCAGTCTGTATTTAACTATATATTTATTTAAAGTGGTTTGGCAGGGCGGCTGCCGGGGAACCCAGGAGAGGGGCTATCTCCTCTGTGCCACTGTGCGAGCCACCGAGGACACAGCGAGTATAGCTCAGAGCCGAATATGGAGCATTCCAAAAGACAGGTAGGAAGAGAGATGCCAGGGTGCTTCAGAGGACCAGAGGAGGCAGTCTGAGTGGGAACGGAGAAAAGTTTTACTGAGGAAACGGAGATGGGCCTTGTGAGGCCCCAATTTCCACAGGAGAGATGCAGGGGAAGAGAAGTAGGCCTAAAGGCAGGCCCCGTGTAAGCAGAGGCACAACGGGGAGAGAACAGAGCACTGATCCGGTCTCCAGGGCAGGGAGGCCATCACTAAATGTCAAGCAAGAATGTGAGACAAGTGTAAAAGGTGGGGGAAAGTTCTGAGGGGCTTCCAGGGGTCTGTATTTGGATGGCTGAGCGAGGAAATTCAAGGGCTGTGGAGGTGAGCGTGAAAGGCGGTTTGAAGGAAGAGAATCATCACCCAGAAGAGAAGCAGGTGGAGCTGGTCTTGGTGTATTTCTGTATCTGAATAATGTGGTTGGTAAAACTGAGGAGGCATCAAGCTGGACGGACCCGGCTCTCACTGAGTTTCAGCTCAAAACTCTCAGCACAGGGCCAAACACTCACTAGGTGAGCAGTGAAGGGATCATAGCAAAGGTAGCTTTAGTTTGACATGAACACCTCCCCTCCACCCCCACAATGCGCACAGCAGAAGAGGAAGGTTTCTCTCAGGGCTGAGCATTTGGCTGCCTGTACATAGCTGTGGTTTAACCTGGAAGACACTGAAAGCAAACAAAAAGAGGTCTGGAGATTATTCACGAATTTCACCTTTAAATGGTGTCAGTGAGAGCAGGTAGCATTGTTTATCTTTTGCTTCATGATAATAAGAAAAAGATAGGCTCTTAACACCAAAAGAACAGCATACTAGCTACTCAGCATTTGGTAAGGTTTTCCACTGGTAATTCCCTTTTGGTTAATCTGTTCCCGTATGCCTCCCTTTATGAAAACATTTTAGTTTTGGTTAAAAAAAAAAAAAGGCATGACGAAAATTAGTATAAAGTCTGGAAAAAAGCAGATGGAGTGGGAGAATAATGATCACTTTTCTGTGTGATACAGAGTAAGTGGACTGGATTTCTGGCCATGTAGTAGGATAGTATTTCAAGTATGAAAGGAAAATTTCTTGAAGGAAATGGACAGTTTAACCATGAATATGGTCCTTTTGATATGCCACCGAAACCCGAGCAAATCTAGGAATAGAGTACAGGAAACCACAACACCCTTGACTGAGAAATAAACGCAGGTTATTTTTTTCAAAAGGCACAGGGGCGACCAAATAATAAGGCCATCCCCCAAAGGTCAGGAGAAATGTATTGGGAACTTACTGGGCATAGAACTGAAGAAAGTCTCCTTGTAACTGGACTTCATGTAGTTGCAAAAGCAGTGGATGCCTTCCCCACCTTTATCACCAAAGATAGCAAACATCTTCCATGGAAAACTTAACTGGAATCTGTTTTGTTCTAAGGTCAGATCTACAAAGCCATAATTACCCAGGTAACTTGGGTCTGATGTTGCCCAAAATATCCAGGTAATTATAGGAGAAAGGTCATTTCCTCTCTATAATCTCAACTATACCACTGGCTGTCTACACTGGCAGTTATCCAGTTAAGAACAGCCTTTCATTTCACTTCGTGTTTGCACAGACCTTGCCAAAGACTGTGACATCCCTAATAGGGGATTTTTTTTTTTAAATTGCGTTTATAAATATTCCTGCTCTCTTGCTCCATTCCCAAGGATGATCTGATGACTTCCTCCAAAGGATGATACATAAAATATCTTTTGCTAATTTTTACATTCAAGGAAATGCCTTCTGGAATGGGAGAATACCATGAGACAGAAAGAAAACCGGAGAGGTGAAGAGGAAGAATGTACAGGGGGTGCCAAGATCTGCAAAACTATGGGGATTAAAAAATTCATAGCTATGTCAAGAGAGGAAAAGAGAGAGAGAGAGAGACAGAGAGAAGCGATGCAGATATGCAGGTCGACAGACGTCTTATTCAGAGTTTGAGCTTTGACAACACAGGCAGTTTGGGGGCAGAAAGAAGCACATCTGCTGGTCTGTGATTGCTCGAGAGAAGCGACCATTCCTTTTCTTCACAAAGAAAAAATGGCATTTATCTCAAGTACAGCAAGGCATATTAGGATTCACCTCCCCCATTCTCTTTCTTCCCTCTTCCTCCTGCCATCTCCCTCACCGCCTCCCCTTCCTGTTGGAAAAGAAAAGGTGGGAGGGGAGAGGGAGGGGGAGGAGGACCCACCGGCCACAGACGACACTGTGGGAGTCTCTTTCTTCAGCTTTTACCAGCCTATGGGGGTCAGGATGCTATTGGTTCAGCTTTATGTGTGATATGGTGCCTCTCACTTAGCAACAGCGAGCAGGAGAGACAGGAAGCAACGCCACCTGGCTCAGCGAGTGTGCGGATGGTTTAAAACGAGCCACTCACTCAGAGGGAGACAGAAGGGGAGAGAGAGAAAGAGAGCAGTCGGAGCCTAACATATTGTACCATTAAGAGCAAGGCTTAATCAGGGTGTTAACAACAACCAACAGGCAGCTATTGTGGGGGGGGGTTGCAAAGACTGGACAGGAATTATTTTTAATGAATTTATCTGTGTATAAATTATAGAGATCATAATGCCTTCGTGTGTGTGTGTGTGTGTGTGTGTGTGTGTGTGTGTGTGTGTGTGTGTTTTAAAGGACAAACTACTCTGTGTTGCATGGGTGATGGATGGGGAAAGAGATGGGTTATCTACGCAAAAATAAGAGGTGAGATGAATCTAAAACTCTACAGTGAGTTTACCCAGTTTTATTTGGTTTTCACACCAGGGTGCGACTAGAAAAGAAAAAGTAAAATTGGGTGCACTTGAAAAAGCAATTGGCTATGTAATCAGAAGATTTTTTTTTTTTTAATTAGTCAACACAGTAGCTGCTTCTAAATCCTAAACTCCATTTTAGCGTTAGAAAATTAACTTTCTGGAGTGGCAAGTGGCAAAAGAGAAGTACATCTCTGCGAGAAAGAGGTTTTTTTTCCTTTGCTTCTTTTGTGGTAAAAGGGAAATTTCTGAGAAGGATGCTGATAGAAGTTCTGAAAGCTCACACTGCCTGAATGTAACAGGGCTCAGGGCCAACAACAACAAGGAAATGTATTCTGCTATTCCATATTCTTTCATTTCTCTTAATAGAATTTTCCTTTCTCCTCTGCCCTAGGTCCCCCACCAAACTTTAGAAGGATTATCTCACCTATTTATCCACTCCAACCCAACCCTCCCCATAACACTAAACAGCCTAGACTGAGACTCTAGATGGGAAAGAATCTTTCTTCCCTTTTTAGAGAAAAATGGTGCCTTTAAGTGTGGACTGGGGCCTTTCATTGGATCAACTGGGGACCTAGAGACAAAGACAAACACCCTGGAGGGCACAGATGGACCTCTGTCAGCCCAAATAAACCAGACCCAATTAACCCCTTCCGCTCTGAGCCTTAAAAGCCACTGACTGCAGTGACACCTACTGCTCGGGGCACAGCTGTACAACCTGGTGTCACCTATCAGGTTCTCAAAAGCAGCCATTTGCTCCACTGCCGTGGGCTCCACTGAACACGTTTCTCGCTACTCTGGACGCTTGAATGAGGAAACGTTCAGCCCTTTACGCCTTGTCTGGCCTCAGAACCTGTAACTCAGGCCCTCCTAACGGGCCAGGGGTCCTCGCCCCAGGAGATCCAACACACTCCCGTGTACAAAGAGATTCCCTCTAGTAATGATTCTACACAAGTGGGAAGGAAAACACTGTTTGGTAAGAGCCCACACCTCCTTCAGAATCACTATTAAGGTGAAGTCACCTTCTTAACAATCCTCTTTGATACCTGATTAAATTATCCTGGGAAAGGTGAAACGTTTACCAATACCAACTGAATTTCCTGCTACAGAGAAAAACAGGACAGTGGAGCACTGGAGGTATTTAGAAACTTCACTATCTAATTTCTTTAATTCAAATTTCTTTTATTCTATGTATTGTCAGATCTCAGAAATTCCGTCCCATTGAGGGAAAAAAACCCATTTCATTGTGAAAGTCAAAGTTACGCTTTTCCGAAAGCATAGCGAAAATGCCTATATGTTAATGACAAAAATAGCTATGAGTCTATGATTCTTCCCTCTGGTAAGGACAACAAACAATGTCACTAACAGAATCCGTGATTTCCGCCAAAACAGACAAAACAGGTTTAAAACCATATTACAGTTGCCAGGAGTAGGAAGTCAGCATGATTATAAAAGTACAGCTTGATTCCTTTTTGGCGAAGACTATCTAATGAGTCTTCACCAGGATAGGTACACATTGGACAGAACGCTAGCAACACTGCAAATTCAAATATCACTTTTCTTTGAGGATGCTTAGAGTACTTTGCAAATATTTTGCTTTTTATTCCCAAACAGTCTACTTGGAATAGCTGAATGTTACATTGTAATATTCTCCTTTCCTACCTGGGAAACAGAGGTGGTTTGCAGTTTACCCAATGTCACACAGCAAGCCAGCAGAGGTGTGGAAATAAGAACCAGGCTACCTGATTTAAAGCCCAGGGCTTAACCGCTGGACCACCGGTCTAGACAATTCTGTCTGGATCACAGTGAGATCCGCTTCATACCCTTTATGGATGCGCCTCAACCTTGTGTGTTCGTTTGTGCTACTGTCTCAGAGCTGTGATATCACTCTACTTACATTCTTGTTAAAGTTTCCTAATTTTGTGAACCCATTTATTGGGTCACAAAATGGGTTAAGGGGAAGAAATCAGTATGTGGGAGGCTTGAGTAAACCTATGAAAAACCTAGACGTGTTTCAAACTTAAGTCGAGTGAAAAGCGAAGTTTCCCCACATATCACTACCTAACTGTCTAGCATTTTATCACTAAAATGAGTATAAGTGAAAGAATACTCAGAGAAGTAGCGGCCTGGGCTTACCACTGAGACACAATCCACAAGGTGGAGCTACTATGGGGTATCCAGCTATGTGGTCTAATTAATAGACAATGGTGAAACTTTCATTCTTTTTCACAGAATTTTGCACTGGCCGCACACACCTGAACACAACCCGTACTGAGCATACAAGGTAAAGCTCTGTGACTATGCCAGGAACCACATAGCCTCATGTGGAGGAATCTGTTCAGTAGCATCAGGGTGGTAGAAATGGCATCCTCAAACATCTCTCAAGAATCCCACGTATTTCTATATAATAAGAGGCTCCTTCCCTCCAAATATTTTTAACCTCCAACTATTGTCCCCTAATAGGGAAGGTAAACGGGGCTAAATTTGCCTCCATGATTCATTTCTTTTGCAGACACAGTTTAAGCCTAGAGCCCAAATATCCAGTGTTAACCTAAGGGACATCATGTGTTGAGAACAGGCCAATACAACCGTCCTTATTCAAAATGTGAAAGTTGTATTTTATTAAATCAATCATGCAAGATGCAAATGCCCAGTGAGGGGTTAGGCATTGTTCAGAAGGTAAGATGAACTATTGACAACAATGACCGGTGCTCCTGGTGAGAGGTAGGTAGACCCCTTGGAATTTCAAAGTCCAACACTTGCCTTTCCAGAGAGTCCTTCCCAACATTCTTCATGTCTCCCACAGCACCGACCTGGAAATGGGAGGCACTTTTTGACTCTTTTCTGTCTCATGCTCAGTAATTCAACATGCCCCTTGGACTATTCCTTTGGAATGTCTCACATCTGGCTCCCACTCCCATCTGAACTCAGGTAATCCAGGCTGGGAGCACATCACGTTACACCTGTATCATTGCAGGGACCACATTCCCTGAGCCTTCGTTTTCCCCTCTGGGCCATCTGGCTTTGAGACACTGGTTACCCTTACAACCAACAGTGGCTCTTAGTTATTTGTTTCAGATCTAAAGAATTTTGTCGTAACATGGCTCGTACAATCTCACTTCTATAAATAAAACAGAATACCACAAACATGTGTTTGTGTGTATACCTATTAAAATTTTTTGAATGGGGGCGCCTGGGTGGCTCAGTCAGTTAAGCATCCGGCTCTTGGTTTTGGCTCAGGTTATGATTTCAGGGTCTTGAGACTGAGCCCTGCATCTTTGGGCTCCACGCTCAGCAGGGAGTCTGCTTGAGATTCTCTCCCTCTCCCTCTGCCCCTTCCTCCCACTTGTGCTCTCTCTCTCTCTCTCTCAAATAAATAAATAAATAAATAAATAAATAAATAAATCTTTAAAAAAATTTTTTTGAATGAATATACCAGGACTAGCAAATCTTTTCTGTAAAGGGCCATTTAATAACTATGTTAGGTTTCAGGGGCCAAAAGGCAAAATTGAGGTTCTTTTAGAGATACTTACGTAACGAGAGAGAAAACAAATTTCCACTTGCATGTGGCCTATACAAAAACAGGTGGTGGGCCTGTTTGGCTCATGGGCCATACACAATTTGGCAATTCCTAGAATATACATGAAGTGGTTAAAACTATGGTTAGGTTTAGGGAATGGGTGGGGAATGAAAAGACAAATTTTTTTTTTCACTTTTTAAAATATTTCCATACTGTCTGTATTTTTCTTAAAGGCATGTATTACTTTCATGATCTGAAAAACAGTAATGGAAGACCTAGTTGGTTGATCGATTAATTAAATAAAGACTTCCTCAGAGCTTCCAAGTTCCTCCCTATCCTTTTATTTGACATAATTTTACATACTATCATCTGTATCTATTGGGACGGTGGTCTCTTCATTATTTGCCTAAAATCCTATGCCCCTCTCCTGTTGTCATACCTTTCCTGCTTGGCAAAGCCCCCCTCTTAGCTCAAGGCTTATTTTCCATTTCTAACTTCCTCCTTTAATACTTCCACACCTATGACAATATGGAGAAAACTTCAGTCCTCTGATCATCACTTGTCAGTCAATTTAGTGTGTATTTTATCTTGTCTCATTATTAGTCTGTGAGCTCCCCACAGGCAGGGACCACTCCAGAACCGTCAGCATCCTCATAGCCCAAACAGTGAGGAATCTACCCTTAGGTGTTCCACCAAGCACTTGACAGCATTTTGGTCACCCTATGCTAAAGGACAACTGCAGAATACTTAATATATATTCGGGGATCAACAGATGAAAGTTAGAAGGATAGAAATGTTGCCTTAATGTATGAAAATATTATTTTGTAACCTTTAGAACTAACTGTCCACCAATGAAACACGCTGCCTCTTGAAATAACAAATTTCCTGACACTAAAAAGTATTCAAAACACAAGTGTGACCATCTGTCAGGGATTCTGTGGAAGGAATTCCTGTATTATTTACACCAGACCACATAACCTCTAAAGCCCCTTCTCACTCAAGAATTTGTTATTCTTATCGACACTATTGCCCTACCCTAAATATCTCATTTACTTGTTTAAATTAGATGGTCTAAAGTAACAAGGGTGACAAGTTCACAGCTCAGATCATCAAAAATTCTGCTTCTTTGCCATTTGCTGCGGTACTATGGATATATTAAGATGGTATTAATTGGCTTGTTTTAAGAAGGCTGAGTATATTTGATAAACCACCAATACCAATCTGAACAAAGGATCTCAGAGCAAAGAGAATTTTTTTGCCCCCTATTTAGAAAGCCCCTTGGGGCAGTTTTCTTATTGTTCTTGTTTATTTGTTAGTTTATTCTTTTTAAAAAAGTTATTGGGTTGTTGTTACTAATCAGCCATCTGAATGAAAACATGCAAATCACACCACACCTATATTTTGCTTGTCCTGAATCTTTTCTAGATCCTTTGGAATTCTGGGAAAACCACAGATTCAAAAGGAGTTTAGAAAGACATATCCCACCACCTCTCTGGATGTAAGAATATAACCACTGAGCGCTCAGCCACATGTGAACATGACTGCAAAAAGCCAAAGTTCCAAAAATACACACTTTGAGTTCTATGGCCAGGTCCCTACTGAATATCCACCAGTGCCCAGGCTCTCAGGACCAGGGACATCACCAGGTGAGCAAGAGAGCCACACCCTAATCCAAGGACTTACACGGGCCACCTAAAGTGGGGTCAGTTCGTTGTCAGAAAGAAAGAAATACACTGACTGGCTTTCCCGGTCTATCGAAGACCTACCATTTTTATTCAAAAGCCTAGAAATGGATAGCTGGTGACAGAAGAGATAACAGACAAGAAAGAAAAGCCCATGGAAAGAAGAGAAAGAGAGGGATAAGGATCTTCCCCAACAACGAGGCCACGTGGCATTAGAACTAAGGAGAGCGAGCAGCAGACACTGACAGAGAAAGGGTCACCAAGATGCTACCTGCAAGTTCACCCTGAACCTTCTGGAGATCACCAGGGCGCCTCCTGCATGTGTTTACACAGTGCCTGCCACACGCACCGTCACGTTCGTGAATTACGCAGTGTTCGTCACCAGGAGCACCTCTCTGTACTTCAGTTTCCCCAGTACGTTCGGAGGGTGTCATGACACAAGTTCTAAAAAGCACCTATTGTGAGGCTGGGCACACAGTTCACCTTCGGCTAATGTTAGTTTTCTTTTCGTATTTTCCTTGAGTCATTAAGAAAAGATGCAGTCATGTTCTAAGTCTTCTGGCCATAAAAGCAAATCAGTGAGTGATAATAATAGCTTACAGTTTTCCAGTGCTGTGTGCAGGCGAAGCTAAGCACTTTAAATGGATTATCCCAACAGCCCTATTACAGAGGGCCCACTTTTTGGACATAGAAACTGAGAACTGGAGAGGTTAAGTAACTGACCTAGCATCCTAAGGCTAGTAAATAACAGAGCCAGCACTTAAAATCCAAGCAGTCCGGGTTGAAAGCCAGGGCACTCTTAACTACCAAGCTGTAACACGGTAAAATACCACGCTGACTCGCTTCTCAGCTTCAGAGGCCGTGCTGCCCTTATGCCTGCAGAAACTGTTCACTTTTTTATTTTATTTTTTTTTAAGATTTTATTTATTTATTTGACAGAGAGAGACAGCCAGCGAGAGATGGAACATAAGCAGGGGGAGTGGGAGAGGAAGAAGCAGGCTCCTAGTGGATGAGCCTGGTGTGGGGCTCGATCCCAGAACGCTGGGATCACGCCCTGAGCCGAAGGCAGTCGCTTAACGACTGCGCACCCAGGTGCCCCAGAAACTGTTCACTTTTTTAATATCAGAGAATAAGATGGTAAAACTTTGCTTTATTTGTAAATAAAAGTATAACTAAAAAGTTCTTCTCTTAAGCACACACACACACAGACACACACACACACACACAATTAATAAAAACCGTATCTTAGGAATCCAAAAACAAAATTTGCCCCAAAAGATGACGCAGACTCCAGGAACTATTTGCCAAAAGCTTTTTTCCCCACAATTATAGAAGGGGACATCAGTCAATGTGGTGCCGGTAAAACAGAAGAAATCTAAGGAAAAGCCTCTTGGTCAGCAAAAGAATGTTCTAAGGTGATGGCTAACGTAACACTTTCTCTGGCTTTAAGAGAAATAGAGTAGTCCACATAGTCGAGTTATCCAGATACCGAAGTTTCGACTTTGAAGTAAAAGGAATTTTTATGGAAATCTTTCTGAGACATCACCTACTTACATTCATATATTCTTAAACAGAAAATACCATTTTCTTGGTGCTTCATGACAGGACATCATTATGAAGATTATCAGTAATAATAGGCTGCTATGCAATTCTACAGGGGATGGGGGTGTAGAACTCGGCAGCGCTCTCCTCTTCGACCCTGCATGAAATGACCTCAAACTGCCATGCCTTCAAGACGGCTTTTCAGATTTTTTTTCCTTCTCTCTGCTCTCTGAACTTTTTGCTTGCCCACTGTTTCTAGTCGGGTCTCTTAGTTCACACATGGTTGGCCTGCTGAAGATCTCAGGGTGGCTCCATGCCTCTCCAGGGTTAACTGTAAAGTGTTTCCCCCTAACCTACCTCTCTCAAGAGTTTTTTATTTGTAATGCTTATTTATTTATTTTTTAAACTCACATCCAGGTTCCAGATGGTTGAGGTGGATGGAAGCCTAGCCTCCGATCAAACATAGACTTACTTTAATTTTCTCTTTCAGAAAAAAAAATGTGTTTTTTTTTTTTTTTAAAACAAGAATGTGGGTTTCTGGAGAAGTTTTCTTTTATTCTTCTGAGAAATTAGGTACCACACCCTTTTAAAGTTAAATATCAACATATAATGGACCAGGAAGGAAAGAAAGTAGGATTCTTTTAAAAAGTAAGATCGGAAGTTGTTTTCCTTTCAACACTTCATTTGTTTTTGGTGGAAATCAATTTTAAGTTTACAGTATTTTTTTAAATCTCTAATGTAAGTTACTTTGGTAAGAAAAAGAACCTAATATTTGATGTCATTCTTTCATTATTCCAGCTTGATTTTGGTCAATGCACAGATACGAAACAGAAGAATTTATGACATAAATGGCATTATTGTCTCTCTGTACATTCACGGTATTTGTATTCCGCTCGTCTCAGGTACCCTGTGTTTCCATGTTTCAGCACAGTGCCCAATCACTGTGGTCTAGCTTTCTGGTATTCCTATTATTTTTGTTTCTCTACTCTTCTATTATTGAGCGTTTTGTTTATTTTATACTTTTTTCATTGTTGTTGTTTTAAAAAGGATTACAATGAATGTTTTCATATAAATCACTTGTTCTTCTGAATTAACCCCATGGGTTTAAACATGGATCTTCATGTTATTGACCTAATTAAAAAAAATTCAAGCTTGGTTACAAATGAGAAATGGAAGAAAAAGAAAAAATGAATAGGTATGAGAAAAATGAAAGAAGAGTCTGGGATGTTTTCTCCTGAGAAGGCAACATCTTGTGTGTAAAATGTTGGTTGTGTCATCTGTTCTTCCGAGCATGTGGAATGACACTGTGATTCAGGTGAAGATTGGTTTTTATCACGGGGATTTCACTTATTGCCTAGAAATTCTACATGTAGAGCAAAATCAGAGTTCTGTGCTTTCTAGAACAACTCTCATGATTTCTATTTGAGGTTTATTTTCATTTTTTCAATTTGTCTAAAAGCAGTTGTATACTACAATGAAATAGATATCATTATTTTATCAAAAGTTATCAGGGACTTTAAGCTTGACGAAGGAAAGAAACACATCTTTCTTATTCACTGTAATATCCCTAGCACATTCACAGGAACCTGGTAGATATTCCATAAGCAGAGTCATTAGGAATAAAGTAGGAATTCAGTAAGCACCTCCTAAAGGAATGACAGTATCGGGGGGTGGGGGTTCCTTTCCCTGAAGGAAATCACTTTCCCCTACTGTAGAGCATACTTGTGGATGGAAAAGCTTTAAAAATCTGGTAACACTTAGTCCCTAAGGAATGGGCTCAGGAGCATTTGCTGACTGGGGATTTAGGTCAAAGTTGAAAGTCAATATTCTGACATTCTCATTATCTGATTATTAAGGAAATAAAATAAATCCCAATTGTTAAAAAAACATAAAAATAAATGTATAAAGAAATGAATGAGTGTTCAATGAAGGGACTGCCATGTCTGAACAAGGAGACAGTCTCATATCAGTCAAATTTTACAAATTTATATTAGTACATTCCTCACTGAAGGGAGTCAACTCTCATGACGGAGGCTGGGGTGGAAACTGACCTTGGTGATTTGAAACGTGTCTATAAGAGTTAAAAGATCAGGCTAAGAGATAGGAAAAAAATAAAAGGATCTGTTAGTTTTACAGAAATTGCCAGGATTTCTACAGCATTGCAATGGAAAAATCAAATATGCATCTTTTTCAAATAGGAATGTAAGAGGCATTAAAACACAGGCAAAAATGTTTCTTCCAACAAAAGTTACTATGTTTAGAACTCAAAAGATCTTTAATTTTTTGTATATGATATGATACATGGAGCAATATCAATTTTTATTTGTATTAAATAAAGGTCTAGCTGGGATTTGCAAGGGCATCAAAGAAAAGGGACAGTTAAGTCATTAGAAGTCACAGACATTGTTAGCACAAGCCTGAAATCAAAGTGAAAACTGTGAACCAAGATGGGGTAACTTCTCTTAATTTAACCCCATTACCCTGCTCCTGATACAGCTCAGTAACACAGGTCCTAAAAAAACATTATAAAGATTTCTTTGAACAGGGCATTAGATCAGTGCTAACATGACCAGTCACCACAAATGCAAAGAAAGCCATTTTAAAGCCAGACACTAAATTAAAAGGAAAATTAAAGTCTTGCTTATTTTACGGATTTCTCCTACAGGGAGTGTCAGATCCTACATTAATGTTATAAAACAGCGTTTGAATAGCTATTGCCTACCTAAAATATCACTGTTATAAATGATATTCTGATGTTCTTAAATATTCTAGAATGTATTTAAATACAGGTACTGAATATTTTGTATTATTCATACAGAAGTAAAAGGTTTGACCGATTCCTAATTACAGTACTAATGCAATGATCAGCATGATCCCATGTAAATAGAAATCTCACTACACATGCCACTGGATTTCAGCCACAGGGCCCAGGTTCTAGTTGAAATTCAATGACATCAGCAGAGAATAATTTGCTCAGCTAAACAGGCAGAGAAAGCATAAGCCACTGTGGTCTTAGAAATTTTTGTTTTTATTCCAAGTTATCAAGGAATACAATGGCTCAAATTTCATGTCGTTAGTAGTGACAATAAGGCATGCACGTCTGATGTGGATTTCTACGTGGCACTCCCATGCAGAGATGGATTTTCAAAGCTCTACTCATCTCCCCTTTTCATTCCTACTCCCCCTCAGCCACCAGCACCAAACCCTGGAGCCATATTTCATTTTTCACTGAATACTCTGGGAACAGTCATCACTTTTTATCAGAATTGGGCTCAAAAAAACAAAAACAAAAACAAAAACCTATCCCTGAGTAAGTTAAACAGTTCGATGCACCAAGGATATTTATCATAGAGCCAGATCTGCCTAATGAAAGTAATCCCCTAACTAAGAGCTGGAAGACTGCATTCCCTCTCTAGTTAAAAAACATACTGCCTCTGATACAGGAGGAAGACGGCGCTTTAGCACCTCTAAGATTAGCAAGAAACAAAATGCTGTTCTTAGAAGGTCTGGTATGAGAGAATTGTGAAGGATTTCTGAAATCAAAACAATGATCAAAGTTCACCATGATGCAGGATTTCCAATATGTCCAGTCAAGGCAAGTAACAAGACTAAGTTTACACCCAGTTACTAAAATACGACCTTGGCCAATAGAAATTTTTGCCAGTCTAGATATATCTTCCTCTTATATAATGAAAAATTTAAAAGTCTGACGTTCAGAATGGCAATGGTCTTCATGAGGAAGGCTGTCGCCTCTCCACAAAAGGTCACCTTAGCCCAATGACTTGTTCCTTAGACTTTATTTGGTGCTGGCAGAAATTACCCCTCACTGGCAAAGGGAACTGAGAAGGGAGTGACAATATGGTGCCTGTACACGCAACTGCCACAGAGCCCAGTGTTTTGACATTGTTACTGAAACAAACTCAACTATTTATGAGAGCTAAGTTGAATCAAACAGTTGGTGTGGCAGAAAAAACATCTGTTTGTGAAGTCTTTTTGTCTACAAAGTCACTAAGGAAAGGAGGAGGAAGCACAGAATCACACCAACACAAATACTACCTCTGAAAAATCACCAACGGTATCGTCAAGTGGGAACAGACACCTCGCACCCCGGCAGACCAGGCTGCCCAGGAGCCCAAGCGACGCCTCCCCACAGACGGCTATCTCTTCTGAATAGTTCCAAGTTCCCTCTTTACGACCGAAAAGTTCTTTTTAATTAATTATTTTGGATATATTATCTTTCTAGGATGAAGCACAAGCCCTTTCACCTTCTTAAACAGAGAAGAGTGAACCACATTTAACCGTTTTCTTGACCTCTATGCCATTTGATGTTGTATTATCTCTACACCAGTGTGGTCCCCAAACCACAGCAGTAGCACCACCTGGGAACATGCTGGAACTGCAAATACTCAGAACCCTCCCCAGACCCACTGACTCAGACGCTCTTGGGGCGAGGCCAAGAGATCTGTGTTTTAACAAGCCTTCCAAATGAGTCTGATGCGGGCTAAGGTTTAAGAATCAGTGTCGTCCACTAAATGGCCCTGAATTTCTGTGCTCTTGGAGTTTTCTGTCTCCTTTCTGTGGGTTTGGTTTTCCTTCCATTTGCAGTGGAGTTATTACTAATTTCTGCCCACCCTCTATGCCTCTGTTGGTCAGTCTCCCTTCTAATTTGCTATATCTAATCCCCTATAGGCTTAGAAATCAGTTGTCACAGTTGTTAAAAATCATGTGTAAAACACAAATACATAGGATCGAATGAGTAAAGAACTGCATAAAAACTGCGGAAGCACCCCATGAGCAAAGTGCACAGTCCGAGAACACAGATTTTGAGTATCTACATTGGCTATTTAGAGGCTTTTCTGCTTACTTCCTTCATGGTACAGTATTTACTTGTTTTTATTCCGGATGAGTAGCTGCAGTTGCTGAATAACTGAATTCCAGGAGATGAAATGTTTCTATGGTTTACAACGAATCACTGTAACATTCATCTTAATAGTTTTAACATAATGTAATAACTCACATTCATTAAATGTTTGCTATGTGCCAGACAGTGTGCTAAACATTTAAAATACATGATTTACTTAAAGCCTCACAACATGAAGTAGGTATTATTATCCCCATTTCCTCTAGATGAGGAAACAGGAGGCACAGAGCCACTGGGGAACCTGCCTGAGCTCACAGGGCTACTAAGGAGCACAGCCAGAACTCAGGTTCGCTGGATTCCAAGGCCTTCCTGCTCCGTTTTCCTTTTCTCAACATCACTGGGCTGGGTAGCCAAGAGGCAGCCGGGTATGCACTCCGAGCTTAGAGGGCAGAGAGAGAGTGAGAGACAGAAAGAGAGAGAGAGAGAATCAATCTAAAGAGTTAGAACTGGAATAAATGGTCAATATTTTCCTTCCTACGAGGAATCAAGGAAAACAAATGACTCAAGTCATGCCATCCTATCTGGAAAGTCAAAAACCGCCAGCGTCCATGGGAAGAAAGGTCCCCCCACTTCCTCCCACAGGCTCACTGTGGGATGCTGTCGGCACTGTCTCTGCCTTCTGCCTGAAGCGAATCCCCATTTTGGGTAGCCTTAAAGGATTTCTTAATTTATTTTCCAGAGGGGTCCACGTTCCCTTTTATACTCTACTTTGGGGTCCTTACAGTCATTATTTAAGTTTGTTTAAAGGATACCTACTCTTTATTTATAAAGATCATGAGGTCAGAATCTTCTGGTACATGGCTAAGGTTAGTACTACAACTGACAATAACTGACCATCCAGAATACTACACATTGAAATGTCCTCTTTACTTCTTATTTTGGGTATTTGCTTGCTTGCTTTTCTTTTAAAAGGAAAAGGAAAGAGATCTCAAGTTCTCTTTCTTATAAGGCTTTGCTAGACATACAGTAGCACTCTGACATGATGTTCGGTGCTCTCTAAAATGTTCAGTGTACAAACAGATGCTATGGGTGGGTACTGGTGGGATAAAGCACATTAGGCATATTGAAAAGAGATTATTTAAGAACATGTGTCATGAAGTACTGAGGCAGACCTTATGCTCCCTCTTCTCCATCCTTGGAGCTGCTGGGAAAATTCCTTTTCTTATGGAGAAAATCAGAAGCGAACTTCATCTTTCAACAATTTGATTATAACCCATATTTAATCGCATAAGTGGGTCTCTACTTTCTAAATTTCAAACAATCCCCTTCGGTTTGATTCTTTGAAGAGTCTAATCTTTGGGGAGGTGTTTTAGGGGAAAAAATGTATCCTATAGGTAGTTTATAAAATCCCTGAATTAAGGGCGGAAATATCTAAGTGTTTCGTCAGCGAGGTATCTTAGCATTCCGATATAACACTCACACCAGAGGAAATGGAAGAAACACATTATATAAGCCTCTTGTGTTTTGATGAGGAAACATTATCTAAGACAAAATGTAAGGAGAACAAAGTCTTATTCCTTTACCAAATTAGTGGCATAAAAAAGTACTCTATCATGGACTTTTACTGAATTGTCAATGTTTCTGTTGTTTATTTTTGGGCTAGAGGGGGCGTTTTGCCTTTCCACACTTGAGCCACAAGTTTGTCTGGCTGATCTGTCAGGGGAAGGCAGAAGCCATCAAGCTTGAGTCCTGAAGCTCAGTAGGTTACGAGACTAGAGCCTTTCTGACTCTGCTGTAGCCTGGTCATCTTTGGAAGTCAGTATTCACAGGACTGTACACTGATCAGCTCAGACTGTCCATCACGAACACACACTTCCCTTCTGTCTGTCAGAAAAACAATCACCTCCTCTCTCTCATGACCCTCATCCCTCCTCACCTTACCAAAAACAACAGAACACCTGTGCCCTAAAATTAAAGTGGGCCTTTTTAGGTTTTATCCCTCACAGCTCTCTTACCAGAAGATTTTCTCAAGACTCTTTTCAAATTGCTGGAAGGTTCCAATGACTACAAACTTCCTATCTCCTAGGTTTCTTTTCCCCAAATCATCATATGTTTAAATCACAGAGACACCAAATTTTTCCAACAACCATGTCTGTCTGGGTTGAGGTTATCTTGACCTTTCGCTGACATGTAAAGCTACTTATAGGGTAAAAACTCCTACCCATGAAAGCATCTCTACCCCTAAAATGCCAAGACCTCATAGAGAAGCAGAAGTAAAGACTTGCTTCTTTTTACGGAGAGTTTGCTGGCAAAATTCAAAAGCCATTTTTGTGATAGGTACATATATGGAAGTGAAAGTATGAATTAAGTGGACATTAAATACTCAGTTATGTTTAGAATTATGGTTTGCTTTTACTTTCCTTTGTAAAATCCCACCAAGGTAGAATCCCATCTTTCTTTTTAATTTTTTTTTCTGATACACATTGCTACTATATATTTTGCTGAGGCAAAAGGAGAAGAAATATAATTACAGCACATATCAGTTGGCTCCACCGATAGCGCCATTTCTCAGAAACTGCAGCCGATTCGCTCGGCCTTTGGACATCAGGAGCAGCCTCTCACCTACAGAGCTGTAACTTCAAAATCAACGTCTCTTGGCTTTACCATCTTCATGACCTTCTGGATTAAAGTCAGTCCAGATAGTACCTGCTGACCTTCACAAATCAACAGCCTTGCGAAGCCAACACAGCTGGCTGTGAGAATGTGGGCCCTGACGCATCCATATGAAGACGTGTGAACCCTTTGGCAGGGCCCTGCCTTGAAAGTCTCTCCTAGCCTACACAGGAGCGGTCAGTTTTACTCTGTCCTTAAAAAGTAATAGGACATGTGAAAATCCAAAGCTATAGATCAACTGGGTCTGGGTGAGATTATTGTCGTCATAAAATGGGCTTCCCTCTGCCCAGTTCCCTTGTGTCCACCTTCTTGGTACCTCCAGCAGACAGCAAGCCCCTCAGGAAGCATCCCAAAGCTCAGCTCCTGGCATAAGGAGGCAGCTCGATAAGCACCTGCCTAATCAATGAATGACACCCCAACTTTGCAGAAGGACTTACTCAGGCTCTTCTTCCTCTGCCAGAGCTTAGAGAGTCGGGCCTCCCAGGGCACACCATCGGCAATGGTTGATTTACACGAAGTTCTCAATGGCACACCCATGCATCTCCTGCACTAGGCAGACCAAAAAAGATGGCTGACAGTAAACACATCAGGTGTGTGAAACCTCCCAGGTTAGACCTTGGCTTTTCAAGACTGGTGTGTTAGAAAAAACACACACTTGAGCAGCAAACCAACCTGAGTTTGAATCACCACTTAGCAACTGGGCAGGACTATGACTACTCTGAGCTTTGATTTCCGAACAGTAAAAGTGAGAATACCACCTTTGAAGGTGCTGTCTGGAGTAAGTCAACTATGAAGTAGCCAACCGAGAGCCTTCACTGCACAGAAGACATGCAGTAAAGGCCAGCCCCTAACATGTGCTGGTTTCCCGAGTGACGTCTCCACCTCTCTGCTTGCTACCCATAACAAAGGTTTCAGAAAGTGTCGTTCTGATGCTTACAAAATTCTCCTTCTCAACCACACAGACCAGCAGCTTCACCCATTTGACATGTATGTGGATAGATATTCCTGGGAATTCATCTAAAAGGAAGGAGTACCGCCTTACTTCGGCATTTAAGTATATTCATACAAATCGGAGCAGAAAAAAAAAAATCACACTGCCGAAAATGACAAACGCGAGGTGTGGGTTTTCAAAGCTGAGTAATTACGAAATAATAAATGTAAGTGTTAAGTGACTCCCGGTTATGTTTCCACTAAGGTCACCAGGGACAGGGAGTACGTCTAACACGGGAGCCGTGCAGGAGCCACTGCAGAAAGTACAGCCCGCCCTGGTCTAGCGTGGCCAAACGTTTCTCCCACAGTAGCAGGACTGCCCCAGATCTTCCCATCCTCCTAGCTGCCGCTTCCTTTCTGGGACATCCCATCCAATTTAAGTCTTGATTAGTATCCATTTGAACCTAATGCCTTTAGATCAGTGTTGAGAGATGAACCACAAATCTCTTTGTGCCACTTACTCAGACACAGAAGATAGGGATATTATACCATACAGGCTATTTTTTTTTAATCTCCAAGACTTCCGATCTTTTATGTAAATGGGTTAGGGCCAGCCTCACTTATGTGAGCAACCTCAACAGCAATATTCACGTAGGAATTCCTGAATGATACATTTTGGCACGCTTTTTCTCCAATATCAAGGCTTTCTGGAAGCAGGGAAAGGGACTCAGGATAGCAGTCAAGGAAATCACTAAATGGTACAATCCCTGGGGATCATTCAGGGTAAGATTTTACGGGGTGTGTATGTGCATGAGAATGACAGAGAGAGAATAAGAAAAATAACAAGGAAAAAGAAGAGAAGGAGCAGAGAAGAAAAAATCCAAGGCTCTTAGAAAGAGTTCAATTTCCTCTCCTGCTCAAGGTCATGACTTGAGCTGTTACCAAAATGGCCAAGAGTTTGCAAATCTGTCACACAGATTCTCAGGGAATTGTTCGGACAGTCACAAAGTCAGCGGAAGGAGACAGCATGATGGTATTTACTATAAAACTCACCAACAATTTCTACACGTTATTAAGTTATCATGCCCCAGAACATAAAAATAACTGGCGTGAGGAGGGGAGTGGTTGATAGTACTCAATTCTTAAAACAGCAGAGTTTTCTGTAGTGTCTCTACTGTTCTGCCAAAAGCATCCTCAGCTGCCAAGATCAGGCAGCTAATTCTATTTGTGAAAATAAATATAACAAGACTGAATTTCTCCCTGTTTTTAAAAGTTTTCAAATATTTAAAATTTACACTTCAAGTAATACATAAATGTCAGTCTTAACCTTGTTTTATCTGCTTTTGGGGAACAGAAAAGGAAGGATAAATTGAGGAATAAAGGACATAGAATAATTACAGCAAATACTATAGAAATCACTACATGAAGAATTTCATTTAAAATTAAAGTCATCTCAAAACAAATTAAAGTCATTTCTAAATTAAATGACCACTGCATACTGCAATATATTGTTATAAGCTATGATCCTTTCAAATATAATTAATTTTAAAAAGTCATTAAACCACAGAATATTTGATTTCAAAGCTTGAAGATTTTTAAAAATGTGTATGTATAATTGATTTCTGTAGTTATAATAGCCATTTCCAAAATTCAATGGCTTAAAACACCATTTTGTTTTAGCGAGTCAGGAATTTGGGAAGGGGTCCCATAGGGTTTCTTATGGTTACAGTAACAAGTCTGAGGGTGCTGCATTGTCAGAAGGCTCCACCGGGCTGGCCGCCCAACATGGTTCATCTGCTTGGCAGGCAACTGAGAGTTGCTGTTGGCTGGGCGCTCCACTGGAGCTGTCAACTAGAGGGCCCACCTGTGGCCTCTCCACATGGCAGTGTCAGAGTAGTTGAAATTCCTTCACTGCCGCTGATGTCCCCCAGAGCATGGGTACCAACCAGGAAGACTGGGTGACAGTTACCATGATCTCTTCTAACCCAGCCTTGGAAACTTTGGAGTCATGAAGCATCAACTCCATTATTCTACTGGTCCAAGTAGTCATAAGCCCACCCAAAAGCAGGGTGGGCTTCCCTCACCTTTCAATGGGAAGAGTGTCAGAAAGTTTTGGCATCATGGTTTACAACTCTCACAATGGCTTCCTCAATCCTTGCATTCTCTATCACTCCTTGCAGGAATGATCATATGTGCCCATAAACATGAGTGCACACAAGCTCCGTATGTGGTAGGTGTTCAATAAATGTTTGGAAGATATAGCATGAATACTTTTCTCAGAGGGAAGAGTATGGCATAGCCACTAATGAACTCACAAAGGAGTGATCGAAAATATGGGGCAGGTATGAACGCTTAACCAAGAGTCAATGCCTAGGCACTTTTCAGGCTCACTGGGCCAGTTCTTCCATTTGTAAGGGAATGAAAATAAGCATTGTTCAGTAAAGAGAACTCTATCAGCTTTCAAGTGAGAAAAAATATGGACTTGAATCCTGACCTCATCATTTACAAGTTGGACCTTAGAACACATTATTTCAGCCCCCCAAAATCTGTCCTCTCATTTTTCAAATTACCACCTATCTCATACTGTTCTTGAGAGGATTAAATGTGTAAGTACCTGTACTGGCTAAGAATAGGGCCAGACATGGAGTTGGCCCTAAATAAGCATGTCTTATTTTTATATCATTATTACTATTTTAAAATTTTTAGACCATTCCATAGAATATGGGAAGCACTCAATAAGCGTTAGTGATTAATGTAATTATAGCCCACTAACCCTCATTCTGTCCAGTTTCCATCCACCTCTCTACCTTCCCTCTGTAACCAAACATTTCGCAATCTGACACATTAAACTTTCAGAACTTCTTAATTTCTTCCTTATGTTCTGACAAACATGAAAAAAGAAGAATGGAAATGCCCAAAGCTGGGTGACTTTAAGAAGAACCAGGCTTTGTAAGATGCTCAAATAATCATATAATCAATAGGTGATTTTATCAGTTTCAAACTTACATAAGAAAAAAAATTCCACCTTGATTACCGCCACTTCAGAATGTTACTATCCTGTAGGAGAAAGTAAAATGTGAAGACTTTTTCCTTTGACAAGGTTCTACGATGGGATGCCTGCCTTTTTCTCCAGTAGAGGAAATAGGACTGAGAAACAAAATAGACGTGGTGTGTCTAGAGGTCTGATGCTATCAAAGAATGAGCAAGATGGCTTTTGTAGTAGAGGGCCTACAGAATAGAATTTGTAGTTAAATCATGCTACAGAGAAGGGTCACACTGGAATTGTTCTTTTTAAAAAATATTAAACTAAAAATGAGGCAGACTGTAAGTTCCGTGGGGACAGGACAATGTCTGGCTTGCTCATCATTGCATTTCTGGTACCCACTTCAGTATTTGGCACTTAGCAAAGCTTTCAGAAGTATTTGTTAAATGACTTGCATAATTTTATGTTAAAATAAATGCCTGGGAAAAGAACCCTCTAAATATTTTAACCTAAGTATTTCGACTTCGAGGTCTACAGACAATCTTATTTTAGCCTATTATAATCTTGTTTTTCCATTATGAAAATGTTTCTCCCTTTTGAAAGTAAGCTTACTTTTTCAGTTCACTGATGAAGATAATCCGGATAAAGGAGAACACACTCTTAAGGAGGAAAAAGCGGGGGGGGGGGGGGCAAGCTTCAACACTGAAGGCTGAACCCACAAAAACAAGCAAACAAACAGCTCAACAGTTCTGCAACTGACAGTCAAGAGACAAAACGAAATTGGCCTTTGCTTAGCAAAACCCAAAGGAGAATCATGAGAAACAAGTCCTGGAAATAAAAATGATACTGTTGTGAGAATGAACCAGTTTCAAAGCATCAACACAGAGGGGGCAAATGGCCTCAACTGAGCCACTCGAGAGGGGAGGGCACCTACCCAAGACCACTCCTTCATGCTTTAGCTTATTGTTTTCTTTATTTGAACATGATTAAGCCTTGCACACACACACAGATGATTCTCCCCCTCTGCATTTGGTCAAGGCAGATGTCATTTAAAAATCATTAGTAAGGAGAATGCCCCTTCCTTCTCTAGAGGGGAACGTCTTCCATTCTAATAACTGTACAGCAGTGTCTGGCCTGGCCGGCCTCCTCGCAACCTAGCCCGGGTCTTTATGAGAACTGCCGTACTTCCCACGGCAGAATACAGTGGGCTGTGTAAGTAGGAATGTGGCACCTCTGTGTCCCAAACTCCAGCTTCCAGGACCACCCAGTTAAGTCTCATCTTCTGGAGCCCCCTTTGTCTCTCAGTTCCTGGGGACAAGACATACCATGTCTTGTCACTGTTGGGGAGGAATCCCAACAGCTGTGCAAAGAACTACCAGAGAGGACACAACATGTTTGTGACATGGAGCACAGGCGGGCACACACACACAGGCACACCCACCCTTCCCCCCAGAAACACCATGCACACGGGCTGCAAGGCTGCCCGGAACTTGTTCCATCCAGTTGACTCTGCCAGCGTTTTCCTCGAGATGCATTCCTGCAGCTTGACAAAACCATACAGGAGCAAAACACTTGCCCAGCTTTCTAATTTTACAGCTTTTACATGGAAGTGAGACCCCCACCTCCTCCATGTAAATTCCCATGGCCTCCATTGGCTTGAAATGTTAAAAAAAAAAAGAAAAGCAATAAAGACACCTACTTTTTTAACCTTGAGAAATACAAATTGGCGGAAAATAAATATAAACACATAGACACTAGCCCATGACTTTAAAAAAATCAATTAGACCCACAGTCTCACAGTTTTCTTACTCTAAAAGAAAGAAAGAAAGAAAGAAAGAAAGAAAGAAAGAAAGAAAGAAAATGTATTAGCAGACATCGTTTTTCAGATTTAATAAACAGAAAATCTTAACATTTATAATTTTACAACGGTTAAGATAAAAAAAAAAAAAGAGCATCTGCCTTATGTTCTCAGTGACCAGCTGGACAGATGGTCAAGAATATCATTACTTAAGAAAGCTCTCATTCATTATCCAAAAGTCCCTTGGGCAGGCTTGGTGTGGGGTGCAAGAATGTTCCAGAATGTGATATTTGAAGAATGTGTTCATGTCTGAGATATGAGGCCATACAGTGGATGTGGGGGAGGAAGGGAAAGAACAGACAGCCTGTTGTGATTCAAACGGCAATCACGAACACCTCAACATTGGTTTGTCACCCAGACACTTCCGGCTGCTCGTCTACAAGTTCCCTCGACAGTATTCATAGTGAAGAAAACCATTTAGAGGTCACCTTGACTGCCAATAATCCCTTCTTCTCTACACATAAGTACCTCACAAACAGAAAATTTAAAGAAATGTGGAAGAGAATAGGCTCCTTGAAACTGTCACTTCTTTGGCACCTCTTCTGGGTCCACACAGAAGATGTAAGAAGAAATAGGGGGTCTGACGTGTTCATCTTGATAACAGAGTTTCCAAGGGTAAAATTTCTCTAAATTTAAATCACCATTCCACCTGTGTAACAGAAAGTGTATGTGTGTGTTCGGGTTGAGAGTGGGGAGGGTAGGAGGATGCCAACAAGCCCTAGGAAACCTGATGGAAAGACCAGAATCAACAGCTCTGGTTTTCTATCCCAATTTATATCTACCTTTCAACTTAATCTCTTAGGAACGTCCATCGGAGGGAGTCTGGTACAGACAGATGAGTTTGTTCAACCTTTGGATCTTTCTTTCCACCCAGCACTGAGCACCCACTGCCTGTAAGGTGCTATGGTGGGAACCATAGGAATACACGAGAACCAGAGGTATGGGGATTCCCGGCCTGCCATTCTAGGGGAAGGGGGTCCATATGAGTGACCATCAATCAACACAGCTACTGAAGCTGGAAAAAAAGTCTTCAAAATAACCCATATATTGCTTTTTTGCCAAGAACTCAAAGTAGTACTTTGACTGGAGAGCTCTGAAAAGGGAATTAATGAGAAGCCTTAAGGGTTAAGTAGGAACCAGGGTCACCAAAGCCAAACAGGAGGCCAGCTTTAGAGCGGGGAGCAGAGATACCAGACAGAGAAGGGCATGTACTGTAAAGGAGAGGATCACTATTCATCCTCAGCTGGTCTCCAGCGTCTATCTGTTTTCCTTCCATCTGCAGCTCTCCCTGGTCTTAGAAAACAACTCAGGCAGAATCTTTAACTGACTTCAAGGAGGAAAGAACTAATAACAACAATAATAACTGTTTACCACGTTGAGTACTTACTGTAGGCTTGGCACTGTGTTCAGTGCTTCAGAGCTGTCACCTCCTTTATGCTCAGAATCTCTCTCTGAGGCCAATTTACAGTTTTTGCCAATTTACAGATAGGAAAACGGAGACTGAGTCAGGCCAAACACCCGGCCCAAAGTCACACTGCTAGCAGGTGACAGCGGCAGGAACCAGGTATGTCCCCTTCTATTGTCAGGGCTCCTGACCACTTCACCATGAAGGGTTCTTCTGAATCCTGCCCAAGACAGGTATGGGTTTTCCAAAATTACCTTTACTAAAGAATTAAGAAAAAAGCAAAATATAAATACATTTTAAAAAAACCAAGTTAAAATTCAAGCCTCTTGTGCTTTTACCACCAAAACCTAAATGTTAGTCAATTAGTAAGTTCACCAACCCATTTTCCTCCCAGGGTGTTATGAAGGACATATAACATGTATTTGCACTTTGCATACTTTAAAACATAGTATCAAACTTATTTATTATTTATTCTTTCTAGGAATATCCCCTCTCTATCCCCCAACCCAAGGACTATGAATATCTCAAATGAGATATTACAGTGGCTGACGATTCTGCTTTAGATATTTTTGTGCAATCTAAAAAAAGGTATTAACATTTAAATTTTGTATCTTCAAAATGAAAATCTATGCTTATCACTTTTATAAAACAAGCAACAGGAATAAAGCTAACGAATCTTCTTCACTGATGGAGATCTCAGGATGAGGGGTACACAAGAAAATGAGACAAATGGGATTTTTGTGCTCAGATTGAAGATGTCTCCAGTCATTTCGTACTGACTTTGGAAGTCTTCTCCTGTCTCAGGCTCTGGGCCCTTAGAAGTCCTGCCTTCCCCTCTGCCCTCCTTCTCTTGGTGCCCTTTGGTTCATCCAAATTTGTTGAGGCTGTTTCTATCCTTCTCAAAAGCTCCTTTTCTTTGCCATTTATTCTGAGCTAGCATTTGGCCTCTTTCACTCGTGCCTCTGCACGGGCATCCTCTTTTCCGAAAACCCGCCTGCACCCTTCTGCCCCTTCTAGCCATCCCTTGCAGAGTTTGTGCTTCCAGAAGATGGGCTGCCACGAGCTGCTAGTCCCTGACCGGGGCACGGCTCCTGCTCATGAGCAGACAGGGGATGCATTCGTATCCTCACTTCTGCCACTTCTCTAATTTGAAACACCCTGAAGAATCTTCTCTTCCTCTCTCCACGTCTAGAGCAGAAATCTTATCAATATAGTTTATAATACCAATGTTCCTAATCCATACCAGCCTGTCCAGTCAGCAGTGCCACAAAAAGGAAGGACAGCTGACCCTTAAGGCACATGGGTCCACTTATATGTGAATTTTTTTTCTTCAAATACAGTACTGTCAATGTATTTTCTCTTTCTTAGGATCTTCTTAATGATATTTTCTTTTCTCTAGCTTACTTTATTGTAAGAACAAAGTATGTAATACATATTAACATGCAAAATATGTTAATCAACTGTTTATGTTATCATTAAGGCTTCTGGTCGACCATAGGCTACTAGTAGTTAAGTTCCGGGAGAGTCAAAAGTTATATGCAGATTTTTGACTGTGAGAAGGTCAGTGCCCCTAACTCCTGTGTTGTTCAAGGGTCAACTGTAGAAGGCTTTTCCTTCCTCACCCAACAAAATCCGGCAGCCCCACGTCAAAGGCAGTCGCGAAGTGTCACTCTAGTGGGGAGGCCAATGCTTTTATCCATCATATTGCCTCCTCTCAATATACGACTAGGCTTTGAGGTCAAACAGATTTGAATTCAAATTCCAATTCTCACAAAGCTCTGTGATACCAGGCAAGTCATTAAACCACTCCAAGCCTTTGTTTACTCATCCTCAAAGTGGGGCTGATGATAATGGCTATCTTACCATTGCTATGTTATTTACTAGGGATAATGTATATCAAATCTTTGCACAAAGGACACAGAAGTAGACTAGCATTATTTATTCAAATAGCCTCTATCCCTTCTGAGCAAAGCAGAGTTAAAAATAAAGTCAAGTCCTTCTGTCCCCAAATACTTCTGGAAATAAATCAATTGCAACCAACAGTCTTTCCTAGATGTTAGGTCTGTGCCTTCTTCCCTTCCTCTGTCCCTCCTCCTTCCTCCAAGAGGCCTGAAAACAACAACATAAACCCACTCTCACACCAATCATTTCCAATTTTATCAACATGCTAATAAGCATGAGCCTTATGACACCTACTTTAGTGTAGAAATGGTAGAAGAACCCTAGAGAAAAATAGGACTCTTTTAATCATTACTGTTTTTTATTACACTTTGGTGCTTCCCACACAAGGCTTGAGGAAAGCTACGAGAGCTCAGGGCTGTTAATGGAACACCAGCCATGCCGTGGTGACCAGGGTGGCCATTCTGAACTTCGCTTTTAGAAGACCCTGCACTCTGGTCCTGAAGCCTGCCTGGGCTTGATGAGCTATTTGTGCCTTTAGTGGAAAATTTAAAAGATGGAGAAGGAAAGATTCAAAGAAAAGAGGACTAGAGCAAGAATAGACAAGAAGGGCATAAAAATGGAAAGACAGCCACAGAGTCAAATAAATTGAGCTTTGTCTCTGGCGTCCACTGCCAGGATGCCAGGAACTGCTTTGTGCTAGGCTCTAAGGGAAGGGAAGCTCCCAACTCAGCAGAAATTCATCAGGGCCCATCGGGGGACTGGAAAGGAAAGGAGACAGAGGGAAGAATTCCACCCCCAGGTCCTAGTGACCATTGTCAGAGGGGTAAAGATAGGCAGAAGAGAGAAAGAGAAAGGTCTGGGTGGGTGCTGAGTTACTGAACTATGTCCACAAGGACATATGAAAAACCCCAAGGATATGATCATCCAGATATGGGAGCTCTGTCTTCTGAATCTCATGAAGGAGTCTGAATCCCATAACAGATCCCTTGTCTTCACCAAGAAACTCAGGCAAGACCAAGATCAAGTTCTCAGGGCTCTCTCTTTTCTGGGGCTCACCACTGTCAAGGAAATCTCTGCCTCGCTTTCCAAAAAGGAAGGCAACCTCTTCAGCACGATGGTCACCTGACCTTAAGAAAGGAAGGATTGGGGTAAATTAGATTCACGAGTGAATGTGGGAAATGTAAGAAGCAAACCGCAGCTCTATATATGTATATTTTTATTCTTTTTATCAGGAAACTAAAGAGTAAACAACCCCCACCTTCAAAAGAAAATTTTCTCTGAGTCCCTAAAAACTGTTCAGTCAAGGTTTAGCCATATATAAGCAGTTGATATTTCCCAGATGACCCCAGACTGAAGAGTGAATTCTGCATTACCAAAACCTTCTTCCTATTGACTGCCTTATTTATAGGCATTCAAAGCCAAAGAAAGGAAGTTAGCAGAATATTCATTTTCTTAATTGTTATATAAATGTCTCAGACTGACCTATAAAACGTATGGCATCACGGAAGCTGTAATGCACTCCAAAATACATGTTTACAAAATGCAAGACAGGTGTTTGGATTCATTTCAAATGTATTTAAGAGAAAGAAAAAAAAAAACACCAATATGCTACTCCCAAAACAAAGACTACCACAATGTGTGGTAGTTAATTTTGGAGAAAAGAAGCGCATATAATCACTTACATTTTTTAAGTAAAGGTTAATTTGCAGGAAACGGGAAGTTAAGACATGTGTAATTAACCTGAAGGTACATAATATAAAGAATGGAAGGCAAAGACTAATGAAGGAGCTAGAAGGAGCTACACAGAAATGCTTGCAGAAATGACAAACAGCTGAAATATCTCTTCTTTAGCTCTTTTCCTCCTGTAACCATCACACACAGAAGCACTGGTCACGGGTCAGAATGTGCTGGAGGACAGTGCTACTCCAAGGACGGCTCCGAGCCCGTGCTCATCCCCAGATCATGTTCCACCCCCACAGGGTAAGCATGGGTTTTGCAAGTGCACAGTGAGAAGCCTTTACAGCAATTTGTAATTGAAGGAACATCCAAGCAGGTGATCATTCTCCTAATAATTTATTTTTACTGTATTTTGTAAATGTATTGGTGCACAGTGGACTGGAAACAGAAAGGAGAGGAGGAAACTGGTCTTTCACCGTGGGCAGTTTGCAGAGCATTGCTAAAAAACCTAAAATCTATAATTGCAGATAGTAAGCACTGCACAAGGAGTCAAAAAAATATATGGAAGTTTTCCGTTGTTCAGTTTTTACCTTCGATTTATGTTTTCCTAGTGCAGAAGCCTGCCTGGCTGGTGCGGAAAATGGTAAGAGAGGCTCACAGTGACGGCTGTTCTAGGTCCAGACACTGATGCCACTCTGAGCCATATACCTGGCTTTCTGCTGTTGATCTAGTCCCTACAAGGCAAAACCCCATATGATCTTTTTGTTTGCTTCTATGTAAAAAGAAATTCTGCGCAGTCTTCTAGAGAGGAGAAAGGAAGTATAGTGTGAATTATTAAGCACAGCCAAATATTTATATATCATTAAATGTAAAACCTGTGAGCTGGTAGGTGGGTTTCTCCACATGCCTTACTCTAAAGGAGTATGTTACGATACATGGACTGCATTATTTTCTCTGCCTCTCCTTTCTTTTTGTTTTACTATCCATGGTTATGGCCCTATCACTTCTATCTTCTAAAAATATTTTAGACTTCTGCCTAGAATTTTTTTGCCCCTGGAATTGTTTATAAAGAGGTGTGGATATAAAAAATGACTTTGTCACAACATTAAACACATCAAGAAAATGAAAACATACATAAACATTCCTACATGAGCACAAATGTAAACATACATCTATAACACACTCCTGAAGTCCCACCAGCCAAACCCTCACTGCCTCACTGTGTTATCACTGAGAAACGACATGCCCAAAGACCAGAAGGCAACGACAGCGTCGTTATTTACCATCACGAAGTGTTTACTGAAATAAAACTTTCTAGCTACTGCCCTGGTTATATATTAAGCAAATCAGTTTCAAGTTCAATATGTAAAATGCAAATCTCACTAAATATGCAGGCATTGGTTGGCTGCAGAAGGGAGAGGGGGCACTTATATTGGGAGAGCCGAGGGAGAAAGAAATGGGGAGGTGCAAACAAGGATTTTTGAAATCCCATTAGTAAACAAACACTGGAATCTTACCGGCCTGATTTTATCGTATGGCTTTAATATTTCACTGCTGCTACAAATGCTGGGGTCATCGCGTGGGAAGGTAAGACACAGACCTCACGCTCTACACCACTGAAGCATGTGAACAGTGAACGCCTGCCCCTAGATCTTCATAAACAGGGCCTTTCCCATCAAAGACCTCGGTGGAATGGAGTTGTTTATCCTGCTTTCTTCTACCAGGTTTACTTTCCTGATGTTAAACCCTGTCAACTTTACTGCCCAGAAACCTGTCTTCAGAATAGGACTTTCTGCTTTGAAGACCCCTTTTAAGAAATGTCAAGGGGCAGTAAACATAAAATGGGATCCATGGCACCACCAATGACAACAAAAACGGGGCCCAAGCTAATCAGCCTCCTCCATAAAACTCGGGCTCTGTCTCCGTCTCTCTCACACAGTAGCAGCCCAATAAGATCTGGCGAGTGAATGTAAGCAACAGAGTAGGAAGCAGCTGAAAAGAATTCCTGCTGTGTTCTCCCCTCGTGCCTCCCTCCCAGTCAAAAGGGTTCAAGGAAAGAATGTTTTATTACACACTGCTGTTCACGATGAGCAGTGCAAGTTTATTCTGCCTGGGGGCCCAAGTGGGGCGAGTTTGGTCATCTCCAGATGTTCTCAAAGTGAAATTCTTCCCTTTCAATTTTCAGGCCCGGTCTCATTTAAAGCAAGCCCGAGACGCAGCATACATACAGGGCAAAGCAGCATGCCCGCTCTGCGGGGGACGTGGGCCCGCAGCATGGGAGCCACCCCAACAGAATGTGAGCATGGTCTGTTCCTACTTGCTTCCCAGTGTCCTTCCTCCTTACCTGTAGCTGCCTGGGCCTCACAGGGGTTTCTGCTCACGGTCGGTGCGGCCCGCATGGCCATAAGCCTGCATCGGGAAGGCCTTGGGAGTCCACAGCCTACGACTTCAAGCTCACAAGCGAAGTCCATCTCAGTGACATCAGGAGACGAAGGTTTAAACGAGGCAGTCACCAATGCCCCCACCAGGCTTTCCCCAGAACATAACTAAACCACTTAGGGATTTTTTTAAAAAAGAAGCTGAGGGGTGCCTGGCTGGCTCAGTTGATAGAGTGTGTGACTCTTGATCTTGGGGTTGTGAGTTCAAGCCCCACATTTAGGTGTAGTGATTACTTAAAAATAAAATCTTAAAAAAAATAAAATTAAAAAATAAAATAAAAAGAAACTGACCTTGCAACTTGTGAAAACTGTTACAAGTACACCCTAAGGCTGGAGACCAGAATAAGACTCCTGGGCCTCATGGGGTAGGCGGGGGGGGGGGGGGGGGGGGGTGTTCTCGCCTCATACCAACAGCCAGGAAAAGGTTCTGTTTACAAGTCAGTTGTACTCCTGAGGCCCTGTCTAGCAGGCAATCTCTGAACACAGGAGAGGCTAGCCAGCAACACTAGTAACATGGGGTATGTTACTATTATGTTTTTAATAACAATCATCTTACATGTGTATACTTGCTTACCATTCGTTCTATGAACAATTTCATTTTGTATTCACAACAAACCTAGGAGGGAGAAGGGTAGAAATTACCATCCCCATCTTATGGAAGAAGAAACCAAAGCTCAGGATTGCTAAGTGATTTTCCAAAACAACCTGGTTAGTAAACTGAAAATAAAACTCAGGTTGTGTCTCTTTCCACTACATCGCAGCCTACTTTCAGAAAGAAGCCTTAGCTTTTTAGAAGCAGTTAAAGCATTTCTCCTGCTTTCCCCCATACTGCCCATTCTTCTTAAGTATGGGAAGAAAACACCCACTACTACTTTCATCCATATAACTAATGCTCTGTAAGTCACATCTGAATCAAAGGGCACTCCCACCACATGCCATTTCAATACACCTTCATCCTTCTTGCTCTGGGCCAGATTTAGGGGGTTACGTGTGTCTAACACAGAATCTTAAGTAGTCGCGAAAACAGGAAGGAATACAGATGAATATGCCCCTTGTTTGCGTCAATGTCATTTGGACTCCTCGGACCTGACCCTTGAGACTTTCCTGAATCGTGTCCTTTGTCGAATACGCACGTCTGTCTGTGAAAGTTATGCCACCAGACTGCCATCCACATCCCTGGAAACTCCAGATATTCTTTAGTTTTACCTTACTCCGTTTTACCAGAAGGTTCCCCAGAGTAACCAAATGATGTTTTGTCAGTGGCAGGGTCTGGGGTTTTTGTTTTGTTTTAAAATCAACGTGCCATCCCCCACCTCTCCCAGGCTGTTAGTAGGCATTTGGTCCACTCCACTCCTCCTCCAGGCCTGACTTCTCTCCCACACACTGGCTCCTGCAGGCTTCAAAGAAGCCAGTGGCAAAAGAAACACCCTAGACTTAAAAATAAAAAACAACCTGCTGATAGTGGAAATCAGTTCTAGGAGTATCAGGTACAACTCACTGTTAACCTCGCTGCCAGCAGAGAACGACCAAACCCATTTCCCTGATTTGAGTTATTTCCGGAAGTTTTAAAATCTATGATATGTCAACATCATTCACACTTAATAATGAATGAATGAATGAATGACTACTCTTATCCTATACTACGCACTCAAGAGAAACTTTACAAGATTCGAACTGAAAATAAAAATTACTGGACAAGCAAAGGTCAAGGACTACTCAGATGTTTACGCTTCAGTGGCACATGCAACTTTAAAGCCATGTTTATGGGTCTTGTCACAATCATTTAAATGTTTTACTTGTTTACAAAATTTTGCTCAACTATTTTTTACGATTTGCTGTCCTATGGGCAATGAGATGCGCATGACCACACAGGTAATAACGAACACTGCGTGATGCTGGCACTTTGTCGTTCTAAAGATCGGACTCCTCAAAGACAATTACGATGTTGTTTCTCTCACTATACATTTTCACCGGTAGATCAGCCGTTTTAAAGTTTATTTCTTCCTCAATTCTACAACTTCCTGTATCTGAGTGTGTCTCAGATTTCCCCGTCGTCACTTCATTCCTAATATTCCAGTTTTCACAAGTTACTAGGAAGCATGCTTAAGTCAGCATTTATTTCCTGACCTCCAAAATTCATAAACAAAAAAAAAAAGAGAGAGAGAGAGAGAGAGAGAGAGAGAGAGGAAGTTTTAGCAACTATTTTTGGACCCCATAAACAAAGCTAGTTTTTCCAGAGAAAGAGAATCCTTTAACCTACTTTGAGGACTAAAACACGGCCTGAACACATTTGTGTTCAGCATTTTATCATTAGACGGAAAAGGTACAAAAGTATAATGTTTAAAATGCTATAGTTTTTTTTTTTTTCCTTACACTTAGCAGCCATCTAGTCCAACAATAACCTTAGAAACTATTATTTGTTTAAAGAGGTCAGTTCACACGGTGTGGTGCTGGGTGACTGTTCTTGCCCCTGACGTTCAGTCGCTGGGTGATTGTTTGGAAATGCTTCCTGTAAAGTACCCTCAAAGGCTTTCTGCATCTTAGTATCTGCTCCCAGGACCAAAAGCTCTTAGCAGGCTGTGAACGAGTTCACGAAATCAAGGATTTGCTGACCTACCAGCCACAGCATGGAGAAACCAGAAGGTCTAACTCGCTGTTGTCTCACCTGTGTTTGTGTTTTCTTTGCTTATTTCCTCCCAAGCTCTTCGCAAACAGGTAATGAGCAGTTAAATATTTGGGGCCAGTTACTCACCGTGCTTTGCAGTCACAGGGCTAGCCCAAGTGGAGCAGCCAGGAACTTCAAAGGGGACCCCTGGTTTGGATCAGTTTCACAGGGGACAGAGCCCGGGCCGAAGGGCGCCCTTATAAAACTTAGGAGGCCACGACTTCATTCTCTGCCCCGGGTTACTGGAGCCACACTGCGCACACACAATAGCTATTAGTCCCCAGTCGTAAGGCAAGAGTTCTCTACCTGGCCCCTACCCAACTCTCTCAGAAAGAGGAAAACAAAAGACAGGTCCCTGCAATGGCTCCTCCCGCTTTTTACTGACGCGGTGCCTGTACACAAGCTACTTAGACAAGTCATGTTTTCAGAGCTGCTTGGCCAAAGCAGGCGACACGTTGTATGAAACTGAGAACTCTGAAAATACTTCTGATTTCTTTTCTTGTCTCTCACACAAGCTCATGCTTCACCCACATACACCTTGCCGTTTTCATTTTTGACACGGTTTCAAAATAAAGACTGAGGCACCCATGCTGTTTAGAAACACCCGAAATCCTACTTGTTGGATATAGCTGGTGCCTTCGTTTAGGGTCACATTTTCCCAGAGACTCTAGCTCCAGGGGTCCTGAAAGCCATCCTTTTTAACTGTTGTGTATCTGTGGCCATTTGTCCCACAGACTGCTTCTTCCACCTCTAACATTCCTGCCAAGTCAAAAGTTATGCTTCCTCCTCTAACTACTACTGGTCACAGTGTACTTTACTAAAAGAAATTCTGGCCCTAACTAAATTCACGCAAACTTTCTATTTCACCAGGATGCCTTCTTTTCTTGGCTTCAGCACAAATCTTTTCTGAATCTAAGTAGCGGCCCTTAAAGGCCCTCCATGTGTGTTTGTTTTCCGATTTGAGGGTATCTCTCCATACATGCATAAAACATTAAAAGCTTCTGTCACGTGTCCACAGTCACCCTAAGCTGGGAATCACTGGTCTTCACGGGGGGCTCGGTCATCACTCCCATGAGCTCTGCCTCACAAGTGTGGCTAGAAGACCCTGTCCCCTTGCTGTCCACTGCAACTTTACTTTCTCGAATTCCATTTTGGTAACACCCATTTTCTACTCAAACTCTCACCAGTTCGGCTCTGGTATCGATTTCTTTTCTTCCCTTTTGTCTCACAGTACAGTTAAACAGTGCACTATCTAGTTGTCAGAATGCTTCAAAGGGCTTCTACCTGTTTTCTTTCGATGACCTTCTCAGCACTCTTGTGAGAACAGAGAAGACCAGGACATTTAAAATACCATAAGTGGTGTGACTAGCTTCAGATCTTACAGGTGTGGCAGACACGGAACTAAAATGCCAGCTTCCAGACTCTTACAGATATGGCTAATTCATCAATACGACTCTGTCCCGTGAATATATAGTAAATATAAATTGGGTCTGAACCACATAAAGAGGAGGAGGAGGGGCATGGCACGCTAATGAATGGCGAACTACTTCTCTAGAAATTTCCTTTCTGTTTTTGACTGTGCCTCTACATTTGACTCACTTAGGAAAAAGAATGAAAACACAAAAAAGACTCTTCTGCTAATCCCTTTCCTGTATTATAAACTTGCATTTTTTGTGTGTGATTCTAAGCTCTTTCACTGAAATCATGTTCTCTAGTTGTCAGCAGAGGGTCCATGTTACCGTGCATATCTTGCCACTGATTATCACTTTAAATACTCAACCCTGTCAAGGCATCCCATTCTAACCCAAAGAAAATATCCCATTAAGAAATATTTGCCTCAACATTCTGTTATTGGGGGATCTGTACCATTTTTAGTTTTCCACTGTTGTAAATAATGCCACCACAGGAAACTTCATTCTTTACAATTGTTTGGGGTTTTCTATGCTTTTAAGGCTATGAAAAGTAAAGTTTTAGCTCTTCTTACCTATTGCAAGATTCTTCTCTGGATACAGGGTACCCTTTTGGAAAGGGTATGCTTAAAAAGAGGCAGTGTGAGTAGTGAAGGAGACAGTTTACGCAGGATGGAATACAGACCTTAAATTATCATTCTGAAAAGTACAAACCCTAGTTAGGAGTTAAAGAAACATATATTAAGACAACTTTAAGGTGAAGTTGTGTGCCTAGAAGACTGGAAACAAAGTAAATAGAAGTTTCAAACCCAGTGTGGATCGCAGTGTGGGAAAACATCTTCACCTACACTTTACTGATACTTCCCAAGAGGGTACCCTATATCCAGAGAAGAATCTGGCAATAGGTAAGAGGAGCTAAAACTTTAAGCGTTTTAAGAGTCATACCATAGGTGGGAAAAACTGTCAAAGTAATTGTTTAGTCATGACTATCTATGCCATCAACTCTTTAGGACAAAAACCAGACTTCTCTACTCAAGGAAACTGGTAATTATTTAGCCTTCTGGAAATGAGTAACAATCATAAATATTTATTAACAGGTCCACACATATGCAAAACTGTTCACACAAAATTGACTGGGTCAAAGGGAGAAAGCCCTTTCCCTCCTCCCTGACTACATTCTCCATCATCCACTTACCACTCACCCCTCTTCCTCCAGAAAAAACCCAATTTCTCCGTCATGTCAGAGCTGCCCATCCAGTCAGCCAGGGCACAATCTCATAATCTTCTTTGAATGCTCTGTCTTCCGTCCAATTAGTTCTACCTCTCAAACACCTCTCCTTTCCGTTCTCGCTGTCCCATGGTTTGGGTTTTCCTCCTTTCTACCCAGACTAATGCATTTCCCAGCAAACTCATTTTCCAGCTTTCAGTCTTTGCTCTGCCATCTATCCTATGTGGTGGCACCAGATAAACTTCCTATCCCAGCACAGCTCTGACTTTGTCCCTCCTGTGCACAAAATCCTGGGTGCTTTATGCACCTCTACATCATATTCCAGCTGGTTTCCGAACAAAAAAATTGTGTTTCCAATGGCATTGTATTTGTACCTCTCTTTGGTATTTACAAACTTCTTAGGGAAAGAAGTTTGCATTATCAACTTATATCTTCACAGTGCTCAGGAAGACCTTAAGTGTACTCAAAAGAACTAATCTGAATTAGGGTCTTTTGCATCCCACTTGATAGTACCTATTCTAATGTAAACTTCTTCAAAACAGTGCCTTAATTATATCTCCTATAGTTCACTGCTTTCCACATGGCAGATTTCCACAAATAATTATTTAACAAATGAACTAAGCAATCGGTAGTTTTTGTTTCAAGTAGGCACCACACCCAGTGTGGAGCCGAACGCAGGGCTTGAACTCACAACCCTGAGATAAAGAGTCAGAAGCTTAACCAACTGATCCACGTGGGCGTCCCAGCAATTAGTAGTCTTGATCCCAATCTGAATCCACAATCTGTGTGCACTAGAATAAGCCACTTAAAAACACTGATATTTAACATGTCAGCTAAAAGGAAGTTAGTAATATTCAGAATACTCCTATAAAATAGGCATTGAAAAGAACTCATTGTAAACACAAAATAAACAACAGGCCTTCAGGTTAAGGTCCATAATCAAATCATATCTATAATAGATGCCAGCAAACTTACAGATGTGCCACAGGAAAAAATGTGTTTAGAGACTTTCTATAAAAATTGCACCTCCTAGAAATCTAGTCCTTCCCAAACTGTTATCTTAAGTAAGGCTCAGCTTGCTTGATCAAATTTTGACCCAAAATAAGAAGAATAGAGCTTCCCCTTAACAATCAGCTACACACTCTTCTTAATTCCAGTATGATTAGACAGATGGTGCCTGGACTAATAACAGGGAATTCCAAGTTCATGTTCCTTCTTTAATTAGCTTCATGACCTTGGGCAAGTCACTTCACCCTAGGCGTTCTCTGTTTCTTCACCTGGGAAATGAGTGTTTGGCTCTATTTTTAAGATTCCAACCAGCTCTAGAATTCAATGATTTATGAGTTAAAAATAAGCTTTTTATTGATACATGCAACAACATCAATGAATCTCAAATGCATTATGCTAAGTGAAGAAGTCAGATTCAAAGGCTACATACTCTGTGATTACATTCACATGACATTCTAGAAAAGGCAAAACTATAGCGATGGAGAGCAGATCAGTGGTTGCTAGGGATTAAAGGAAAAGGGAGGGTTTGCCTACAAAGAGGTCGCATGAGGAAATTTTCTTTGGAGGTGGAGTAATGAAATTGTTCTGTATCTTGATTGTGGTGGTGGTTACAGGACTCTATGCATTTGCCAAAATCCACAAAATTCTGTATACCAGAAAGAACTGATTTTGCTATATGTGAATCAAATTATTTAAAGCACTAAAAAACATATTTCTCCAAATCCAGTGCAATTTTTGCTGACATAATAGCTGCACAGTTTCCCCCCAAGAAGCAAATACTGACTTTCTGTATTTGCTCTCACCATTTTGTTCCAAGGCTGATGAACCAACTTTGTATCCAAATAATTTGCTGCTTGTTTTTGTGGTGTTATTGTTGTTTTTGATCTTTAGATAGACATTCTGCAGAGTCCTTTCTATGTAGCTCATTTTCCAGCACGGTACATCCAACAATGAAAAAGTAAAATGAACCCAAGGGGGAATGTTTCCCGGGCTGCCCAGGCCCTGCATGGTGTTTATGGAATGTCAGAATGTTGTTATTACTCTTGTGATTCATACTAAAGACATGAACGGTAGGGAACGTGAATAATAACGACACAGCAGTGACAACAACAAAGGACATTTAATTAGCGCTTACTGTGTTCCAGGCACTGTTCTAAGTGCTTACATACAGCCTTACTAAGTGCCGTAGTAATCCTGTGTAGAAAAGATTTATTTAAAGGAACAATTTATTCATCTTTTGGAGAGACTATAGTTACTACTAGTGATTCTACAAATTCTTATCTCGGCTTTCTTCAGAAGTTAGACAGAAACGCCTTTCTAATTAGACAAGCCAGCATCTCTCCCTCTGCCTGGTGAGTTCACAAAGCATGCACAGCAAAAAGCCCCACAGAGATGACATTTCACAGCCAGACCCCAGGACACCTTCCTAGTCCACCTTCACGGCCTCCAGCAAAGCTGGCCCTAGCTGAAACGTGATGGGAAGTTCCCTAAAGCCTTCCAACACCAGGCAAGAGAAGGCTGCACTTCTCCTGCCTGCCACTACCAAGCGTCTACTTTTTCCTTTTTCACTTTGCTGTTTCACACAGGTTTGGGCCACTGGGCAGAAACTCGTCCCAAAGCAGACAAACGCCTGTTCCCTGAAATGACCGGTTCTCTGCCTGAGGCAAGGGTTGTGTTATAAGCCTTTCAACCAGAGGAGATTGTTAGTCAAATGTGATTGAGCTACCTAGGCTGAAAGAAACCAACCACACAAAAACAATGAGCCCATTAGACAGTACTTGAAAGGTATTTAGACCCTGAGAACTCTCAATGTAGTAGAAAGGCAGACTACGCTGAGAAAGGGCTCTCAACTCCTGGGTTTGTTTAGTCCGCCTACCTCAAGTCTCAGCTAATCATCTCTATGGTTGTTGATGACCAGAACAGGGTCCAAAGGGTCTTTCGAAGAAAGCAGGGCAGGCCTAGCCCAGCCTACACTAGATTGCAACTTGGCTTTACTCCCTCTCCCCCACCTTCCACAGGACCCCAAGCTTCTCGTTATTAAGGACCTCCACTTGAAGCAAGAGACATAGCAGACTCTAGCTGCATCCATTTCCTATCCGTCTCTTCAAACCAGACCGTAAGCTCCAATTCGCACAGGGACCATCTCTGGTGCTCATCGCTCTATCCAGATGACTTTTTGGAATAAAACTTAAAAAAAAAAAATCACATGGTTGATGGACTTCCTGGAAGGTAAGCTGGCAACTTGGGCGGACTTGAAGGTGCCGCTTTTGCCCGCCTGTAGACCCCAGAATCAACACTGAGGGTTAACGGGTCCCTCCCTCCTGCAAGGGAGCTTTTACAAAATGTTCAAGCTCAATCAACTATCAGTTTAGCAGAATGCAGAACATCAATTTCCAAAATCTGAATCCAGCTGGAGGAACGGGAAGGGGTTGGGGTTGGAGGGAGGCAGTCAACAAAGCCGTCCTCCAGGCCACCTACTCCCACTCCTCAAAGCAGAGTCAGATGGGAAACCGGGTGAGACAAGTTAACCTGGAAGCCCTCCTCCAATTAATGTGTTATTGCTCCTTTAAAACCGAGAACAAACGGCCCAGTGCTCGCGATCCCGGAGGCTGCAGAGCAGTAATTGTCACTTAGCCACTTAACTCCCCGCCGCACTGCTCACTCTCTCGTTGGGGTTTATCTCTCAGCCAATTACTGCTGTCATTTGCGTTTCAATATGTGCCGTCAGGGGCCGGCCCCGTCGAAGGCGGCACAGGAAACCCTGGGACCCCAGGCGAAGGCTGGAGCCCGCACCTCACCGCCGGCTGCTCTGTGGGGGCTGCCGATGTGCTCCGCAGAGAGGCCATCCAACTGCTCCAGAGGGACCCACAGCTCCCCGACCACACTCTGGGTTTGTTCTGAGCCTGGGTCTATGTGGAGGCACCCCAAAGGAGGAATGTCCGACTCTTCAAAGCCCTAAGTCAATAATGATGATGACAATATGAAAGCAATAGAAATTTTAGCTGCTGAGCGTGACAGCAGACAAGAGACAAGAAGGGGATGGAGCAGGGATTACCGCAATATATTATTGTGAAATCAAGGCAGGCGCAGGCTCCAAATGCAAAGACAGCAGTATCTTAAATCACTGCTCTTTTATGCACTCAGATTTCCACGCAGGGGTTTATCCATCTGCAACTTGGCCCTCAAGTGTAGGAAACATGTGAATTTTCCTAGGCAATCCTGAGTTGAAATACCTAACAGTTATATTTGTATCGTATTGTCAAATTATGTAGGTTCGTAATAAATTTGTACTTAATCACAGAATTTTATTTAAAAAAAAAAGTTTCCTTAAAGGCATAACCAGATGGGAATTTTTTATAATTAGATCAGGGGGGAAAAAAAAGCTTTGCCAGGTCATAGGTCCAAATTTTTAATTTTTGAAAAGATGTTGTTTCTGGTTGCTTGGTGGGACCTAAACACAAAAGTAAGGCCTCACCTTTTCAGATATTTTGTTTACTTGGCCTTCCTGGATCAAATCTATATCACTCATCGCTGCATTAAGGCTTTTATCCCAGAAGGTTTAAACCTCTCCTGTTTGCAGAGGAAGCATCTTGGCTGAAATGTATTAACCCAGCCCGAGACACTGTTTGGAATGCACTTGGTCTACTTTAGGGATATAAGCATGTTTTAAACCCTGAGTATGGGAAGAAAGGGGGAAAGGACGAGAGGCTGAGGGACAGACGGAATCTTTTATAACCAAGCTCCTCAGTGCAGCACAGTTGACAGCAACTGGGAAGGCAGAGTGCGCGAATGCGGACGCAGAGTATCAGCTCGCTGGGTGGTAAGCGATCTCTGGGTTGTCAGCATCTTCGTTTTCCCAGCTGAACAGCAGTGAGATTGTCCTGCTCACCCTGCAGTTAGCAGCAAGCTCCCCGTGACATTCCATCCTCTGAAGCCCCAGCAACCGCGGGAGGAGGGCTGGCAGCCGAGGCCAAGCCGGAAGAGACCTGTTCTAGCTGGATCCACACACCCCAGTCTCTGGGTCTAAAATAAGACTCTTAACTTCTCTGCCAATGAGCTTCACCAGGCCCGATGACGTTAACGTGCACTGTCAGTTCTATTTGCGGGCAAGGTCCCTGTTCACCAGGATTGCATCCAGGTAAGGAGGCGTGTGCGAGTGGGAGGGAGGGGGGCTCTCTGTGGATGGACCTGTCCTCCCACTGTGTGCACAGAGAAGGTCTGAAAGGGCTGGTGAGGTGCCGGAGTAATTGTGTACGTCATCTTGGGCTGTGCAAAGAAGAGTTGGCCTAGCTAGAGTTAATTGCCATCCTCAGGCTACACACTCCTCACTGAACACTGGCGAAGGGAGTGTGTTCAGTGCAGAACAAAGAAAACTCACAAGTCAAATAAAACTAACCAGGGGCCACCAATGCTGACCGTGGCCAGCCACACACAGGGGGACTCGGATCGTCCTCACTCATCTTCTCTCGGGCCTTCTAATTAACAAAACCTTAAACTCGGAACCAGTTTGCTCCTTTCTTGCTCCTTTCAGTCATCACCCTGACCCATCTCTGATGCAAGAGAAAGCACTTCAAAAGATCCAGAGCCTAAGATAGCTAGTGGCCTGAGTGTTAACTTCTTAATTAAGGACCTACACAAAAGTAACTTTTTCTTCTTTTCGGCTCTCTGTGCTTTTTAAAATGCTGTTTCAAACTGAACAAACTATTTGAACATCATCCCCCCTCTTCCTCCCTCTTTCCTCTCTCTGTCTCTGTGTGTCTCTGTCCTCTCTCTGTCCCTTTCTCTCTCTCTCTCTCTCTCTCTCTCTCTCTCTCTCTCTCGGTCTCAGCTGATCCGTAGCTTCTCTCTTGGTCATAAAGTGTGCAATAAACTGTTCTTTCTCTTTTGTCTCAAAGCCAAAAGTTACTTTATGGAGAAACGAGTTCCTCTTCTCTGGCCCTGCCCCTGTGAGTGGCAGCCCTGTGGGGGTTTGGAAGCCTGCCACAGATCGCCAAGAACAAAACCCAGGCCAATCAGCAGGGCGGATCTGAGCCCACATCTACCCAGCAGCTGCCTCACCACAGCCTGTGCTGCTGCCACCAACTGTCCTAAGAGCTGCCCCTTGGGGCCCCAGTCGGGAGCCCCACCTTTCTCAAACAATGTCACAAAGTCCCCTGGAGTTGCAATGCAACCTACCTTTCTTCACTGTGATCAGATTCCGTTTTGACTGAATGGGAAGAAACCTTTGCTCCCACCTTTGTTAACAGCCACCTCAGTCGCTCTCCCCAGCTTTCCCGGAGAGAATCAGTGGAACCACCAGCCCCAGATTCTCCCAGATCATAGTGAGAGCTCAGCCCAAACCGCCAGGTCTTCCCTGGGCATCTCTGCACACAGGCCAAAGCTGCTTATCCATTACCTTCCTCTCCAGTGTGACCCTTCCGTTTATGACAGCACCTGCACTTGGGGCTGGGAGGTCCTGCTTTACTGCTGCCTCTCCTCATCTCCTATATGCAACTATAAGCTTTCTGAATTTTGCTTCACAGACATTTCTCAAATCCAGCTCCCAGAATCCAGACACAAGGCCACGGTCCTACCTCAAGCCGGAACCAGTCCTCTTCACTAAACACCCTCCCCCTCCCCCTCCGCCAGCAGGGACCTAATACATCAATTTAACTCCAGTGTCCTGGGCCCCTCTGCCCCGCCCTCCAAGCCCCCCAGCATGCTATTCAGGAAGCTGTGTTCCTCTCCCCGTCACAGCAGTCACTCCCTGCAGCATGAACCTGCACTCAGCACCTGCCCCTACCAGGCTGCTTCCTGCCTCCCGTGCTCCTGCTCAGGCCCCTGTCACCCCTTCACCCCGCCAATAACTACGGCTTGGCTCAAGGATCTTCTTTCAGATGAGGCTATGCACCACTCCTCGGGCTCCTGTATTCTCCCACACATTTCTCACTGCATCCAATTCCTTTAGGCCAACTTGGGGGAAGGGGGGGCTGTGCAGTATTTCTGCTTGTAGTCTCAGCACCCATTACACACACAGTGGTACCGGTCACACACAGTAGGCCTCAGCAACGGGGATACTGCATTTGTACCGCAGGATTCCTGGCTAATGCCATCCATTACCACAGCTCAATCAATACTTTAGTCTGAATGAGATCCATTTTGGTGTTATCTATTTAAAGAAGAGAGACTCCTAGACACCAAGGATTGTGTCTACGTAATATATTTTGTCTGGCAACTTAGGTACTTTGGGTACTTAATAATGTGATGGAGTTGACGATGATGACGATGACAGTGACGTCAACTGTGACAGGAAACGAGATGATTAGACATCCTTTTATTCTCTGAGGCTCTGTAGTTGCTTAAAACAGTATACGATGAGTCACAGAATGACAGCTCACTTGTCTTGAAACCTTAACTAACCGGAATACAGCCCGGAACCTCAGTCAGACACACTTCTGAGAAGCCAAAAGATCTGCATGTGCGCACACCAGAGCTTAAAGAGGTAACTTTTTAGGGGTCACCTGGTCTGCACTCAGAGCCTATTTGTTCTTCCTTTAACTCCACCTCCGATAATCTGTGCGATCTCATTCCCCAGTCACTGCAAGTGAGATGTAAAGTATGAGGCGAGGTGAGGTGGAAAGACACCCCCCCCCACCCAGGGACCAACATGGTGGGAGCAGGGCTAGCACCAACCATGTGCAAAAGGGGAGACAAACTCAAAAAGAACACAAAGTACACAGCAGTCTAGCAGTCTGGGGACATTTCATGTTTAAGGACAATGAGTTCCACACATGTTAATAGACCCTAATGACATATCACACAATAGAGGTACAATATTTACTCATACTGATGACTGAGATAGCAAAAGAGGGCTGAATTCTGTCCAACAGTCCCTACTGGCAGAGAAAAGGAAGTAGAGCACATTGTAAGAATGATTTCTATCAAAGTGGGGTTTTGGTTTTTGTTAAGTTTTAGCACTTACTGGGGTAGATGGTGTTTGATCTGGAAGTTTCACTGTTGAGATACCTGACAAATGAGCCATTGCTTAACTGCATCCAATGCGGAACTGTTAAGTAAGCACGTCACAGGCCGTGCCCACCCAGAGTGTACAACCTAAAACAACTCAACGCCCTAGAGAATTCATTTGTATATGCAGCTTTATTTTCAAATGCAGTGCAACAGGAAACCCTTCTGCCAAAAACTACCAAATATAGTGTGTCCTACACCTCCCCATCCATGCAAAGCACTCATGGGCTACAATTTAAATTTAGGTCAAGAGCACAAGATAAGAATCTATTTCAAGACACCTTCCACTTCCAAAACAATTTTCTGTCAGTCTTGACGACCGTCCTTCCTCTGTCTCTCCTTTTCTCTCTCCCACTGCCTTACACCATCTTTTCTCAGATCCTCAAATGCACGGGGGGCAGCCAAGATGAGGGAAAAGGCGAAGACTACTGGACTCTGTTTACTTCTGCCGGTCACGTGACCACCATCTCCTAAGTGGTTCAGCAGGTACAACCCAGGTAGAGCCTAAGAAAGGGAGGATGAGACATACTTGGTTTTTTTTCACAAAAAATAGAAGTTGAAAATGGGATTAAAAGAAAAGGGTATTGGATTAGAAAATATTAAAGGAGAGACTCTTTTAGAAACAGGATTTTGCAGGAAGGCATGTACTGAGGGGAAAGAAAGGGTAGAGGGTGGACAGTAGAAAGAAACTGGTTAATCTTCCAAGGAAAAAGGATGATGGGAAAGAAGCTGAAGTTTGGCCACTTATCCGACCATTCCTGAAAAACCAGAAATTTCACAACTGCATCTCCTAGCTCACTGTTTCTCCCCTTCCTGGTGACAAGAGGGGAGTGAACGCTTTCAGCAAGATGGAAGAAATTATTACCATATTCCCAATATTGTGTTTCTACCAAATGTCTCCAAGCTGGCATCGGAGGGGGAGCATTGAGCGGCTGTCACCCATTGGTCTGGCATTTTGCCAATGCACCTCGATTAAGAAACTTGTCTCGAAAACCTTCAAGTCTTTCATATTTTCTCCACAATAATTAACAACAAAGTAGTAGATTAGAGAGAAATAAACACCAGTTACTCATGTATTCCACAGTTACTGAGTACCTATAACAGGCTTGGTCCAGGGAGTTCTCACATTTTCAAACTGAGACAGTCTATTTTCCATGTGTGAAGGGTGTTGATTTGTGTGGTGAAGAATATAATGGGGCAGTATAGTCAAAAGGGCAACGGTTTCAGAGCTATGTAGATCCAGGTTTGAATTCCAGCTCTATTACAGGAAAGCTGCTTGTCCTCGGGCGAGTTACTTAACTTCTCTGGGCACTGAGTCCTTCATGTGTTTGATGGGGGGCTCGTTGTCATTGTTTCGTGCAGACTGAATGAGAGGTCGGGTGCAGAGCACGCAGCAGACCCTGGCACATGGTGTCGAAGCAACCATTCATTCCGTAAATATTTACTGAGCCTTTGCTACATGCAGGTTCTGTTCCAGCCATGGAGGCTCAGCAACAAAAGGGAGAAGCAAGCGCCCTCTTCTCACCTTTACATGTCCTTGCCAGGACTTCTCAAGGGCTCTGAAAAACCCACGCAAATGAAACAAAGGCCATGATTTTCAAATCCCATCATGAGATGCATCAAGAACTGCATTTTCAAGTGAGAGTGAGCCTGCAGCTATGAGGCCTGAGCTCCAGGGCACAGAGGCAATGGGGCTCCGAGTGGCTTGGGCTGTTCACCTGGGAAACCAAATGCAGACAGTGGGAGCAACCTCCACCCTGGCCTTCAGGATTTGGGCAGAAATAGAATTTAGGAGACACAGACTGTTGTCCCTCTTGTGTTTTGCTCTTAAAATGAGAAAGGTGACTTAATTTTGTTTGGGGAGGTAGGTGGGGATTGCAGCGCTACACACAGGAAGTTCCCAGATGAACTGCTACATTGTTTCTGTTCCTCTCTGACTCATTTTTACTTTTCCTTCCCAGCCCTCCCTGATGTCTTGGTCTGTTCCACATGTGGCACAATAGACTCTTTGTTTACACGATTCTACTGTGCAATCAACATGGTTATTAAGCCAAGAATTATTTATGCACAAAAAATAGAGGCAATATCAGGTAAACTGACATGAATTGTGTATTTCACTTTCTTATCTCTAACACTTAAGTAGATGGAATTGATAAAGCAGCTGAAAACTCTATTATTTAAAAACTATATTCAAGTTGGAGGAATGTGACTGATATACACACTCATACTTACAAACATATATACAATCCAGGGGCAAACATTTTTAAAAGCCTAAACAAAATTCTGTGTTCTCTATTTTTATTACTGGCACCACCATCCACCTAGTCTCACAAGTAAGAAATTTATAGTTATTTTCAACAAGTGAGGCAATGAGGTTTTTGTGGAAAGTCATACATAGCCAAACACGCTTGGCTTTGAATCTCAAATCCTACTCACTTCTAGCTATCCAATGTCAAGGAGGTTCTTAAATATCTCTAAGCCTCAGTGACCTCATCTAAAAAAAGCAGATTTTGGAGAGAAATAAATTAAAGATATAAGCAGGGTGTTTCAGAAAAAGTTCTTGCACCATCCTCTCCCCTAACACATCACTCTCAACACGGTTCTCCTCCTTCCATTCTATTGCCCAGTGACCGCTCTCCTCGACAGCCGCCTTCTAACTGGTTTCTTGGCCTCTCATCTGTAATTTCCCCTATCCATCCAAACCTGCTATTAGAAACAGCAGTCAGAATGGGAAATTTGATCATGGCACTCCTCTGCCACAAATCCTTCTATGGCAATTACATTCAGAACAAATCTGCATTCAGAGTAAAGTCCACATGTCCCCAACCCATCTGTTCAGCCATGCCTCTTCTGACCACCTCACCTCTGCCCCCTGAACAACCGCAGCCCCCATGTTCCAGGCTCCCAGCATTGTTTGCAAAGCACACCATCTGCTCTGGTGAGTTGACCCTCTCTGCACCTCCTCCAGGATGCCAGCCCCACTCCACCCCTCCCATCTGTAGAGACCACCATCCTCCTCAAGGCTCAGCTCAAATGCCACGTCCCCTTTAAAACCCTCCCTAATTTCTCCGGGTGACGCTGGGTTCCATTCATGCTTCAGTGATACCTTGCTCAATTTTATTACTTAAGCTTTGTGTTCTCAGTTATCCATATCCATGCCCGTCCTTCTCCACTAGATTGTTCGTACCTCCATGATAGAAGCCAAATGTTATCCATTTTTTATTTTCAAGTCTTATCATTCCTTACATGAAGAAGACAGAACCAAAAGGAAAAAATGGGGCAAGATAGTCTCAAGGGACTTCAAATTCTGACAAAAGAAAACTAAAATGCACTGGAAATGAAGTCTCGAGTGTATTAAATTTTTTTTTTAGAAAAACCCCAGCAACCCATGGAGGTATATGTCATCTGTGATGGATTAAAGATGGTCACAAATTCTTTGATCCTTCTTCCACTGACAGGCGAGTCTATTTCCCTCCTCTTGAATATAAGCTGCTGTAACCGTTTTTGACCAACAGAGTGACATTATGCCATTTCCAAGACTAGCATTTAATATGAATAATAGCTTTGGCTTTGGTCTCTTAGAACCTTGAGACTCCCTATAAGAAATTTGATTACCTTAGTGGAGAAATCTCATGGAGAGGCCCTGAGTCTACCTGGAGAGGCAGAAGGACCCAGGGGAGATCAGTCTTCTAGTCATCCTTGCCAAGATGCCACGCAGGTGAGTGAAGCCATATTGGACACTCTAGACCAGACCAACCATTCACTGCATACCACTGAGCGAGCAGAGTTAATGCTATGGAATAGAAGAACCACCTAACACAGCCCTGCCTGAATTCATGATCAACAAAATCACAGATATAATTAGAAGGTGGTTGTTTTAAGCCACCAAGTTCTGATGTGGTTTGCTAGCAGCTGTAGGTAGCTAGATCACTACCTCAAGCACTTTAGCTCAGCACCCCAACCTACTTAATAGAATACTTTTCCTGCAAAGAATAATTAGGGGAAACCAAACTTATCTTAAAGAAATGTGCATTACACATTACATGTATGTATCACAACCCCAACTGTCCTAGAGCCTGGTAGATTTCTCATCTCAACCAGATGATCAGCAACCTGAGGGCAGCTGCCATGTCTTACACTGTACTTTCATCCCACAAGGTGTGGCCCGTAGCAGGTGCTCAATACTATTTGTTTATTTGATTTATTGAATGCCAGCTTAGTAAAGAGCATTGTATTAGAAGACCTGCAGGCACAGAACCTAAATTCTAGTCTTTACATTACAAAGGGAAGAAACAAAGCGGTCACTCATATTTGGACAGAAGTAGCTAACAGATAACTTGAGGAACAAGCCAGAGACTCCATTCCAGTCTTCCATCACCCACACCTCTTGGGCATGTGAGGAGGAAATCTTTGTGCCTTCATCTGTCTACCTATCAAATGAGGAGAATCATACCTGATATCTCTTAGATCAGGATAAGTTAGACGTTAGTGAGGTTTTAGATCGAAAAATATCTTCAGTTCCTTAGACAAACAATGCTAGGGAAACTCAAGTAATATCATTATTTTGCAGATATATGTGATTCTAGTATATAAAACAGCCTGAATTGTAGATGCAATTCCATGTGCTGGGTCAGCTGGGCATCTGTTTGAAACTTATCAGATTTCCCTTTCATTGTCTTTAAGATAGAGCAAGCAAAACAACACTAAAATGTATGGTGAATTACTAACTCTTTTTTTTTTTAAGATTTATTTATTTATTTTAGAGAATGAGAGAGAGACAGAGAGAGAGAGAGCGCGCACAAGCGGGAAAGCCCGGGAGAAGGAGCAAGAATCTTAAGCAGACTCCATGCTGAGCGTGAAACCCACTCAGGACTCGATCTCACAACCCTGAGATCACGAACTGAGCGGAAACCAAGAAACCGATGCTTAATCAACTGCATCACTCAGGCACCCCTCAACTAACTCCTGAAAGATATAAGATGTGTTGGAACTAGACAAAATTATCTATGCCTTTTTTTGTGTCTTCTACAAAACATCAGCCAGGCAAAATATGGTGGAAAACTCAAAATTTACATGCATAATGGTTTGTGTTGTTTTGTTGTAACGCTCAGTACTCAGCACAAAGCATGGACAATTAGAACATAAGCACCAGCCGGGGGCACCTGGGTGGCTCAGTCGGTTGAGGACTCTTGATTTCAGCTCAGGTCATGATCTTGGGGTCCTGAGGTTGAGCGCCACCTCCAGCTTCCTGCTGAGCGCGGGGTCTGCTTGCAATTCTCTCCCTCTATCCCTCCTGCTGCTCAGCTCTCTCTCTCTCAAATAAATGAATACATACATACATACATACATACATACATAAATAAATAAATAAATAAATAAATAAAATCTGGAAGGAAGGAAGGAAGGAAGGAAGGAAGGAAGGAAGGAAGGAAGGAAGGAAGGAAAGAAGGAAGGACGGACGGACTAGCCTGTTCCTGTAGGTATCAGTTCTTCCGTGCAGGAGACGGCATCTACCGAGGAACTATAATGATTGCATGACATCATTTCTCATACAACAACAACCCTCTGACATAGCAAAGACGTCTGATTCCATCTCAAATTCAGATGGGGAAATTGAGGCCCGGAGAGATTTTCGTAACTTTCCTATATTAGTTTGCTATCATTGCCGTAACAAAATACCACAAACTGGGTGGTTTAAACAACAAACATTTATTTCTCACAGTTCTGGAGGCTGGAAGTCCAAGATCAAGGTGCTGCCTGGTCTGGTTTCTCCAAAGGCCTCTGTCCTGCACTTGCAGATGACCACCTTCTCACTGTGTCCTCATACTGCCTTTTCTCTGTGTGCGGCCATTCCTGGTGTCTCTTTGTCTTCTTATAAGGACACCAGTCATACTGGATTGGGGCCTGACCCTTTGGCCTCATTTAACCTTAATTATCTCCCTAAAGGTGCTACCTCCAAATATAGTCACATTGGGAGTTAGGGCTTCAACCTATGCATTTGGGAGGATATAATTCAGCCCATCACATCTCCCCAAATCACAGAGCTAGCCGGTGGAGCTGGGCGCGCGTCCTGACGGCCTGCCACTTCTTACCATCCACCCAAGCGCTGTCTGTGGCGCCTCAGCACCCCACCTCCACCTCCTTCTGGATCCACGGGAAATGGCCCTGTGTAATTACCCACTGCACAAAGGTAAGGGAACAAAAGCCACAGTATGGACATAAAGGACAAAAGGGAAGCCGAAATGCAAAGAGTATAAAATCCAGGAAAACTGACTCTTGGAAAGGCAGGAAATGTAGCTCACACCCAAACTTAATCTTCCGTGGCCGAGAGTCCCCTCCCCACCCCCATGATGCTAGCTTTGCTCTAACAGCAGGAAACGCCTCTCAAACAGTGAGGAAGGTCTTGGGGACCAGTGCTTGCTCTACTAGAAGCCAACTGGCAGGGCACAACCCAGGGATATGGTTTTTTGCAAAATTACAAAATAATATACAATTTAATTTTTTCATCACATTTTTGTAACCAAAAAATTTCAGGGACCCTCTTGCAGGGCTATGCAGTTCATAAACACAATTAATAAAGATTTACTGATTAGCTAAAACATGTTAAATCCAAAAAAGCAATACATGCTTTTCTCTTTCTCTCAGATAATGCAAGGAAGCATCTTATATTTATAAAGCACAAGCTTTCAACTCTATTGGATTTTCCTTTTAAAAAGAACAATAATTTAAAGTGGCTGCTAGCAGAGAATTGTTAGGTGCATTTAAATGGGTATTTGTGTTCTGAAAATCTTAATTGGAACTCTTTTATTGTTGCCGTTGATGTATGTGTTTGTTTTGGTTTGAGGGAGAGCTGAGGTTCTTTGCGCATTAGCCTTTCATCTGAAATTCTGATTTCATACAAAATGAAACCAGCATATTGGACGTACAACTTTATACAAAGCATTAAGACATGCCGAAGTATTGTTTTAAAAATACGTGAAAAAAATCAAAATGGTTTTCTCTGTGAATCATTCTATAACAAATACGAGAGACACAGCAGGACTGATACAATTTGGAAAGACACAAAATCTGTGTTGCCCATGACCTGTCCTCATGACATCGCTTAGCTGGGCTCTGCAAGATGGTCAAGGCTTACCAGCTAACCCTACACATGGCTAATGGGTAAAAATTTTGCTTCATCCTTAGTGTTATTGGCTCCTACAACATTAACATCAAGATCTCATTCTCTGGCAAAAATAGACAAGACAAGAAACAACAATTGCTGGAGAGGATGTGGAGAAAGGGGTTCCCTCCTACATTGTTGGTGGGAATGGAAGTTGGTACAGCCACTCTGGAAAACAGTGTGGAGGTCCCTTAAAAAGTTAAAAATTGAGCTACCCTATGACCCAGCCATTGCACTACTGGGTATTTACCCCAAAGATACAGACATAGTGAAGAGAAGGGCCATATGCACCCCAATGTTCATAGCAGCATTGTCCACAATAGCTAAATCGTGGAAGGAGCTGAGATGCCCTTCAACAGATGACTGGATTAAGAAGTTGTGGTCCATATATACAATGGAATATTACTCAGCTATCAGAAAGAACGAGTTCTCAACATTTGCTGCAACATGGACGGCACTGGAGGAGATAATGCTAAGTGAAATAAGTCAAGCAGAGAAAGACAAATATCATATGATTTCTCTCATCTATGGAACATAAGAACTAGGAAGATCGGTAGGGGAAGAAAGGGATAAAGAAAGGGGGGGGGCAATCAGAAGGGGGAATGAAACATGACAGACTATGGACTCTGAGAAACAAACTGAGGGCTTCAGAGGGGAGGGGGCTGGGGGAATGGGATAGACCGGTGATGGGTAGTAAGGAGGGCACGTATTGCATGGTGCACTGGGTGTTATACGCAACTAATGAATCACCGAACTTTACATCAGAAACCGGGGATGTACTGTATGGTGACTAACATAATATAATAAAAAATCATTAAAAAAACCCACTAAAATAAAAATAAACAAACTGGGAGAAATATTAAAAAAAAAAAAAAAGATCTCATTCTCAGTTTGACCACAGTGGAGACCAAATTTTGGTTCACAGGTCGGGAAATGACTCAAACAATATTTCTCTACTCTTTTTCTCTCAATAAAGATACAGTAAGTACTGCTGTACACATCATGTCAGGAATCTCTGGGCTTGAATTGAGATACTCATTCGGTACTAAAATCCAATAATACAGAACCTTAAATAAGAGAATTCTGGCATCATTATAAAACTTTCTTTTTTTTTAACCAACCAGAGGCATTTAAAGTTACATATATATTTTAATGCGTATATTTTAGTAGTCTATTAGTGGCACTGTCCTTCATCCTAGATATTAATTCGAAGCCTTTTTAGACTTTCTCTCTAAACTTTCTGAGTGGGTATAGAGGATCCCAAGTGCTTATGTAAGGAGTCAACGAGAACTCTGATACTTCCAGCAGAACCCCCTGCTTAGCAAGAACATGTTCCAGGGTCCCTGCCCTGCAGCTCCGTGACTGCGTAAAACCCTCCAGTTTCTGCAACACCACCGCCATCAGCAGGCAACGTCCTTAGGCCTTTTTTGTGTCCTAGCACACACACGCAAAATGATGTGTAAAGTAAAATCCTTTTCTGCGAATTCACATGTTTGGATTGAGCATTTTATCTACAACGCGAGAAAAAGCCCTTTAAAATGGTCACCAAATTAATCACGATACTAGATTTAACCAGGGGTGGGTCCAGAGGTTCCGTAGAAGACTGCAGCACCATGGCCTTAGCCTGACCTTCCGTTTCAAATTCTCATCAAGTCTCCATCTCCTGCTCTACTTCTTCAGAACTACCCTAAGTGCAGGTAAGTGTCAAGGGCCCCTACAGAACCTCTGACTACCTTGTGGAATGAATATTAGGAATTAAACATGAAAAGACCCCACAGGTCAGCCGTGCGTCTGTCTGACAAAACAGGACTATTCCCTGCAGGGCATTTTCAAGTTAGATCATACCCATTTTTCTTGTTTACAAAGCCTAGTATTGATAAAGTATAATTGCTGCCTGCTTAAATAGCTTAATTGACAAATTAATAAGTGAGCATATAACACTGAAAAGTTGCTTGTGGGAAACATGGAGGGAAGAAAACGCCCCCCTCTTCCGAGTCTGGCCAATATATCCATGACACATCAACACCATCAGTGACGGGAGACAATGGCGCATTGATGCCGCAATCCTGAGCTCCTGATACGCAAACACCCAATGAAAACGCAGGAAGACATTTCTGTCCTTAAAAAAATTATAACTGAGGATGAAGTGGCTATAGTTTCCCAAATTCAAAAAAAGATTTTAAATGAGCCAGCATGTTTTTTTCCACCTCAGTGCTCCTAATCCCACTTTTATGTGTCCTTACTAATAATCCCATCACTCTGCATTATGCTATACCACTAGGGACAGTCATCCTAAAATGAAGGAATCACTTGTCATCTTTATTTCAGGATGTTTCTCTGTAAAAGCTGACTTTTCTTGGGGCGGGGGGGGAAGAAGCAGCCCTCCTGAGACCTGTAACAAGATTGGAGGAGAGGAGCCTCAAATTAATTTTCCATTTCCTGTTGTTTCCAGAAATCTTTCTCTTTGATTAGACATTCCCAACTAATTCTTCTATTCAGTCCTGGGATAGAAATATTCTTTTTCTTCCAATTGCTCCTTACTGTCAGAAAGCCCAGTTCTGGTCCATGGATTTATAGCTCTCCTGAGTAAATTTCCTTCCATGATGCACGTGGTAAATTGCTACATGCACTAGTCTTAGACATACCAAGCCAACAGAAGTATGCATTCATGTGTGCACGCATGGCTCCACAGATGAGTGAGCTGTGAAAGTCAAGAAGAATCTTCCTTAGACAACTGGGACCTCGGACTCTGGCTTCTTTGTCCACAATAAAACAAAACAAAAATCAGTATTTCCAAATACCTGTAAAGTAGCAGGATTTGAAATCTTATACTAACAAACTAGTTTAAAATGTGTGACCTGGAGACTGTACACATCACTCCATTTCATCACTTATTATGACCTTAACATTTACCTTTTCTTAATATTGGTATCGCAATCAGCTGGGCCATTCGTAAAGCACTGACAAATAATCACAGCTTGAGAACAATTCATTCTTTTTATCTAAAATAAACAAGGCTTAGCAAAATCCTGCAATTAATTTCTAGAATGAAATCTATTAAACAAGGAGTTTATTAAAAAGGTTGGAGTCTATGAAAACAAAACAAAAAGCAGGAACTTCTGAACATTATTGAGTGGAGCACTAAAATCTCCATTATGTATACAAACCACATGATGAAAATATATTGGTCAGCAGTTAGCAGAGACTAAGGCGGAGTCTAGTTTTCAATCAGCCATATGGGGCTTAAAGCTGAAGAACCATCACCACTAAGTCCTTTGAGAAAGCACAAATCTTCTTCAACTGAATTATTCAAATTATTTTTCTGGGACTGATGGGTGACCAGACTGTTGATGTGTTCTGCCTAATACCTTCTTTTATTTAGAGTCTCGTAGACTATGGATTGAAAAATGCTTTTTTTAGGTAAAGAAGAGCGCCTTCCACAAGAACGATAAAAAAAAAGGCAATGGTAGGGTGGGCACAAATACACCCTGAGAAAAGAGAAGGCACTGAGAGGAAAATACGAATTAAACAAAACAGAACAAAATCCAGAGGGAACTATCATGCAAGTCAACAACCTCAAGCTTATAAGAACTTAAAAGGCAGCAACCGTTAACCACTATCTTTGAACCCCAAATCAGATGAATAACAAAAGATATACTGGGCTACCCCTGCTGACAACTCTGGAGAATCATCTTGCACACCTTTCCCCCCAGTCCATCCCTCAGCGAACTCAATCACTGCACATGTGCGCGTGCACGCACACGCACACACCCACCATTGCAGAATGTGCCAGGGTCTCATTCTTTTGTGTCTTTACTTACATTATTCCCTCAACCTGGAATTCCCTTTCCCCTCCATCTACCTTCCAATGATCTATTCATCCCTTAATAACCAGCTCCATCGTGAGCTCCTCTTGGGAGTTAGATGCCCCCCCTGCATTGTACTCCTGGATGCATATGTCTATTACTTAACAAACTGTACTGTAATTATTCAATGCTTCCCTGGGTCTCCGATGAAACTGTGAGCTCCTTGAGGGCAAATTTAGTCTTGCACATCTCTTGAAACCACATTGTGGGGAAAAAAAACCATGGAGTCTAGAGTCAGACATTTGAATCTTGGTTTTGTCAGTGTTCTTATCTATCAAATGATAATGATGTATCTATTTTTCAAAGTTACTATGAGGATTAAATAATTTCATTACCTCACACATACTAGATGCTCAACAACCATTAGAGCTACTTCTTTTTGTTTTGGGGGTTTGTGGGGCGATGGCTTTAAAGCAAACTCTCTGCCCAACGTGGGGCTCGAACTCACCAACCCCAGATCAAGAGTCACATGCTCTACGGACTGGCCAGCAGGTGCCCCACAGAGCTGCCTCCTTTTGAATACCAGTGCAAGCAAAATACCCACCCTTTACTACGTGCCCAAGACAAGTGTATAGATTAAACTGAGTCCGTAATATTCTAGCTGATCATTATATACCAATGGTACATAAAGGTAATTTCACCTACTCTTACTAAGATTTCAATACCGAAGAATATGCCAAAGAAGATACCCCACGTAAAACGTCAGAAGCTGGGGCCACGCTGCCTAAAACAGAGCCCTACGGGGGCTGTCCACTGCCTCGTCTCTTCTGCCTGACTCACCAGGGAACAGACTCTCCTGCCCAGGGATACTTCTTTTTAAACTTCATAGTACCTCTTTTTCCTCAAATATAGCATGGAAATGGCAACATACGTGATTTTCTCTTTCCTATTTACCGAGATAGGGTGACTAAATGAGAACCATAAAGCTGTTTGCAACTTCTTGAGACAGGTACCACATACTTACACACCCACACAAAACACACGCAGAGTATACTCACTGCTTAGCTTTGAGAGTTTCAGTTCAAGGCATGTATAAACTTTGAAGAAGAGACAGAAGACAATGAGAAAAGAGAAGAGGAGAGGAAAAGAGGTGTGGTAACTCTTCTTGACAAAAAGGAACCTCTCCATATTTGAGTGGATCCTCTTACATTCAAATATACTTAGTCCAATATGCATAACTGAGTCTAACTCCACACTCTAACACTTAAAGTGCTATGTCAGAAATCTATGACGATTTCTTACCACTTCTTACTACCAAAAACGCAGGGAGGCTCTCTGGAAAGAGAAGGACTCAAACCTCTGAGAGTGTACAGAACTGGTTCCCTAGCCCCCAAGCAAAGCTTCTAGACTTTGTGGTGTCTCCTTGCCTCTTCGAAAGCCACTATATTATCACATCAGCTCAAGGGGGAAGCAGAAAGACACCGTGTTAATTATGTGTACGCAGACAGCAGTGCGACATCCAGAAACCATTTTTTTCCCTTTTAATAGTCCACTTTCATCTTATTAATAAAAAGTAAAAACTCCGACTTCTTCAGAATCACCTAGGGCTTTTAATGGAAATCTTTTCTTCAACGAGGCTAGCTTTCCTCCAGCTGATCCTATAAACACTGCTGGCAATTTTTTCCCCAATGCCTCTAACATATTTTCACTTAGCACCAGTTTGATGTATAAGATCTGACAGCCCGGCAGTTATAGGCCACCTGCATCACTGTCGCCATGACAACAGTGAAAGACAATCCATGATCCCATGCCCTGGTCACACGTTTCAATACGGCTTATCTGTCCAAAGCCACTGAGTCTAATGGAAGAGAGTAATTACCATCTTCCACTCATTGTCAAAATTCCCACCATATAATGCTCTTCAAAATTATTTTAGTCCTCTCACATGGCTGCTCTGCAAAAACTAAAAGAAACCTTAAGTGGAAAGGGGGGTGGGTGGGAGAAAGAGGAGGCTGTGACTGGTATAAATGCAGCTGACTGCACGCGAACTGTCCCTTTGCAGCCCAAGCGCGCGCCAGCCAGCAAGAGGCATACACAAACATCTCCAGTGCACTGATTACCGTCATAAGACTTTGTCTTAACTGGAGTAAGGAATTAGTAAAATTTCCCAATTTCAGCCTCATCCATCGCGGCCCCTGCCCAGATATCAGCGGCCCCCTCCTATGGGTCCACAGTAGTCACAGCGACAGCGCCACAGCTCCCAAGGGCGGAGACGGGGAAGGAGCAGAGACCCGCCATGTGGACGCTTCTCCGGTCTTGTGCCCCAGCACTCTTCGACCTCCCCCTCCGCACTCCAAAGATAAAAATGGACGCTTGGCTGGCTGAGGCTTGGACTCAGTCCTGCATAGTCTTAGCGGCAGCTACCACACCATCTTTGAGACAAGTCTCATTCACACGGTATTAAAGTGAACTTTGACCAGCAAATACTTTTGTGGAAAGACCTTGTGGAGAAAAGTACTTAGAGGAAAGAGTAATTAAATAGAAAGGCAAAGCCAAAAGTCATATGGACTGAAAAGCGAACTACAAACAGCAAAGCCCGACGAAAGGGCATAGAAGCGAACCCTTCAGGTGCAGGCAGCTCAACTCTTGGTAAGACTGCTCCACCTTTTTTACCTTCAGTCATTTTCACAGAAATCAAATCATACCCATCATCTACTCATTAACTGCCAAGAAGGCTATATGAAGTGGTACCTAGATTCATGGTTAACATAAAATACTCCTATTAAGAGAAAATGAGCAATTTCATATGATGGGATAAATACCAATCCACGAAAGGATGTAAGTTATGTAATTTTAAGTATTAAAAATTAAATCTTAGATTTTATTTGTACACCTGTCAGAGTGAACCTGAAATGTTTTGTTTAGGCTAAATCCTAAAAACCACAGCCATAAAACACTTACCCAGCTGTCAAAACATTATAGTTATGAACTAATATTACCTACAGCATGTATTAAACATGGCATTACATACACTATTCAACAAACATGGAAAGCCTGATTAGCTAAAGGCCTCGAGAACACAGCCTCTTTAATTATTTGGTGGTTGGTGGACAGGACTTTCTTTCTCTTGACTACCCTTCGGTCCATTGTTCATTTGCAGTCGTCAGAGGAACCAAGAAAAAGAAGGCATGAGATGACACTGAGGTTGAGGCTCCAATGGAAAAATGCAATAGTTTGCATTATTTTCTATAGGACACAAACACTTGGATGTTGAGTAATCTCTAGTCAAAATGGCCAACCCATGACCAGAACATTCCAATCAATTCTGCCACCTTAGAACACGTTGATGAAATGTTTTCATATGATCACTGTGGATTTCATTTACTCATCCTACTCTGTCCGCTCCCACTATAGTGGAATTTGAAAAACATCATTTAGATAACAACGGCTAGATAAATATAAAGGTCTTGATAGAACAGAGCTGGAAAACTCAACTTGCTATCAGCAAATTTCCCATCCGTTACACCCCCACTGTGGTAGGGGGTCCAACGTGTAAGAGTCTTCTGTAATGTGTACTGTAATTTTCATTTAAAAAGACCTTCTCTACTACTCCACCTCACTTGAAGAACTCTGAAAACTGGTTTGAAAACCTCCTCTTGAGGAAATGAGAAGCTTCCACAATCAACACAAAGAACAAAGTATTTGCTCTCCCCCCACCCCCTTCAACTTGTCCATTTCCGAGCTCCCAGGCCTCGCCTTGCCCTCCTTAGCAATTTTTTGTCTTCTAGACATTTTTGAAGATTATGGGAACATTTTTAAAGATTATGGGCACATTTTTGAAGATTATGGGCACAATCCCTTCTAGAATGATGTTTAGTTTGTTCCCTGTTTCCTCATGATAGATTCAAGGAGTTCTTCTTCAGAATAACACAGAAATAATTTTGTGTCCTCACTGCATCGTATCAAGAGGCACTGCTGTTGGTTTGTCTCTATATTGACAATATTAACCAGGATTATTTGGTTAAAGTGAAATCCCCTGGATTTCTCTAATATAGTTACTACATTGCCTTTGTAATTAATAAGTAATTTGTGAAGAGATATTTCAAGATTATATAAATATCTTATTCCTCATAAAACTATCACATACTACTCTGAGCATACAGTGGTTATTTTGTAATTCCACTGTCCCTTTTATATTTATTAGTGGGCCTACTAAATAAGAGCTTTTGTTTCTCTCCCACCCCCATTTATTTATTCATTCAATTTCTGTATCAGTATGGACTTACGGATTCTTATTTAACTAAATTGGGTATAATCCATTACCATATTTATTTTGATGTCTGAACTCTCCTAATTTGGCCAGTGGGAGCCCATTAGGCAGGCTCCTCAGTCCTTACAATTCTTTGACCGCTACACCTATGTTCTGGCTCACCAAGACGCTCCAGGCCCATGTTGTACTTCCCTATCCCACCCCAGCAAGCAGTCTTTTCTCCAAGTCAGGCTCCATATTTTTAAAGGTACAATGTTGAATTGATGGTTTCCAAGACCATGATGCAAATAAATTAAAAGAAGCGATGTAAAAATAAGCATCAATCTGTTCAATATCAAGTGGAGACACGTCTGGTCAATCTAGGGAAAGTATCCTAGTGCACCTTTGTCATGTGCTCATTTCCGTTAACATCAGAACTGGCTTCGCACTGGTCACACAGCTGGGCTATGAAACCATGGGGCAGCTTCAGGTCAGAGAGGGGAGAAAAGTGAGAACGTAGAGGTCAGAGTTTCAAAGCAATAGTGCAGGAGGATGGAGACAAGGGATAGCATGCCAGCCAGTCCGCCCTGGGCTTAACAAAGATTCTTTGCAGGACTAGTAGAGCCTACATACCCAGGGAATCTACAAGGTGCTGGGGAAGGCTACCTTTCCCTCCTTGTGTGGGTACAAATTATTTATCACATGTCGCTTTCTCAGAAAATAGCTTCTGGGTCCATTTTACATAGAATTGCTCAGTAATCTGTGACTGATCTGTGAGGGAGAAAATATTGTTATCTATTCTTTCCAGAAAGAAAAAATAAAGCAAAGAACTGTTTATAAGAAGCTCAGAAGCAAGGGCAGTTTCAGGTTTTGTGGGGCCTGAAGCCCATAGTATTTAATTCTTGAACAATAAAATTGCTAATATAAAATAAAGCATGACTATATGAAAATTTGGGAGGCCCCTCCCAAAACTCCGTAAAGGGCTGTGCAAGTGAGGCGCCATCACTGTGCCACTGAGGGAAGCTTCACTGGCTTTCATGGTAGAAATCCACCTGGGCTCAGAAGCAATTCCAGCTTCTTGCCATGGACCCTAAGCTCTCACAGTAGGGGAGTAATTCTGCAGGGAGGTCAGTCAGACAGCCCTCCACTGGACTGAGAGAATCAGAGACTCCAGGAAATAGTACCGAGGACACACCTACAAGATGGGCTTCCAACCCCACCAGGGATCATTCCACATAGAGTAAGGAAGCAACCAGAGCTCGCATAAAAGCAAGGGAGCAACCTCTTGGCAGAGGAGTACAGAGTCTTGTTGGCTGTTTGTTAGCAGACTTCCACACAAATGCCAGTCTCTCTGCCCAAGTGAAGTGACCGTGCATCTAGGAGACCTAGAACCCCTCCAATCAAAGTCACGGGTGCAGTCTGAAATTCGGGCTACCAGGTCTAAGTGGTGCTGCTCTCCAGGCTGGGGGGAGCACTCACATTCTGGATCTGACTTTCATGTTCTTGAAGCTGTCTCTTCCTCCACTGCCTCCACCCTCATTTTACCTGGTTTTCCACATTCACCGAACCAACTGCCATTGGCTGAACCCATTTTCCCCTCTTCATGCTGTTGATCAGGTTGCTTCCTCTGCCGACAATGGCTTCCCCATCCTCTCTGCCTGGAAGAACCTACTCGTCCTTCCAGACCCAGATCAGCTGCCAGCTCCCTACAGGCTCTGCCCTGATACGCTGCTTACCTACTCCCCCTGCCCTCCAAAACAGAATTAAACCATCCCAACCTCTGTGTTCCTATAACAGTTTTTCATAAGTGTATCAGAGCCCGTATCACATTATACTGCAGAATGACGTGTAGAAATCTCACCAGCTACGTTAGTGCAAAGCCTATACCCACAGTCTTCAGATTTCCAGCAACCTCTACAGTACCTGGCCCAGAGGGGCTTCGAAAAAATATTTGTTGAATTAAAGACTGTTGCCAAAACTGCAAGGGTTCCTTTTCCTTTCACCTAAGTAGAGGCTTATCTTAATTAAAATAAAACTACAACATTATTTGGTTTTAAAATCATGTAGCTGTATATAGCTGTATATAATTACAATGTAATCAAACCACTGATATTTTTAGGCCCCTCTTTCCCTTGAAACACTCCTTGACAATCTTTGGCAAAATATCAATGTATTTCTATGGTATAAGTTTTACGTGTATACGTGTTTATCTTTTTCCCTTTTTTAAACTTATCAATGAAAATTTCAAATATACACACATAGTCAAAATAATGTAGTGAATCCCCATTGCCCAGCTTCAATCCATACTGTTTATCCTGTTTCACCATACTTCATATCCAATACTGTAGTGTGAATATGTGTGCCCCCGTCCCCAAAGGTGATGTTATTTGCAGGTAGGGCCTTTGGGAGATGCTTAAGATGAAAGTGATTAGTGCCTTATCAAAGAGGTTCCAGACAGATCCCTAGCCTTTTCCGCCATGTGAGATACAACAAGAAGTCTGTAACCCAGAAGAGGACCCTCACTCGACCATGCTGGCACCCTGGTCTCAGACTTCCAGCCTCCAAAACTGTGAGCAAAAAATGTCTGCTTATAAGCCACTCAGTTTGTAGTAATTTTTTATAGCAGCCCAAATCGACTAAGACACCCACTTTCTCTTTACATATTACAGCAAGGCAAATCCCGGTCATCATATCACATCTGTAAGTATTTCAAAATGTACCTCTAAATGTTACTGCCTTTTTTCAAAAACATAACTATAAAACCATATCACATCTAAAAAGTATTTAATAATAATTCCTTAATATCATCAAGTAATTCAGCTAATGTTAAAATTTCCAATTGTTCCCCCCCCCAAAATTCCAACTGTCTCAATTTTTTTGCACTAGATGTTTAACGGTGAAATATACTTTTACTTTATACGACTCATAAACAAATTGTCCTCTTTAACCAAAAAGCCCCAAACTTATATCCTATAGAGCCATAACATTCCTCAGGACAAGACTCATGACGTCTCACTTCATTGCAATGTACTAATTATGCTGCTGAAATTTTGTTAAACATTTGTCCTATATAGATATGTAAAATAATTTGTTTTCAGTTCATTTACCTTTCTACCCAAAGATTTTATTCCGCCAAGATTTCCACATGAGTTAGCACTCCTTTAGAGTTATTCATAGCCCATAACAATACGTTTTATTTTTAAGTCTTAAAGTACAAGTTTTTCCTTTTCCTGAAACTCAAGTGTTCACTCTTAATTAACACAAATGCTTTCCCTCTAAATTTTCACTTTTAAAATAAAACTATGAGGGGTGCCTGGGTGGCACAGCGGTTAAGTGTCTGCCTTCGGCTCAGGGCGTGATCCCGGCGTTATGGGATCGAGCCCCACATCAGGCTCCTCTGCTATGAGCCTGCTTCTTCCTCTCCCACTCCCCCTGTTTGTGTTCCCTCTCTCGCTGGCTGTCTCTATCTCTGTCTAATAAATAAAATCTTTAAAAAAAATAAAATAAAACAAAATAAAATAAAATAAAACTATGGCTAGAAAAGAAATGCCCTCAATAAACAATTCATAAACAAGTGACAAATGCAAAGCTACAAAACATCTTATAATTTTTACTCGGGCATGCACGTGAATCCGTAAATGTTTACACAACACAAGTCAACGAGCTTACATAAAAGACCAACACCAGGGTCTCCTCAGGGAGACCCCAGTTCTGCAGGGGTATTCAGAAACAAGTGCGAGACTTAAGAACAGGTGCATAAGCTCATTTCTTGATGATCCTGGACACATACTGTATAGTCCTTGATTTGGAACTGGAAACTGATGCATAAAGAGCACACAGTACACTCAATTTATGCGACGGACATGTTTCTGAAAAACTGAATACAAATAACCAAACATTCGTAGGGGGAAATCTTGCCATTAAATGAATAATGTGGTGGAGACTTTAAGAAATTCAGATTCTTCTTTATAATGCAAAAATCATCCTTCTTAAAGTTAGGTGTTAATATGGGTTTCCCCAGCAAATACACAAACTCACGGGAAACACAGATGTCAATTTAAATATAGAAAATATCTGCTAATTCACAGTAATTGAAGATAAGGTGACATGGACTAGTAAAAAGTAGAATTAAAAGTAGGAATTACTTCCAAATAGATACAACTGTACAAACAACAAATATTTGCTAAATACATGTCCTTTTAACATCTTTGCATTTTGATGATTTTATTTGCAATTATTTATTGTTCCCTATTCAAAAAAATAAATGATTCTAAATAAAAAGTTTATTTTATTTTAAGGATTTATTCATCTTTTTGAGAGAGAGAGGGAAATAGAACGCAAGTGGGGAGAGGGGCAGAGGGAGAGAATCTTAAGCAGACTGAGTGGAGCCCCACAGAAGCCTCGATCCCAGGACCCTGAGATCATGATCTGAGCAAAAATCAAGAGTCCCACGCTTAACTGACTGAGCCCTCCAGGTTTATTTTATTTAATGGGCTAAATATCCTTCCCTACTCTTGTCTTACTTACTCTGTTCATTTGTTTACTGATCTCTTTCATATAAGGTTAAAAGCCATATCGCAATTACCACAAATTCTGGTCATCTGAGATGAGATCAAATGAATCAAGTCATACTGTACTCTATATTCTGAATTGTCACTTTTTTTCATGCATTCCAAACACATAAAATCCTCCTATATCCAGGGTCCCCAGAGAATCAGCCCTTTTGTACTTTAAGATTCAGGGCACTCCTTCCTCATAACTGGCCCTTTAGTGTTGTTCATGTGGTCTCTTGGGGAAGACACTCACACCCAGAACATTGCTCCTGCATGTTCAGTACGACTGCCAGTCGTCAGAAATCAAGAGTGTAGACACCCACTCTATCTACTTAAGTACAAGGACAGGGAGGCTGACAAAGCAACACAAAAGAAAACACAAGTCACGTGGAGCCAGCTGCCTCTTGGATGCCCTGAGGATTCAATTCTTTCTTAAGTCAGGCTGGAAAGTGTGACTCTCACCCCAGGCACCCACCCCACTGCTTCACAAGCTGCCATTCCCTCTACCCTCGATGGCATTGGCCATTTCCAAGCTAAACCCTGAGAGCTGGTTGATACCCTACAGGGCAGGAAGTGAATCATGCTTCACTCAACTGAAACTGCCGCAGGTTTGAAGGAAGTCAACCAACCTGAACCAGCAACACTTACCTTGTAAAAGAGTGTCACGGGATTGGTACTGATGACAAAGAATTAGCACTTTGGATTTACATCTCCCTTCCCAGATGAGACTTTTAAGCATAGGGCACTTTACCCATCAACACAGATATGGCTGCTGACATCACCTTCCACGATATGGGCTGGGAGTGCCTCTCACTAATAACCGAGGCTCTCAACTCACGGCAGGATCTCTAGTTGCAGAATATGCCTGGTTCCAGACTCCTTTCCTCTTCCGTAGCAGAATAAAAAAGCTCTCCTTTCTGTTCTCAAAATGCAGATTTGTCTCCTCTTTTATCCTTAATGTGATCTCTGGTCATCTTTTAAGGTCTTAATACAAGCAAAATCCTAATTATGGGGAAGGCCATTATTTTACATCTTATTTACTATAATCCAAAAGCATGGGGCACCTCACTGGCTCAGTCGGTAGAGCATGTGACTCTTGATCTTAGGGTTGTGAGTTCAAGCCCCATACTGGGCAAGGAGTCTACTTTAAAAAAAAAAAAAAGCAAATGTTTGGGGTTCCTAATTATATTGATCTAAATACTTCTCTCATATTTTCTTAAACACTCATTATTCTCTCTCAAGTAAGACTTTTAAAAGGTATTTGTAATAGAGAGAATTCCTAAATTTATACTTTTACTTAAGGCTGCTGACTACATAAAAATCTTATCTCCAAAAATAAAGTGAAATTTGAAAGCAATTTTGTTTTTAAGCATATCCTAAAACACAGAACTTAAAAAGTTGAGAGAATATTTATTTCCTTAAGAAAATATTCAAATGATCCATCGGTAACAAAGCAAGATATTCCAAATCAGAAATCCTTTGTAAAATAGACAGTTTTTTAAAAAAATTCATAGAACACATCAAAATCAGTGATTTTGTGAATAGAGAAACTGGTCTCATCTGATGCCACCTTCCCAGGTTTCATAAAAATACAAATTAGAAGTTTCTAAATTACAGCTACATCCTTAATAAAGTTACAAAAGCCTGAGATTATCAAAGGAGCCAAACAGGTTCCCTAAGTACATCAGACAATATCAGAGGTCAACAGTTCAGATTATAAAGAAGTTAACCTGGTAATTCTCACGGTCGTTTGTATGCACATGTTTTTAAGGCTTCTCACAGATAACCATACCTAATAATATTGCAAATACACAAAAGAAACCGAGACCTTAAAGAACACACTAAATTCATTTTTCAGAATGTCCTAAAATGAGAATCAGGACATCTACAACAGGCACTTCTTCAGACACTACAGCTAGACAGTTGGCACAAAATATTTTCTCTCTGATAATCAGCCACAACCCATAAGACAAAATAGTTTAGGGTTTTTCCTGTGGAAAAAAGAAAAAAACTGTGTTTCAGTTTTTTAAAAAAATAATAGTCTTGAGCACAGACTCTGAAACCAGACTGCCTGAGTTCAAACCGCAGCTCTACCATTTACTAGTTGGATGACCTTGGCCAAGTCACTTAGCCTCTCTGTGCCTCAGTTTCTTCATCTGTAAATACTCCTACTTCATTGGTTGTTTTGAAAATTAAATGAGTTAATAAGTGGAAAATGCTTACCATAGTGTCTGGTACATAGTAAGTACCATATAAGTATTAGTTAATAATAATAATAATAGTAATACCTATAAGGATCTGGTAGTGGAACTGTAACCTTGACTATCATTGTGGCACATCTATATTCCAGCATGAAAACGACGAGTTCCTAACAAAATAGAAGTATATAACATTGAAAATATTTTGGACAGTTCTGACTCATTCCTCTGGTCAATATTTATATTACAGCCCACTGGAATTGAACAAGCTATAGCAGGGGAATAAAGCAGAACACTCTTCAACTGCAAAAATAACATACACAAGAGCCACTTCTGATCAAGTGATCCAGGCTGACTGGATTCTCTCCCTCTTGCCAAGGCCTCCAACAGCACACAGGGGAAGGACATGGGCTCCTACATTTTAAATGTAGTCATCTAAACCAACCAAATTATTTTTTGACAAGGAATCTGGAAATCAGGGGCGCCTGGGTGGCTCAGTCTTTAAGCGTCTGCCTTCGGCTCAGGGCGTGATCCTGGCGTTATGGGATCGAGCCCCGCATCAGGCTCCTCCGCTGGGAGCCTGCTTCTTCCTCTCCCACTCCCCCTGCTTGTGTTCCGTCTCTCGCTGGCTGTCTCTATCTCTGTCAAATGAATAAATAAAATCTTAAAAAAAAAAAAAAGGCATCTGGAAATCAATATAGGCTTCTCAGCTAGAGGAATGGTAGTCAGCAGCAGTTTCAGTTAAGGTGGCTTCAATATACATTCTAAAACTCAACGTCTATGACAGCATTGCCCACAGTATTCCAAGCAAAAGATAGGTGTGGTATAAGGGTGTTTCCAAAATTCACCCTGATAAGATCAAGGTCAAAATCTTGTCCTCAGCTCCAGTCTTACCTGATAGAAAAACCTACTTAGTTTTCCACTACAAAACACGTTTTGAGACCATTTTAAAAGATGTTACTGCAATCAACAAGTTTAGTACATATGCTAGAGATGGCATTGTAACCATCTGTCTACCCATTCCAGGTGACATGAGGGGCACCTGGCTGGCATGTGACTCTTGATCTCAGGGTCGTGAGTTTGAGACCCATGTTAGGAGTAGTGATTACGTGGGGTGCCTGGGTGGCTCAGTCGTTAAGCATCTGCCTTCGGCTCAGGGCATGATCCCAGGACCCTGGGATCGAGCCCCACATCAGGCTCCCTGCTGGAAGCCTGCTTCTTCCTCTCCCACTCCCCCTGCCTGTGTTCCCTCTCCGCTGGCTGTCTCTCTCTGTCAAATAAATAAATCTTTAAAAAAAAATTTGTTTCCGTTTCAGATGACATGAAAGGAACCTAGAGTCAGTCATTAAAGACTTATATTTGAAAGAAATCAATTTAATTCAACCAATCTGATACCTTCCGAGATCCATTTTTCTCACCTTTCTTTCTCAAACTTCACAATCCAGCAATGGGTATGAACTGGTGGTTCATTTAGTAGACCTAAGCAAAGTCATTGCAGACGTTTTCAATAGTACCCTCTGAAGAGACACTTTGGGATGTACAATATTTATGCATTTGAAGACAGGCACTCTTCTGTGGTCAAACATCTCTCAATCACTCCATTTCATCAACTACTATTAGCTATTCCAGAGAATCAAATTAATAATTACCGTGGGCTTGAAAAGAGACTTCCAATCACAATCAAGTCTGTCTCCTGAGGTTAAAAGCTAACCAAAGTGTGACGCCTACCATGTGAATCTGAGTGCCTCTCCTAATGAGTAACGAGCAGTACTAAATTACAGGTTACTACCCATACCTTATACAAAAAGCCGCACACCCAAGCTAGATGATGTCTTTTAAAAGTAGTTATTACCGAAAACAAATTGATGAAATCTTTGGTTAAACTGATATCCTTCCTGTTTCTCTATTACTTTATTGGTAACAAGGAACTGTGCAAATGTATCTAGCGTAGATTAAAATTTTAAGAGTACCCAATCCTTAGGCATCCTGCTTCCACATTAATCTTTTGCATTTTGTTACATATAATTCTTTCCCCACAGTTCTAATTTTAGAAATAGTTGGTCCATTAGAATTAATCTGTTCCCCTATAAAGACTGGTCACATCTAAGATCTAATATTTCTCCTTAATCTTTTTTTTCTCATGGAGAAATATATGAATTATGTTATTAACTGTTCTTTTTACTCTCACTTTTTATGTTAAAATTACCAACGGATGGGGAAAAGGTGTCCTTCACCTCTTGTTCCAAGAGCTAAAGAATCACAGTAACATTCAGTTTGCAACTCAACAGCATCCTTAGGAATGGGTAACATTGTGGTGACCTTTATTATTTAAACAACAACAACAACACATTGGTTTTAGGGAAAATGTACTTCCAGTATCAAAGCAAATCTTTTGGGGCAAAAACGCTGAACCCAGACTAAGGGACAGACTTAACATTAAGCTTTTAATAAAGCCTGCATTTTTCTAAGTTTACAGAAGAGCTATTTTATGGAAAATTCTGCCACTGGATATGCTGTAGAGAGAAACATCAAAAGGCAAAGTCATTTTCATTTGGAGACATAAACTATGATGAGCTCAGACTCAATTTCTTGGCTTCTTAAAGCTTTTGTTTGTTTTATTTTACACAGTGGTCTCTGAAGCAGGGAGATTGGTCTGCTTCTCGTTGTGCCAACAAGGTTCAAATTTAATGTTTCACTGGGACTCACCATGGCTCAGGTAAAATGTAAAATGTTAAAGACTCCTTATTGTCAAATAAATAATCTGACCTTTAAGCTTTCGACAACTATCTGGTCCACTTTACAACATAACCTGATTTTACCTTGATTTTAATAGTAAGTAAGTTCCAATATTCTCCTGACACCAATCAGAAATATTCCTTGGCTGGCAATCATGACTAGACCACCATATTGAAAGGAAAAAAGAGGTGTCAGGCTACGTGGACTCTGGAGGTGAGGGGAAAGCGTCTATTTTTTTTTATAAAGATTTTATTTATTTATTTGACAGAGATAGAGACCGCCAGCGAGAGAGGGAACACAAGCAGGGGGAGTGGAAGAGGAAGAAGCAGTCTCATAGCGGAGGAGCCGATGTGGGGCTCGATCCCATAACGCCGGGATCACGCCCTGAGCCGAAGGCAGACGCTTAACCGCTGTGCCACCCAGGCGCCCCGAAAGTGTCTATTTTTATACATTAACCACTGATTTACTTGTGTTGACAGGGACCCAATATGGCAAAGCAAAAAAAAAAAGAGTTTTACAGAGAGACTTTATTTAATTAATTGACTTTGTTCCCTCAAAGTGCCATCTGGGTCAAGTTTTTAAAAACCCAAACAAAATTTAGAAAATATACTGGAGATATTTATACTTAAAAGGGTGCTGAGGCAAACTACTTATCTAAAGAAAAGCACTCCAATGACAGGAATAATCAACCTTGAATCCATTTAGTAAAACCATTTTGTAAAGCTGAAAGTATCACCATTTCTACAATAAAGCACAGCAATATTAACTAAATATTAAGTAAATATCTGCAAGTACTTCAAGTACTTAGAGTTTTGATCCTACTGATAAGTATTTCCCGAAATACTTGTCTTACAATCTCATCCTCCACTCTTCTCATTCTCTATTAAACCAATACAGTCATGATATCATAATAAGACAGAAATAGGAACTTTGAGCATGTCAAACTTTTTCCCAGGTAAAGCTCTATAGCTTTTTTTTTTTAAGAAATAGCTACAATCAGAAAAGAAGTGGCAAATTTTGGGTCATATTTGCTTTTATACTACACTGTGACTCCACATTTATTTAGTCCCACCTTGTCCCAAAAAAGGTTTAATGTGGCTTACAAAAATCCATACAAAATAAACTATAAAATTAATTATAAAGTATTGGAGATGTGGAAAAAGGGTAAAGGTACATATATGTCTACACACAGAGAGTAAAAAAAGATCTGAAAAGTTATACCTCAATTTCATAGCCTATCACCTCTGAATAGTGGAGTTCTGAGTAATTTCTTTCACAAAGATGCATTTTTTTACAGTTTTTAAAAAAAGATGCAAAATTACTGTTGGTGGGAATGCAAACTGGTGCAGCCACTGCGGAAGACAATATGGAGGTTCCTCAAAAAATTATAAATAGAAATGCCCTATGATCCAGCAATCACACTACTGGGTATTTACCCAAAGAATACAAAAACACTGATTTGAAGGGATATATACACCCCGATGTTTACAGTAGCATTATTTATAATAGCCGAACTTTGGAAGCAGCCCAACTGTCCATCAGTAGATGAATGGATAAAGAAGATGTGGTACATATATACAATGGAACATTATCCAGCCATAAAAAAGAATGATATCTTGCCATTTGCAACAACATGGACGGAGGACAGATCTAGAAAGTACGATGCTAAGTGAAATAAGCCAGTCAGAGAAATATAAATACCATATGATTTCACTCATATGTGGAATTTAAGTAATAAAACAAATGAACAAAGGAAAAAAATGAGACAAACCAAAAAACAAACTCTTAACTATAGAGAACAGTTACCAAAAGGGAGGTGGGGGGGAGGAACAGTGGGTGAAATAGGTGAAGGGGATTAAGAATACGCTTATCTTGATGAGGGTTGGAAGTGCGGAATCACTATATTGTACACCTGAAACTCATATAACACTGTATGTTAACTACACTAGAATTAAAAAAAAAAAAAAGTGGAGAAATGGATTGTTCTAAGATGTCCAGGTAGGTGAACTTCATACACACCACGCCCGCTCTCTGGTTCTCAAATGTAACTTTCATTAGGTCGACTATGTTCTGGTTCGTCAGTCTGATCCATTCAGAAGAATCCCCTTCCCAGTGACAGAAACAGAAGCACAGCACAGCCCACCTCACCAGAAAAATCAGGCTTGACGTCCACCCTTACTCCCCCCGCATTTAGATCTGAAGGAGATGAAGTATTTAAAGAGTTAAAAAAAAAAATGTAATTCAATTTTGTGGGGCAACATCTTTAAAAGATGGCTGATTTCTTTTTGTGGAGTTGGGCACTGTAACGACCCTCACAAATTTTTTTTAAAAGTGGGAGGGGATGGGGAGGACACGAAAAAAAATCCTTGTAAGGTCTCTGGGATAGAGCAAGTGGTCTCTTTTTATTCAGCCTCAAGACAAATTACATCTCATTGTGTCACTCTTTACTACGAACCCCAAAGTGAGTAAGATTTGAAATGCAAATCCCTATATTTTACTCCAGTTTTTAGGGAAAACCCGCTCAGATTTCCTTCTAACAAATAACCACTTAATTAGTTTTCTCTCTTCTCAAACTTCCAACTTGAGTAGTCAGAATGCTTTTCCTTCCACCAGGTTTACCTTTACCCTCTTCTCTGAGGTTTCTCACAACCATGCATTCTGCCTTTTCTAGCCAAGGCTAGAGGCTGCCTGAACATCTAGTCTTCATTCACCCCTGTGCACACTTGCCACAAATGTGTCAGCATCTTGAAACCCGTGAACGGAGAGCTAAAAAATGATCGCTACTCTGACAAAATTCCCCCGACACTACCTTCTTGATTAGCCCCTACATGCACCTAGACCAAAGCCACGTTGGCTTACGCCTCTTAGCAGGTGCTCGGTGCGGTGCGCACCCCTCATGCAGGGATGCCACCTCCCTACACCGCACTGACTGCGTCCGGTGGCACAGTCTCTAGAAGGGAAAAACACTCAGACATTTCCAAGTCTCTCTTAATTTGGAAAGAGGTAAAAACCATGACAAAGTGCTCTCTCGAGAGCCTAGGGACCCGACCCAAGTTAACCTTGAGAGGCACAATAAAATCGAGATGAAAGAATAGAGGCCAAAAGCTATCACCACACAGAAGCCCAGGCACTTCTTTAAAAAGCAGAACAACCAGGGAAGGTGGGCTTAGTGTTTGGACTTTCATGGCTACCATGCCTATTTCCAACTCTGATTAGTCCTGACTTGACCCTGCTTCAGTCCTTTAGCTAGTAAACTCCTAGAAAGCACAGATTACGCCTTGTCCCTACCATAGGCAGCAGAGCCTTGGGCATCCCGAGTTCCAGGACTGGGATCATGCGCAGAGTAACGTGCCCAGCATCTGAAACTCCCACCAAAGTAAGTCTTACGTGGTGGATACCCACTCAACTGACCCTATATCCAATGCAAAGAATCAGATTCTATAAGGAACAAGAGGCAGATTCTTCCGAAAGAAATAATTCATAGAAATTAATTATTCTCTAATGTTCTTTAATTAAGGAAACTGGGCAATAATTCGGTTTTTTAATTAAGTCCAACTTCAGCTTATTTTTCAATATCCTGAGGTTTTGATGTTCAGTCCGTACAGATTCTATTAAAAAACACCCCAACTCAGATCAGAGTAGAAATTAATATTAATATTAATATATTTAACTGATAAACACCCAATAAGAACATGCATTTTAAAAAATAAGGGCTAATAAAATGCATATATTTAGAAACAATAAAGAACTCACCATAAAAAAATTTATTGGTAGTCATGTGGCATTATTCCTCTTCTACTTTCTTGAGAATCCGTATTATATTACACACATATATACAGGGCAAACCAACTGAGTCTATCACTCCCATGTAGAGAAGAATGTACAAGTTTTAAAGAGGCAACACCATAATTCAATTTAATGGACCTTCTTCTAAAATAATAATAATAATAGTAATAGACTGTAATAAGAATTGTAAAAACAACTAATAACTACAAACACTTAAGATATCTCCATCTCCAAGAGGCTTACCAACTCCTTGAAAAGGGCCCCTTTTCTTGAATGTGAGATCTCCTCCTAGCCACCTCCCTCCTCCCGACCTCTCTGTGCATGCTGTTTTTTCGGTCAAACCAGCCTCTCCTCTCCACACTTCTCATTCACTACCTCTATGCACACTATCCCACTGCAACTATTTTGACACAAAGCCAGGAGTTTCCAGTAGCCAAATCCTAGCACACTGTCTGGTCTTTATATACCCTTCACCAACTTTATCTCCCTGAAGTTTTAACCATCTTCAATGTCTATACCTGCAACTCTGGACCCCTGGGCTAAATTCTGGGCCTATATGTCCAAATGATTATTGGACATCCCTTCAGGATTAAATTTTGCATGTCTAAAGATGAACGGATCATCTTCTAAAACCTCAGGCATTTCTTATACTGGAACTAGAAACCTGGAAGTTATCTCTGATTTCTCTCAATCATCCCTGTCTAATCAATGAATTACTTCCATTTTTTGAAAATGGTCTCATGTGTCTCATTGGTACCTAGCACTTACTTCAAGCTCTTCAATATCTCCTGCTGGAGTATTCAGTAATCTCCTAACTGACCTCCCTGCCTCCAGTCCTTGTCTCAAATCCAAAGTGCTTATGGTCAACAGAGTGCTTTACCTAAAGTCTACTGACTGCATTACTTCCTTGTTTTACAACCCTTTGATAGGTCCTCTTCGCCTATATCATAGGGTTTAAGCTCTTGAGCATGGCATATGAGGCCCACTGCCTCCTAATACCTGCCTGTCCTCCCAGCCTCTTTCCCCACCACTTTCTGCCCTGATCCTTCTGTTTCAACACTAAACAACTCATGAATTCCCACTTATGCCCCATGTTTCCCACCTCCAACCTTCATCCACCCAAATCTTCTTCAAGCTCCTCCAGGGCAGGGGTGGCGGCCCACTTACAATTGTCACTTCAGCACTTAGCCCAGCATCTGGCTCATGAAAGGTGCCATGTAAATGGCCAATGATAAATAATGGAAGACAATATATGGCAAGTCCAAAATGAATGACACCAATAGGAAGTGTTGAAGGAACCTGGGCTCACACTGGAAGTCACTGCAATGGGGTCCACACATGCCAACTATTTTCCATACAAGAATTCAAGAAAGCTAGCACAAGCTCAACCCCTCCTTACAACACCCACCACACACCTAGAGTCATGCTCTATTCTTTTTTTTTTTTTTTTTGGAGAAAACATGTTGGCTACCCGCTAAGCCTGCCATCACGAGGCACAATAGTGGGCATCTTGGCGATGTGCTAATAATAACAGCTGATATTTATAGACTGCTTATTGTGTATCCAGACCTTCACTGAGAATTCTACATGAATTATATCTCTCAGTCCTCACATTAGCACTATGAAAATATAATTATGGTTACCCCTGCTTTACAGTTAAGGAAACTGAGGCCCAGATATTGAATAACTTGACCACAGGCACAGAGACTTAATATTAAGGACACTATTCACAAGAACACAAGCCAAGCCTCCATACATGTTTCACTTAGTTCTAAAATTCCATGTGTGTGTCAAGAGCTGACCATGAATGAAGTGTCAAAAGAACCTGTCATCAAACATTTGAGCCACTGCTCCCACCAAATAAAGACTTTGCTAAATTACTTTGCTAAATCATAGAATCCCTGCCATCGCCTCACAGACAGCATCAGCAGCATACAGAGACCTAAGTGGTAAGACTGACAGCCTCTCTCTCCTCAGTGGGCCCCTTCCCTTGTGCCCCGACTTTCTTCTGCCCCCTCATTTCTCCATATCCATTCCCCTCTGGTCTGCTCCAAACTTCTCCTCCCACCTTGGTTTATGAAGGGTGCTTTAAGACACAGAAGGGGCAAGATCTCTTCCTCATAAAAATAGAGAACACATCACCTCAGGAGGTGCAGAGGCTAAAAACATTCACGGGCTCAAGAAGGATTTAGATTAAAGTCATGGACGAGAGAACTCTGGGGTTCACATAAAGGGAAGTATGGAGCTCGGAGAGGAACGTATGTGCCACGGGACAGCCACACTTGGCTATCAAATTGAATCCACAGCTAGGTATTGGGCACCTACTATGTGCAAAGCACCATTCCAGGCTCAGAAGACAGCAGGGAACAAAAGACAAATCCCCGCCTTTACAGGGCTTCCAGCTCTGACCACTCACTGGTTTCTGTTAGGGACGGTCGCTCACCTCAGACAACTGGATCTACAGAGCAGAGGCTTCCTCCCAACCTTGAGGACCTGGCACTTTTGGGAAGTCTTCTCTGTGCTGTCGTAAAAGGGTGCACATGTGTGCGCTCTCACCAGGCTAAGCTCCAAAGGCAGCTGGCACTGGTCCTCAAGATTTGTGCCCAAAGCCTTCAAAACAATTTTGACTTTGGCAAACTGGAAGAGGAACAAATTGACAGAAGTAGACAGTATATTTTGAGAACAACCATGGCTATCAGGCCACATATAGGAGCCAGGCAACTCAAGAGTTGGCCCCCAGCAACCCAGAAATGTCACCCTGTCCTTAAGGGCAGGGCAGAGTGGAGAGAACCAGTCAGGAAAAAAATGGTAAAAAGCAGCAGCTGGGTGTGGACCTTCTCCCTTCTACCATACTCCACCAACACAGGCCAACAGTCTTCCAAAGTCCTAAATCCAGGACCAACACTGAGAAGCAATTAGACCCAGTAGTTAGTCACACATACTCTGGGGCAATACTGTCTGGGTATGAATCCCTGTTCTACCACTCATTAACCTTGGCACGTAATCAAAACTCTTTGGGACTCAGTAGCCTCATCTTTTAAATGGAAACAATAATTACAACAGCTTCATAGGATGGTTATGGAAATTGAAAGAGCAGATAACACTGATAACACATAAAGCATTTAAAAAAGTGTCTGAGGGCGCCTGGGTGGCTCAGTCGTTACGTGGCTGCCTTCGGCTCGGGTTGTGATCTCAGCGTTCTGAGATCGAGCCCCGCATCGGGCTCCCCGCTCTGTGGGAAGCCTGCTTCTCCCTCTCTCACTCCCTCTCTCGCTGCCTCTCTCTCTGTCAAATAAGTAAAATATTAAAAAAACAAAAACAAAACAGTGTCTGGCACTCAGGAAATGTGAGCCGTTACTATTACTACTTTATATATTGATAGGATCATAGGAGCCCCCTTCCAGGCCATGGCAAATTCTGGAAGCCATGAAAAGGCCATATAAATGAACAGCTTAGAAGCATACACTGTTCCATTATGAGGTAAAACCAAAATTCAACCAAATTTCTAAACACGTATCCCACAACTCTGACACACACCTTCTTTCTCTAAATGAGAAAACTATTTTTCATCAAATTCAGGTAAAAATGATTTTGACTGCAGTACACATTTTTCAAAAGGTGAAGGCAAAAGAAAGGGTAGATTTATCCTTCTTAATAATTTCCCCCAGCGTCCTGGAGAGACAGACTGGGCCTTTGTCTGCGGAAGAGCTGAAACAATTAGAAAGGAAAAGAACAGGAGGAATTTTCGGGCTGAGGGCCAACCAGCAACTAAGGGAACCAAAGCCTGAGCAGTCGTCTGCAATGGAAACACACTAATCTGTGTTACCGTTCTGATGAATCTACATAGCAGACACAACATCAGAAAGAAGTCCGAGTAGGTGTTAGCCAACGCACAGACACAAGGGACAGATGAAAAAAACGTTCACTTAGAAAAAATCTTTTATCTGCGCACGTAAAGCCAAGCAGGTAAGTTGTTCCTGTTGTTTTGGAGTTTGGCTTGGTTAATGGTGGCAGGGCACAAAAAGTGCATCAGTGTATCACAGAAATAGAATCCCCTGTGCAGTCCCCAGGCCAGAAGCAAACATTAACACCATCAAGTTCAGTTGGCTAGTCCTTTAATTTGATTGGACTGACTTTTATCTTTCACCTCGGAGTCATAAAAGAACATAAGTTGTTAGGAAAACAATCTGAAGTTGACTTAATTCTGAGGCCTTCTTCTGTCTTTCCATATGCTTGTCAAAACTACTCAGAGAGAACGAGAGAGAAAATATGCTTACCCAAAGAGGGTGGACACAGGGGACAGAAAAAAATGGCTATATATACAAGAATATGCCAGATAGTGCAGTACATCTGAAAAGTTTTTTGTTATTTATCCAGCTTTAATGAGATAATCCCAACACTCTAACTTATGAAATTCTTTACTTAGAAAATGTGCTAGTAAACCTACTAGAAAGCTAAATGTTCTTAGAACTCAAAAAACAATACCTATATTTACAAACTATGTCCATCTCATTTGCACATAGATTATGAGTCCTATAAGCTGGCCCATGACTCATCCTCACAATTTTATATAACCAAGCACATATTTCTGAAAAAAAAAAAAATTGAACTAAAAGTGGTGTAGTATCATGTTGAGATGTCTACTAAGGAATTGAGAGACTAGAAAATAGTTTTAAGGGTCTCCTATACATACCTGATACAAGGCCTATAAACTGAAGTTTGTATGATTTTGAAAAACTGATTAAAATCTATGGGATATTATTTGGCCTTATCGAAGGAAGGGTTTTACTGACAAATCATTAAGAAAAAGGTATAAAAAAACTATGCTTTGGTTTCACTATTGGATAGCAGATGGAGCTAACCAACCAGAAAAAAAGTTAGTTTTTCTAGGCACATTTAAGATGCTAGCCCTGAAATTCAGGACTAATGCCATAATTAATAAGGACATGATAAAAGAGTCAGCCAATATTACAGTTCAGGTCCATGCAAGACACATTTTTTGAGTTCCTCTTATAAGTCAATCCCAATCTCCGCTTTAAAGGAGCTCACCACACAGCACTGGCCACTCACCCATAAGGCAACAGGAGACAACCGCCACATCGTCCATGGGCGCTGGAGAGCACGGTGAGGGAAGGAGAGGCCCAGGGCCCTACACAGAAGTGACTGGCAGAGTTAGGAAACATCCCTTCACGTCTTGCTGACTGGCCTAATTTTACACATCTTATTTTCAAGCAGGGCACATGCACATTCATATTGAATTTATAAACTATGATCTCCTAGACAAAACCTTCCAGTCATTCCCGTGAGGGTCAAGTTCTTTTTTGTTTCTGGTGTGGTGGGAGCCTCTCTGTGGCCGGAAAGAAGGAAGCAGATATTCCCAGGACTTAAGGTAGTACCAGCATGACTACGCAAAGTTACTAAAAATTTGCATTTCATAAATCTGTTTCCTTCCTACTGTAAAGTGTCCTTACAAAGGAATTAAACATGAGTTTTGTGGTCCTAAGAGATTAAGTGACTTGTTTAAGGTCACACAGTTTGCTGTGGCAAAGCCTGAACTGGTGTTCATTTCCTGGTTTCCAATATAATGTCCTTTTAATTAGACCAAACTACATCCGGGGATAAGACCCAGAGACAGAAATGACTGTGGGTGCATTTGTCATATTGATAATCAAAATGTCTGTCTGGAAACACAGACTACATAGCCATCCAGAGAAATGAGACATTCTGGGCGCTCCCCACCCTCCCAAACTCACAGACGTTCTCTCCCATTTCCATGTGAGCCATCAGAGATGCCGTCATGTCCGTGTGCTTCTCGTAATAAGAAAGTCCCGTCCTTCTAAAGGCACCGTGGTCGCGAGGCCGTGCCGCCGCGGAGCAAACACGTGAGCTTACCCTCAGGCGGTGCCGCGGCGGGGCCTAGACCAACGCAGCGGGGCCTAGACCAACGCAGCGGCGGCCGCTCTCCTCAGGCCTGCGCACGCTGCCCTAACAGCTGGCCTAGGACCGGAGATGGCAGGAGAGGCACAGACTCTGCGAGGGCGTGTACTCCCGTGCGCCTTTCCTCCAAGAACAGAGCTAGTCACGAGGCTCAGGAAAGAGTGAAAAAAGAGAACTTCTTATCAATGTATTGACACTTGCCACGAAGCTGGGCCTATCTCGGCAACAAGGCTCTTTCCTTTCACATCTACCGGCTCTCTCGCCGGACAAAAAAAAGGAAAAACAAAGACGCCTTCCAGATAACTATGCTTCTCACAGCTGTGCAGTCAAGAGGGGGAAAAACACCTTTTATAACTTCCTCTGGCGCTTGCTGAAAACTCTGGACTTTGGGGAGGCTATTAGGAAAAGGTTAAATATGAGACTAGATAATGATATACCAAGGGACTCATGTCAGGGTTGTTTGAACACCACTCAGAAGCAATTGCTGTTGAGAGTTGGCGACCACTTTAAAGAGCGCTGGAAGAAGGCGAAGTCTGCAAGTAAATGCTCTGGGGTGCCCCTGGGAGGAGCAGGAGAAAGACTCTGGACGTTGCACAAGCATCCGTGAAAACATTTGTTCTCCAATCTTTAATTCAAAGATTACTCGGTATCCACATCTAGTAATTATTTCCTAAAGGTGGCATATTTTCTTGTATTGTTCTTTATTTCATTTTATTTTTACTTAGACATGACTTCACATACACAACAGCACCCTCCTCCTTTCCCTCACTGTAAGCTAGAGGGCCTCTGGTCTCCATCCTTAGACTTCCCGATTTCATTTCCTCTCAACCCATCTGTCTGTCAGTTATTTAAGATAACTGTATCGATAAGCATTTTACTTCAAAGTCCTATCTGTGGAACTTGAGAATTAGTACGTAACCCTTTTCTGCCCCTAAAACTTGATCAGTCCCCCCCACTTATAAAATTTGTGATGTTACCCAAAGCATTTTGTGCTATCAATTACAGGGTTATGAACCACCAGCCAATGAAGCTACCTGATTGGCTCCTTGTCCCCTGGTGCTTTATAATGATAACTAGACAGTATATAATTACATGGTCCCCAGAAGATACTTATAATTGAATCACAGGGCATTTTGTGAATGTTTGGGACAGCGATTAGAGGACCACAAAGTGACAGTATTTCTAACTCTCCGCCAGCTAGAATGTAAATGAAGCACCCTAAAATTCAATTATAAGAGTCCTTTAGGTATTAAATAATTATAATACAAATCACATTAGGGGGCAAGTTTTTTTTAATTGAACTGTCCCCATAACCCCTGAAGATTGTATTTCCTAATAGTTTGCACAACAACACAGCTGGATTTTCCGATTTATGGTTCTTCAACCAACTGAAAAAGCTGTACCCAAGATAGAACCCACACAAGAGCCTACTCCCGCTTTTGCTCTGCCACCTTCTTATGTGGAGACCTACTCAGTGAGTTGGGTCTCACTGTCACCCCACTTCTCCCAGAAACATACTGCATCATTAGAATATCTAATATTATGGTGCAGAAATAAAATAGCTATAAAGATATTTACAAATCTAACAGGAATGAGGATGCGTCATCTATACAAACTTTCACCCATTCTTAACACCCAAGCATGACTCCTTTCCTCCCCTCACGTTTCCCCTTTCTCCAGCTTTCCTTCCTAGCTCCTTTTCGGATTCCCAACCATTCCTTCTGCCCCCAGTACCTGTCTTCCCTCAGGGCAGGTGGTGACAGTTGTAGTAAAGCCTCCAGGAGTCATTGTAGTTGGTCCCTAGTGCTCAGGGCAAGGATACAAAAGCGTCAACAGTAGATCTTTTTTCAGACATTATCTTTCTGCTACCATTTCTTTTTTTTTTTTTAAGATTTTATTTATTTATTCGACAGAGATAGAGACAGCCAGCGAGAGAGGGAACACAAGCAGGGGGAGTGGGAGAGGAAGAAGCAGGCTCATAGCAGAAGAGCCTGATGTGGGGCTCGATCCCATAACGCCGGGATCACGCCCTGAGCCGAAGGCAGACGCTTAACCACTGTGCCACCCAGGCGCCCCTCTGCTACCATTTCTTAAAGGGAGAGAATGTAAATATTGCTCCTCTCACTCAGGAAACTCGGGAAAGTAAAAACAGAAATACTTCTCCCCTGACTGATTTGTGTAAACACACTGTCAAGGGAAGGTTGAAAGGATGGTCACACAGTGAAGTTGCTAATACAACCAACCCGGCAAGTCAAACAGAAAACAGGGCCCTAATCATCCCTCCGGACGCTCTGAATCACATCCAGGGCACAGGCAGAAACCCTCCCAACCCCCGAATGCTACAGCAAGCACGTATCCACTTATAGCACATTGGTAACACGTCTATTTTCCTCCACTTTAAAACATTTTTTCAAGGCCAGTGATCCAAATGTAAAACAAAGGCCTGAAAAAATATCAGCTCCCCCAGCAGAGCCCCTCTGTTAAAATATAATCTCTGATTAGTGATTAGTAGAACATCACAGAAATAAATATACATATACATACATATGTATATTTTTCCAGTAGATTTGGCCTTGTAATGACATTTGCTCATGAGGAAAAGAAATTTACTCATCCCAATATCAGAACACTACCTAAGTGTGTCCTGCAAAAAAAAAAAAAAAAGGTCCCGCAGAGACCCAGAATATAGTGACATTTGGTGCTCTTCAATCAGCGTATCAACACCATCGGTTTCCTCCCTTTAGCTCCTAAAATAAAAATATTCTCATGCACGGAGCACAATAGCACAGGCTACAGCCCTTCCTCACGGAGTGTGATTCTCTCTGAGAATTGCCTTCTGCTATGTTTGCAGGAACCACTCTCCCAGGCCTGTAAAGCCCTTCTGGATCTTTTCTTCCACCTCAGAGTCAAGAGCAAAGGAACCAGAATGGATGACCATGACTACGTAGAGGTTGAAGTCCTAAAGGATTCAGGATGATGGCGCCACTCTGGCCAACGTGGCGTGCACTAACAGGGCAGCCAAGGAGACCCCTCCAGAGGAAAGTGGAGTTAATTAGTCTTTTTATGCACACACACATGCCAGCTTCACACATTTAAAAAATAGACCCATGCTAAGCAAAGGGCCTATTTTAGCACTGTCTTGTAAAAACTAGATAGACGGGTACTCTCTCTCCTTTCTAGCAGTAACTCTGGCCCCGACATATTTTCTGGCTTTTGCTATTCTAGCCTGAAGAATGAAGAGGTAACGTGCAAAAACGTGCATCCATCTAAAAAGCACTAAAACAAAACACAACAATTTTCACTCTCACACGAACTGAGCACCCGTGAATTAACACATCGAAAATTAATTGGCATTCCTGTACAAAATTTTCCTTTTGTAATGTAGCCACTGGGCTGCTATGGAAAAAGATCCTAATTTACACTGGCTGAACGAATGATTTGATTAGTGACCAAAGTAAGGAGGCGTGAATGCTCTCCAAGCATGAGCTTTTCCGCATGGCCTGAGTCAGCCACCGTACAGTAAGGCTGGCATGGTGCCAAGAGCCCTCCTGCCAACGAGACTAGAAGTTTCTGAAGAGCTACCACAGACCCAATGCTGGGAGAGTCCCCCAAACAAAAGGCGGCCACCGAGTTCAACAACTGGCTTGCAATGGCACCATATGCTCCACAATATTGTCCTGCTGCAACACTTGGGCCTGTCTTCAGTGTTCCCGGGTGCTGCACAGCTGTCAGCCCATGAGCTGTTTTATCATTATTTTCACTGTTTTATTACTTTTCTGGGAATTCAAATCAGTGTAACCGCGCTTGATGCACTGGGTGAAAAATGGTGTCTCCCTCCCCCTCCTCCTTCAACCTAATGAATTGCCTTTTTTCATATCAAAGAGTAATGAGCACCAAACCACATAATATTTATTCATGGAACAAAAGACATAGGAATGGAGGGGGTGGGGGAAGCAGGAGCAGCTCCTGAGTGTGGAGAGCAGAAAAGCTGGACATTTTAAAGGAGCTCCTCACTGCAATTTCCAGTGACACTGGGTTCAATTTTTAGGGAAATCCAAACCTTTCTGCTCTCTCCAGTCTTTCCCTTGGAGCCCTCCATCCAGCAAGACCCGAGTCAACGCTTAGAGACCCTGCTGCTGAGAGCTGACAGTAACCAAACATAACTATTCCTGTAGACTTGACAGTGAACTGTCTAAGCCTTTTCTTTCTCAGTGGACTTCCCCTAAAAAGCCTTTTCTCTCTCTTATGAGCATTAAACCAGTATATCTAAGAACATTTGAGACAGATCCTTTACCCCCCACCCCCATCATCATGGCCTCCACTGTGGATGCGAACCAGATCTGGCCCAGGGAAGAGGAGCCATAGAAATAATGGCACTGTTGGAGACTTGCTCACCACAGATGACATGACTTTTACCCTCCTCCCTTTCTGTGTTAATCTCTCACACTCCATCTTCAAGTTTTCCTTCTAATCCAGAAAACAGAAAATAATGTACAAGAGTAGGAATAACTTAACCCAACCCATGGTTAATCTTCCTTATAGACATTGAGACAATTTAATTGTCCCCTTTACAAAGGATCCCCAAATTGGGAGGGGCAGGAAGGACTACTAAGTCAAGTTAATGCTAAATGAGCCATGTTTCTTGAAGGTTTCCCTGAATACATGAGCCCCAAAGTGAAAGGAAAACTACTCTTTAAGGTAAGATAGCTATTGAACAAGGTTCCTCGAAAACAACCCACACTCACTCTAAGAAAGAGTTTAAAGGTAAAGGGCGCGGGCAAACCATGTGAAATTTTAACACCAGTGGCTGAGCTGCTGTTTCTTCCTCCCACGTTATTCCTCAATGTCTTGAATTTCTCCATTTAAAAACTCTATTTTGAGAATTAAAAAAAAAAAAGTTTGTTTAAACTATGAAAAATATTTAAATTTTTAAAAAATCACAAAATAACTCATTTCTTCCTATAACCTATGCCATCCAAATGTTGTGAATTTTAACACTGCAGAATTTCTTATCTGGATAATTTCCCTTAAACCCAGAAATGGAATCCTTTTCTGAAGCAACCTCTTGCTTCTTCCTCTTAGTCTCATTTTTGTAAGTCTGTCAAAACTAATTATCTCTTTTCTCAAATTTATGGCTCTTCAGTGTATCATAAACACATATATTATATTACGAAAAGTTGAAGAAACAAGTGAAGTGTGCATTATACTGTGAAGGAAAAGACAGACATAAATAATTATTCAAAGTATCCACACTTTGTTAATAAAGTAATGAGAATGGCATTAGAAAGTGTGAATGGAAATACCAAAGCCAGCCAATCTCCCTTTCCTCTCCCATATGTGGTTGTCCCCACCTCCTGAGCCAATCCCAGAAACTCCCACACCATCACTTTAGGGTAAGGAGGGAAGCAAACTTCTCAGGTGTGCAATCCTCTGACATTCCTGACCACAGATAAACATGAAGCCTACCAAACCAGTGCCACAGACAACCTGTGTCTCAAAGAAGGGAACAAAGACACAAGACACAATGCTCACAAGCACACACGGTCATGAAGCGCCCTGCTTTGAAACCACTGTTCCGTATTTCTGAGTGTTCCAATTCCAATCTGAGACCACAACTTCAAGTTCATAAAAGGCTCCTGAATGATTCATATCAATCCTTTCAACCTAAGAACAGGATCAAACACTGAAAAAGCAACAGCCCATTTGAATTTCAATAGCCTAAGTGCCAGATACCCCCCATCCTCAAAGCACCAGTTCATCCTACTTGGTCACCTTCAACGTTATCACGGCATGTTCCTAGTTCGGGGTGGGCTCTGGACGTACTCCCCTCTAACACGGACAACCCGCCAAAAATCCCGAGCATGGTTATTTACTGTTACAGCAAACAAGTTCTTCGAATATTCCTTCAAAGCGTTCTGAGAACTAAGCAGCACGAAATCCAAATCTAAAGTCATTGTTTCCATACTTCACTGAAGAAAATGAACGTGTTTTTAGAAACCCAATAGCAGCTGCAAACCGTTCAGGAATTCCTAGTTAAACTGCAAAATACGCTTTCCACCATTTAGCCACAACAACAGCTAAACTGAGAAAGTTGCTTCTTTATATAAAACCACCTCTGTTTACCAAACATCAGAGAACCTCCCAGTAAAGGGCCAGGGCAGGATGGAAGTGGCCAGGGAATGTTGCAATCCACGAGGTGCCGAGGTGCCGGTGTGCACACTCCACTGTGAGGAAATACCTTAAGTGATTAAAGATAAACACCACCTGCACACTATAGCCACACAGGCTTCTCCGGGACGGACGGGAGGGAGCAGGGAGAGAAGATGGCCTGAAATACCACAGTGGATTAGAACGGGGGACAATGGGAGCCCTGAACAGAAGATGGGAACGGGCAAAGGGAATGTATGTTTTACCTCCCCCACCCCGGGAACTCTGGCATTATTATCACTTAGACATGCTGAAGCTAAAACCCAAGAAGAAACTATTTCAAGAGTTTTATCTCTTTTCCTTTCCTTAGCATCCAGAAAATTTTGTTGAGCTCTGACATGTCAAATTTCTTTGCATTAATGTGAACGTTGACCCCTGACCCTCCTATTTACGAATTTACATCCAGTTATTGAACTCTCTTTAAAAAACAAATAAAACTCGAAAGGTTTGAAATACTTTTCGTAAGGTATGTTTAAAAAAAAAAACAACTCCACAATAAGGTAAGACTTCATTGTAGTCATTTCTTTCCTATTACAAATCATCTCTGGGCCCTTTCAGCCGGAAGTAAGAAAATGCTTTCCAAAGGAATTAGAAATTAGAAGTTTATTACAACATAGGTGTGATCTCAATAGCCTTTGGAAAACAGGTTTTATCTAATAATATAATCAGACGGCTATGAAATAACCAACATTCAAAACATGTAACCATTTACCTGTCTACAATCAATATAAAGGTAAATGTTATACTTCGTGCAAAATGCAAGGTTCGTTCACCTTGTGCATAGGTGAAAGTCATCCCTGAAAGAAAACGTTCTAGTGCTAGAAATGAAAGAAACAGATCCAGGAATATTCAGAAGCAAACATGAAAAAAGTACGACGACACTCCTCAGAGGGACAGAAAACTAGCAAAACTCAACTTGACTGTCAGCAGCAAAAGTGCAAGGTTGAAATGTTACTGTCTGACCACAGCAGCAACGTTAAGGAAGTTTATCATATTGGATGGCCTGGGTAGAAGACGAGGAGCAAGGTTCGTACTTGACATACAGGACTAACTCCTGCGATTTAAGCTGTTGAAACAGAAGCCATCTCGCAGTCTTTAGGCCGGAGCCCCCTTCCCTGACGTCTGCACTGAGCCGCAGTAAGTTGGCTGGCCACAGGTTTTGGGGGGGGGGGGGGTCTCACAAAGCTGCTCGGTGACTCAGCTACACGGCAGAAAACGGTTACTGTTAATCAACACGAGCGTCCTACCCGGGAACAGAATGCCTAGTTGATCAGAATCACTTGGTAGAGAATGACCTTTACAGTTGAGGTCCCCAATCACTTACACTCCTACCCTGGGTTTGTTTCTGTGGTTCAAGTAATTGCCACCTACATCCTGCACAAGCTTCCAGGTCCTACCGCCCTGTGACAAAGGCGAAACATGAGGTGGTGATAAAAAAAAAAAAAAAAAAGACAGGGAAAGGAGGGACACACAGGCCAGAGCTCTCTGAGGCCAGGACACAGCAAAGCGGGGATGCTCGTTATCAAATAGCAGCACCAGGTCAGGACCAGCACCCTGCGAGACACCACGTATCTTAATTTTGGCTCCTGTTCAAACGGATCGTATAACCTAAAGGAAAGTCGAGTAGGTGAGGACTGTTCCTTGGCAGAGCATGGTTATTTCAAAAATCCAGCTGCTCGCACAACCTTTTCAAGAAAGAACACTTCAGGCAGGTGAAGGCAGAACAGTGTTGTAGCTGAGAACCCCGATTCTGGAGCCAAACTGCTCCAGCTATGTAAAAACACAGACCACAGTTCCTAGCATCTCGGCGTAGGGCAGCCGCTATGCCGGAGGTAAATCAAAATGACCAAGAACTCCAATCGAGGGCCGTCTTCAGGCCATTTCAGCACACATGTATAATGAAAACCGATAGGACTTCTCACTGTCTAAACAAACGCTGTAAGGTGACTGTCGAGGCAAGTCCATTTGGATGCATTTTCTACAGTTGGCCAGGTCAGCAGGTTGTTATTACCATGTTACACAGATGACTGGATTAGTCAGGGTAATTTAACCTGTAGGAAGTGGCAACTCACAGACCTGAGATTTTTACGACCTCTCAAACCTGCCCCCACGGCCACCCCAGGTACTATAGCACCAGCGGAAATACATTTTACAAACAGAGCCACACAGGTGTGTGAAACACGAAGCTCAGGAAAGTAAAGAGAACTACAATCTCGTTCAAGAAAGTGAATTTCCCACTTTCACAGCATGAATGGGTACTGGTTAACTAGACTCCTACTAACTTCCTCTTTAGGACCAGATGAAAAGAAGGAGTCATTCCTATAAGATACGTTGCCAGCCACACGACCTCTAAAAACTAACAACGTTCACCCTAGTTTGCCAAGACCAACACCCGCTACTGCAGTTGACACTTTTTTTTGAAGCCGTATTTTTAAGGAAACACGATTATCATTTGCTCTAAAATGGGTTATAATAAGATTCAGGTGCTATATTAAACCATATTAGATTAAGAGATTTTTTTTTTTTTGGTCAACCTTTTCTGTTTATACATATTACGTATATAGAAAGAAATCCAAATCTGTGCGACAGAAATGCTCACATATGTATAAGGAATATATGAATAAGGATGTTCATTGCTATAGCGTTTAATTGGCAGAAATTGAGAAACTACAAGAGTGTCTATCCATAGAGGGTCATTTAATAAATTATGGAATATTTATACTGTGGAATGCTATATAACAGTTAAAAAGAATGAACTGAGGATCTATATGTAATGACTTGGGCAGATCTCCAAAATATATTATGTGGGAAAAGTGAATCTCAGAACCATATGTACGATTCCATTTGTGTAGAAAAAAAGCTAACATGTGATGATGTACAATATATAGTATATATGTAAGCGAACAGAAGAAGGTCTGGAGAGAGATATTATAAACCATGGTAACTTTTGAGAGGGGGGTAACATGAAGGAGAAGACTTAAGTCACTTCTTAAACTACTTTCATTTAGTTATTTATTCAACAAATATTTTGAGTTCTTCCGACATACAGTAGGTCTTTTTCTAGTCATGATGATATGAAGATGAATGAAGAGACAAAATTTCTGTCCTCACTAACTGGTATTTTATTTCTATATTGTTTAAAAGTTTTATAATTTAAAAAAGATGTCATGGGGTGCCTGGGTGGCGCAGTCGGCCAAGTGCCTGACTTGGTTTCGGCTCAGGTGATAATTACCGGTCATAAGTCCGAGCCCTGCACTGGGCTCCGTGCTCAGCACAGAGTCTGCTTAAGATTCTCTCTCTCTCTCCCTCTGCTCCTCTTTCCATGCGCTCATGGGTGTGCACGCTCTCTCTCAAATAAATAAATCTTAAACAAAAAATAAGATGTCATAGCCCCTTCTCCAACACTTAGCCAACTGAACAACTTTTGCTGGAACATTTTCACTCATCAAGACAGCCCATTTCATCTTTGAACAGGTTTAATTTTCATATAATTGTTTTTTTTACTATTAAACCAAACCTGACTCCTAATAACCGCCAACCACTGATCCTAACTTTATCCCCTTGAGGCCATAAAGAGCACATCTAATCCTTTCTTCACTTGACAGCCCTTCAAATATTTTAAGAAAGCAATCATACCCTCTAAGTCAGACTAAACACCTCCAGGTCTTCCAACTGTTTTTCATATGACATGGTTTCAAGTCCTTGCACCTTCCTGCCTGCTTCTTACTAAATGTTCTCCTTTGTCTAATTTCCTCTAAAAGCTTGATGTTAAGCCGTGATCATGATGGTACAAGTGGCACCTAGTCAAAAAAAAAAAAAAGAAAAGAAAGATGATCACCTGCCTCATTTTTAACAACCTTAATCTTATTCTCCACCACACCAATGAATCCTTTCCCCACACAAAGAGATTTCCTTTGAAAAATAATGACATAAAGTTACAGAAAACAATGCAAGAAAACCATAGCTACAGGAAGCTTGCAAGAAGATACAAAGCATTTAGCACCCTAGGATTTTCCTGAATGTTAGTTTATTAATGACTTCCATGAACGTGTTCTCATAAAAGCACAAAACCATTTCATACAGCTCATCTGAACTATGAAACCGCATCCTGCAGTGTGCGTCCGATGAGGGCAAGGATGCCCCTTTCACCACGGTATCTCCAGTGCCTAGAAATCGTGTCCAAGATGCAGCAGCTGGTCAATACCTAGTCATCAGATGTTGGCTTATGTGTGAGTGAAGCAAGCCTCCAAACACTCAATTTTAAGTCTGCACTTGGGCAGGAGGCAAACAATTAAGTGATAAGCAAGTAACTCATAAAAATAGGCCTAGCACTTGTGCAGTGCCGTGAAGTCTTTGGGACTCCGACATATATATTCATTCGTTTGGGCCTAACAATCACTCCATGAGGTAAAAACAAATGACTACTGTTCACCTTCTGCCAGGCAAGGAGACAGAGGCGGACAGTCACGAAGTGAAAAGTCGGATGGGCCCATGGCCGGAGCTGACATGCAGCACAGCGGTCCTTTAACTCCTTCCAAGGTACCCTCGGCCGCGCCGCCTCCTTTCTCCACTCCTCAAGTAATAAGAGTGTTTTTGAAAAGCTGTGAGTAAAGCCACACTGTGTATTTTCAACATCCTAGGGGAGCTCCTTATTTAAAAAGCAGAGATTCTCAACAGCAGCAACACTGGTATTTTGGACCAGGTACGAGGGCACAGTGTAAGATATTTAGCTTCATTCCTGGCTTCTACCCACTGGACAGCAGTAGCATCCCTCCAGCGTGACAACCAAAAATGTCTCCCAACATTGCCAAATGTTCCTGGGGAGGGGAAGGGAGCAAAATCTCCACCGATTGAAAATCACTGATTTCAAGGAATCCTATAAGTAGTAAATCCATTCAATGGCAGCGGTAATCATTTAAGACAGCATGAAAATATTTTAGGAACATGCTTTTTCCGTATACAAACGATATTGCCATTGGCTCTTGAAAACATATACATTTGAGTTTTTATAAGGTCTGAAGGTTCAGAATAGACTCCTAAAAGCACACTTCACCTCTGTAAGCTCCCAAGACACCAGGACACTGTCTGCTTACCACAAATGAGCAAAACCGATCATCTCTCTCGTTTCTCCCCCTTGCCGTCCTTCTCAGGTGATGCCTCCAGAATCTTCATCCCCTTTTGTCTCTCCTCCCTTAACACTAGCTCCTTAAAGCCCTTTCCTGGGTACCAGTCCCTTTAGATTCACTCTCAATCACTGAGCTGCTTTCAGCATCTAACAAACAATCAAAGAAAGAAAAATAACCAACCACTGTGAGAATAAAGGGCACTGGTAGAGCTGGTCTTTTAGAGCCGCGCAATCCTTTTGAGTCAGGGTTACAACCCAGGTTGAATCCGCACAAACACTCACAGCACTTCAGCCTTTCCCTTTGAAGGGGAAGGAACCTCTGTCCAGACATGAGTTTTCTGGAGGTGTCGAAAGATACTGTGAGAGGGGAGAAGAGATACACAGTAATGTACCCTAATAACGTCCTCACGTGCACAAGTAGTCACCCATATAGTTGAGGGCTTGAAGGGTCCACAACATGAAACATTACACAGCCAGAGGTGGAGCTTTAAGGCATCAGAAAGGTAACTCTGGAGGGTGTTCATCAAAAATTAAATATTTCACTCCAGTTTTCTACAGTGGTTAAGCCATTCATTGCTAAGGAGGATGAATGTTCGTTATTTGTATCTTAAAAGATTCTACTTTAGCATAAAGGTCATTCCAACCAATGGGAGGTCCAATATAATTAAAAAGAAGTGTCTAAATTATTCTGAAGGAATCACTTTCCTTTTGTCAGAGGAAGTACTGCGAGCCTTTTGAGATTTTTATTAAATTCCCCCAAGAACAGTACGCACAGCTTTGCCTTAAAAAAACCTGAACCATAGCAGGAATTTCCTCTCTCTGTGCACGTGTGTATGTGGCCCTGAGGGAATGCTGCGCTTCTTTCCCAAACAGAGTTGCTTATCCACAACTCAAAAGCTCCTCAACTGTGTAACAGATGCAACAGCCAGGTAGACTTAAGGGGGGCGGGGGGAGAAGGTGTGCCCCTTCTCTGATCCATTAAAGGAAACTATGATCTTTAAGTATTTATTAGACAGCAGGCTCTCAACTTCACCCTCTGAGTAATTTTTCCAACCTTGTTTAGTTCTTTAAGTTTTCCTAGGTTTAAACAAAAAAGTTTTTTGTTTTGTTTTGAACTTAGGAGAATTCATCAGTTCTTAGCCATAGCTGATTTTCCAGAAGTTACATTTCCAACTGGCAAACCATGAATAATGAATTTTTGGAATGTGTCAGTCTGAAAAGCATGCTGTATTTTTAATGAAATTTAATTTGGGGGATCCTATAACTTTGGAGCAGTCATCTGTAAATCAGCTTTGTTAAAAAAACAAAAAAAAACCCAGAAACCAATGTCAACTTAGTTTGAAACAACAGGAAAGTAAAGCATATTATTTTACTTAAAATGTCATAAGAAGGGGACATAACTCAGGCCGAAGCTGTTGAGAAGTCACTGGCATCAAGCCTAATGCTGATTAGAAAACAAACAAAAACTGGTTATCCCCTTAAACCTAGCTAGAATAATATTGAAAAACCTACAAAGTATATACTTAGTCTTGGATGCAAGAGTGTGATTTAGCATTTTAACTTCTATGAAGCACTATGAACTATGTAGCAATACTGCTGAACGAATGAATTGAAATTTTAAAATTCAGCCTATTCTCTATTATTTGTGCTAATGAAGAGTAAATGGTATATAAAATCAAATCCATAATTAATCCAAAATAATTGGCACCTTCCCCAATAGTTTCATTAGTTATGAGAGGAGGAAACACTGAAATTAAATTTCTCTTCTTATTGCTTCTTCCCACTCTTTGGTAAAGGTGCTAAAGGTCAGTGAAAAGACCAAAAGGTTGGCAGCAGGAGGGGAAGAAAAAACAAAGCAGCTACAGGGTCTGAAAACTGGATAAACAGCCTCTGATTAATAGAGTGAAAAAATGCAAAGCTATTTGGGAGAGTTAAAAGGCAGATGTTATAAAAATCGTGGGACTGAGTTTTCAATATGTTCCTCTTTATGAGATTTTGAAGTCTGGTTGATTTCACAGTTCTCTATCATGAGTAATGTGGAAAAGGTGCCAGAATTTAGCCTTTCTAAGCTCAAGAACACAGTACAGAACTGTTAATTAACAAACACAGAGCGCTAATCACAAATAAAAGTCCATTCTATTAAATAATATATAAGTACTTCAAATGTATCCGAGAATTACTATGTGACGTGCAAAACGGTTTATTATACTAGATTCCTTGTATGGCAGTAGCACTAAGATGAGAAAGAGGGAAAGACACCCCCTATTTCAACCAATGGAAGAGCTCTGTCAGGAAACCTCTTTAATAACAGTTGGCTATTGGTCTCAGATGTTTATAAAATGACTCTATGTAACTCTATTTTAATGTTTAAAATTCTCATCTTTCTTCCTACAGAAATGTCAGTAAACTATATACCTGGACTGTTTATTTGCCTCCTATCAGGTAGCACAAACCTACAAAGATTCTAAAACTTGCCCTTATAATTCTGAGTCAGGATAGAAAGTATCGAATATACCACCTGCCTGAAAACTCAGCTCCCTTGGGAAGGAGCTCGGCCTGAAGAGCATTTTGTAGATTATGATTAATGATTAACTAAATGTGCTTCTACTTTTCTGATCTCTAGCTGCCCAGTACTAACTAAAATGCACCACGACCAAAGAACATTAAGTAACATAATTAAATATGTATTGGAGCTTAAAAAAAAAACTTAAGAATTAAAAGACAACACTTGTGAAGCACAGAGAAATGAAATTCCAGAAAGTTTTTCACAAACTTAAGGCACCCCCTGTGTGGGCTATGGAAGATGGAAGGCTTTTCAAGAAGCAACTGTCAATCTTATCATCCAGGATAGCAGTGGAACGGGATAAGCCAATGAAAAGTCTCCTATGAAAGATTTAGAAATGGTTTGACATTACAAGCCTGCCAAAAAACTTGGATACAGAGCCAGTAATTTACCTTCAACAGGATAAGAAATGGGAAACCAGATTCATTTATAAGGAGGGTTAGCACTGGACTAATATGTTGACATTTCCTGGATCTGTTCTAGGAATGGATGAGAAATTTTTGGATAGGTTGCTGTTTTCTCCAATACTCAGTAATTAATAAGTATATAGTCAATTGAATTTTATGTGATAAACTCTTCAGAGCAAGAACCACACAGATTTTTGCGGTCTGTAAACTCTGTATAAATTAAGCACACTCTGAGTTATAATGGCACTAACAGAGTGAAAAGGTCATGAAAACACAGGACTGAACCAGGTCAAGTAAGGCTACCGCCATTTTGAAATTCTGAAAACTGCCCTGTCATGCTTTTTGGTGTGCCTGAATGACTAACCTCTGTCAAGTCAATCTATCTTTGACTTGAAAATGAATTTGTGTCCATTGGAGTTCACCTTAGAATTTTAACCAGGCCTTCAGTTCCAAGTACAGGGAATGCACAATGTCTCTTGTTACCACAAATAATTAAAACTATTTTCGGAAAAGACACCTTTTCACCTGAGACTCTCTAATAGGTGAAATCAAGAGTTCTCACCAACGACTCTGAGGGACAATCCCTTCTATATAAACCAAGTGCATGTGTGTTGGGGGGAATGGGTGAGGGTCATGTGACTGACTACATGTCCAGAAACTGCCTTTACCTGACACACTGCAGCTTCAAGCCAAAGCCTTTTTTGAGCTTTCTGCTCTCTTAAAAGACAGGGCTATTAGGAGTCCACACAAAACCTAGGCTCCTTCCAACAGCCTGGAAGCAAGGAAGATTCCTACTTCACCTCACCCATCCTGCTTTTTGTTTGTTTTTTGTTATTCACGCCTATGCTTACAAACGTATAAGGTAAGAAAACAAATCAAGAGGTAAAGAACTGATTAGACTGCCTTCTTAATCCAAACCAGGCAGAAAGAGAACTAATCGATATTTAGTACTTTGGATATATTGGCCCTAAGAAGGTAAACAATAGCAATAAAACAAAAAAGAATCCTATTCATCTTTATTTTTATCATCGCCATTATTATTATTTGGCTCTGCTTGATTATTGCTTTTCTTTGGGGCTTTCCAGATAGACAGCCCAATCTGAGAACTAAATATAATTGCTCTGTGCCCCACCAGAGCCCAACTATAATCCAGCAGCCAACTCAAGAAAATGAAGATCAACATTGTTTTTTCTTTGCGACCTCTGCTTCCAAGATTTTATCTCATACATAGACTAAGTGAAAGTACTCCTTCATTTCAAGGGCCAATGTGAATTTTTAAACTAATGATTTTTAAAGAACAAATAAGCTTATCAAGAATGAGATTATTTTCTTTCCTTTTTGTGGTACATAGAATTTACATGCAACTCTTTGCTTAAGAATTAAGGCTGTTTATTTTCATTGCACTCATCACACATACTTCCCACGGATATCAAGGGGAGATATATACGTGAAATACAGTTGAAGCTAGAATATACTGTTCCGTACATAGCCTTGGCATTTATGTCAATCTAATCAATGGGCTAAATTATTGTCACAAAATTGACAGAATTGCTATTTTTCAGACAATCATTTTTCAAGTCTGTTGTTAACTTGCTAAGCTGGGATTCGCTATGGTATTTACAGTTCTGTCTCCTCCATTCAAGAAAGCATTGTCTTTGCATTTTCCAAAGTAAGCTCTGGCTTCAGCTTGCTACTTCCTTCCAGGTAACCTCAGGATCTTCGACTTCCTTCCACCTGCGGGTGTGTTACAACCCGGCTGCGCACACCCAGAGTCCTCCCTCTCCCCCTCCGAAGGCCTACAGGGCACCCTGGAGAGAACCTAACCTAAACACGAAAACTTTGTGGCCGCTAACTCTACTGCTCTCGCCCGCGATCAAAAGCGACGGGGCACCGGGAAGGGCACGGGCTTTTGTTCCACTGTTGCCCAGCTGGCGAGCTAACGCCACCGCAGTCCTCCATCCCGACAGGTCGGGAGAAATTGCGTGGTGCTGAGATTTTGGAGCCTCACGAAAAAAAAAAACAACCCACCAAACCCTATTTTTACGCAATTCGTGCGTGTGGGGTGTACAAACACATGAAAGGAGGGCGTGGAGCAGGCAGGCATGAAATTCTCAGTGCCTTTCAAATTCTACTTCAGTCTTAGCTCCAGAGTGAGTCTCCCCATCTGTGAAAGGGCGCGAGGGGGGCGGGGAGGGGGAGACCACGCGGACTGGCGGAGAAATAAGTAAGAGAACGGCATGCGAGATACAGTCGAGATGCAGGTCCGGCCCCGCCTCCGGGTACAATCAGAAAAGCTACAGTGTCAGTGGCTTTCGGCTTCCTGTTTGTAAAGCCAGAACCTCCCTCCCTGACTTCGGTGACAGACGTTCTTCCTCAAAACAGAGTCCGCCTCTTCTTCGCGCTCGGGGCAGGATCCGGGGCCGCGGAGTGTCGGGCGCGCGGGGCGCGGGCGGCCCGGGAGGAGGGGGCAGGGCCGCGGGGCGCAGCGCCCCTCCCAGCCGGGCGGCCTCTGGGGCAGAGCCCGGCCGCCAGGCGGACAAAGCGCCTCCCGCTCCCTCCCCCACTGCTGCGCACCGAGAGGGAGGGGGAAGGCGGGCTGGAGGGATGTGGGAGGAGGAAGAGGAGGGGGAGGAGGGAAGGTGCAGCCGGCGGGACTGGGCAGGATCGCGCCGAGGAGGGTGGGGAGGAGGAGGGGCTGGGCGGCCTCGGAGAACAGGGAGGAGGGAAGGATTCTTGAAGCCCAAGATAAACAAATTGTTCCTCTTCACGTGCGGGGTGGGGGGAGGTGGAGAGGGTGGGGAGCGGGCGCTGTGGCCTCGCCTCTTCCCCTCCCCCTAGCCGGCTCTTTGTCACGGAGCGCCGGCCGGAGTGCCGGGCGAAAGCCCGCGGCGGCACCGGCACCACCCCCGGCGCCAAGGACTCCCAGACCCGGGATGTGCGCGATTCCTAAACGGCATACTGAGGGGGCCGCCAGCGCCCGGCCCTGCGCCGCCGACCGAGGGGCGTTCTGCAAAGGCAACGGGAGACCGCGCGCGGCCTGGCCGCGCTCCTGGATTCCCACAGCCCGGCCCACCCCGCACACACGCGCGGCCCTAAGCCAGGCGGCGCGGTGGGGGAGGGGGCTGCAGACACCTTTCCCAAGCTTCCGGCCTCCCCCCCCACCCAGCAAGGAAAGCAAAAGAACCGGAGAGAGGAGATAAGAGAAAGGATTCTACCCTCAGGGTTAGGGGGTGGGAACTGCCCCTTCCTCCCCGAGAAGTTAAGCCATTGGCTGCTCAGCTACCTCGAACCCACCCACCCAGCCATTTAAGCCTCTTTCACCTCTCTGCTACCTTCCACTCCTCTGGGCTTATTAGACTAGCCTGGAAAGTTGGCGGGGAGTGGGGTGGAGGGTGAAGCAGGCTCGGTGCAAGCAAGTTTAAGAGGAGGAGGAGAAAGAATCTCCAGCGGAATTGCGTGCGGGACCCTGGGCGCAGGCCGGGGGGCGTAGCTCTCCCCTGCTACACACGCCGGACCGCTACCCCCCGGACCCTCCCGGCCGCTCCACCTGCCGGGCCAGCCTCGGGGCTCGAGCGGCGAGAGAGCGCACCCGCGCCCCGCATCCGCGCGCGCTCCCGTGAACGCGCGCACGCAGCCACCCTCGCTCGCTTCTCACCCACTTCAAAGTTCATTCACAAAACTCTCAGACTTTCTCAGCCCAAACGGGGTGAGCTAGGGAGAGGAGGCGAGAGCCTCTCCCTTCCCCCCCCGCCCAGGGGTTGAGGGCCTGGTGCCCGCCCAGAATCTGCGACAGCATCAATTTCTCCCTGCACTCGGCGGATGTGCTGAGAGGGGTGGGCGAAGGGGGACGGGTCTGGGAAGGCGAAGCGGCAAGGCAAGGGGTGGGGTGGGGAGTCGTGAAGAGGAGGAGCGAGGTTTCAACTCTGGGTTCACTCTCTTTCAAATCGATATCTAAGAAAGGGAGGGGGGAAAACTTTTCCAGTGCCTCACTCCGACGCTCCTCCAGGCTCCCTCCGCCCCTCGCAGTCGTGACTGGCTTCTCCCCTCTCGCCCCCTCTTCCCCAAATCTGACAACCCTGACAGATTAACAGGTAGCGACGACGGCAGCTTTTCCCTCAGAAAAGTTGATGTTAACCCTTCGGCTTCAGCCCATCTCGCCATCGTGCAAATCAGACACCCGTTCCCCCCCATGTAAGAAGCTCCACGCCCCCCCCCCACGCGCGCGCCCCACGCCTGCTGCCAGTGCGCCCTCACCATGATCAACGTGTGGTTCCTCTGCTCCGCCGAAGCAGCCTCCGCATCTTGCTGGGGTTTGCTCTGGTGCTGCTGCTTGCCCGAGCCGGCGCCCGATTTCTTGGCCCTCTGCTCCAGGGTCCGCTGGTAGAGGCTCACAGTGTCCCGGCGCTCCAGCTCCAGCTGCTCCACCTGAGCCTGCTGATACCTGTTCTCGCAGTTGACGTGGTGCCGCCGGCAGCCCTCGATGCGCTGGCGGAGCCGCTCCACCACCGTGCTGTGCTTGGGGACCGCCGCTGAGCCGCCGCCGGGGCCCCCGGAGCCGCCGCCGCCACAGCCGGCAGCGGGGTGATTGCTACTCGGAGCAGCGGGAGTACTATTGGGAGTATTATTCACACCGATCCCGGCCCCGCCGAGGCTGCTGTTCAGGCTACTGTTGATGCAAATACTACTGCCATTCGCGGCAGCAGCGGGGGCTGCGAAATCCCCCATCCTGCTCCCCGGGCACACTATTTTGGAAGAACTTTTTTTTATCCACCCCCCTATCAGCCTCCTCCTTGGGTCCAAGAATTAAAATAGTTTAAGTGGAACGCGGGGGAGACGCAAGCACATGGATGGAAACAGCGATCCCGACGGGGCGAAAAAAAGGGGGAGAGATTTTGGGGTGGGTTTTTTTTTTGTTTCCTTTTTTTTAAACTGTAAAGCTCGAGGGGAAAAAAAGGGGGGTGTTATCAGAATACCATCAGACACCTATCAACAAAAAGAATCACAACAAACTGAGCCAGCAGCAAATCGGGTTGCAACTCAAGGGGAGATCCGCTCCTCTCCTGCCTTCTTTTTATAATCCATTATTTTCTAATAAATTCCAGAAGATTTCCGGTGGTTGGCAAGCATTTTCTCCCTACGTACCGAAAAATACACCCCATGTACACACACAAGCATATGCCTCCGGTGCGGACACGCGCGACACACACTCACTCCACACCGCATCGGAAAACGGCAAGCTTGCTTATTGCATTTTCCTTCCACAAAAAAGTTTTGGTGTTTATGCCGCCCCGTGTTCTCAAAGTACTTTGGCTGCTCAGTTGCATTTCACAGGAACCTAGATATCGAATCCTCGGGCTGGGGGAAGTAAACACATGGACAGTCCGAGGCGACTGCAAAAGTAGATCGGTGAAGTCCTTTGCAAAACGCCGCGCGGAGAGCAGCCCCTAACGCTCGGCTGGGCTGCCGCTGCCGCCGCTGCTCCTGCCACCATCACAATGATCAACTGCTCGCCGCCGCCGCCGCCGCCGCCTCCTCCTCCTCCTCTCGCTCCTCCACCTCCTCCTCCTCCTCCATGCCAGCGGAGTGATATCAGGACGCGCGAGCTCAGTAAACACGGCAGCGGCGGCTGGAGGCCGTGAGACAAGCCGGGGGACACGGCGCAAAACCCGGCCCGGACTCTCACCCGGCAGGAGCGGGCGCGGCACGCACCGGCACCCGGCTCCCGCCTCCCTTGCCTCGCCCTCCCCGCCCCTCCACGCCCCCAACCTCACTACTACCCAGACTGGAAGCCAAGCTGCCAGAAAAGAGAAAAAGAAAAGATTCTGGGGGATCTCGGGAATGAATCAACTTTTGACCTGTGTGTGTGTGTCTGTGTCTGTGTGTGTCTGTGTGTGTGTCAGAGAGAGTGTGCGCGCGCGAGCGTGTGTGTGAGCGCGCGCGCGCGCGCGCGAAGATGGCCGCGTGAACGCGCCTGGCTAGATTTCCTTATTCCAAGCGAGGTATAATGCAAGCCCAAGTTGTTGTTATACATTTATGCATTATATTGCAGAACTGTGCATGACCAGGCAAAAACATTGAAGCTTCACAGCAGTTGTCTGTCATCCCTACCCATGTGGAAAGAAAAAGACAAATGAGTGACTCGTTTTTTAAAACACAGGTGATAAGTCTTTGCTAGTAATAACCCTGGTTATGGACACTTGTTCAAACTCTAAGCCAGTCTTAACACACAAATGCCAAATTCTGAACAAAAAGAAATAGGCACCAAAAAACTTGGAATTTTATTTAATTCGCTGTACGTGATTGTTGTTATTAAGGCAATTATTGTTTTACTTACCCTTGGAAAAAAATTAAAATAAAGCAAGCAGGGACTTGGAGGTGAGACTAACAGTACGTTTTAACAGACTGTTTTGAACACTAGGTGCTAATGACAGCAGTAATTAAGGGTCCTTCGTAAATCAAGTGGAAAGATTGCAGATTTCATGGACTAGAACTATAGGAAAAACACAGCATTTCACAGTTTGTCATGACCAAAACAAAAACAAGCAAAAATAACAGGCTTACCTTATTACTAGATATATTTCTTTCTGCTTAAACGAATGCACAATAAGTACAATTAAAATGGAATAACTACCACAGAAAGCAATCTAAACTTTCCTTTATCTTTCTAGATATTGAATATCAAAAACAAAACAAAACTAAAGATCAAATATCATATCCTTGAAGCTGGACTTAATTGAATATACATAATTTTTTAAAAATGTAAATGGAGAAAGAGCATTTCTGTGATCATCGGTAGTACAAAATCTTGATTGTGAGCTATTAATAATAAGGCATTTTGTATTATCTCAATAAATCTTATGGAATTAGTTTTTAGGGTAAAAATACACCCCAGTTTTCTAAAATAGCCAGGAATAAAAGAACTTTGGATCTCATGCATTAGTCATGAGATCTGATTTAAACTATCTTCATTTCTTGGCATTGCAGATTAGCATAGGATGCTATTTCTAACCTCATAATGTCAGCAATAAGAAGCTGTATTTTTCTTCAATTAATCAGGCCTATATGGTAAACTATATCTTTAACATCCACTGGATTATATGGTAAAATGGGCAGCAAAATATTGATTAATGTGGTGTGAGATTACCTCTAAGGAGTGAAACCAATGTGAGAGAGTAGGTTTCATTGAAGCTGCCAGACTATTTCAGAGGGCTACTTAGCTAACATACAACTTTCTGTACCATAACGGCCACTCCTTCAAGTCTGTTAGAAACTTTAACTGAATTAGTTCTATAGCAAAAAGTCAGTTCACTTAGAGAAAACATAGAGAAACTTATTTAGAAAAAGACATCACAAAGTCGCCTTTGTCTTTTTCACATATTAACTAAATAATATCGCTATTAATTCAGGAAACACATGGCTTCTTTGCAGAGAGGAAGCTATGACTCTGCATTCACTCGATTCTCTCTTCACTATACTTTAATTCTTACTCCTTCTCCCTCCAAGCACGTCCATCAGCCATAGAAGACTACAGTTTGATTTACAGAGGCAGCAAGTTTGAGGGTCTTGAGGACTGGGTCTTGAGTTTTGAAACCAGAGTTCTAATGCTATCTTTTTCCTGTGACTCAGAATTTAATTTTTCATTGAGACTTTGTCAATTCTGAAAAAAAAAAAAAAGACAACAATAGCAACAATATGCATTCCTATCAAGCTGTTCACCTCTCCTATCATGAAGGGAAACCAAAAATACACAAGAATTTGCATCCTTCCCTTTGGGGGACCAACAGGTGGAGGAGCACACTTTGTGGCTTCACCCCAGAGTTCCCCAATGACAAGTAGAGCTATTCTTGCACAACTACAGCATAGTTTGCTGCCTGAGCTTAGTGCATGAGTGGACTATACAAAAAAGAAAAGTTGACTCCTCATGAGTGTATGTACACACACACACACACACACACACATGCACACACAAAGAGAGGCACCCAACTTTCATCTCATCAAGATGGTGGGAATGGCAGCCACAAGCTCCACGAGCAAAATGTAGGGACAGAAAGGACTGTGAAGTCGTGTCATGGGCAATGGGGGAAGAGTCTTTGAGGAAATGGACCTGTGCAGTATTCCACTGTGACATCCTTGAGGTCAGAAACCCCATCCTAATTGTGCTGGCTGATTAGAAGAAAAAAGCAGGAAGTGAACGAGACTTGAGTCTTGAGCAACATAGTCAAGTCATGCTGAATTAGAGATCCTAATCTGCTCCAGCGACCTTAGAAGAAACAGAAGCTTTCATGCTGGCTACTTTAGACTCCTGTGATATACTCCCGCAAAGTTTCCAGCTTTGTTGATCACCATCCTAAAGAACTCCCTGAAGGTCATAGAGAAGTCCAAGTTCTGGGGAAGCCATTTTAGTCCCTTTTCCCAACATGCACTCTGATAGCATGACCATCTTTATCTTTTCTTTGAGCCTGCTGTGAAGCAAAACTTCCAGATGGGAGCTAGGGACACATCATCAGTGCTGTTGGTCTAGAAGAGCAAAGAAATCTGAGATGCCATAGCAGTGATGAGAACGAATTACGTGGCTGCCTCCCCAGACTTTAATGATCTCTCTCTGGATATCATTAAAAAGAAGAACACGATGAGTAAGTACCTGCACCAGGTTGTCCTGAGGCTCTGACTCTGAGCTAAACTGGCAGTTCTAAGGAGTTGAACCAGATTCCCTTTTCTTTAGGCCAACTCTTCATCGTCCTTCCATGCCCAGTGTCTCTGTGTCAAAAAAAGAGATCGTTGTGTAGAAACGCCGGTATATGTGCTACTTCTGCTTTTAATGTGGATCAATAGAACTCTTGATCACTGTGCCATGGAAGAGTACTCTGCTGCCCATCTGAAGGTAAGCAAACCTTTACATATGCCCACGGAGTGGGTCCTGGTGGTCCGGAATTCCCAGCAGCGGTGGGGTGTGCCATCGACTGTGATGGCAAGAGCTATCATATCAACAATTTCACAAATATTGTTTGGGCCTTCTGTGCGCCAGATGCCTGTGTTGGGTGCTGTAAGACAGCAGAGCAGCGTAGAGCCGATGCCCACCTCGGTCATGGCCAATGAGACTCAGAGCAGTAGGTGCAGTGACGGGACTAATATGAAGTGGGTATGGGAACACATAAAGGAAGCCTCGAGTGCACGCGTGGGAATCTAAAAAGGCTCCCCCAGAACTCATTCCAAAAACTGGGCAGCAGCAAGCCAAGCAAAGGTTGGGGGTTGGGGTACGCAGTGGGGAGCTAGAAAACAGCTAGAGCAAGGCCCAGATCTGTTTCAGCAAATCCTCCAGTGGTTCCCTCACAGGAGCACGAGTGTGGGAGGTTGTGCTGAGAAATGAGGCCGAGGCTGGGGAGGTCAGCAGGATCCAGGTTGTGCAAGGCCATCCAGAAGTTTAGACGCTGTCCCTGCGACAATGCATCCATTGAAAGGATTAAAGCTGATTCACGCTTTTGACTTTGGCAATGCAATGGAGGTGTTAATATAGTGTTTTCTAGAGTGTGTTTCTGAAGAACCTGGTCTTATGAGATGTTTCACCAGAAAGGCTTTGAGCCAAGTAAGTTCAGGAGATGGCATTTCGTCTCTCTCAAAGATTCATGACCACAAGGAAGGCCACAAGAAACCTTGCAGCAAAACATGTTTAACTGTGTTTAACCTAGTAATGCCCAAATCCTGTTACGTCCCACCAAATGAAACATATTAGAGAAAGCTCTGTGTAGGAGAGAGTAAAAATCGAAGACAGTCCAAATCCACTTAAGTTTGCGGTGATTACCTGCGCAGGCAGCCTCTGACAAAGACTGCACTCCCTTTACCATCTGCTCTGCCAGTATCACCAGCACCCAGGGCTCAAGGCCCTTCCCCAACCTTCCCGGGGTATGTTGAGTTCTGACCTTGGAGTAGTCGGGAAGCGGCAACACAGAGGCACAAATCCCAGAAGGCTGAATTTGACTAGCCTTTTCTTAGCATTAGCACTTCAAGTATGTTATATTAATATCTATCTCTATATAATAAAAACTCCTTATTAGGGGGAAAGGTCGGCTTTATTTAACTGAAAATCTTAATTATGTAATGTCTTTAAAGATATAGAGTTTCATTACTTTTGAAGCATGTGCTCTGTCTAGTCTAACAATTACTGGCCTCTTGGAGTTATTTTAATGAGCTCCTTCTACCTAGTAAACCAATTGTATATAGGGGACATACCCATGGACTAGGGGTGTTTCAAAGTATGTTTCCTTAAGTATTTAAATATTTCTAGCAAGACCCTATTTACATTATTTTCACTTTGTATTAAGAAAGGGTGTACTAAGTTCTAGACCATGTCATAAATTTTCAGAGGAATACGAATTAACGGGGTTTATTTTCTTATTCATGTATTTTAGTATGTGTATAATAGTTTTATGGTTATTAGGAAAAAAGTTATCTAAAGTCCACGGCAGACAAAATTTTTAAGACCTTCTCCTTGTGTTGCACGTACACCTCTACTCTCAGTTTTAAATAATTTGATATAACAAGGCATCTGTCTTGAACAAGGTCTGGCTTCCACAGAAGATGTTCAAGACTTTTGAAATTAGGGGAAATGTTTATAAAATCTTTTATTTTTTGAAGGCCTATCAGCAGAAAAACTGTTAATTTTAGAAGCAAGTATTTAACAGAGAACTGAATAATCGGACTTTCTTGTAAGCATCTGTTGGTGATCAGCGATGGCACAGGATACAATTGTAACGGTCAGCAGTCATCGAAAACTGGCTCTGTTCCAGTTCTATCATCTATTCATTTCATTAGTGAAGAAACTGAGGTGCAGAAAGCTTAAGGAACTTTCCCTAAACTAATGCTCACAGATTAAAGGTGCAGAATCTGAAGCCGAACCCAGACGTCTGACCCCAGAGCCTACCCTATTGAAAGAACTTGACATGGAAATACGTTCCTAAGGTTTCTTCAAATTTGAAGGTTCTACATTTCTCGGAAACTGAAATTACTGTGTTTCACCCACATTTCACTTTAACAGAGGCCTATTCTGCAGGGTAGAGGGCACTCCGGCTCAGGAGGCTTCCTTCCAGAGAGCTGTCTCTGCCCATTGCTCTCCCAGGCCCTGTTCTGGGTTAGTCACTTCTTCGGTGTTCTGAGAATCGTGAGCCTTGCCCTGTCTCGGCACTTACGTGATCACATTGTACTAGTAGCTGTCTATTTACTTGTTTATCTCTCATTTGTGTTTTATTGGTCTTTGGACCTGGCACGGAGCCTGGCCAGGACAGAGGTCCCTAACAGTGTTTGGGGAGCGAGTGTTTGGGGAAGAGCGAACGGTTCACAATTTACCGAAGTTACAAAATTGGAAAGGGACTTGTGACCATTCCTGAACAGTTGGCCCAGAGGAGAGGAATACTGTGCCGCCATTTTGTAACAACCGTTTGGATGCAATATAAGACAATCACAGTGCGATGTGATCTGTTTTTTCAAAATGCTGTTTCTTCGGGGTTTGCGGTAGTCTGTAAATTGTCTCCGAGGGGCACAGGGGTGGAAGAGGGGCAGATGAGAGTTGAGCCAGCTTTGTACAGATTCTCTCATGGCACCCTGCTGTCCGCCATGATGCAAGGGGAAGGGGCTCACATTAATTGTGCACCCGTGGCCATATTAGGCCAGGCTTTTTCAACACGCTCACCAGCCTAATCAACTCTAGAAGGTATATAAACCAGAGTTGGCCCAAATGTGCCTTTAACATGAATTCAACTATATGCTCTTACTTTGTGCATGTGTGTGTATGTGTGTGTGATGTATGTAAACAGCTACTTCATCTTTTTTTTTTTTAAAGATTTTATTTATTTATTCGACAGAGATAGAGACAGCCAATGAGAGAGGGAACACAAGCAGGGGGAGTGGGAGAGGAAGAAGCAGGCTCATAGCGGAAGAGCCTGATGTGGGGCTCGATCCCAGATCGCCGGGATCATGCCCTGAGCCGAAGGCAGACGCCCAACCACTGTGCCACCCAGGCGCCCCTACTTCATCTGTACTGAAAAACAAACAGCAGAGGGAAAGGGACTATTTTGAAATTGCTGAGAGTCAACAGAGGGATGAACCAAATCATGTGTATTTATTTTACTTCGCGGATAATGGAAGGATTTTAAGATCATTGCAACTAGATGCTTGAGAAAAATGTAACTTCACCGTATTATGACTCCCATTTTATCGATGAGAAAATGAAGTCTTAAAGAGGTTACATAACTTGTATTCAAATCAGCTCTAAAGCCCCTGTCTCGGGCACCTGTCCAGATTCCCCTTTGTGTTGTGTTGTTGTTGTTCTCCGGGGCTTGTAGCCATTCTGTCTCTGCTCTTGTCATCCATGCAGCAAGTGTTTATTGACTATTGGCAAGTCCTGTGATAGGTGCAAGGGATGCATACTTGAACAGAAACATTTTCCTCTCCAGGGGAGCTTCGGAAAATGTAAACCATACAACGGGCTAACACGAGAAGTATGGTGAGATCTTGATTGACCAGAGCTTGAGGGAGGCATAAGAAAAGGTTTGTCTCAGTTAAAACCAAACTAGTAAGAAGAGGATTGGAGAACACAATGAATCTAAGCTTAGTTGGAATTATAGCTGATATTAAGGAAAGGTCCTCTACATGCCATCCAGGTGGTAAAAGACAATATGATAGAATAGTTTAATAACAGAAAGCATCACTTTTGTTGTCTGATGGAAAATCACAAAAAGCTACCTGTTTGATGGTTTGGTATTGTCTGTTCCTCAGCTGTGCTCCCCTTTTAACATGGGAACAGAGCCTCGGCAGCATCAGTTTGTGAGCAAACTACATTCTTCACTGTTACTCTGGTAGACAGTCTAGGTCAGTGGTTTTTAAGCCGTGTTGAGCCCTGAGAATTCCCTCAGAGGGCCTCAGGGGCTGCTGTATGCGTATGGTCAGGGGAGGAACAATTGGGTCTTGGCCACTCTTTAAACCCAACTGCCTTCTTTTCCAAATTGGAGTAAAATTTCCTTTGAATAAAGGGTTCCACAGCTAAAAAGAGTTTGAAAATAGTTCTATGTTTCATCTTGTTTTTGCTGGCACTCTCCCTCCCTCCCCGAGCCAACCCTCACCCTCCAACCCATACATACTATCATTTCATTCTCTTCTTGGTGTCACTAAACCTTGGTTCACTTTGGCTCTGAATCGGTTAACTTTGGCTTCAAAGTTTAATGATCCACTTGCTAAATATCAGCTTCTTCAAATTTCTATACATTCCTCTGAGCTGGGTGGGCCTAAGAATGACCCAAGCAAGTGTGCAATGACATGGAGAAAAGTATTTTCTAGAACTCCGACTGGGGAGTACTATGCATGTTCAGAAGGAACACTAGGATTATCTGCCTAGAATAGTGGTAGGGTGGCGTTTGCAAGACCCTGGAATCATGCAAAGGTAAATAGTTGATAATTTTTCTGCTAACAAGGGTGTGTCTTGGTATCACAGGGTTTTTGTCCTGCTGAGCGAGCCATGCAAGTTTTGGACAGAGGAGGGGAAACAGCTACTGGTGATGGAGGCTTTTCCGCTACCCTCTGTTTCTCCTAAATGCCAAATAAAGTGATTTCAAGGGCTACCAAATGATTACCCTACAGAGGTCATTCATATGCCTTGGGATAGTCATGGCTCAGATTATATGCTGGCCTTTGGTTAGACCAGAAAATAATCTAACGTAAAATGTGACAATTTGGGGATCAGTGTATTGGTTATCTAATAATCTCCCATGAGATTCAAAACAAAGGTCTCAGCTTTGGCTACAATGCCCTTCATTTCTTCTGTATCCCCTCCTGCCAATTCTCTGTTAAAGAAAATCTTCAGCATGGGAGAAGTAAAAAAGTCTGTAATCCCTCAGCTGCCATAAGGAGCAGACCTGGCACAGGGACAAAGTAATGTCTGCCTAGGACAGTGGAAGTTCATTGATCCAATTCTGCTCACCATCCATGGATGAGTAACTGACAGATGTTGCAAAATGACAAGAAGACAAGACTGATTGGCAAGAGGCAGGAGTCACCCAACCTTAAAACAGAAACAGTGTGGCATCTGTTGGTTAAAATAAAGTTTCAACCATGGACATTTGGCAGGTTGATATACAGATTTGTAGTCATTAAAAACTTTTTTCCTTCACGAAAAGCACTAGTTTTGTTTTGTTTAACTATGTTAATCCACCTTAAGTACTGTTGTTTTGGGGCTTCTCAATGACCATGCCTATGTCATCTGTACCTTTATACCTTTTCAAAACCCTCGTACCTGTATTCTCAGCCCGCGGAGTTTGCAGAGGGGAGGGGAGAGAGAACCCCTCTCTTGGTTCCAGGGGTGTGTCGTTCACCCAGATCACCTTCCTCTTGACCACAGTGATTGATTCAAAAGTGGGCACGTGACTGAGGCTGGTCCAGTTAAAGCTGTCTCTGGGAATTTTGCTGAAACTACCAGAAAAGAAGCAGTTTCTACTTCAGAGATGATCACGGAAGTTAAGGACAATATAAACTTGGAGCTCCCTGGGGCCAGCTCTGATATAACATGGACAAAGTCTGTTTGAAAATAAAGCAAACCCAAAGGATAACAGAGCCAAGACACAGAGATAGTCCTCATGCAACCATTTCTGTCCTGGATCCAGTTGGGCCTAAAGCCAGGATGCCCTGGAAGTTCCAATTATATGAGTCAATAATTCTCCCTTTTCGGGGCGCCTGGGTGGCGCAGTCGTTAAGCGTCTGTCTGCCTTTGGCTCAGGGCATGATCCCGGCGTTGTGGGATCGAGCCCCACATCGGGCTCCTCCGCTATGAGCCTGCTTCTTCCTCTCCCACTCCCCCTGCTTGTGTTCCCTCTCTCGCTGGCTGTCTCTATCTCTGTCAACTAAATAAATAAAATCTTTAAAAATAATAATAATAGTAATTCTCCCTTTTCCTGCATTTTCCTTCCTCTCTTCCCTCCTTCTTTTCATTCTTTCAACTGTGTGTGCATGCGTGTGTGTGTGTGTGTGTGTGTGTGCAGTATGATCAAAACATCCATCAGTTAGAGACTGGTTAAACAAATTATATTATATCCAAATAATGAAATATATGCAATAATTAAAAAGACTCATGTAAAGCTACATTTGAATCATTGCATTACTTATTATAAAAAAAATGAGTGAAAACAACTGAAACCCTCATTGGGAAATGAGATAAATTAAGTATATTGTATCTATAAACTCGAATAAGCAACTGTTAAAATGAATCATATGTACCTAATTGATTGACATTAAAAGATGGTCATGACATATTGTTGATTTTAAAAAGCAAGCTATGAAATAAGTTACAAAAACACTCTTATTTTATTAAATAATGTAATTTGGGGTAAATAAATCTAGCAAACTCTTGAAACCAGTTAAACATTGTTATCCTGAGATTTTAGGTGCTTTTTTCCTATCATTTATTATTTTCTTCATTGCTTTAATTATCTGTGTATATATACTAGAGAGAGAAAATAAAAACTTCCTATTTTCTAGAAAAAAAAGAAAAATAGAAGAAGAAAGGAAAGGAAGAAGAATCTGAAGAGAAGCAAGGACGGGAGTATCTATAGTTTGAAGTTTGCCTAAATGATTCAGGAATATTCAGGGAGGAGTTGGTACCATCTCATGAATCTTAGAAAGGTATTTTCCAGGTGGACACATGAGGATAGGGCATCCAGAAAGATGAACCAGCCAAGGTGAAATTCCAAAAAAGTAAGAAGCCATGATGTCTTAAAGAATGAGTTTTCTGATATAGCTAAAAAACTGTCAGTAAGTTAGCAGTTTAATCTTAATAACTAGGCCAGAGTCAATCGAAGTCAATGTTCACACAAGCAATTTCACATCAGGATTGTGTATGGGATGTACAAGGGAAAAGAAAAATATGATACCTCAAGAACACTGGTCTCTACACCCAATTGCTGACCCACATCTCTCCTTTGAAGTCTATTAAATATCTCTAACTTAACATGTTCAAAGCAAAACCCTTAGTTCTCCTCTCCAAATCTGCTCCTCCTCCATATTGGTTAATTTTGTGTATCAACTTGACTGGGCCATGAGGTTCCCAGGTAATTTGACTAAACATCATTCGGGGTGTTACTTTGACAGCATTTTTGGATACAATTAAGATTTTTCAAAGATTTTATTTATTTAGTTGAGAGAGAGTGAGTACAAGTGGGGGGGGGGGCAAAGGCAGAGGGAGAAGCAGGCTCCCTGATGAGCAGGGAGCCCCACGCTGGGCTCAATCCCAGGACCCTGGGATCATGACCTGAGCCGAAGGCAGACACTTAACTGACTAAGCCACCCAGGTGTCCCTGGATACAATTAACATTTAAATCAATGGACAGTAAAGCAGATTATCCTCCCTGAGGTGGGTGGGCCTCATCTAATCAGCTGAAGGCCTGAAGAGAACAAAAAGGCTGGCCCCCCTGTAAGTAAGAGAGAATCTCTCCTGCCTTCACGCTGGAACATTGGATTTTTTCCTGCCTTCACATTTGAACTGAAACATGTTAGCCCTTCCTGGGTCTTGAGCGGCTGCCTTTGGGACTGAAGCTACACTATCAGCTCTTCTGAGTCCACAGTTTACCAATTTTCCCTGCAGATCTTGAGGCCAGTCAGCCTTATAATCATGTGAGCCAACTCCTCATAATAAACTTGTTTCTCTAAATTTATATATATCCTATTGATTCTGTCTCTCTGGAGTAGCCTGACAAATATATTCTTCCTTTCCCCATAATAGAAAAAAAACAGTGAAATGAGTTTACCAGTACCTTAGGTATAAAAACGTTGGGGCCATCCTTGACTCTCCTCTTTCCTTCCCGCTGAAGGTCCAATCCAAAGTAAACCATGTCAGCTCTGCCTTTCAAATACATCCAGAAGCCCACCACTGCTTATCTTGTCTCCTGTTACCGTCACGGTCTAAACTTCCATCATCTCTCATCTGGACCAATGCAATAGTATCCTTACTGGCCTTCCTGCTTCTGCCCCTGCCTCTGCACAGCAGCCACAGTGCTCCTTCTCAAACATGTCAAACCATGTCCAGCCTCTGCTCACAACCCACTAATGGTTCCCATCTGATTTGGTGTAGAATCTACTGTCCTCCTCATGGCCTGCAGGCCCCTGTGGGATCTGCGCCCCTGCCACCCTCCTGGCTCTGTCTTCTACTATCCCCACGTCACTCTGTTTCCTTGCCTCCTTGCCTATTTTCTTCTTTTTCTTTTTTTTTAATAGGCCAGGAATTCCCTCTGTTGAAATATTCTATTCCTGGATCACCATAGGGTCCTGCCTCATTTCCTTCAGCTATGTCCCTCAGACCTTCCCCGCCACCCTGCATGATATAATCTTCTCTACCCCCTCCCTACATCCTCTTACTCTTCTTTGAGGCATGTTGCCCCAGCAGTCATACAGTGCATCTTATTCTATCTTCTGAGTCTCCTTCTAGAATGCGAGGCCCATGAAAGCAAACAATCGCCTTGCTTCTGTAGCCTCTGCACATGGAGCAGAGGCTGGCATGCAAGGAGGCACTCGATATCTGTGTGCTGATGAATTACATTTCTTCCCATACATTGAAAGAAACAAAATACTTTTGATGTAATCATAGTTAACAATTACTGATCACATACCATATATTGGGCACGATGCCATGTTTCTTACATAAATCAACTCATTTAGTTCTCACAACAACCCTTGGAGGCTCAGAGCATTTTCTGCATGAGGAAAGGGAGGCACAGATAACTTTACGAAGGTCATGTGCTGATAAGGGGTAGAACCCGGATCCTGGCCCAGGCCAACTCCAGAGGCCGCACTCAACCGCTAGGTCTCCCATTCAGAATGGACTTCTTGCAAATTCATGAGGAGATGCTGAAGAACAAGCAACGACGAAAAAGACTATCCCCTAAATTTATTCTTCAGGGATAAAAGATATTTCCCACTACATACCATCTCTACCAGTTCACAGCTTAACAGCATAGTGGAGAGTAAACGCAAGGTGGAAAGCTCAGGGGACTCCCCTGAAGTTCACACTGTGACACCTTTGAAGCAATTTGGTCAAGACTAACAAGTTAACAGCAAAGGCTTGCTTGGAAACCTTTTTTGGGTCACGCATACCTTGTAAAGTTGGTAGGAGCTTCACAAGCCCGTTCGAAAATGCACACAGTCCTTTTTAGCCTTGTAAATTTATTAATTTGTGTATTCAACAAATGTTTATAAGTACCATTAGGTGTCAGGCACAGATCTAGGCACTGGAGGTATAGAAATATCTTCTTTCGTGAACTTTCATCTCTATTTGTAACAAAATGGAGCTTACATGTCATGGTGACTTGGAGCTAAACTCTGTAGTCAGACTTGCGTAAAACTCCCAGCCCTGCTGTTACTAGATACATGACCTCGGGCAAGTTACATAACTTGTCTAAATCTCAGTTTCTTTGTTTATAAAATGGAGGCAATATTGATAAGTAAATCTACCACACTGGTTGGCTTATTAGGCGGATAAAATGAGATTGCCTGATACACACTAAGCATTCAGAAATATACTACCTGTGATGGTGAGAGTGGGCTTGGAAAAATCTTTGTGACTTTATAAATCTTTTTTTTAAAAGATTTATTATTTATTTATTTGACAGAGAGAGAGAGAGAAAGAGAGAGAGAGCGAGCACAAGCAAGGGGAACGGCAGGCAGAGGAAGAGGGAGAAGCAGGCTCCCCGCAGAGCAGGGAACCCCATGCAGGGCTTGATCCCAGGACCCTGAGATCATGACCTGAGCTGAAGGCAGACGCTTAACTGAGCCACCCAGGTGCCCCAATCTTTGTGATTTTGAATATGGTTTTGTATGTATGAAGATTAGAGTTTTCCTACTAGAGTCAGTTTCTCTTAAGTGACAAGAGCTTTTTCGAATTTTAGTGTCTTAAAAGAGTGCAAGTTTCGTCCACATTTTCAATCAGAATGCTAAATTTTGTGATGGAGTCATAGGGTCTTATACTCACAATTAGACATCCTAATAGGGCTATTAAAAGAACTCTGATTCATTAATTCGTTCATTCTTTTTTCCTTCTGGGGTTATCTGGGAAAGCTGCCCGTTTGCAGAGAGCTCCTTTGGCTATCTTCCTTTGCCTTTCAGAGCCCTCAAAACAAAGTTCTTAAGTACCTCATAATGGGTCCATGAGATTGTTGATTTTGTTTATAACATGTCGGAAGTAACAATTTTTATACTACTAATAGACTCATTACAAAGGATAAGGGTATCTCAGGTGGTTTCTGAATGGACTAAATATTCACATTTATTTATAGGCTCTTCTGCCTTCATGGACATTGGACTGGGAGTTTAAAACCATAAATTCTAATCCTAGGCCTGATACTAATGAACTGATCTTGACTTCATTGGTGACTTGGTGCTTACCTATCTGAATCAGAAAGCTATTGTCTGGGGCATCTGGGTGATTCAGTTGGTTGAATATCTGACCCTGGATTTTGGCTCAGTTCATGATCTCATGGTCCTGGGACTGAGCCCCAAATTCACTCAGGGGAGAGTCCGCTTGAGGATTCTCTCTCCTCCTCTCCCTCTGCCCCTGCTCATGCTCTCTCTCTCTCAAATAAATCAATAAATCTTTTTTTTTAAAAGAAGGCTATTGTCTATATCATCTTCCAACTCTGAAATTGTACACTTGCCCACAAATAAAGCTAATCAACAAGAAACCTATCCCCCTTGGGTCCATGGAGCTGAATGTGAGAACACGGGGACCTATTAAGGAACAGACAAGCACAGGGTCTCTTGCATTTCAGGTCATAAGCCACATACAACGAGACAGTAATAAGGGCTAAAGTAATAACATTCATGCATTTTTTTAAGCATAAAGGTATGTAGTAGTTGCATTCATTTCCCTGAGAAATGTTTGAATAATATTGGGCATTTTAAACCTATTGAACGTACAAATGCTAATACAACTAATACCATGTACAAAAAGGTGAAAACAAGGCTTCCCTTGTTGGTTGTTCAGTGACTCTAACCAATCCCATGGCACTTTTAGTTCGAATCAATATTAGATTTGAGACTCAGTTCAGACCAGCACTTCAGAGGGGCTGGTCTTCAGATGACAACTTATTATCTGGCACAGAACTTTTTGAGGACTTTGGGATCCTTTGAGATAAAAGGCACACTTTCAGTCTGAGCTTCCAATGAAACAGAATTAACAAAATGTCCTAGCTTAAAACCATTTCACCCCTGGAAGACAAAAGAGCTCATCCAGGACAATTGGCTCTATTTTGCAGGTTGAAAGGGATCATTGAGTAAACGTTTTGGTGCAAACATTTCCTGGTGAGGAAAATGCCTTCTAACATTTCTTTGGACTCTGCAAATCGGGCTCCTTTGCACAGAAGGAGTCTGAGGTATTTTCTGAAGGGAGGTTGGAGACCGGTTATTAGAATTTGGCTAAGCCAGTAGTATTCTGAATCCATTGAGCTCTTCATTACTGTCCTCCATGAGCCAAGCAAATTAACCTGGTCCGTTGCACTGCCTGAGAAGAAATAAGGAATAAGTGACCATATTTTTGCACGTCTGTTACCTTAGACTGCGATTTTCCTTGGAATGTGTGTTGCAGCGTGAGTATGTGTGATGCAGGTAGACGGTTGATTCCCTGAGCCTGATGAAGGAGGGTGCTAAACAGAAGAAAAGACATTTTAAGAATCCTCATCACTGCAGAGGAAATATTTTTACGCAAAACAGGAACTCAATTTATGAAAATTATAACTAAATAAGGTAGAATAAATTTAAAGCATTTACCCTCTTGAATATTTAGCTGGTCATAGTCCTGAATTCTCCTTACCTCCACACGTGACTGTGGATACTTACCCAGTTGAGTAGCTGTTTACAGGAACCAACTAAAAATGAACATCCTTGGGGCGTCTGGGTGGCTCAGTTGTTAAGCATCTGCCTTCGGCTCAGGACGTGATCCCGGAGTCCTGGGATCGAGCCCGACATCAGGCTCCTTCACTGGGAGCCTGCTTCTTCCTCTCCCACTCCCCCTGCTTGTGTTCCTTCTCTCACTGGCTGTCTCTCTCTGTCATATAAATAAAATCTTTAAAAAAAAAAATGAACATCCTTAAGAGCAAGTAGATATTAAAAAGAACTGATTAGAAATTTTAGAAAAAACACATCCTTTAGAATTAAAAGTCTTAATAGATGGAATAAAGTCAAGACTGAGATCAGCCAAAGAGAGAACTGGAAAATAGTGCTGGGGAATTCACACCGAATGCAGCATAAGGAGACAAGAACTACGTAAGAGAAGTTGAGTTATGAATAATATATGGAGAGGCTCCAAAATAAATCTATAGGAGTTCCAGGGGGAAACAGATGAAAGAGAAAGACAGAGAAACAGTATTTGGAGAGATAATGGTTGAGAATTTTCCGCAGTTGAAGACCTATCCTTGAAGTGAAAGTTCACAACAAATTCCTGCAACATAAATAAAGATAAATCCACGTTGTAGGGAAACTATCAGATATCAAGGGCAAGTTGGACAATCCTAGAAGGTACCAGAGAAAACAGACATATTACCTAAGAAAGAAGGACAATCAGGCAGGCAGCAATCTCCTGATGAGCACTGATAGATGACACAACTATTCAAATAGCCAAAGAGAAATAATTTCCTAGCTAGCTAAATTCTCACCTGAAACTAATCATGCGAAAGAATGACAAAACAGACACTTTACCCTGGAGAGTTTATCCCTCATAGGCCAATTACGGAATTAACTTGAATATAAAGAGAAGAGCCGAATACTATTATAACAATAGCTGAAACTTTACATATACCCCCTGCTTTTAGTCCTCCCAATAACCCTATGTGGTAGATATATATTGTAACCCCATTTCACAGTGAGGAAACTGAGATACAGAAAAATTAAGATCTCGTAGCTAGTAAAAATCAGGATTTGAACCAGGCAGGCTAGGGAGACATTGCATGAAAGATGTAATAATAAGCAAAGAAGTTGAGAAAATAAGTCGATATATTTTAATTAACCATTGACTGTCATAATCAACTTTTTGTGATTAAGAGAAGGAAACACTAAAACTCTATATAATAATATTATCAGGAGTTGTTCTGTAAGTGTCTAAATCATGCTAAGACCCTCAGTGTGTTTAGGAGAATGGTAATAAATAATAATTTAAAACATTCTATAAAAATGTGTAGTTACATAGCTTAAAAATATAACGGTAACAACAAGGATGGAAATGTAATTTATAGGGGCGCCTGGGTGGCTCAGATGGTTAAGCAGCTGCCTTCAGCTCGGGTCATGATCTCAGGGTCCTGGGGTGGAGTCCCGCATCAGGTTCCTAGCTCAGCGGGGAGCCTGCTTCTCCCTCTCCCTCTACTGTTCCCCCTGTTCCCCCTGCTTGTGCTCTCTCTCTGTCAAATAAATAAATAAAATCTTTAAAAAAATGTAATTTATATTTCAAGTCAACAAAGAAAATTAAAAATGAAATAAAGGCATTTATCAATTCAGCAGAAAGCAAGAAAAAGAGAAAGAAAATTATGATAAGGAAAAGAATGGTAAAAGGAAAATAAAATCAAGACAGTAGTAAAGACATATTCAAATATATCACTAATCACAATAAATAATAAATTTGCATCTTAAAGGAACTTACTAATCTATTGTATTTTTTTAAATTAGCCAAGAAATTTTATTATCCAAGTTTCATATCTGCCTCCTACAGATTAGTATTATTTTAATCAATGATACATTGAGAACATTCAAGGGATGTATCTTGCATTTCTAATTTAAAAACCCATATTTAAAAATTGAGACTTGTGTTTACATAACCATGATGATAAAGGAAATTAAAACCCAGACAGACGGATATTTATAAAAACTGATATTTCAGAAAAGGACTTTAAGTAAGAAGTCCTATCCAACTGTTTCTTTAATTAGGGAACAATTATTTTGGAATAGAGATTTTCCTAACTGTACTCTAGACTATGTCAACGAGAAAACTTTTAGCCATCTTCAAACTTCCTTTCACCTAAAATTTTAGATGGATTGCTTCCCAGAACGATTTTCTAATCAAGATTATAGGAAATCTTCTAGCTGATAAAAGGCCAAATGTCTACATTCTTCTAAAAGCTGAATGAAAATTTTAGCATATTAATGCAGATGGCATCCAGTATTTAACACACTGAACCAGAAAGAATAATTTTTATTGTCCATGTGCTGTATGAATCTGAAATTAAAATGTTAACTCTCGTTGATCAAAACTTTAGATTCCGTGTCATAATTAACTCCAAGAACACAGATTTCTGCATCTTCTGTGGAAAATGTATTTTGCAGTAGTAACAACACTCTCAGAGTTTTCAGGTTGTCATTATCTTGCTCTTTTTGATTGCAAAGTGCAAAAGATTTCTGAACAAATTGCTTGCACATTGAGAGCTTCCTGCAGCTACCACCACAATCAATACAGAAAACTGTTTCATCATCTAGGGCTCCCTCCTGCTACTCCTCTAAAGCCACACCCACTTCCTCTCCCACCCATCCCTAACCCCTGGCAACCACTAATCTTTTCTCTACCTCTATAATTTTGTTATTTCAACTGCGTTATATAAATGGAATCATTCAGTATGTAGCCTTTTTTTCTCATCCATCATTATTCCCTTGGGTTTCATCCAAGTTACGATCTTTATCAATATTTCTCTCCTTTTCTTGGTGAGTACTCTACCTCGGCATAGATATACCACAGTATATCCATTCACCCACTGAAGGACAATTGGATAGTTTCCAGTCTGGGGCTATCAAGAATAAAGCTGCTGTTAACATTCATGTGCAAGTTTCTGCATGAACATAAGTTTTCATTTCCCTGTGGTAAATGTCCAGGAGCACAGTTGCTAAATTATATTGTAAGGACATGTATACTTTAAAAAAAAAAAGGCTAAAAAATTTTCCTGAGTGGATGTACTACTTAACATTCCTACCAGCAATGTATGAGTGATCCAGTTTCTCTGCATTCTTGCAGCATTTTGTGTTGTCATTATTGTTAATTTAATCCATTCTGGTAGGTATGTAGTGATGTCTCGTCAGTTTAATGTACATTTCCCTAAAAGCTAATGAAGTTGCCTATCATTTTGTGTGCTTACTTGCCATCTGCATGTTCTGTTTGGTGAAGTGTGTGGTCATGTCTTTGGCCCATTTGCTACTTTGATTATTTGTTTATTTACTATTGTACTTGGAGAATTCTTTACATTTTCTGGATATAAGTCATTTGTCAGATACATGTTTTGCAAATATTTTCTCCCAAGTTGTAATTTGTCTTTTCATCCTCTTAAGAGTCTTTCCCAGAGCAAAAGTTTTTAATTTTGATGAAGTCCAAATTAACAGCTTCTCCCTTTATGGATTCGTGCTTTTGCACTTTTGTCAACAGTAAGTTGAGTCTATTTTGTGCATTTCTTTCTTGGTTCTCTATTCTGTTCTGTGGATCTATGTGTCTCTCCTCCACCCATGTCACACAGTTTTGATTACTGTAGCCATATAAATCTTGAAATCAGGTAGGCTGGTTCCTTCTACTTTATTCTTTCTTTTTTTCCCCCCAGAATTGTTTTAGCTATTTTAGTTCCTTTCTCATTTCACAGAAATTTCAGATAATCTTAACTATGTCTACAATAAACCTTGCAGGTATTTTTATAGGAATCACATTAAAACTTGGGGAAATTGGCATCTGTATTGTGCTGGGTCTTTTAATCCATGAACACAGTATGTCTCTTCATTTATTCAGATCATCTTATAGTTTTTATCATACAGATTATATACATTTTTGTTAGATTTATACTTAAATATTTGTGTTTGTAAATAGCATTTGTAAATAGTGTTGCATTTGTAAATAGTGTTGCATTTTTTTAAAATTTCAGTTTCTTCCAGTTTGCTGTTAGTACATAGAAATGCAATTGATTTGGGTATGTCGAGCTTATGTCCTGCTACTTGCTGAACTCACTTACGAGTTCTAGGAGGTTCTGGTAGTGGTGGTGGTGATCGTGCGAGATTCCTTTGGATTTTCTAGCTATACAATCACGTTATCTGAAAACAGAGACGTTTTTATTTCTTTCATTCAACAGATTATATTTTTAAAAAGTTAAGTTCTGTGCTTGGTTCAAAATACATAGCTTAAAAAGATGCCAAAAATTTGAAAACAAAGAATGGAACAAGATATGCCAGGTAATACACACACACACACACACACACACACACCAGATGTTAGAGATTTTTTTAATATTAGAAAAACTAGAATATAAGCATTAATAAAGATAAAAGTGGGATAGTACATAAGTACCAATCCACCAAGAACACATAATTTTCACAAACTTCTCTGCAGCTAACAATATGGTCTTTTTTAAGTAAAGCAAAAACTGACAATTATAAAGGTAGTTTTGCAAAATACAGTGTGATATTTGAACACACTTATATTAAAAACTAATTAATTAGAAAAAATTGCAAGGAAATAAAATTTTGAATAAAGTTATTGAGTTTGAGTTAATGTGGGCACACACACATACATCCCACATCCAAATAATAAAAAGTGTACTTTAATCAAACACTAGTAAAACTTGTATAAAATGAACCATACAAGTGAGGTTATAAATATTAAAGTAAAATTGACATATAGACCACAGTCTCTTGTCATGGTACATTTAAATTAGAAACAAACAATAAAAAGAAAATCGAAAAAGCACATATGTTTGGAATATTAAAGATACACTTAAATATCCAATGATTAAGTAGGAAATCACAGTGGAAATAATAAAATATTTTGAAATAAACACTATGAAACTCCCACCTGTCAAAAACTGAGATAGGCTAAAATTGTACTTAAACATAAGTTTAGCCTTAAATTCAGTTATTAAAATGATTAGAAAACGGAAAATAAGTGAGCTAGAATAACAGAGTACACCTGGATAGAGTGAAAAGTAGGAAATAATAATAATAAAGCTGAAATTAGTAAAACAGAAAACAAAGGAATAAGAGACAGCAAGAAAATTCAAAATCTGCCCTTTTAAGCTATTTTAAATCTAATTCTTTGAATTGGGGAATCATTCTTATGCTTCAAAATTCAAAATGTATGAACTGGTATGTAATTAAATGTTTTCTTTTCATGTCTTTTGAACGATCATCCAATTCCCCTCTGAAAAACAACCAATATTATTTTCTTTCTCATCTTTCCAGTGATAATTTTTTAAAAAAGATTTCACCTATTCATTTGACAGAGATAGAGACAGCCAGTGAGAGAGGGAACACAAGCAGGGGGAGTGGGAGAGGAAGAAGCAGGCTCACAGCGGAGGAGCCGGATGTGGGGCTCGATCCCATAACGCCGGGATCACGCCCTGAGCCAAAGGCAGATGCTTAACGACTGAGCCACCCAGGCGCCCCTCCAGTGATAATTTTTGTACATTAAGCCAATATACACAGAATAGTGCCCCCATCCATCTGGATATATTTTTCAGATCTTTAGCAAGACTTAAGTAAGAGAGAAAGGGAGAGATAGAGAGAGAGAACAGAAATAAACAATATTGGGAATGAAAGAAAGGACATAACCATGGATGTGGTAGAGATTCTTAGCATCTTAATTAAATATTATGCCAATGATTTTTCCTATGTATGCCGATAAACTGGAAAACCCAAATGAAGTAGATGATTTTTCAGAAAAATATAAACTATCTGGGTCAGTCATGGTCCAGTCATAAAAACAGAGCCTCTCCAGGCAGTCCAATTAAAGACTTCAATACAGGAGATTTGTTACAAAAGGAGAACTTCAAAGGAAAACATCAGGTGGTGGGGCAACCCTAGATTAGTACCATCAGGAAACGGTTACCACCCCTCAGGCTGCAGGGATGGGGGGGGGTTGGCATTACTGGAACGTAAGAACAAGGTCACCAATGGGAGGTGGATTTGTGGCAAGGGCTGAAAGGGAACCTGACCATGGTAGCTGGAACCCTAGAAGAGACGGCCACTGCTGGAGGCAAAGAGAAGACAGGAGAAATAACGAGGCTTCTCCTTCCTCCAACCCACTAGTCTTCTGCCAGGGCTTACCATTGACCCAAACTAGCTAATTGGATAGGGAATCTCAGAAATGTAGTTTGCAGCAAGAAAGCAGAGAAATGATCTGAGAGCAAATAAGAAAAAAAATGACATGCTAAAATTAACTCTAGAAAAAAAAACAACAATAAACCAGTAACCATTAAAACAATGAGATCTGCAAGTAGAATATTTTTTATACCCTCCCTAACCACCTAATCTCCAAAGACCCTGGACCCAGACAGTTTTATAAGAATTAAGCAGATAATCCTAGTATTATGTAAGTTATATTAGATAACTTAAAAATGGAAAACCTAACCCATTTATTTTACGAAGCCAGTATAACTTGGAAACTAAAACTAAAGAGGGATAGCATAAGAAAAAGATAATCATAAAACAATCATATCTCATTTATGAACATAGACAGGAAAATCCTAAGTAAAATAAAAACAAATTGAATTCAACATACATATATGTCTGTATCTATATAAATGATACATCATAATTAAATGGAGTTTTCCCATCATGCAAGGATGTTTCAACATCATGAAATATATAAACGTAATTGGCATTGTCAGATTGAAAGAGAAAAGTCATTCTCAACAAATACAAAAAATACGTTGGGATAAAATAAAATATTTAAGGTTTTAAACAATCTTAGTAAATTATGAATAGAAGGGAATTCCTTAAATCTTACTTCTAGACTCACTGTCTTCACTTCAACACCAAATATTTTATCCTCAACCCAACTAAATCAGGCCATAACCTTCACATTTCACTGCCAGATTTAATGGAAAATTGTTATTTTAGTCTCACCAGCTTTTGACACAGAGGAGCTCTCCCTCCTTCACAATAGTTTCTTCCTTTGGCCACTATGACCACACTCCCCTGGTTTTTTCACCTAGATCAGTGCTCATCCATTGTCACTCTTATTTGCCGGTGCCACCATATCTTCGATATGTACACGTTGAAGTTCCCTGAGTTCAGCCTTCCATCCTCTTTGCTTCCCCTCCTCTCTTTATACTTGCCGTCCTGAGTGACTTTGAACACTACATGTGCACGGACGACATCCCAAGGCATATCCAGCTCCAATCCCTTTGTTGACATCTTCACTGAATGCAAATAACTATCTCAAACCTAACTTGTCCAAAGCAGAGCTCTTGGTTTCCTTTCTTCCTCCATGGACACCCACACTTGTCCTCTTTCGAGCCTTCCTTACTCTGTAAGGGCAACTCCGCTTTACCAGTCGCGTGGGCTAGAGATGCGCGGGCATTCTTAACTGCTCTCTTTCTCTCCACCTTACATCCAACCCATCATTCAACCTTGCTGGTTTTATCGTCAAACATTTCTTTAATTCCCCCGGTTCTCACCATCTCCACAGCTACCGACACAGCCCAAGCCGCAATAGTCTGTTACGCAATCGATGGCAATCGCTTCCCGATCGGTCTCTCCGTCTCCACTGTTGTTGCCCTACAGTCAACCCTGCTAACAGCAGCCAGAAAAAACTTCTTAGAATGTAATTTAATTCAAATCATGTCCCTTCTTATGACTCCCCTGAGTCTTCTACCAGTACTCAGAATCGATTCCAAACTTCTTGCCGTCACCTACGTGGCCCGGCAATACGGCCTCAGTGACCTCTCTCCTACCGTTCTCCCTGTTTGCGTCCTTCTAGTCACACTGCTCTTCATCTGCTTCTCGGACATACTAGGCTCATGCCTATTTAGCATTTCTTTTATTGCCTCCTGCATCGACTGCTATTCTTCCAGCCCTTCACATGCCCTGTGATCCTCAACCAGATCCCCTTTGAAGGGTCTTGTTACCTGACCTTCTAGACTCTCAGTGAACGGCCTGCAGTGGATGGCCTCTTTAGCCTTAGCTGAAGAACGCCACCTTGCTTGTGGTTGTGCTATTTCCTGGGATAGCCATATCTAATGCCTGATCCTTGCAAGGGTATGAAGGTCAAGTCCTCCTGCCCCCACTTACTTTAGCCCCTGAATGGGGTCACTGCAACCTTAGAGCTCCCTATCGAAATGGACAAGGCTGCTGTTGGACCTGCTACAATTCAGCTTCTCTCTCTGCCCACTCTTCTTTGCTTCTCACTCCCACAGGTGTTGGTTCCAAGGGCACTTCCTAATATGCGATCCCTCTCCATCTTCCACTCCCCCTGCTTGTGCGCACTCTTTCTCCGCCCCCCCAAATAAATAAATAAAATCCCTAAAAAAATAATAAAATTTAACATCAAGAGCAAGAACAACCACATAACAACAAAACCCCCACAGCTGTAAAAAGACAACCATAGACTAGAAGAAGACATTTGCCGCGAATCAGACTCATGAAGAATTAATAAGACAAGTGATCCAATGGAAAACAGGCAAAGGATATAAACAGACCATTTTCAGAAAATTGAATGATCAATAAGCATATATTAAGATGGTCAACCTTACTAATAATCAGGATAGTGAAAATAAAAATGAGATACCATTTAGTACCTACTTAATTGGAAAGAATAAAAAGTCTGACTCCAACAGACACTCTCCTGTGTTACTGTCAGGGGTACAAAAACAACTCCGGGGGACAATCTGAATAGCAAAGTTAAGATTTTATTTTATTTTATTTTGATAGGGAGCTCTAAGGTGGCAATGACCCCGTTCAGGGGCTAACATAAGTGGGGGCAGGAGGACTTGACCTTCATACCCTTGCAAGGATTTTATTTTATTTTATTTACTTTATCATCCAGTAATTCCATTTCTAGGAAATATTCTTTAATGGAGTGAACACTTACACAAGGAATAATGTACAAGAAATTCATTGCTGTATTATATGTAGTAGAGAAAATATTGGGAACCACCTAAATAACCTCCAATATATAAGAGCAACCGTATAAATTGTCAAATACAGTCATGTAGTGAAACACTGTGCAGCTGTGAAAATGAATGACCTAAAGCTCCATGTTTCAATGTGGATAAAGCTTAAAAAAACAGAATGCTGAAAAAAGTACGCTGGAGAATATATAGACCATAATAATATTTATTTAAAAGTTTAAGAACAATAACAAAAAAAAACCAAGGCTACGTGTTGTTTATATTGTAGACTATGTAATTACAGATATAGTCCATTATAAAACCATTCATGGGAATGCCATCCAACAGTTTTTCTTAAGGGAAAGAATAAAAGTGAAACAGTTGGAAAGGGGTACACAGGAAGCTTTAACCATATTTATATTGTTTTTTTTCCTTTAAGAAAAGATTGGATCTAACTATAACAAAATGTTGGGATTTGTTAAAACTCAGTGCTAGGCATAGAAGTGTTCATTACATCGTACTTATACTTTCATGTATGCTTGAAATCTTTTATTTAAAATATTTAAATTGTAAGATAGTTCAAAATCAATAAAAAGAAAGAGTATCAAAAGGTTCAATTTTTTTCAAAATTGCCCAAATGCCCATGAATATTTAACTAGTTAATCAAATGTTAGTACAAAGTGAATTACCACACAAATATATAAAATAATGGTTTACATTTATACAATACAGAATGATTAAATATTTAGTTGAATGAAAAAGGTTATAAAATATATATGTACAGTATAATTTCATGTGTACATAATATATATATATTATGAAATATATATATCAGAAATGATAAAAAATTGTAAATGATTGTCTATGGTTATATCTAGATAGGTGTCTTTGCTATTTTTCTCTATTTCTTAAACATCATGTATATTTTTATAAATATCATAAAACTATTGAAATAGTGCTCAGAATTCATCTACTGTAGAACTATAAATTAAAATGGAAAAGAAATACCAATTTAATTTAAATTTTCATTTATTTTTTTTCAGTGTATAATATTGAGTGCCAACAAAGCTGCAATTAAATTTTACCCTCAATCACTGACCTTAGCCATGTGAATCAGTATTACATTTTTTGAAAAGTAATTTGGCAATATGTAACAATAGCACTCCCATAATAGGGAGTTATACCGAGGAAATAATCAAAGATACACAGAAGAATGTATAAGCAAGGATGTTTTTGTTATAACATTATGCAGAGTGTTAAAGAACTGGAAACAACCTAGATGTCCAATGACAGGGGATGACTCAGTAGATAACAGCACATATCATAGTAAGTCACACACCTATTTTATGGAACAGTATATAAATACTGTAGCCAATAAAAAGCATGTATTTGAGGAATGCCTAATAAGATGAAATATGCCCACAAATAAAAGCAGGATATAAGATATACTTTAAATTTTGTCCTACATATATTTTAAAGACTAGGAAGAAACACACCAAAATCTAACAGTGGTTATCTCTGAGTGGTCAGATGATCAGGGATTTTTACTTTTAAATTTATATCTGTATTTTCTAAATTTCAACAAACACAAATTTCATGACCTGAAAAAACACTGCTTTTAATTTAATTTTTTATTTTTTTAAAATTGTATTTATTTATTTGAGAGAGAGAGCGCATGCGAGAGAGCACAAGGGGAGGGGAGCGGCAGCAGGAGAGGGAGGAGCAGACTCCCTGCTGAGCAGGGATCCCTGATGTGGGGCTCAATCCCAGGACCTGAGCCAAGGCAGACGCCTAACCAACTGAGCCACCCAGGTGCCCCCAAACCCTGCTTTTTAACCAAGAAAGTAACCTACATCTCCGGGCCTTTCTCATCTCAGCACGTCATCTCACCGTCCAGTCCAGGTGGCACGGCTGGTGGAGCACATGGAGATCCCTGGGTACAATCCCCTGCAGGTCGTTACAAACCGCCAGTACAAACTGTCCCCATGGCCAGACTCTCTTTTCAAATATGTCAGCAGGGTTAGAAGTCTGTACAGGTCAACAAACACAAAAGGCTAGTGAAGGATCAATATTAGATTCCTCGGTCTTGCCCACGTATGTGAATATTCCTTATTATCCATTGTCCCCGGTTTATTAGCCATCACATGGTCCTGAACTGGTGACATGAACAGATAGCCTTCGTTGCCCCAGGGGAAGGGTTAAACTACAAGAAAAGAGGGGTGGATTAAACAAGGAAGAAAAACTATCAACATGTCATAAAATATATATGCTATTTCTAATTTATTCCTGTTCATTTGAGCAACGCATCTAATGTGTTACTAGCATTTCTGGTAATACGGTGTCGTTGTCCCTCTAATAATGTGTTAGTGTCTGTAACTCTCATTTGGACTTAGTGAATTACTGTTTTATTTAATGAAAAAAAGATAAATTGTATTTGATTTGTATTTAGTAATTTCTATGAATTTGGTATATGACATTTAGGAAAGCTTAAGCACATAATTTCTCCTTTCTTTAATTTATAGCCTGGGCACTGTTTAAATATAATTTTAAACGATGCATAAAATGCTTCCTGACATATTTGTTTTCTGAATTTCCAACATGCATATTTGCCATTTCTATATGATGAACAAACACTGCCTTAAACTGTGGAGAAAGAAAAAATGTTACCTGTTTAGGATTCTTTTATTAAATCTTAGCTCTTGTATTTTGGTGGCAGCAGGCTGAGTTTCCTGGAGGGTGATAAGTTTAGTTGCAATTGAGCTCTGGTTCATGCTAACTCAATTTGATAGGTAAGGCTTTGCAGGTGTAGCAATCATCAATTTGGTGCGAAACCTCAGAACAAAGTCTAAAAATAGATGTCACTTTGATAGTATTTTGGGGGAATAGAAGAAGTTAAATAACAGATGAAGTGTGTTTCTTAGAGAAAATCATTATTTCTCAGATTATTTCCTAGGCATAAAATAGCTTTTATAACAAAATAGGTATTTTTCTTCATATTTAATTTCTGCAGAACGATTCTATTTTTCTTATTCTGTATTTTGGTCCTATTAATTTGTAACTCCTTTGAAAGCTATACATACAACCATTGTTCAGATAATGTTAACATCGTGAAATTTCAACTTTGAATTTTTCAAAGAAATGCTAGCTTCACATGGTATTTCTCTTCCTTCAGAGTAAGAGTCGACTATTTATTCTGCTTTATTTTTAATCAAAAAATATTTGAAAAAAAAAAGATCACTCTTTCCTGAGCCATCAGCGAATAAAAAAAAATATGGAGAGGCTCAAAGTGCTGCTCTTCTACTGACTTCTGTCATTAAAACAGATGTTCTCTATAACCTTGACCAAACAGCTCCATCCTCTAATCAGAAAGGAGCAGACTTGTTTGTGGATTTATGATAGATGTCTGTGCCAGAGCTTGGAAGACTGTCTAGGACCGTGGGCTCTTACAGACTTGTTTTTGTGCTGAAATTTGGCTTGTAATTCTTGTTTTAATTTGTTTTATATACTTTCCTCCAAACATGGTTTTCTTTTTTTAAAAAAATCTTCGTATTAATTGGGTATTTCAAATGTATTCATCACAGTTATGAGCAGCTATAGCTTTAAATATATGATGGACTTGCTGATGTCAGCAGCTAAGAACTAATGCTGCTGATATCAGCTGACAGGACACTAATTACTAGTTATGTGGCTGTTGCCTGCTTAAGGAGCTATTCAGTGAGTTATGATTTAGAAAAGCTGGAGAGCACAGGGCTGATTTGTGAAGAGATATCTAATATGAAAATACCACAGAAGTTCTCAGATTGATCCTCATGACAGAGATCTGTCTAATTAGGAAGTGTCTATTTTAATATGAAACCACAAAAAAAGCCCAGCTGGAAAAGAAGAATTTATAGGAAGACACACAGCCATCACTACTTTGGCTGACAGCAAATGCAACCTAAGCATGTTTCTCAGCGTTTAATCAATAGTGGCTATAGGACAATTACTCCCTAACAGACAATCTATCTCATCATATCAAGAGGGAGGGTCTTCATAGGTGATCGGTATGGAGAGCCCCCATTCAACGCCACTTGTCTTACCTTCAGAGTTGAGGCCTGTCTAGAAGCTAGACATTTACTAAATTATCACTGAGAAGTTAGCGGAACTGGCAATGTTCTGTCCTTGGGTGATTAAGGAGTCACTCTGTTCTGAGATCCAGGAGAGGCATGACAATGGAGAGAGTGGGGACGTTTCATGCAACTGAAGAATTAGCTTGGTAAATTCTGCTGTTAGACCCTGAACTTTTGGAGGACAACAACACGCTCCCAAGTTTATATTCTATGTATGTACATACAGTGAAGACTGGTGGACTGACCCTGAAGAGATATTTGGGGGAAAAATCATAGTTTTCCTGGGAAGCTACAAAAATAGAAATCTGGCCACTTACTTGCCAAACATGAGAGGACACCAAACCTTCACTGAGCTGTCTTTCTCTGCGGGGTTCTTAAGGCTATGTCCACACCATAGCTTTGAAACACTTTTTGTGGGAAAGAAACAAGGTATGTAGGTGTGGGCACTGGTCTTTACACCTCAGCGGCTTTCCTTCCTTTCCTGCCTCTGTGTCTGTGTCTTCAGCTGGTATGCAAAGAGCTTTACAGACCAGCCTGCTGAGCAGGCTCTTCATGAGTCATGCCTGCTCCCTGGCTTAACTTTGGCACAGTCTCAGTCTCCATGAAGAGAGACAGAACAGAGGAGAAAAAGGTGTTTTGAAAACACTCGCTTATGTCGATACATGTTTTATTGTTACTGATCTATCCACAGAATAGGTAATAGACGACAAGTCATCAGAGGCTATTCCAGAAATATCAACAAATTTATTTCACGCATTTTTGAGTCTTTATTCCAGAATGTGAAGTCCTGGACTGAGCCACAGTGTCGGATGGAAACAGGATGGCCATCAGGCCAAAAGAATGGTGAGTATTCAGTGTCCGGCTTGCCTGCTGTGCGGCTACGTGACTGTGAACACTGCAGGTTTCTCCTCTATGAAAGAACTCCCTATATCGCATTGCTGTGGAGAGGAGTAAATAAGGTCATATCTGTAACAATCCTAGCACGATGCCGGCCACAATGGGCGTTCTGTAAGCATTATTGCCCTTGCCCTTTGTCTTATTCTGGGTTTCCACCACAGCAGACTCTGAAACACAGATTCCAGGGCCTGGATGCTCCAGAGAAGTGGGGAAGTGAGATGGGGATTGGAAAGCAGCCAATAAGGGTGTGGCATTAAGCTAGACACCAGTGTGGTGGGTGACTGATACTTAGTCCTGCAGGAAAATGGTGGGGTATAGGACCTCAACATTATCCCCCCTGAGGGAGGAGAGCGCTGGGGTATTTATACACCTATTCCCAAGACTCATTGGTTGAAGACTACTGAGAGGGGAGTAGATTAATTACCAGGCAATTCCAGCCTGCTGTGTGCCTTCTGCTGTTCTGGGGGCAGGGGAAATCCTCAGCACAGAGATGCAATTCTGACAGCTAGAAGTCAGCCAAAGAACACTGACATTTCCTAAGGGTGTGGGCAGGGCAATGACCTTCCAGTGTCTTGGGACTACCAAGACATCTAAAACATGGTAGTTTCCATCAAGAAGCCACCAATCTAATAAGGAAGATAGGACAGTTGAAGCTTCAAAGGAAAAGTTTTGTGATGCCAAGATGTCTGCAGTTTCCAGGAGAAATCAGCACCCGGATCTGCCCGGGGTGGTACTCACTACATCGGGGCCTCTGGCTCTTAGCCTTGCATCTGATCTGTCTGCTTCCACAGGGTGAATTCAGAGGAGCTATCAGATTCGTGTTAACCAAACCCCACAGAGTCTGAGCAAACAGCTAGAATGCCCATGGTTCCTTTGCATTCTCCTTTTGTAGGCTGAGCTGTGTGAGAGGTCAAATTTTAGTCTTAAAGTTAACTTAAAAATGGAGATTCAGAAAAAAAGGATGCTATTAGGAATTGTTCCATGATTGGCAGGGATATCTTGAGGACGTCTTCTTCACTGAAGGGATGGCCTGGCCAGTAGGGTCAGAGGAAAATAGTTTGTCTCCAGGTCCTCATCTGGCTCTGCCAAGGGTGGACACTAGTTCTATTTGTGGCTTCTGGAAAGCCAGCGGCTACAGTGGTTAAGGGTGAAGACTCTGGAGTGAGGACCTGGTTCAAATCTTGTCCTATCATTGTATTAGCTGTGTGAACTTGGCAGCTACTTAATCTCTGTGCGCCTCAGGTTTCCCATTCACAGTAGTGTCTATTTGATAGAGTTGTGATGATAAAATGTAATGCATATAACGTAATATGTATAAAGAGTCCAGAATAATATTTGGCACAACGGTAAGTGTTCGTTTTCATTATGGCTGCTATTAAGAGCCCCCTTTACATTGGCACAGTCCTTCTTTAGGTATAGTAAAGCTCTTGGCAAGTTTTCTTTTGTTCTTGGAACTAGTTTACACTCACTGAGGTGTCCTTGCTTCTTGTTGTCCTGAAAGGTCTGTCATTTGTCTGTTTGGGGAGGGGAACTGTCTCATTTCTCCTTCCATTTTCTGGACTGTACATATAAATACAAAAACAACTTAGTTGCCAGCTCAGCAGCCTGTCACAAAGTCAAGGAGTTCAGAGGCCAGAGGGTCCCTCCAGTACGGAAACAGGAGCACTGCAACTATATTTGACCAATGGATCTACAAGCAGCCAGTTTAGGATTTTATGTTAGGAACAGTTGCACAATCAAGAACAACTTGAAGTTCTATTTGGCGCTGGAATGCACTCTGGGATTCTGCCAAATATATCTCTCTTACAACTTGAGGGCAAAGCAACAAATCAAAGCCACTGTCAGATTTAGCCCTGATAAATGAAGTATGTTCGTTGATGGAACCAAAGATCCCAAAGCAACCGGGAGCACAATAGGACTCATTGCAAAATGAATGAAATGTATCAGTACAGAACGGACACACTGAAAGAACTGTTAGAAAACCTATCAGCTTCAAGTGTGTTGGATGTAAAGACCCTACACGGTCCAAGAGAATAACAGGATTCCTTGGAAAATGAATGGACAGTATCTCTACAGAATGTGGCCATTGAGGGAACTGTAAGGAAGCAGATCAGCAGCAAGTGTGATAGAAATGTTATTGAACTTGGAGGGAAGTTTTATTTCAAATGGTCACTAATGGCCTGTGAGACTCTGGGAAGGTCGTTTAGCCTTTCTGGACTTTCTCTACCAAATGAAAAGTTGGATAGTTTTCTGTAAGAACACTCCAAGTCTAACACTATTCTGTGATTCTAAATACTGAAAGTGATGGAAGAGTAGAAGAGCTGTTTCGGTTGGAAAACAAAAATGTCAGTGTTCCTTAAAGCTTTCCTCCTATCAATCCACAGACCCTGGCAAGAAATCTAAGTGTACTAAAATGAAGCCAATTAACATTCCTTACTACTGCTCTGTCATAAATCATCGTTAACTCAGAGAAGGCAGATGGGTGAGTAGCTACACGACACATTCTTATAGATGGGTTTGTTCATATTCCACAAATTTAATTTCATAACGCCAGAACCCCATTCTGTTCTTCAGACACACAGTATACTGTGGACTCCCCAGGCATACATAGAAAAGGTGCTGACAGATCAATTAGATGAGGACCAAGCACTGCCCATCGGACCTGAGTAGGGTGGAGTCACTGGTGACTTGATAAGAGCAGTTTTGGTGAAGTGGTGGTGGGAAAAGGTGGGTTTAAGGGAGAAACTGCACATGGTGAAAATAGCCAAATCTTAAGTTTTGCTGTCAAGGGAAAGAGATAAATGGAATACAGTAGGGTTACGAGAGTTTTTTCTTTTTTCCAAATGAGAAAAAAACAGCATGCTTGTACACTAATAAGAATTATTCAGTAGAAAGGGGACAACTGATGTTGCTCAAGGAAAAACAGGACACTTGCTGGGTTAAAGTCCTTGGGTAGGTCAGACAGGATAGGACCCAACGGTAGACTATATGGGCACAGGGGAGAATCACTTCTGTTTTCTCAGTGACATAGGAAACAGCACCGTCAGCTGAGGGTAAAGAAGGGGAGGAGATGTTGGAGGTTTAAAGAGATAGAAGACATGAGCCAGCTGCCTAGAAACATAAAGTAATGGAACCAGGATGAGTTCCAGGCAATATCAAGGACCACTTGAGGTTAATGGCAATGGATTTAAAGTGAAATCAGTCAGCATATTTGGGTTAGTCTGGCCATGCTGTGAGAGTACAAGCAACCAGTAGGCAGACTTGAAATCTAACTAGGGGTTTGGTTTAGTCAAGCCAGTACAAGGGAGAGAGGGGCAAGGGAGTCAAGTGTGTTTGCAAAGGGATGGTTACAAACATAGGCTACTGAATTTTAACTGAATGGGGAGGAGAGAGAGGATGCCAAGGGGGGGGGGAAAGTAAAAGGTGATAAAAGCATTGGATTAAGTCCTGGTGATATAGAAAGATTGTGTTGGGTACCAGAGGGGAAAAGCTCAAAAGATAATGGGGGGTGGTAAGAAAGTAGGATGTCTGAAATTAACTTTGGGTGTGTCGCAATTTTTTATAATGAGAATGTCAAAGGTATGACTGTAGAAGTGAGTAGCAGAGATCGAAGGGATTACAAAGCCATTGGAGAAAAGAGATGAAGGAACCAAAAGGCCAGGATACTGGAAAGAACATCAGGTTGTTGGCATTACATGAATTAAATAACTGGACTTACTTTGAAGACACCGATGGTGAATTGGCTGCCAACATCTGCAAGGAGTGAGGGGTGGTAGAGAGCTGAAACTAGGCGGTGGTGACGAGTGAGGTTCAAAGCTGAGTAGTTTTTCGAGGGAGCGCAGGCTCAAAGCAACAAAGGGGAACATGGAGAACACCTGGTCCACCTCTGGCTCCATAGCTCGAGGAGTAAATAACTACCAGACCACCTGAGAGGGCTACAGGGGGAGCCATGGTCTCGGGGGGAGCCAGGGGTCAGCCAGAGCAGGATCAAGGAACGTTCCTCAAAAAGGTGGAAAGTGTAGGGCAAGTGTTAGCAAACTATAGCCCCTGGGCTCCCTGTTTTTGTAGCAACCCTCCAGGGAGGGGTGGAGGGAGCAAGTGAGCAAGACCCTCTCTTGCCCCCTGCTGTGTGTCATCTGCGAAATGGAAGCCTTGCCCTGAGTACCCACTTCTCTTCACCTGTGCCAGTAAGTCTCCAGGCCAACCGAGGGGACGGATCATCTTTGTTAGAACACATCATTACAGAATGTAGCCTTAGCCTTGCACTCATGCCTCTCCTTAGATTGGGCATTGCTTATCAGATTCTCCAATACAAATTTACTCCTTCCAACTTAATATTGACGTTTCATTAAACCGGAGGACTTTCCTCCTGACCTTCAGTAACATTAGCTTGATTCTGCTTTATGACAAATGGTACTGAACGCCATCCATGTGCAATAACGTTAAGAATTAAGTTAAATATTGGGGCACCTGGGTGGCTCAGTCAGTTAAGCGTCTGCCTTCGGCTCAGGTCGTGATCTCCCGGTCCTGAGATCGAACCCCACACTGGGCTCCCTGCTCAGTGGGAAGTCTCTTTCTACCTCTCCCTCTGCTGCTCCCCCTGCTTGTGCTCTCTCACTCGCACACACTCTCTCTCAAATAAATAAATAAAATCTTTTTAAAAAAGAATGAAGTTAAAAATTAAAGGCAGATGACTTACTAACATACCATTTTATTTTAAAAATACTCTTGCTGCACATTCAAAAACTAGTGATTCAACTTGGACTCTTGCACCCATGGTCAGACCCAAGAAGAAATTGTGACACACACAAATTTGCTTTCTTTCTTTTTTCACTGGCAAAGAAATAAAATAAAAAGTTCTCAAAACAGCAGCAAATTGGAATTGAAGCCATATTTCTGCAAACATCACCCAACCTGGGCCACATCTTGCTCAAAGGATCTAAACTTGAGGATTGCCACACTGACCGGGAAGCACTTTTCCTGAATGTCAGAACTCCCTTCAGGGACTAGCTCATTGTTTTTGCCTCTCTGTGAATCCCTTCCGAGGCAGTGAGCCCTTTCAAAGCTGCCTCTACATCACACACAGAGGAAGCACAGAATAGGGCTGATTTGTTGTGGGCATTACCCAACATTACATGTTTATTTGAATAATTTCATTTAAGCGGTCTAGAAGATTTTAGTGGATAATAACCAGTTATTTTTCATTCATTCACTTATTAAACACTTAACTAAGCAACTACTTTTTCTTTTCAGAATGCTGCTCCGCAAAGAGGAAACCAAGCCAAATAAGACATGGTCCCTGTTCTCATTTTCAAAAAGGGGTGAGGGTGAGGTGAGAATGGATTCTGGAAATCTAAAGACTTGCTGATGATTTTAGACAAGGTTCTAGAAAGCAGATGTTTTGTATGCACTCAGACAAGAGGGCAGTGATTTTTGGAAGTCAGAGTACATCTACCAGGGATACATTGAGCGTAACAAAATTTTCTCTTTTGGTAAGATTAGTGTCCAGGAAATCATATAAGTCAGATTTTGCGAGCCTTTCATGTTTTCCTTGTGGACTTATAGGAAGATGAATATTAAACCAGTGGGTAGATTTAATTATTTCTATTTTTTAAAATTTATTCATTCCACGAATGTTTATGGTGCCAGATAAATACTGTGTAAGGTATTTTGTTAGGTGGTATGGATGTGTGGGTGATCCTTGCCTTCACGGATCTTACCATCTATGGCAGGAATAAGACAGTTTCCATGCAAAATACAGGGAATGGATGATCTATGGGAGAATCAGCAAGGATATTGATTAATGGATTAGTGTAAGTCCCAAAGGAAGCCTCGAATGATTTGGGTGGCAGACTTGGCTCTGGACTTTCCTAAAGTTTATTAGTAAGCGGGAGGATGTATAGAAAATGTTAAAATATTTGGGAGGAAAATGAATTTGTGCCCCTATGTTAAAGGACATGCAAAATCATTCTCAAGTAGATTAAAAGTGCTAAATAATTCAAAATTACATGAAAGTCTGGTAGAAAATAGAATACAATCTTTGCAGATCTGCAGAGGAGTGATAATGTCCTCAGCTATAAGGAAACATAGACAATGTAAACATTAAGACTGACGAGTGACAGGTTTGAATAAGTAAACTTGAAAAATACCCATACAGTGCAAAATAACATCACTAACATTAAAAGGGGAAAAAATCAGGCTGTGAGAAAGATTTGCACCAAATATGACAGAATAATATCTATAATACCTAAAATGCTGGATTTAAATTTCTAAGAAAAAACATGAATAGAAACAATAATTCATCAAAGAAGAAATACACAATATATTTAAAAGACATGTTCACAGAAAGGAAGTTCATACTTTGCAGAGCAGTGGGGGTCTCAGAGAATCTCTGAGTATCACCATTCAACAGTAGGCTCTCAGCAGAGAATCTCTGCCATAAAAGAGATGGTCACCTCCCCAGGGTGTGTTCCCTGACATCCTTTGAGCCCCCCTAGTATCCTCTGTGTATTTCTCTCACTGTGCTGGTTGCTTCGAATTCTAATTGTATGCTTGTGTATAGCCCGATCTCCCTATACTAAACTGGAAGCCTCTTGAGCGGGAGAATCAAAGCACAGCTCCCTGTATTCTAGCACCTGAACTAGGACTTGCTGGTTATGAAATAAGTGGCATGCACATTCTTGATGGAGGGACAGTGAGTGGGTGGTGGGAGGCCATGGGGTGATTGAACACAGCAAAATAAAGAGTAACAATATGACTGGGCTGTGAGTCTAAGAGTAGCCCTTGGATCTCTTGTGTTCAGGAAAACACTGCCTCTCCCCAGATATCTCCTCATCATTCCGAAGAGTTAAGAGATGGCACAAGGACTTTGTCCACTCCGGACAAGTCCGTCACACTTGCCTTCATCCCCTCCAAACACTGGCAGCCTCAGTGCCATTATTTGCTTTAAGACTGTCCAGACCAACCCCAGCATGGCCTTTATTCCTGTTTGTGTCGGTCATCATGGGAAGCTCAGGACATTCATCCCAGGAGTTTCATCTGCAGGAGCAACGGTGCTGCCACTGTGTCCTCCAACTCCTGACTCCATTAAAGAGGCTCTTTTGCTTTATGGCCTCTGATCAGATTCAACCAATGGAGATGATGGCCAGGTGGAAGAAGGAGACTGAAACTGGGGTACGTATTCCCCTGATGTCTTCCTTGTTAAGGTTTGCTATGGATTGCCTCATCCCTCTTCTCAAGGCACAGCTGCTCTCTATCAAGCTACTCTGGCTGGCTTACTGTAACCACTCTCTCCTCTTGACCCCTTAGGTGGCAACACATTCTATTTCTTGCCCTTTCCTGGGCACTGTATCATCCCTTGTTGGTTTCCTTAACTCCTGCCCATATTTGCAAATAATCCCTTTATTAAGCTCTTCTCAGTTACCCGGTTTGAAGGTGCCATCTGTTTCCTGCCGGGATTTTGACTGATACACTACTGAATAATTAGTTGTTAGATGAATGAATGACTGAATCTCTGTAAGAAAATGGAGATCACCAGGAAGCACTCTTTGCCACAAACGCAGTAGCCGTGGGAATGGTGGGAATTTTTCCCATTTCAGTAACTTAACACTGGAGGCACAGAAGGGAGGAGTGGCTGCCTACCAAATAAGACAGAGGACATACGGACATTTATAGAGGGGGAGGAGGGCATGAAGGCCCAAGCGCTGAGGCATGGAGCCACCCATGAAGCCACCATCAATGGGAACCACAGTAAAGGAGCCACAGTGGTAAGACACATCAGGAATCCCAAGGAAGGGACAGAGGGATGCAGTTTCACAATCTGAGAGGTGGAGGCTGGGCCAGAGAAATAAAGCCTCCCCTCTCACTTCTTCCTATTGCCCCACCCACTGCTTCCTTGTGGCCTCCATGAGCTTGGGTGGCAGTAGTTATCAAAGAAATGAAAATGAGAACAGCCTGGATAAAATTGCAGCTGCAAAATCAGCAGTTATATAACTGGTGAAACTAATATACCCGTGGACTTCAGTAACATTATAAATCAATGCAACTCTTTCAGACAGCTCTATGGCCATATGTATTGCATTTTAAATAAAACTTTGTATCTTGTGACTCTGTATTCTCATTCCTAAATGTTCATCCTAAAGAATGTTTGTGAAGACAGATTTGCAGTACTGCACTATCCCTAGTGTTGAACAATGTACAGTATATAATATTCAGTAAACATAATACAATGTAAAAGTCTATGTGCAATAGGCAGAGATATAAAACTAGATCGGCATATAGGCAAAATTTGAAGAGAATAGGCAGAAATAAAAAGAGTATGAATAGAATAGAATGAAAAATTATTTTTCCTAAAATGCTTTAATGTTACTATAACATTTTAAAAATCTAAGTAAAAATATATAAAATATATTAAAAATATATATATGCTTCTAAATTTTAAAAATTATTTTTCCTAAAATGCTTTAATGTTGCTATAACATTTTAAAAACCTAAGTAAAAATATATTTAAAAATATTAAAAAATATATATATATATGCTTCTAAATTTTAAGTACACACCACCAGGAAGGGTCGGATCACATTGTTTCCTATAATCCTCCAATGGTTCCTAGTGCAATAAAAATACCATTCAAAGTTCTTTCCATAATCTTTAAGGTCATACATACCAGGCCTCTGATACCTCTTGGATCTTGTCTGTTGTCTCTTTTCCCCTGTCTACTATGTTCCCGCCATCCAGAGACTTTATATTCCTTGCAAACACCAAGTTTACCCCTTTTTAGTCTTTACTCCTGCTGTTCTCTTGGTCTAGAATGTGTCTTTTCCTCAGATTTTTAAAAAGATTTATTTATTTATTATTTAAGAGATAGAGAGAGCTTGGGGGTTGGGGATCAGCATCTCCAGCAGACTCCCTGCTGAACATGGAGCCTGATCTCAGAACCCTGAGATCATGACCTGAGCCAAAATCAAGAGTCAGGTGCTTAACCCACTGAACCACCCAGGTGCCCCTATTTTCTTCAGATCTTCGTATGGCTGCCTCTTCTCATTATTTAAATATTGCTTCAAATGTAACTTTTTAAAGGAAGCTGTAGAGACATTGTCTATTATCTATCCAACAACTGAACGTTCCTGGCTCCCACTCTGGAAATTTCTGAGGGTCAGATATTTTCTTTCCCTACCTGTGGAAACAAAGACATGGGCACATGACTCGAATGCAGCTAACCCTGGGTTTCCAATCTCAGGAGAGTGGTGATGCCTCGGGGCAGGGGTAGTTTTTGTGGCAGCTCTGGTGCCATGGAGAGTCCAGTAGAATGCTGGTAGTATCTAAGGTTGGTGGCATTCATCACAGTGATGGCTGTCCAGTGATGGTGCTCTTAGCAGTGGCGGGGCTGGCTGATGTTGGGCTAGTGTGCAGATCACTATGTGATTGTATCTTGGTTGTGTCTTACTTCCTGTTGGTCTGGCTGAAGTGAAATTCTGCAGGCTATGTATCAGTGCTATTGCCTACCTGAAATTCTTCCCCAAAATGTATTTTCTGCTTAAGTTAAGCAGAGTTGTCGTCTATTTTTTGCAACCAAGGACCCATAACAAAGAATTTCCCTGAAAACCTAAGCTAAGGCAGCCATTCCCCTACCCTGGTTATTCTCCTAGAGTATTCAGTTCTTTATAGCATGTACCGCTATCTGAAATAAATTGTGTATCTGTTTTTATCTGTTAATTGTGTATTCCCCCCACTCCCAAATTGTCAACTCCATATGAACAAGAACTGTTTTTGTAACCCCTATATCAACTCGAATAATTGGTACTGATAAATATTCATTTCATAATGAAATAGACATTAGGACGGATGGTAGACAAAAGATTCAAAAAGACCCAAGGACCAAAATCAACATGAAGAAGTTTAACAGAGTAAATGCGAGAGCTGACTTTAAGTTGATCAATCAATTGTATTAAGTACAAGATCAGGGAGAGCTTACTTTTTACAAACTTGAATGTTAAAAATTAAAAACCTATGGGTTGTGACAGATGGCAAGCTCAGTACAACTTGACTTCCAAAGGGGGTCAAAGCATTCTTAGTCTATACTAATAGAAACATGTACAGGATTGATGATTCTGGCCAAGATGAATTAACAAAAACCAGATTTATCTTCCCACCTCAAATAACTAAAAGCACTGAACAGAATACGTGAAACAATTTTTTTTTTCAGACATCGGACAACAAGCAGCACAGAAAAGTGATCTGAGAAACAGATGACCTCTACAGTTGCTGGGTGTACTGCCTGGATAAAGTTTTCAAGCCACAGTACAGGGAGGCGGAACCCAGGCAAAGTCTGGCAATCTCCCTAAATTGAGAAGATAGAGTTGGGAGTTCAAGGAAGTAAAGGTAACTTAAACTCATTGGTCAGTGGATCAGAGAGAAGAGAGCTTCACAGAAAGAGAGTCTCAGAAGTCAACAGAGTGTACCTCTTGAGTCATCAGCTAAATCAGCTGATGGTGCATGTGTGTGAGAAAATAACCTAAGACTAGAAGGACCTCTCAAAGAGAGCAGAGGTAGCAATTTGTGGCGATCATACAGGCTGAGAATAGTTCATATTCCCAACAGCTAGAGTGGGAAAACCTCAGTATGTGGAATACTCACAGGGTATTGGGGGCAAAATTAACCCTAGACTGGAGAAACTGAATTGGTCGTTTAAAGACTTCTCACAAAAAAAGACCCCTTCAGGCCTAGGTAATTTCATTGGTGAATCTACCAAATATTTAAAGAATAATTAATACTAAACACAATTTTCTTCAGAAAATGGAGTTCTCAACTCATTTTTTGACTCCAGTATTACCTTGATATCAAAACAAATATATTCAATAAACGAAAACCACAGACAAATACCCCACATGAAAACAGACTTTAAAATTCTCAATAAAATTTTAGCAAATTGAATCCAATAATACATAGAAAGGATAATACATCATAGTCAAGTGGAGTTCATCCTAGGAATGCAAAGTTGCTTTAACATACAAAAATTAATGCAATTTACTGTATTGACAGACTTAGGAAGGAAGGAAGGAAGGAAGGAAGGAAGGAAGAAAGAAAGAAAGAAAGAAAGAAAGAAAGAAAGAAAGAAAGAAAGAAAGAAAGAAGAGAAAAGAAAAGAAAAAAGAAAAGAAAGGGAAGAGGCAGGGAGGGAGGGAGGAAGGAAGGAAGGAAGGAAGGAAGGAAGAAAAAGAGACAGACGGAAGTATATGATCACTTCAATAGATGCATAAAAAGCATTCAACAAAATTCATTTCTAAAAAAATTCTCAGCAAGCTTTCTCAACCTGATAAAAGGAATTTACAAAGAACCTACAGGTACGCTCATATTTTACGGTGAAAAATGGATTGCTTTCCCTCTAGGGTCAGGAATAAGACAACAATGTCTGCTCTCACCCCTCTACTCAGGATTGTGTGGGAGGTACTAGTCAGTAAAATGGGCAGATTGGGCAGGAAGAAGTAAAACTGTCTTTATTTGCCTACAACATGATCATTTAAGTAGAAAATTTTTATAAATAATTAAAAACCATATTATTTTAACTCACATGTGGAATTTAAGAAACAAAACAGATGAACATAGGGGAGGGAAGGAAGAATAAAATAAGATAAAAACAGAGAGGGAAGCAAATCATAAGAGATCGTAACTATAGAGAAGAAACTGAGGGTTGCTGGTGGGGAGGAAAGTGGGGGAATGGGGTAATTGGGTGATGGGCATTAAGGAGGGCACTTATGATGAGCACTGAGTGTTATAGGCAAGTGATAAATCACTAAATTCTACCCCTGAAACTAATAATGTACTATATATTAATGAACTTGAATTTAAATAAAGTCTTTAAAAAAAGAAATAGCTTTTTAAAATTACTAGAATAATGAGTGAGTTTAGCAAGGTTTTAAGATACAAAAGTCAATTATGTTTTCATAGGTACTAGCAACAAAACATTGGAAGTTTAAAAAATGGTACCATTTATAAAAGTGTAAAAATAGATACACTTTGGGATAAATTTGGTAATAGATGTGCAAGACCTATACTCTTAAAACTATAAAATATTGCTGAAAGGAGAGATATACTATGTGCATGGATTGAAAGATTCAACATTATTAAGACATAAATTATCCCCAAGTAATCTAAATTTAATGCAATCTAAGTTAAATCCCAGCAAGCTTTCAAAAAACTAGAAATTGGCAACCTGGTTCTGAAACTTACACAAAAATGCCAAGGACTTAGAATAACCAAAACAACTTTGAAAAATAAGGGCTTAGGCTATATCATGTTAAGTCTCATTATAAAGCTATCATAATTAAAATAGTGTGGTATAGATATTAAAAAACATATAGATCAATAGAATAGAATAGTCTAGAAATAAACCCACAATGGGCATTTGAGTTTTGACAAATGTGCAAGGCAATTTAGTAGAGAAAGGCAACCTTTTCATAAATGATGATGGAACAATTGGATAACCATATGTGAAGGAAAAAAAAGATAAAATAACAAAGGAAGAAAGGAAAGAGAAAAAAAGAAAAGGAAAGGAAAAAGAAAAGAAAGAAAGGAAGAAAGTATTAAAGAAAGGAAGGAAGGAAGAAACAGAGTGGGGGGAGAGAAGAAGGAAGGAATTGAACCATTTCCTCACACCATATCTAAAAATTAACTTGAAAATGGATGATGGATACAGGTATAAGAACTAAAATTGTAGAACCTCGAGACCAAGTAGGAGAAAATCTTAGTGACCTTGGATTTGTGAAATACTTATTAAATAGGACACAAAATGTATAAAGTATAAAAGATAAAATAAACAAATTAGGCCTTATTGAAATTTAAAACTTGTTCTTCAAAGTCGCTACTATGAAGATTAAAGAGCAAGCGACAGACTTGGAGAAAATATTTGCAAGGCATGTATCCAAGAAAGGACTTGTATTTGGAATATATAAAAGACCCTTATAACACAATAATGAGAGGAAAAGCAACCCAATAAAAAGAGGGCAAAGATTTGAATGGATATTTCCCAAAAAAGATTTTCAGACGGCAAACACACTCAATATCATTCCATTAGGGAAATGCATATTAAAACCATAAGCTACTCAATACACACACACTAGAATGGCTAAAATTAAAAAGAGGGATGATACAAAGTGTTTGAGGTGATAAAGAACAATTGTAAAAGAAGAGTATCTTGCCATTTGCAACATGAATGGATCTTGAGGGCATGATACTAAATGAAATAAGTCAGACAGAGAAAGGCAAATACTATCTCATTTCTCTTATATGTGGAATCTAAAAATAAATAAAAAACAAAAACTAAATATACAGATACAGACAACGATTGGTGGTTGCTAAAAGCAGGGGTTGGGGGTGAGCAAAATGGGTGAAAAGTGTCAAAAGGTACAAGCTTCTACAAAATATTTATAAATAAGTAAGTCATGGGGATATAATGCACAGCATGCTGACTATAGTTAACAATACTGTATTGTATATTCGAAAGTTGCTTAGAGAGCAGATCTTAAAAGTTCTCATCATAGGAACAAAAATTTGTTATTTGTGCAGAAATAAATGTTAACTAGGCTTACTGTGATGATCATTTTGAAATTTATATAAATATCGAATCATCATGTTGTATACCTAAAACAAATATAATGTTATATGTCAATTATATCTCAATAAAAATATGTATATACACCTGTGCATTGAAAAGTCTGAAAAGATATTTGCTAAACTGTTAACAGTATTAAGAAAAAAACCACTATAATACTCATTCACTGCTGCTGGCAGTGTAAAATGATACAATCACTTTGGAAAACAATTTGGCAGTTTCTTAAAAGAGTAAACATATACCGATCACAGGACTCGCCCATTCCACTCCTAGATACTTACTCGATAGAGGTGAAATATATGCCCAGACAAAGAATTGTACTCGAATGTTTGCAAGAGCTTTACTCAGAACAGTCAGAAGCTGGAATCATGCCACATGTCATCAAGAGATGAATGAATAAACAAAATGTGCTCTATCCATACAATGGAATACTATTCAGCAGTAAAAAGAACAAAATGTTGATACACAGAATAACATGAATGAATCTCAAAATAATTATGCCAAATGAAAAAGGCCAGACAAAAGAGAATGCGTCCATTTGATTCCACATGTGTAAAGTTCTGGAGGATACAAACTAAGCAGAAAGTGCTTAGTGACAGAAACTAAGTGACAGAGAGCAGATTAGAGGTTGCCTGGGGATGGGCTGGAGGATGAGAGGATAGGGAAGGAAGAACTACTAAGAAGCATGAGGAAGCTTTTGGGAATGATGGATACGTTCATTATTTTGATTGTGAAGATTTCATAGATCTATACATATGTAAAAGCCAATCAAAGTATACAATTAAAAATGTGCAGTGTACTGTACATCAATGATACCTCAATAGAACTGTGAAAGAGAAAAAAGAAATACAGTGTGCAAAAAAGGATACGTGTGTTGGGGTGCTCCTCATATGGAATCCTTGCCCAAGTCTATCACAAGAGGATGTGTGCTTCAGACTAGAGAACAGCAGGGCTGGGCTTGTACGCAGATGACTGCAAACCAGCTACACTCACTCAGGGATTATTCCTGCACAAATGTTGACTAAATGTTTGTTGGATGAGTGCATGGATGATAAATGAATGTACTCTTCCATTGAAGCCTGTATGATTCCCATTTGTGCCTCAAGAAAACTATGTCATAAAATTTCAAACCAATTCTAGACTGCAGAAATAACTCCTCACATAGCAAGGGTCTACTGTGTTAACTTCTGGACCACAATTTAGGGGGTTGATGTCTAGAAGAAGGAAGGGATGAAGAGCCTGGAAAATCATGTTATTTAAGAAATTGCAGATGTTTATTTGAGAGAAGTCTTAAGAGACCTGAACATCTTCGATAGGCAGGAGGAAGGTAAATTACACATATTCGGGGTAGCTCCAGAAGACAGAACTAGGACTAAGTTGATGGAGGAAGATGGATTTCAATCCAGAAGTCAGCCACAAAGCTGGATTAGGTGCCCATCTTCTCTACTTCTCCACACACCCATAATACCCTGCACATATGTTATTTTAACACTTAGTACACTATGTTACTAGTTCTTAAAAATGTTTTCCTGGCTTAACTGTGTACTTTTTGTTTGGGAATAACAAGACTAAATAGTATAAAGATGTGAATTATCCCTGGAGTGCCTGGGTTAAGTGTCCAACTGTAGTTTGTAGCTCAGATCCTGATCTCAAGGTTTTCAGATCAAGCCTTGTGTTGGGCTCCACACTGGGCATGGAGCCTGCTTAAGATTCTCTCTCTTCCTCTTCCTCTTCCTCTGCCACGCCCCTCCCCACGCCACCCCTAGCTTGTGAACACACTCACTCTCTAAAAAAAAAAAAAAAGTGAATTATCCATAAATTCATCTATCATCTTAATACGATCACATTCAAAATGTCAATAGGTTTTCCTCTTCCATCTTGTTACTGTTTTGAACTTGCAAAAAGAAATGTGTGTGAAATCAATTTGAAAGAAAAGATGTGACAATTGTCAAGAGAATTCTAAAAATGAAGGGAAAAAATAATTCTATCATATTAAAATGCATCTATAGTAACTAAAATACTTTGATTCTGGGACTCAAATAGGCAGATCAATGGAACATAGTGGTGTTTGGATGAATCAACTTAAAAGAATGAAATACATCAGTAAGTAGTTAGACGGGAAAATGTTCAAGACACTCAGTTATGCATAGCATAGTTGTTGGGGTTTTTTGAAAAAAAATACACAAGTTAAAAAGTGTGTGTGTGTGTGTGTGTGTGTGTGTGTGTGTGTGTGTTTATGTGTAGAATATGGTGGGATTTATTTTAAAAAACAACAACAACTGTCAGCGAGTGGTTTATTTTCAATAAGAAACTGGGTGGGCCAGAACTGGGGTTAGGAAGTGAGAATGGATGAGATGGGCATTGCTACTTTTCACTTTATTCCCTTCTGTATTTTAAAAAATATTTCTATATGTTACATGTATAATTTTTAATATATTACAGAGAAAAAGAGAGCAGGGGAGAAAAGGAGAAAGAAAAGGGCACAGAACTAAAAATAGAATTACCATAGGATCCAGTAATTCCACTGCTGAGTATTTGCCCAAAAAAAATGAAAACATTAACTCAAAAAAATATATGCACCCCTATGTTTATTGCAGCGTTATTTACAATAGCCAAATTGTGAAAGCAACCCAAGTGTCCATCGATAGATAAATGGATAAAGAAGGTGTAGTATATTTATGCAATGCAACAGTATTTAGCCATAAAGAGAATGACATCTTGCTATTTTCAACAACATGGTTGGAGCTAGAGAGTATTATGCCAAGTGAAATAAGTCAGTCAGAGAAGACACGTACCAAATGATTTGACTCATATGTGGAATTTAAGGAACAAACGAACAAAGAGAAAACAAACAAACAAAAAAACAGACTCCTAACTATAGAGAACAAACTGGTAGTTACCAGAAGGGAGGTGGGAGGGAGGATGGGTGAAATAGGCGAAGGGGATTAAGAGTACACTTATCATGATGAGCACGGAGTAATGTATAGCATTGTTGAATCATTATATTGTACACCTGAAACTAATATCACACTGTATGTTAATTAGATTGGAATTAAACTTTTTTAAAAAAGGAAAAGAAAAGGGCACAGAAATAACAAAGAATGGAAGAGATCAAGGATGGGCTTTGCAGTCATAATGACAAATCACTTACCTTTTCTCAACCTCAGTTTCCTTTCTGTAAAATGAGGATCATGATGTCTCCTTCCAAGAGTAGTTTTAAGCATTTAATGAAATAATTTATGTAAAGGGTCTAGTCAATAATAAACAAACATTATAAAACATCTGTAATAATTTTATTTGCTACTACAAATTACTATTATTTATATTCCAAGGCATTTTCTAATAAATGTGCAATTGAAAAGTTAAAAGAACACCCCAAATTCATTCACAGTGACCTGAAGGGTAAACTCAGAGAAGCATGTTTATCATGAGATTATCACCAGTAGAGCTTTAATGTAATCAATTGCATCGTGCTCCATCTGAAGGAAGAATGTGTTAACACAAGCGTGGGTATGATCTGTGTGGAATCTGGGAGAGTGGCTACTAGGGGAAATGAGAGAGCCTTTCATTGACTAGGAGATGAATGTTGAAAAAAAAAACAACCTCGGGATTAAATTTTAACTCTGTGGGTAGACTTTGCTATAGGGCAAGAATATTCTGATTAACCAACACTTTGGCCTTTATATGTATTATTTTGGTGTAGACATCAGTCTCTTTTGAGTTTTGTTGGTGTGATAACCCGTGACCTTCTGATCTCATCTGGGCAGAGAGAAAACCTTGAGTCTTTGAATCTAAAAGTTGAGGTCCAGACCCTAGAATTTCATAATTCTCTATAAACAAACTTTTGCCCTAAAAGCCTGATATGAATGCAGGGAAAGCAGTTTTCCATCTTGGAAAACTAAAACTTCAACATGGAAGGACCAGTGGATGGACGAATGAATAAATTAGCCCTGGAAGGAGTTGCCACTGTAAACTCTGCATCACTGTGTTGTTTGTACCCATGAGATTGCATTGGTCTTGTGTCTAGTTGACCATCCTATCCAGGTGATCAACAAAACCCCACAGGAGCTGACCTTTGTTGATCTCTCCCTCTTATTCTTACCATTTTCCCTCACCCCTGCACTCTAGCCTCTCTGGCTTTCCGCATGTCAGAATGTGGTCCCACTGGCTCCCTGCATGGTTCTTACCTTCCCCTAACTTCACACCCTAACCCCACAGTCACTTCTTAAAGCCTAGGATCAATCTCACCAATGCCTCTTCCAACTGCCTTATATAAAGTAGTAACCGCCACCCCCATCATCACCACCACATGACTCCCCATCCCAGCATCCAACATCCTACATAATTCGTGGAATATTTTGGTTTATGTCTGCTGAGAAACAGAAGCCTAGATGGGATTAAACATGCAAGAGATTTCTTGGGGGAATTGTCTGTGGAGGATAAAGGGAGAGGGAGTAAGAGGAAGTGAGGAGAGCCACCGGTTGCAGGTCTGGCATCTGTGAGAGAAAAAGCAAAGGAAGGAAGGGGAGTTGGGGGGTGAGGAGGAGTCTTGAACTACAGGTAAAGTCTTAGCAGGCCCATTGGGAATCTTTGAGCTAAAGTAATCTATTGGAGGAATCCTGCATCTAGAAGGAGTAGGCCTTCATTCGTCCCCTGTCATGCTCAGTTATGGGTTGGGAGCCCACAGGTTTGGTCTTGGTGCAAACCTAATGGTGGGTCCGGAAGGGCAGGAGCTGGCACCATCGGTCACTTATGCTCCCTGCAGTTAGTTAACTGAGAGGTGCGTTCTCATGGTTGTCAAATGTGATGGATTTTTTAAAAGATTTTATTTTTTTAACATATATTTTTTAATTTTTATTTTATTTTATTTTATTTTATTTTATTTTAAAGATATTATTTATTTATTTGACAGAGATAGAGACAGACAGCAAGAGAGGGAACACAAGCAGGGGGAGTGGGAGAGGAAGAAGCAGGCTCATAGCGGAGGAGCCTGATGTGGGGCTCGATCCCATAACGCCGGGATCACGTCCTGAGCCGAAGGCAGACGCTTAACCGCTGTGCCATCCAGGCGCCCCCTATATTTTTTAATTTTTAAAGATTGTATTTATTTATTTGACAGAGAGAGAGAGAGCACAAGCAAGGGGAGAGGCAGAGGGAGAAGCAGAACCCCCACCCCCACCCCGCTGATCAGGGAGCCCGATGCAGGACTTGATCCCAGGACCCTGGGATCACGACCTGAGCGGAAGGCAGATGCTCAACTGACTGAGCCACCCAGGCACCCCTAAAAGATTTTATTTATTTCTTTGAGAGGGGAGAGGGGCAGAGGAAGAGGGAGAGAATCCCAAACAGGCTTCACACCCAGTGTGGAACCCGATGCAGGCCTTGATATTATGACCCTGAGAGCATGACCTGAGCTGAAATCAAGAGTCAACTCTGAGATCGCGACCTGAGCTGAAAGCAAGAGTCAGAGGCTTAACCAAATGAGCCACCCAGGCATCCAAATGCTATGGATGTTTGTGAATGTTTGTGTCCCTACCCAATTCATATGCTGAAGACTTAATATCCAGTATGATGGAATTGGGAAGTGGGAGCTTTGGAAGGTATTACTTAGATTTAGATGAGCTCATGAGGATGAAGCAGGAGCAGTGGACCAGGGAGCAGTGGACATCAATTTGCAGCATGGTGGAAATGCCACAGACATGCCAACAGAAATAAGGAAGGGAGATAGAAACCCTATAGACACATGTTTCTGCTGGGTTGTCTTCCTTGACTATCAAGAGGTTCCAAGTATTCTTTCCCCAAATTTCCCTTTTTTTGCTTAAAGAAGTTGGGATTGGATTTGTGGGTCCTACATAATATACTCTGGAGATGTTAGAACACAGGGCAGCTAGTGGCCACCTGGCCTTAGTTCTTATGATACAGGGGGCTGTGCTGAGGTGGGTTTTACAGAACTAGAAGAAACAAGAAGATACTTTTAGAAATGGCTAACCCCTGCTCTCTAGCAGTTGAGCTGGATACAAAGGACAGAGGCCGGGGATCCTGCCTAAAAGGGGAGACGGCAGGAGCCTCTCAGTGGCAGGAGATAGTGCATGGAATGCAGTCAGCTGCCTTTGGGGAACTGCAAGCATTGCTCCCACTCCAAGTTGCCTGGCTCAATCTGCCCTGTCCTGTCAGGCAGAAGGATTATCAGTTACTGTTTTTTCCACTAAAGACTACTTAGGACACCACCTAAATCAGAGGATGCAAATTGACATTTGCAGGTGATTCTGTAATATAGTATTCATCATTTTTTAAGAGTCATTAAGGTGAAATAAAGGATGCTGCAATGAAAGGAAGAGGGTCTGGACACTGATGAGCATAAACTGCCAGGGGGTTGTCCCAGAGGACAGGAGACAGGAGGAGTAGAATGCAATGGAAATGAGAATTCAGTAGAATGGAATGATGAATGGGAAATCATTGTAGGTAGTGCCAAGGGTGTCCAATGAGATACAAAGGCTAGAAAAGATGAAAGGGGCAGAAAGATACTCTATTTTTTCTAGATGGGAAAAAGGATAGGCAGACATATGTATGTATTGAATCATTCATCCTTATTTGCAAGTACCCATGAGCACCTACTCTAGCCAGCTACCCTTTAGGTACTGACAATACAGTGGAGAACACGCAGGCACAGTCTTTTCCTTTGTAGACTTAACTTTCTTGTGGACCTATTTGGGCAAAGCATAGCTTGTCACCACTCCTTCTCCATGGTTAGCAGAGGAGTGACTTCACTAACACTCCAGTGGGCATACAGGTCTGTCTCCCAAACCCCGATGCCATCTTTAGAGAAGCACTGAATGTGGAGTGAGGGCTGGGATGGGGAGATACTACAGCATATTAGAATCTCTGTCATAAGGAAAGGTGTCAAGAGAACAAAGGAGAATGGCCTTTACACAGGCCCACTGTGGCAGAGAAGGCTAGCTAACCACTGAAATTCGCCCTTCCCTCAAAGCCGAGAAGCAGCTGCCCAGCCATAAACTACAGTCCTTTTTGCATCTATGTGTAGCCATTGCGGTGGTGCCACAGGAATATGAAGACCAGTGATGTATGTTACTTCCAGGACAGGCTTCTTTAAAAAAAAGTCATAGGCTCATCTTTTATATTGTAACATTCTACATGCTCTTATTTAATAATGCCCAGCAATATGACAGCAAGTTCATTCCATTATTAGTTACATGATGATGTGATAAAGAATTTCAGGGATGCCTGGGTGGCTCATCAGTTAAGCATCTGCCTTCAGCTCAGGTCATGATGTTGGGACATCCTGGGATCGAGTCCCACATTGGGCTCCCTGCTCGGTGGGGAGCCTGCTTCTCCTTCACCCTCTGCAGTTCCTCCTGCTTGTGCTCCCTGTCTGTCAGATAAATAAATGAATCTTAAAAAAAAAAAAAAAAGTACCATCTTAGGTTCAGATAGAAAAATGAACAAGACATAAGAAGACAGGAAAATCAAAAAGTAAAGAGGATGAGGGGATGAGGAAGATGGGAGGAGAAAATTCAGCACCAAGTTAAATTAGCAGCTAAGTCAAGGAGAGAAATACACTGTACTTATTGCCAAAAAGGAAAAGAAAAAGATAATAGTTCACCAGGAAAGATGAATGGTTTCTGGCCCTGATACCTAACAAAAATTTATTTGAAAGCATTTTTATATGAGGTGAATTGAGTAACATTGTGAACTCTGTCCTCAACAGATTTACCAAAAATGCAGAGGGTTCGCATTTGGTTTTTGGCTGATCAGCCCTTGTTGAAAGCTTCAGGACATGACTTAAATCATAACAGAAGTTCCCCAGAAAGTAAGGATGATATGGCTTGCTTTTAGGATGACAACACTTACTAGAAGAAAAAAAGGAAAACCTAAACACAATGAAATTATGTGATAATGTATATATTACAAAAATGCCATAAAATTTGGGAACAATAGAGAAAATACCACTTTAATTCCGGGTTTCTCAATCTTGGCACTGTTGACATTTTGTACAGGACAATTTGTTGTCAAGAGCTGCCCTAGGCATCGTAGGGAGATTAGTAGAGGCCCAGTAGAGGCCCACCCATACATCCCTTCCAGGGATTGCAACAACCAAAAATATCTCCAGGTCCTGTCAAAAGTCCCCTGGGATGTACCGTATGGTGACTAACATAATATAATTTAAAAAATTTTTTAAAAAAGTCCCCTGGGGGCAAAAATTAACCCTAGGTGGGAGCCACGGTTCTAATCATACCAAGTGAATACAATTTCATTCATATCTGAGTAGTCCATTGCAATCTTCTGTGTGTGTTCTATCTACATGTATACATATATTGTATCCTGTGTTTTTCATTCAAAGAATGTTGTAGATGGCTAGAACAGACTCCTGGTGTCCGAGAAGGATACCCAAGACCTTTGTAAATCCCCAAATTGATAAATACCATTTTAGTATATAATATCTCCCATAATTTTGCTTGAGAATAGAGGCGGGGGATGGGGGGAACTGCTCTAAGGTTCAGACCATGCATGAGCTGTTGGCGACATTCATTCAGCAGCTCAAGCATCTGGGTGTCCACTCTCCAACCTTGCAGCTCACTATAGTCAAATTTGTCTTGGCTATACTAGAAATCAGTATAAGTCAAGGGTCCCCGGGGTCTCTCTGGAGTAATTCAAGCAGGGAATCCAAACTCTTCAAACACCAAGGGACCACCGTGGATCCCAGGGTCTGTGCTGCAGACATGTAACAGTCTTGGGAAGAATGATGGAGGCCCATGAGCTCTTGCAAGGTAAAGCCTCATGGGGCATTCATTTATGTAAGATAAGGCCATAAGACCTATACATTTGTAAAGGGGTTTGTTTTATAGATAAAAATATTTCAATTATGGGTAACGGGAGAAGGGTGAGATTTTGAGGTTAGCATGCAAGCAGGACCCCAGCACTTGCTGCTTTGCATGATCTCCAAGGCTAAGACTCTATGCAGTTATGACCCAGCCCTGCGGCTGCAGACCCAGTCTGGGAAATCCACCGTCTGTGCCACAGGAACGGGCTGTAAATCATTTCTGTTCATGGAGGAGCTTGGTGGACCACTTAGATTCTGGACCTCAGAGACACTCTGAACATAATCTCAGGCAATGCCATACGTGAAAATACTCTCTGGTATAGACAGAGCATGCTACAAAGGAGAAGAAAATGGGACCGGCGGAAGAAGGTCTTTGTTCCAACAAGGACTTTGCTCCTGACAACCTCGCCTCCCTGAATGGGTGCTTAACTCCTGCCAAGTCCAGGTTCACAGCAGAGCCAATAGTACCTGGGAAGGCTGTGGGGTTGTGAGAAAGAAATGAAAATAAAGAGTGTGACAGCATTCTGAAGGCTTGAGAATGCAAGGCACATGCAGCAGATTCACCGCATCACTAACATCCGGGGGCTACGGAGTCACAGAAAGCAGGTTCCGAAGGAGCTTGTCACAGGACTACGCGGCAGCTGGGGGTGCTGCTTCCCTCTCAAGTCCAGAAGGCCAGAAGCAAGGGTGACTTGCAGAGCTGGGCTTCCAATCAGAATGTTTGTCTTTGTACTCATACCCAGAGGTTAACACGAGATGATGAACTATCAGGAAAGCTATTCACAAAGTTTTCAGTTATTGAAGACTTTCATCCCTTCTTGTCCCCACTTCCCATCGCCCAACACTTGATGCGGAGGAGAGAGAAAAACACTGCATTTTGTGCCTCTCTGCCACACAAAAGGGGCCCCTCGCAGTCACCTAATGTCTCTAGACCTCCATTCCCTCACTTGTCAAACTGGAAATTTGGGGCATGCCTACCTCTACGGGTGCGGTGAGGATTCAGTTCAATGGTATGTGTGCATGCCATCAAGTAGAAAGCCTTTTGCAAATATCAGGTATTATTTGGCAAATTTATTGTTCACTATAGGCTCCACTGCGACTTAGTATAAAGATGGGCGAGGAAGGTCAGAGATACGAGTGAATAAAAAGGAAGTTGAGAGTTGTCTATAGATTTTAAAAATTTGTGTCGCTTTGTCTCTCTCACCATGAACTGAAGTTCAGCTGTAAATCAAAGATCTATTTCACTGCCAGGAAAAAGAAATGTTTACACATCAAAATGGATGAATCTCAATATGTTTTGGGCATAAAAGAAAGTCTCAAAAAAGTACACAGAATATAATCCTGTTTATATAAAATTCAGGGACATGTGAACACCAATAACTGATATGCACTTCTGTGGTAAAATTAGAAATAAAAATGCAGGAGTGGGAATATGTTAGGGAGGGTATAAAGGGTATGTTAAAAGGTATAGAGATGTATTCCTTAAGTGGGATGGTGGGTACAAGTATGACCATTTTATTATATTCTTTTAAACTTAGTTTATTGGGGCACCTGGGTGGTTCAGTCAGTTGAGCATCTGCCTTCAACTCAGGTCATGATCTCGAGGTCCTGGGGTCGAGCCCTGCCTCGGGCTCCATGCTCAGTGAGGAGCCTGCTTCTCCCTCTCCCTCTGCTGCTCTCCCTGCTTGTGCTCTCTCTCTCTCTCTCTCTCTCAAATAAATAAAATATTTTAAAAAAATATTTAAACTTAGTTTATTTATTTTATTATTTATTTTTTTAAGGTGTATTCATTTGAGAGAGAGAGAGTGCATGGGCAAGCCAGAAGCGGGGGAGGGAGGGGCAGAGGGAGAGGGAGAGAGAATCTCCAGCAGCTCCCTACTAAGTCCAGAGCCTGATGCCAAGATCATGACCTGAGCCAAAATCAAGAGTTGGAGGCTTAACTGACTAAGTCACCCAGGAGCCACTACGTGTAGTTTAAATAACAATCGTTCAATAAGGATATAGTTATTTAAATGGTATATATCAGCATATGTGTAAATACACACATACAGTATTTATAGTATATATATTGTATATGTATACACTCAGTATATATGTTATACATAATAAAACATTTTTAAAAGATTCTCCATGCTTCTAGAGTCATACTATAATAAAATCTTATTGACATAATTATTTTTTTCCCCTCCTAGTTTGTTGTTCGTGGCTCAGCCTGGGCCACAGTAAGCCTCATCTTGCACCGGTTCTCCCTTCCCCGTCTACAGCCCGCCCATTAGGGAGGCCTCGGTTTCTCAGGTGTGCCCAGCACTCGCTGCCCACCCCAGGGACTTGGTACTTGCTGCCCCTCGGCCCAGGGGGCTCCCTCCCCAGTCTCTCATCCTTTGCGTCTCAGTTAAACCATCATTTCTTTTAGGAAGTCTTTCTGATTCCTCTGACAGCGTTAGGTTCTCCTGTGACAAGCTTCCAGAGTATCCTGCACATCTTCTTCCTAATATTCATCACACTTGTAAATACTTAATTTATGTCTTTCCAACAGACCGTAAACCCTAGGAAAGCAACGCCACATCTGTTTGGCTTACTGCTGAATCACTGGTGTCTAGTTAGCGAGCATCTAGTGAGCATGCAATGATCATGTGTTGAATGAATGAATAATGAATGGATGGATGGATGGACGGATGGATGGATAAATGGCAAAGCCAGAGGATTCCCACTGGCAGGTATGAATATGAGATTATAAAATAAATTTTATCGGCTACACTTTGGGCATTGCTTCATCGGCTCTTTTCTAGGAGCTCAATGAACAATTAGCACCAGCTTTAAACAGCTGCAAGGGTTGTCACCAAGATTTACCTTCATTGTATTTAATCTGGTCTAGCAGTTGCTTCTCACTGGTTGCAATGAGTTGGGATTGGCATGGTGATGTCACTTCAAATGCCTCGATGAGGTCTTTCTTTCACTGCTCTGTAAGAAAAAAAATATCAGGTTCCTCTCAGAGGGGGGCACGGGATAATGTATTATCTGAGTTATCACTGTTCAATCAAAAAGTGCATGAAGCAGCCACATAATTCATTTGGACAGCAATCACCACGGAGTTATGCAGGTCTCTCATGTAGGTGATGAAACAGCCAAATTCCCTGACAGTGGTGAATTACTCCTCGTGTCACTAATAGCAATGCCAAAAGAAGTGTCAAGGCTACAGACATGGAGCATGGGGGGCTCTTCAAATGGCACGAGTAAAAATGTGATATGTTTTATTGCTTTCTTTTAATCTTGATCATTGAGGTTTTAAAATGAAATTACAGGGATGCTCAGCCTAGCCAATGGGTAGGGTGATTCATTTCTACTTGGCAATGGTATTAGTATGGTGGCTCTTGTCCAGGCCAAGCCTGGGCTAAAACCCCTGTGCCTCGCCATTCCGCCACCATCCCCATGGCCCAGCTGGCACCTCAGAGCCTAACAAAGGGTGCATGACATATGGGATTTTTTTTTTTCTTTTTCATCCATAGTCAAGCAATTCAGCAAGTATATCTCTCTTTTTCTCTCGCAGTTAAAATATTGACCTGATGTAATAAAATCTCTGATTTTTAAAAGGCTTGTAGAATGAGAAAGAGAGAGAGAGAGGCTAACATGAATCTGAAATCTGGTGATTAGGAAGTATTTTGAATGGCCTTGAGAACTGCAGGTAAAACATTAAATTATACTAATATTCTTGTTTAGTTAAACTTTTTAATGTTTTAAAAAGCCCTTCATAATATTATGGATAAGTAAATTCTTGGGCCTGATTTCAATTTGAGTCAAATTCCAGCTAATAATGTTACACCCATAAACCTTCTCCTTAACAGCCCATAACATTAAACTGGAAACAGAATTCTTAAAGCATGTTCTTATGCTGTCTATCCATGAAATAAGCATTATGGGCTTTCAACAGATGTCTTTAATAGACATTGTTATTAAAAAGAATATTAAGTAAAATAAATTTAGACTGCTAGTCTAGCACAATTACTAAAGGAATACTGCTGCCTATTCAGATAATCTCATCTATACTTAATTGGGAGCGAAAAAAATTCTGTGGACATTATTACCTTTTGGTAGTAGTCATGTACTCATTTACCTATCTAGCTCATTATCCCAGATTAGGATTTGTTAGTGCCTTCTTGTATGCTCTAGCATAAGCCCCAGTTTTCAGGAAATTAAAAGTTGGTCACAAAAAAGAAAAAAAAGAAAAAGAAAAAAGAACTCCAGTTAACAAGTGTCAGTCTAAGAGCAAATTCCTTATAAAAATCTTGGGGGAAAATTTCAGCTCTTTCTCAGTTATGAGTGCCAAAAAAAAAAAAAAAAGTTTTGTGGTTTCAGGCACTTTTAAGTTCTATAATTTGAAAATAAGTTAGGCTTTCAGCAGAAAAAAGAAAGTTCCAAGTCCATAATATGGATTAATGCCTCTGGTATGTTTTGAAGATGACACAAAGCTAGTAAGAACAACCAATCTATTTGCTGGGAAATATGCTGTATTGTGCATGAACATTTCCAAATAACACTATCTGTGCCAGCATTGGATTTTGGTTTCTGCCTTCAGGCCTGTAATATGAAAAATATTATCCATTATAGTTAATTAGGTAGTAGCTGGAATTTACATGACATCTCTCATTCTGGGGTATTAAACAAAGGGGAAAAGGCCCACTTTTCTGGTCAATGGTCTGTGTCTTCAGTGGCGAGCTCTCAGGGAGGTAAATCAGGGGTAAATGGTTATGAAGATGGCCCTGATATTGTCATTCTTTGTTAACAGAGGAAGAATGTGAAGGGGAGTTTAACCAAGCTTATATAGCATGTCAAACCATAAGCTCATGTCTTTCCCAGGTGAGAATTTATTTGCAGTGTGTTAGGCTGTGGCTTCATTATCTTTATTTAGATACTCTGCATTGGGGCAGGTCTGGGAGAATGGGGTGGATCGGCACTTATAATTGGGGCAGTCCCGTCAGTGGCTGAGCCTGCATTCGGGGGAAGGGAAGAACGTGGGGCTCGGATCAGACAAACTTCCATGTAATCCTTGTTCTGAAACCTATTGGTTAAGTGACTCTGGAAAACTACCTGACCCTCTCTTTAGTCATCTGTAAAATGAGGGGAAAAGAAACATAAATCTCATGAATAGTTGTAGGGGTTGCGTAAGGAAGAGAGTTTGGCAAGTAGTAACAATCAATAAACGTCGGCCATTTTTCTTCCTCTTCCCCTTCTTCTTCCTCCTCTCCTTTTCCTCCTCTTCCTCCGCCTCCTTCTTCTTCACAAAGCCCAAATCTTGCTTCCCAATTGCCTGTAAGTTACATTTCAGATGAACGATCTTAAAAGGTAGGCCTTACTACTCTGTATATGTAGGAAACTGCAAGCAATGAGCCTTAACTTGCATACGTCTTATGAAGGCTGACCACAGAGTTCATGAAAGAAGCAGCAGTTAAAAGAGGGCCAATGTAAGATTCAGAAAACCTGGTTTCTGGGGCACCTGGGTGGCACAGCGGTTAAGCGTCTGCCTTCGGCTCAGGGCATGATCCCGGCGTTCTGGGATCAAGCCCCACATCAGGCTCCTCCGCTGGGAGCCTGCTTCTTCCTCTCCCACTCCCCCTGCTTGTGTTGCCTCTCTCGCTGTCTGTCTCTATCTCTGTCAAATAAATAAAATCTTAAAAAAAAAAAAAAAGAAAGAAAGAAAACCTGGTTTCTGACCCCAAACCCACCATTTACAATTTAAGCAAGCTGCCTGAGCCTCACTTGTTTTTGTTTTTTTATTTAATCTGCAACGTTGACTGATAAATCTTACCTACCTCACACAGTTCCTGTGAGGATTGAAAGGGGAGATAGATGTGAACGCATCTTGAAAACTATAAAACACTTAGTTGAAATAAACTAGGGTATTTTTATAATTTTCATCATGCTCAAAGTCACTTATGATGACAGATTTCTATACCTATAATTTTTCCCTGAAAGTTTACTCATATTTGGAACAATTGTGATTTATTACTCATTTATTAACAGACGTAAAATTAGTTTTGATGACAGACTTTCGCTAACAATAAACCAAAAATGGATTCAGGGTTTAGTAGTGCTCAAGAGCTTTTCTCCTTTTTTTGAAAAGTTAAGACTTCACAATGTGTTAGAGCAAAGTTGTTGTTTAATAACTGTTCTACTAAAGTTCACCAAATTGTACTTGATGTTCTGGCTTTTATTGCTTACACAGAATATGTGCTTTCCACCTGGCCTTATTAAACACACACACACACGCGCACACACACACACCTTGCTTTGGCCAAAATGGTCATACTAGTATGGGAAGAATAACTATAGAGAAATTCAATTTGTCTGAAACTTCAGGGCTTTAGGAGCTAATCCCTAGTGACAGAATTATTGAGACATTTGACCAAGAGAAGAACCTTACCTTAGGAAAAGGACAAACATTTTGTGTAAACATACTGATTCCTTCCCCTGGCAAGGTTGTTTATGCTTAGTCATCGGGAAAGTTTCAGCTGCACTTTGATCGACACAGCTCAGTAATTATCAAGACATTGACTACCTACAGCCAAGGTAGAAAAGGAAATGCTTGACCTACTTGTAGCACAGACACCAGAAGGAATAACTCAAGTTGATGAAATGTTTTCCTTGGGGGATGCCACCCCTTTATTTTATGGTCACCCCTAGCACAGCCCTCTGATATCAGGTCTGCTTTGCCCAAGAAATAAGGAATTGTGAAGGTAGACTGGAAGTGTGATTCAGCTCTCCATGCATTATTCGGTGCTATCCCAACTTCCATGGCTTAACACACTTACTGTCCACTCATCTTCAAGGAAGCAAGGCATGCACTCTGAAGTGTAATCCCACCCAGGTAGGAAGGTATTGTCTCTCAGCTCCACACCACCCTTGTATATTTGGCTTGATGATGCTGGAGCTGGGACCCTGTAACCCGACTTCTCCTTTGCTAGCAGCTCCATGTTAGGAACTGAAAATGGAGGGCACTAACTCTTTCCCCTTTGCTCCCTGTTGCCTTGATGTCTGCTGCCAATGCTAAGAGCCCCAGCCCTGCAGCCCCACTTCTTCACTCCGCAGGAGCAGTTCTTTCTCACAGCAGTGAGGGAATCCACTATTGAGTTCGCCCAACACTTGCAGAGCCAGCCTATGGTTTCTGTCTCCCAACGAGACCCTCACTGACACACTTGCTGACAACCTGAATTCATGGGTTAGCACTGCCATCATATTTTCTGCTCCATAGGGGCTTGTAGTCAACATCTATTGTATCTGGGTGCCCAGAAAACAATCTTTCTATTTCGGCAAAACTCCCCAAACTCACTCTCTGTCGATGGAGTTTAGGTGGGACTGTCTCTACCCTTCGTTCCAGGGGGAGGCTGGTGACTCAAGTCGAACACAGGGGATTATTGCCTGCGCCGCCCAGAGTGATTGGTTTAGTGGGTGAACATGTGCTCCAGATGTACTTGAAATCAGTGTCGCCTTTTTAAACTTGCAAGTTACATACAGCAATAAATTCTCATTCTTTAAAAAAGCTAGCCTAAGTTGTGTGTTTGTCACTGACAAGCTGTTAAACAAAAGGAATAAGTCTTTAACATTGGTACTTTAGCAGAAGTTTGGTGGATGTGTGGGGGTGGGGCAGATAACACTTTGTGGACTTCAAAACATACACCAGATTGGAGCTAGTGGTGGAGGTAGGTACATATCTTTCATGGTCCTCCCCCAGCCTGGAGCCTGGCGGGGACTTTCGTTGCCAACTTCCCCACAGGACTAATTGCATGTGACCATTTGCTGATGAATAGCCAAAGAGCCTTGGGGTAGTGACTGAAGATTTGACATCTACAACATGAGACCCATAGAACTTTCTAGATGCCACATTCTAATTGATAATTTAGCTTACTTACATAGTGATGGAGACAAGACTAAATTACTTCCTCATAAGATCTTCTAAATATGGTGTATCTGAATCTGATATCTAAGTTAAGACAGAACTAGGAAAAGAGTAGACATTTATTGAATGCCATTGTAGATGGATATTGGGCTAAGCAATTTCACTTTACAACCAACCCAGGAAATATGTTTCCTCACCCACTTTTTAAAGATGAGAAAAGTGAGGTTTGGGAAGGGTAAGCAACTTGTTCAAGGTCACAAACTAATAGATTCAAATCTAGTTCCCTCTGACATTAGAGTTCGTTCTCTCTCTCCACATCAAGAAGGGAAGTCAACAGTTTGAAGAGCAAAGATGATCGATGAAAATGTCTGGTCTCCTACCTTTCTCCTTGTTTTTCCACACCTAAAGCCCCAAAGCAGAAAGGTGGCCGGAAACTTATTGTAAAGCACTACTGTGGGCAGGAATTTACCCTGTGTATTGGGGGGAAGCAAATCCAAAAGCAATCGTACTTGGAATGTTAGAAAAGTCTTGGCTTGTTTCTAGTCTAGCTACAAATAAATAGAGGTTTATCTGGGCAAAATGATTTACTATCATTCATTAGTGTATTTTATACTTCATTGAACTTAGGCAAATTATATAAACATTTTACATACAAGCAAAACATGTCAGATGACAGGACTCAAAATATGTATTTAATTAAAAAAATACATCTCTTAAAACCAAAGCCCTAAATACATATTAAACGATACCCTAATCTGAAGGTAAATGAGACACGCCACCTAACAGGCATTAAATGACCCACATACACGGGAACACCTCCATTCAGGAGGCAGACGCATTCCACCAGCACACCTGAGTGCCAGAAACTTCATTAGCCGATGAAGCAATAATACTGAAGTCATAAGAACCCATCCAAAGAGGACAGAGAAGAAGTGGGTATGGTGTCAAATTATTAAATATTAACCAAATCATATCAAATAGGCTGCCAGAAAACAAGATTCTGGAAGTTCTAAGCCAGAGAGAAGCTAAGAGGGAGCGAGACTCCAAAGGCTCATCTGTGCTGTGGCATAAAGGTGGGGAAAAGATTTGCAGAAGTCTGCGGGGCTGCGTGGACTCAGCCTCACTGGGTCACCCCCACAGCCCCAGGATGGGCCTCGAGGAGCTGGCACGGATCCCACCTGGACAAGTTCTTGCAAGGACACAGAGTATCTGGAGAAAAGAGACCACGGCACCTCCGATCCCCCAGGAGGCCCCAGACCCGCCAAGGGCAAGCTCAGGGTTGGAGTCACATGTCGGTGATTTCACTGCGTTCCCTGTTATTGCCCCAGGTATCTGCAAGGCCTTTTGTAAAAGGTAGCATCGTTCCTTATTCCATTAGAATTCGAAGACCAAGTATATTCACCTGGTTGAGTTTCCACGTTGACTGAGTCACTTGTCAATGAATGAGACCATCAGTATATGAAAATGACATTGATCACCCTTTTTCTTTTCTCTCAAAGGCAAGGAGAGGGGGCAGTGGGTTGACACAGGGCAGCTCAGGGACGGAGGAGGCAGCCACGGGGTTATGAGACTCAGAAACGAGAGGCTGGGGAACCCCTACATTTCTGCTGATTTCTTATTTATACCATAAACCATGCAGGACAAACACGCTCTATTCACTGAGGTATTTTTGTCCCGTGCAGCTGTGTGGCTTAGCAGGAGCTCTGTTGTCGAGCCATATGACTCATGCCAACACTGCTGCATATGATTTATGAAGACTTGAAGAAAAAGAAAGCAGCCAGCCTCATTATGAAGGAGCGTCGTTTCCAGAGTATTTGTTCATTGAGGATCGGGATACCATTTGGTCCTCTCTTGCTTGCTCTCTGAGTGAGACCGTGAGTCGGCCTCAACAGGGGGTGGGCTGGAGGACACCCCCCTGCTCTCCTGCTCTCCGCTTGCCCTATTCCCAGCTCACGTGAGGACACCTCTAGTCAAAGAAGAGAACTGGTGGCTGTGGCCGGAGCTTCTGTGGTCTTCAGCTGCCACAGGAGGCTTACTGACTCTGACTGGCCAAACCCCCCACAGAGGTGTCGCTTGGGGCCAAGACTGCTTCCCTCAAAGATCAAGTCTGCAGCCCAAGGCATGGGGAGGGGAGAAAGGTGGAAAAGGGACCAGGTTTTGCTGGTTTGCAGGCTGGCTGTTCTTGTCAGACTGTCTCCCTGCCTCACTGACAAGGAGACCATCCCCTGCTGATTTTCCGAAACGCTCCACTGAGAGCATTTCAACAAGGCATTTCCCCAGGCTTACCCCACACTTTCCATGGAGGGTCAGAAAGGAAAGGGCTAAAAATAAATAAATAAATAAATAAAAAAATAAAAATAAAAAAAAAAAAAAGAAAGGAAAGGGCTGGGATCTCTTACTCCCAAAGGCTTCTGACTCCTACCTCGGAAACTTTCCAAGCTGGATTTGTTGGGTCTTGTCTTTTTTTTTACTTTTCCTCCCTGTTTCAGCTTTCCCTTTAAACAAGGCTAGGCCTACATTTATTCCTTGAAAAATGGGAAAATCAGGCCAGTTGATAGCCCGGCTTTGTGGCTGTAACACAGAACAGCTGCTTAGTGATAAGGTAGCTTGGGCTAAGAAAGCAACTTTGGTAATATCCTGTTTATCTCCTTCCAGGAATGCTCTGTTACTCACCGATACCCTCACAACATTGGGGCAGAATAAAAGTTCATAAGAATTTGTGAATAATAGCGGGGTCATAGAGCTTGCACTCTGGATGCTTCCGTGGTAAATGAAATTCTGAGAAGCTCAGAATAAAGTTTGGATTCATGTGGTCTGTCTTGTGAATAAGATATATAGTTGACCTTATTCCCGTGCAAGAGGAGAATAAAGCAGATTTGGAAATTTTGGAAAAAGGAACATGAAATGATAAATTCTAAATAGTAAAAGTATCTACCATCTGCCAGCAAGGTTTTTATTTTAACTGGAAAATAAAATAAATAAATAAAAGTTTTGGTACAATGCTTTCTTTTCCAGCAAAGTTGTCAAATATCCTCTCCTTTGTTTCCCTTGGTCGTAGTCAGTTTGGGTACAGTGCTACTGGTGTAGCTTTTGGTTTCTTTGTCTAATTTTTGTGTGGTCCAGTCCCTGCCCCCACCAACACACACACCAAGGACCTGAACAATTGGTTCCAGGTAGTTGTTGTAATCTTTCCCCCTGGAAGCTTTGAAGGTGCTCCCCGCTGCCTCAAAGTCCTTGATGGCTCTGCGCATCTCTGCCCAACTTCAAAGCCTCCCCGCAGGAATTCGCAGGGTAGTATACCATGTAGTTCTAAAGGAGCTATTACTCCCTATTTATTGTGCAAATTTTTATGGAGATGCCCTGGTATCTTTCTTGACTCACTACTTAGTCTCATAGTAGCTCTGCTGGCTATGATTAAGAACTGTCTGGAAGGGGCCGCTTGGCTGGCTCAGTCGGTGGAGCATGTGACTTTTGATCTCAGGGTTGTAAGTTCGAGCCCCAGGTTGGCTATAGAGCTTGCTTAAATATAAAATCTTAATTAAAAAAAAAACTGTCTAGGAAAATTATCTAAAGGAATAGATTAGAGTCAGACTGCTTGAAACTAATCCTGCTGACTCTTGTCCTTTCAATGTCTGTGGTGCCACACCCTGTTCAACTAACTAGAAGGTTCTACCAGCTGGGGAGCTTTCCCTTAGGAGCCTAGAGGAAGTGAATTAGTTCTGATTTAAGTGGTGGTTAAAGACAAAAAAAGGTTTTGCCTTTTACAAAAATTATCAGTAGAGGATTCTGAAAGGAACAGAAGGCCTGGGATAGGAGAGCAAATAGATGCTGTCGAGAAGGACAGGCTGTCTCATAGAAGTGTCTGCAATGCTGGAAATATTCTGTAATTCTGTGCTGTCCAACACAGTAGCTCCTAGCTACACGTGGCTGCTGAGGCCTTGAAAGATTTCTAGAATGACTGAAGAATGGAATATTCAGTTTTGTTTAATTTTAATTAATTTCCAGTGTGTTATAAATGGTCAGTGTCTACTGTATCGAACAATATAGTTCTAGGAGTAAACACTGTGTGTTACGTGCGTGGGTAAGTTTCGGGTGGAGGAAAGAGAAGGACAAGGTAGAAAAAATATTGCCTCTTTGCATCTTACCGGGAAATCCTTTCGACCTGTCACCATAATAGATCCACCCAGGCAATAAGGAGATCCTAGCAATCAGACCTAAAAAGAATAGTGTCATCATGTATTTTCATTAATCATTAGGGAACCAGGCTGCCGTACCTACATATAGGTTGGCACTTCCCCCCATTCACGCCTACTGATTGATAGCATTTCAAGTAATCTTGTGGTAGGCAATGGACAAGGGGGAAGGGTAATGAGATTGCCTCCTCATTTACCAGCCCAAGCCAATAATGTGTCATTGTGCATGGCTGTCACTTTTATATAGCACGGGTGCCCAGTACCAGGTAGGACACCCGCCCTTTCAAAGCGACATCAATCAGGAGTTTATACAAGTGGAGAGGGGTCATCAAGAGGCCACGGGAATCGCAGGCCTGTCCACTTGTCTGATCCGGGGCCTTGACATTGTTCCCTGAGCTGGCAAAAACTTGGGATTCTGAATCCTTTGCTGGGCGCTCCAAGGCACGTGGATGAGGCAGGTGACCTCCTCACAGGAGGGAGGAAGGAGACAGGAGAATGGCTACGTATGTGAGAGAAGGTCCCTGCTGGTGTGAGTTCTGGAGTTTCCAAACACAGCAGCAGGGAAGATGGGCCCCCAACCCCTCGTTCCCACCCCCTTCCCTCTATGTTCACTTTCCTGCTATGTTCTAATTAGAAAATACAGAAGAAACCTTGCAACGTATAAAAAACTAGACATTAATAAGTTTTTCTCCAAACAGGAAAAAAAAACTTGTTAATTAACCCACAATTCACTTCTGTAAAGTTGTCTTTTTTTGCTTTCCCACCTGAAGTGGCATCCGGGCACAGCATTTAACAAGGCACTGAAATGTTGAACGGCCGCCGAAGGACTTTCTAGTCAGGAGAGATCTGCCTTTTTCATCGTGAATTCTTTTGTTTTTCCCTGTGGCCAGCTGCTAGGAAGATGCAGTCCATTTAGATTAAACAGGCTGAGGAGTGCTCTTCACTCTGTCAGCCAGGCACACTTCTCTAAAGACAGTGTTCAGCAGGTACAATTTAAAAAGAAAAAGTCAGGGGGCTGTTGACAGAGGGGCACGGACTGTTTGCACGCCTGGGAACAAGAGCAGGGGTCCTGGGAGCACAGACCTGGTTCCTCCATAGTCGGCACAGGGAGCAGCTCGGCCCTTTCTTTTTGCCCGTCTTCACCCTCGTCCTGCTCCTCCCCTTCCCCTGCTGCCACTGGCTTCTATCTCCATTGTTCCCTTAAGCCCAGCAGCCAGTGTGCGGCCAGGCCCAGCACACGCTCGGCAGCCAGCAACTTCCTCCGAAGCCGCAATGCATAATTACAACCAGCTGCTCCGGGCTGCGGGCTGGCCAGCTCTGCAAACAAGCATCCTGATACCCCGAGTTCCAGGGAGGCAGCAGCCTGCTCTTGGCAGCAGCCAATTCTCCGAAGGAAGTGCCCACACCCTCGGAAGAAGAGGGAGCAGTCCTTCTCTCTTGTGTGGCTCCTGGAGGCCCACGCCCGTCTGGTCTCCCTTCTTCCCCCGTGTCCAAAAGAGAGTGGTTTCTATGGTTAATAGGAAGGTGCCTGCCCCGTCACGGGCAGCAGCCCTTGCCCTGCCGGCCTATTGTCTGTGCTGGCGCCATCTCAAGCAGGAGGGGGTGTCCTAGGCCCACCTCCGGGTGCATTCGCATGAGGAACCCAGTCTTCTGGGGGCATCTCAGCTGACAACAGTTCTTGAATGTGTAGAGAGACAGGGCCAGGAAATCTGCACTGGTCTCAGCCGGTATGAGGCAAAAAGACTCTTGATGTTGCCTTAAAGAAAATACCACTGCAAATCCAAACAAGGCTAACTTAACCTCTGTAAGGAGAGCAGTGTGTGGGCAAGAGAGCCGAGGATCTGCCCATGCCCCGCCTCGGAGCTGTGGGTTCATTTTGGGGCCTCAGTGATCTTTCAGGCTTGGCTACAAGTATGACTCTGATCCAAAATTAGGCTTTGAATGTGTAACACAAGGCTCCCCGCCCCACCTACCGCCTCTCTCTGCCCTCTGCCGTTTCTTCAGAGCCTGGCTCTGTGCCAGATCTGGCCCTTCTCGCTCCTGGGGGAAGGGCTGGCGGCAGTGTTCTGTATGCAGCCAGGGTTTTAGGGTGGGTGAAGGTGCATGGCACGATGCAGGGAAAAAAGGAAAGATTGATAGGCTTGGGAAGGACACCCAACCCTCCAAACACCCACCCCATCAAGCCAAAGCTGGGGAAGACTATGCAGGTGGAAGGGCAGACATACCACCTCGGCGGCCCACATGGCTTCTGCCCACCTGTGCCTTCCAGCTCGCGCTCCTAATGGCCCTCAGCAGCAAGAGAGCCAAGCCAATCCGGGCCAGCTGCTCTGTCGTGCCCAACAGCAGCCTCGGAGGTGGGGAGCAGCTGGGAGTCTGCTGTTGAAAAGGAGCTGCTCATTTTACAGGGCAATTTCCCAGGGATGCCGGCCCTAGCAGAAGCCGCTCAAGTGGGGCAGATAGCAGCATCTTTGAGAGGGTTCCTTCTTTCTCTCTGAGCGTCAGCAGTCAGACGATGGCCAGCAGCAGCTGTCACGTTGGGGTTCCCCTTGGCAGATTTCTTTGTTTCTCTGTTTAAAAATCTCAGTAGAACTCTTTTTGCAGAGTGGTACCGGGCAGGGGATTCTTTCTTGCAAGGAATTATCATTGCAACCTGTGTCGGCCAAGGGCACGCGGAGACCTGAGGTCATCAATGAATGTGTGTAAACAAAGGCGTTCGTGCCTCATCAACTGTAGCTCTTCAGTGTTTCTGCATCAGTCTCTGATGATCGTGGCAATTTAATTCCTCCTAGGAAAAGAAATACCAGTTTAAAGTGCTCTTTTGGTGTTCAACCCATGCTTTTCCTTTTGATTCTTAAGCCTGGATACCCTTTAGAAGCCCATACAAAACAAACACATGTCTGTAATAGCATCATGATGCGGCTATTTCAGCCTGAATATTACTCGTGCAGGTTGACTGGCTTCTCTACTTAGGGCAATCTGGAGGTCCCAGTGACTCAGTAATGTGATTTTTGGCAGGTTTTTCTTCAGGCTTGCAATGAGGAACAAGCTTAACAAGCAAACAGACGTGTCTGGGTTCTTGCGTTGCCGCAACCCCTACTGGAGAGCATCCGGGATGAGAGTGTGGCCTCAGAGGGCCCCGTTCCCCCGAGGAGTGTGCAGACGGCCCCCTCCGCCCTGCTATACCAGCAAGGAGGAAGAGAGACGCAGAAGAACAGACGTTGACAAGAGTTCAATCTTCAGGATTACCCAAACTGAAGTTGAGAGGGACAAGCACCAGATTTTGAGACGAGACATTTAGATTATTTTCACAACTCTGCCCCTAATTATCCGTGTGGACTTGGCAATCCACTCGCTTCTCCTGCTTTCAGTTTTCTTATTAGTAAGGAAACGCAGTTTGTGGGTGAAAAGTAACCTGGTAGGAAGAATAACGGCCATGCGCGCTCCTTGTACGTGCTCATGCTTATCTATTATCCAAATGAAAACTGAGGTCCAGCCACTGAAGAGGGTTTCATGGAACACCTTTCACTGATATGTGAAGAAATGCAAATACTTTTTCAGGGCATAAGATCATCTTTTTGTTTAAAAAAGATATTTTCTGTAATGTTTAGACCATCGGATAGGGGTTTATTTAACCACCTAAAGGGAAGCATGAGTCTTTCAGGCTCCTTCTAGCCTCTCCCAGTGCTTTACAAAGATGTTCATGACACGCTGAGAGCAAGGTATCATGTATCACTCTTTCCACCAACAGATGGAGAAACTGAAGCATAAAGAGGTGAAGCAAGGTCACCGAGGGAGCAGGTGATGGACTGGCTTCTGGTCTCTTGATCCAAACCCTGCTTCACTTTGTCTCTCTCATAAACAGCCATCAATAACTTCATTTCCAGGCCGAACACGGCAAACGAGGGCCCACAGTGTACAAACCATTTGTGTGCAAATGGGATCTCCACTGTGCTGGGCAGAACACAGAGCCCCGAACAGAAGTGGAGGGGAGAGAAACAATTGTTACCACGAGGGCAGAACCTCCATCAAAGGCCAGTCTCACAGTGACACGGCAGAAACAAGGAAGTAATGAGTGGGAAGCTCGTTATCACCCATCAACCTGCCACTAACATATCAAGATCATACCAAACCTAATGGCAGGACCTCCTAAACATTTACTTTATTTAAAAACCTGTCTTTGGGGTGCCTGGGTGGCTCAGTTGTTAAGCGTCTGCCTTCGGCTCAGGGCGTGATCCCGGCGTTCTGGGATCGAGCCCCACATCAGGCTCCTCCGCTGGGAGCCTGCTTCTTCCTCTCCCACTACCCCTGCTTGTGTTCCCTCTCTCACTGGCTGTCTCTCTCTCTCTCTCAAATGAATAAATAAAATCTAAAGAAAAAAATAAAAAAAAAATAAAAACCTGTCTTCGACACAATATTTATACATCAAGATTTTCCTTCTTTAATAGCAGAATTGGGCAGAGAAACAGCCTGATGACAAAATATGAAAATTTCAGGTTAATGTCCATATGTTGTGATAATGCATACCATCATGTATCAGTCAACCAAATGCTCAGGTTGACTGAACATTTCTATTTAAAATTTAAGGTCGTGACCCATTTTCTTTTTACATCCTGTCTACTCAAACATACCTTACTCTTTCAGGTTTTCAGCCTGGTTCTGCCACTCATTAGCTTTGTGATGAAGAGCTTTAGGCAAAAGCTCTGAGCCTCAGTTTCCTCCATTGTAAATGAAGTAATCATGCCAATCTCGGATTTTTTTTTTTTTTTTTTTTGCTAAGACTAATTGACTTCATGTTTATAAAAGTATTGAACACAACTCCCAGTACATAGAGAGCGCTTAGTAAATGCGATTTCCTTCTTCCTCATCTTTAAATAAATTCCTTATAAAGTGTTTTAATTGTTGGAAGTCCTTTCCTATATATTGCACATCATTCAGATGGTTAAGGAACATACAATGATCCCTTTCAAATATATGAAAAAACTCGATCTTTGAGAGGTTAAGTGATTTGCTCAGAGTTGCACAGCAAATTGGTGCAGAGCTAGAAGCCTTGCACCTACTGTGATCTTTCCAGAAACGTCTGTCTCTTGCAGCCATTGCCTCCACATGAATGAGAGTGGCTGGTTTACAGCCCACCCCAAACCAGTTCCAGCTCTTTGGTGCCTCTTCCCTGCCCTCCCTTCACTGAAGCCCCTGCTCCAATCCCATCTCACTCGTCAGGAACTTCCCTCTTCCTCCACCTGGGGCTGGATGTTCAGGCACTAATAATCTACATGGCATATGAGTCGAAACGAATTGGGAGGGAATGTTCTTTCAAATGAAAGAGTTGGATTAGACAGCACCATACACATTATGTTGTTAAATATCTACAGCATGATAAAATCATCCCAAATGTCACCAATCCCTGGGGGACTTATTAATAATTAAGCATTTTTAGTTCACTTAGGAATGCAGATTCCATTTAACAAGAGAACGTACACTAAATATGTCCATTATATTGCAGCTTGCAACAGAATATGTTAGAGATCGCAGCTGGGTTTCTCCAGGACAGATGACAAAGTTAACGCAGGGATCGGTCTTTTCTAAAGGCAGCATGTAAGAGCCAAAAGTAGCATCCTGGATTGGTTTATAGGGTTTGTGTTTATTAGAAGTGTTTATTAGAATGACTAATAATGGACGAGAGCCGACTTGGCAAGGGTTGGGGGAGAGCCAGGAGAAGCCCAAAGGAAATGGGATGATCTCCCAGAATATAGGGCCAAGCAGAGACCCAGGGCTTGCAGTAGCGTGAGTCACCTGCCCCCACACTGTCATTGTTCAGGTTTTTAAGGACCAGAATAGGCAAAGAAGGTGTCCTTCTATATGTTCCACTTAATGGGAAGGCCATTTACATTTTTATTTGGCTTACTCCCCAAAGACACATGCCCCTGGTCACACACACACACACACACACACACGCGCGCGCGCGCGTGCACAGACACACACACACACACACACACACAACTTTTCTTTCAAAAGCAGTTCTCTTTATTTGCTTTGTTTTGCTTTTAAAGATATCTGATTCTCTTTTCTTTTTCTTCTCTATTTCCTGGGCAAAGTCAGAATACTGAATATCTTGAAAGGAAAAAAGGGAAGCTTGCAAACAGGTTGCCAATCTTCTTTGTGTCTTTCAGAGATTAACTGCATTTTTCCCCCCTAGGCCCACCAAAGAAGGTCCTTTTGAAGATGATCAAGGGGGAGAGAGAGAGGGAGACAGAGAATGAGAGAGAGAGAGGTGAAATCTGGGGGAAATTGGTTGATCCAGCCTTTAGTCCTGGGGCTCTTCTAACTAGCTTTGCAATGTGTGATCTTTTGGGCATGTTATTTAAACTTTTTTCTCTAGGCCCCTTTTCCTACCAATAGAAGTTTCCATGATCTAGAAAACCTTTCTAGCCTTAAAGGACCCGAAATCTAGACTTGAAGCAGGGAGGAGACTTCCTCTCAATGGTGCCTGAAGAATTTTGCAACCTTTTAGCAGAAATTCTGCTAAAGGACTGTGGATAAATTTTTCCACTTCTTTGTTTCCTGTATTGAGCTACATGCAAATCGTGCTGCTTCTTTACTCCCTCACTTAGAGCACCTGCCAACCTAATAAAAGAGCCATAAATTTAGTCGTAAGGGCCCCAACAAAGAAGGATCATCTCCTGACCTGGGAGGGCAGTGGGACAGGCTGTCACCAGGAAGTAGAAACCACAGGGAAGATTGTTGTTGTGTCTCTTGTGACCAACCTGGGTGCCAAAGAGCTCGGCAAAGCTGAGAAGCAGCAGGACTTCATTTGGAGAGTGGACTTGGCTTGCCTGGCAGCCTCTTCACTTTTATCCTGACGTTATTAAGGTTTAAGGTGTAGCTAGACCTGTTTCCAGGGGACTTTTGGTCTGAAAAAGATGTGTGTATGTCTACAGGAATCGCTCCCCAAGAGTCTCTAAACCCACAATTTCCTGTTGTTGGAAACAGGGTCCAGGGGGACTGTTGAGTAAAGATTCCCACCCTACTCTCAGGACAGAATGGACATGCACAGAGAGGAATGTGAGCAGGAATGGGGGAGAAAGCAGGGAGGGCACAGGGAGCTATTTATCATGGAGCTAGCAGCCTTGGGAGAAGCAGAGGAAGAGGGGCTGACTTTCAAAACAGGTTGTGGACTTAGAGACTGTAAAAATGGGGGAGAAAAGATGACTTGAAGTCAAATAGATTAATAAACTCAGTTACCCTGCATGTTTTTTTTTTTTTTTGCCACTAGTTTTCTCCCGCTAATAACCAGCCCGTCCCAAAATGCCAATGGTGTGTATCCTATTTCACCATTTATAGAAGCAGACGGTAAGGTTTCTTGCTTTGCATCACACACATGTCCCATCACCATAGCCCTGATAGCCCAAGGTATTACTTTGGCTCTCTCTCTTCAAAAAAAATCTAGAAGGCTCTTTGGGTATTGTCAGGGCTAATCAATCAGAATTATGCCTATAACCAAGGGGATCTCATGACCCATGGTTCATAAGCTGCTTCAGATAGGGACTGAAGGGTCATATCCAATAGGGCATGGCCTTTGCTCTTCAGCAGATGACAAAATAAATGTGAACATGCGTGTGTGGCGGGGTCGTTATCTGGTTCAGCTGATATTAATGTCCCAATCTTCTGGCTCCTGGCAAAGAAAAGCATGTTTAAAATTTCTAGGGCTCTAAGCATAATCACAGATTTTCCAAGCTTATGGGGGGCCTAACCAATTCACTGCACATATGATTAAATTGTAGCCCTGAGAAGTTAGCCAGATTAAGAACAGGTCACCCAGCTCGTTAGCCAAAGACCCAGAGAAGAAACATGGGCCTCTAGGCTCCTTGTCCTGTGCTCTTTCTATGCAGAGCAGATTTTAGAAGATCTGTTTTGCAGAATTTCCTTTCCACTTTCTAGTCATATGATGGGTTTATTATGCAAAGTCTTCACCAGTCCAGCTCACCCCAGCGCTCTCCACTCCTGCCCGCACCTGCACCTTTGCAAGGCCACACATCTGCATAGGGATGGGGCGGGAGCACTCTGCTCCCACAGGACACTTGTTCTTTTGCATTAAGCCCCTTTTCTTTGTCCTGAGGTTAATTCCTCTTTTCCTGGCCTCAATTTCTTTCTTATCTCTGTCGACTCACTTATATTAGTTTGTATACCAACACTTCTATACATTACCTTTAAGACACAAAATAGAGCTAAGTGCAACCCACAGTACCTAAAACATCACCTGAGATTGTGTAACATTTCTTATGCTCTCCCTCTGTGATCATGTGATGGGTGGGACTTTTGAGTCACATCAGTATTAAAGCTCTCCTTCTGGAAATGAGCTTAAGTGACTTGCCCAAGAACAGGAGGCAGAGCTGGGAACGAAACAGTCCCCACAGAGTCACTGACTTTTCTTATGTTATCCACCCCACCGACCTGCCCAAGTCGCCTTTTACATCCTCTCTCCACCCTTGTCCAACCCCCGGTGGAGATGCTCATGGGCAACAAGTGGACATGCCATGAGCATAGACAGGATATGGAGAGGACAGACTGATGCCTGAACAACCAAGTCTGCACTGTTCAACACATTAGCCCCACACCACAAGTGGGGAGTTTAATTACAATGAAAAGATATGAAAAATTTAGTTCTTCAGCTGCTCTGGCCACCTTTCAAGTGCTGAACAGCCACAGGTGGCTAGTGGCTACCATAGTGGGCAACCCATGGAGTGTTTCTCTCATCACAGAAGCTTCTATCGGATGCTCTGCCAGACCCTCGGCCATCAGGGACCATGGCTAGTTTATTGAGCCCCAACAGTATACCAAGCACAATTGTTACTGTTTTATGCCTATTATTTTATTAATCTTCATAAAATTCATAAAGTATTATTATTATTCGCATCTGACAGAGGAAAGAACTGGTATTAAACATTCTCAATAGTCTGCCTTGCGTGTTCAGTAGTGAATGGCAGAAATATGAGCATGGACCGGTTAATGGCAAACTATCATATGAACTCCATTTTCCCGTGAGGAGCCTTAAAGACTGAAAATACAGCTAATATTTATTGAACACCTACTACTATGTGCCGGGCATTGTTCTCATAAGTAACATATATCGACGGCAGGGACTAACACGTGGCTTCCAATTCCAATCCTTGTTTGCAGGGCCAGCTGCTCTTTATAGATGGGCTCTCTCTTGGAGCCAGCTGTCAGATGCCTTTGCTCAGAAGGATCAGCTCCATTTCACCTTGTGGTTGGCCAATAAGGTCTGTTCCTTTCTCGGCCAAGCTGTCATCCCTGGAAGTCATCACAAAAGTCATGCTCGAGCAGCTCCTGAAAGGAGTCCTTTGGCCAACTCCTTGGAGTTGTCCCACCTCAGCTCATCACAAGGCAACTTTAAGAACATGCTATTGACATTCCTTTCTTGACATTGGTTGGCCCAGTAGAGATCCCTTCAGTCCTGGTGAGCTGGCTGAGTTCCAGGCATGTTGGTGAATCTGTCTTATCCTTTAATATGAAGCAGGTCTAGTAGGTGACCCTCATGAGGTGGCTTAAGAAGTTGGCTGTGATATTTGCGGTGCTGGTCTATAGATTTCTTTTTTTAGTCTTGTCTAGAACAAGGTGCCACATGGATACCATACTCTACTGCCAGCCTCATTAAGATAGCCTGAAGTCTTTTTGGTTTTGGTTTTCTTGGGGGTTTTTTTGGCTTGTGTTTCTACTTGTTTGATATTTTTAGAGCATTACTGCTATCTGAGAAGCAAAATCCGATGGAGGTTTTCTCTTTTATTTTTCCGGTGAAATTCTTTTGACTACCAATAGGATTTCATTGCATGGGTTAGCATTTAATCCTAGTCAGCTTTTTGACTTTTCACACCCTTAGCAGTGGGTCTGCAATATGGTCCAAAATCCTTTGAAGACTATTTCAGGTGTGGTAGCTTAGCAGTCACCATATCACTTTGTAAATGGCTTTCAGAGAGAGTGACCTATAGGTTGTCAAGTTGGAAGTACCTCCCTAAGGCCTTGAAACGTAGGTTTCTTGATGTACTCTGTAACAAACACCCAACCCACTCTCAAACTATTAGTGGTGTAGACTGGCTGTGGGGAATATCTTCAAATAAGTGGCAGAATCTTTATGGAATCCCATTGAGTTTCTGTAGTCAGATCAATAATAGGCCATGTGTAAGTCAACTCACATGATCAAAGACTCTTGTAAAATCGGTGCATATGTGCACCTTCCTCTATATGATGTACTACAAACACCACAGAAAGTCACTCCCACCTCACCACTCTAGCCCAAACACACAGCTGTCTTTCAAGGGTACAACTGACCTTACTGTGCAATTGTTGGTTTGCTAGGATACTGACATGAATTTTGCTACAATAGAAAAGTATGGCAAGTTCACAAGAGCTGTCTTATCATTCTCATATTTTTTTTCCTTCTAGAAAAGAATGATGAACTTGAAATCCTGCTGTATGTCCTTGGCACTCCACATAATAAAGAAAGGTAAATACAGCTATCTAAGTAGCTTCTTACATTTCAACTTGAAAATTTCCTCAGGTGCAGGCCCGTGACTACAATTCATGATTCCAGTTCCAGCTTCCTTGTTGGAACAAATTCATATTTTTTAACCTAAACTGGCATGCATACTCCAAGACATAGTACCTTCCCTCTCGTGGAGAGACTCAAGCACAAGGTGATTGGCTATTTAGAGGGAGTATTGTGAAGGGGATTTAAAAACTGGTCGGGTGGCCGGACTAAATTACCCAATCAAAACCTGACAGGCTATGATTTAGCATGTTTCCTAGTCTGCAAATTTCTATATCCAGAATGTTCTACTCTTTAAACACATCATGCTTTTTTCTTCTCAGGGTCTTTGCCCACACTATGTTTTTTCCTGGAATATCAATGCATGGCTAGAGTGAGTGTGTTGAACAATTTATTGTTCAGATGTTGATTTAAATGTTTTCTTCTTAGAAAAGTCATTACTAATCCCCCTATCTGTGCAGGCATGCCATGTTATTCTCTGTTTCTGAATCCATTTAAGTTTTCCCCCAGAATGTACGCAGTTGTGAGTCTACTTAGAATTGTCTGTGGGTTGATTGCCAGTAGACTCATAAGGAGGGATCCATGTGTGTTTTGTTCATTAATATATATCTGTGCTTAGTACAGAATAGACATTTAAACAATTGTTGAATGTGTGACTGAATGAATAAATATTACAATCAGATTAAATTTATTTATAGAATCTAAGCTGCAGAATTTTTCAGCCGGCAGACATGTTTAGAGACACTCCACTCCACTGTTTATCAGCGAAACATAAATACCCTGTTTCTTCTTTTCCTTACCTTTAAGATTGGTTGAGCTATGTACATGTCTAAGCACTATACAATAGTTATTTTTATTGTGTACTGTCCAGTCAGAAATCCCAGCAAAAGAAAAAAAAAGTGTTGTGTTTGTTTGTTAAACAATATCCAGGGCTTGGATGATACCGACAGTCTACCAGTTTCTTCCCAGTTCATTTCAAACAACCTTATCATCCTTCGGAGTCCACATACCTCCAGCTTGTCTGACCGGAGTGGGTGGATCCTTGAAGTCCTCCTCTGCTCCTGTGGGTGGACAATGACCCTGCCCATCTGACTCGTGGTCACCATGGTGACCTCTCCAGGTGGGGGCTGGTCACCTTAAATATGATAGGACCAAAGTAGAAGGCACCAGTGACCAGATGCATCAGGAACAAAGAGGGAGGAAAGCAGGGTCCTGAAAATAGAAATCACATCAAAAAATAGATGACGAGTTGATAATGCCTTGAGGCCTTTGTTCAGGAACACTCTGGCACTATAAAGGGAAGAATGACAGCACCATATTCTTCTGTGAAGCATGAGTTGGTTTTTCTTCAAGAGTTCTTCCCAAAGAAGGCCTTGTGGGTTGTGGCTAACTCCGTTTTCCATTTTTATCTAGATTTGTTCTTTAACGCAAATGTTATTCTTTTTCCAAGGATTGCTGTATCATCACATTAACAATAAGATAAACAAACTTGACAAAAATTCACTGGAAACAATAAGTGTGGTAATTGCATATTCTTGTCCTAGGTATTCCTTTTTTGTTCTCAATTAAAAGCAGTCCCAGCAGTTGTGTACGCTGTATCATTTGTTCACCTTAAATAAATACTTTTGAATCTAAAAATATAGCAGAAATAAAACTTTCTGAAAAAAATAAAAAACTGAAACTTAGAATCACATCAAAAATAAGAAATGGATTTTTAGGGGATCAGGATGGTTTTCAAGAGGTGGAGTTTTCCTGACAAGCCAACTCTGTTAGGGCCCTAGATCTAGGGAGCGTAAGGGTTCCTACAACACAGCCTCAGACCTCTGAACAGTAGAGATGCCCAGTCAGATATTGTGGATTTGCTTAGACTTAACAAAATCATGAGTTCACCGTACTCATTGGCAGATATTTCACGAAACTACAGGATCTCAAGTAACATTCGGTCAGCTCAAGACTATTACCTAGTAAATCGTTGTAATTCATTCTGTTGAAATGAAACATATGATTCCTAACGATGGCTAACAGTGGAAAAGTATGAGACCCCTACCAGGCAGAGTTGGGGCGCAAGACTGAGCCTGCCACTTAGGGGCAGGGCCTCAGCCACATGTTTCTGTCTACAGATAACTGACAGACATGACCAGGAGACCTGACCCCTGTAACTTTCATGGTTACATGAGGTAGCCCAGTTCCACACCCCTCAGGACACGATAACCTGTCTCTTCCCACCCGACCGACAGGCTAGTCAGCAGCAGGCTTCTAACATGAAGAGTGAGAGACCTGACACAGCTTCCTTTTCTGTGCTCACATTTCCCCCACGACACGCTGCGACCAGACATCAGAACAGACACACTCATAATAAGACCAAAAAGCAGCGACAGTGCTGGCAATTTTATACCTGGGCCAAGTGCCAGAACCGGCTGTGGGGAGGAGGGGCAGGGAGGGGAAGGGAGGGGAGGGAGTGCCCTACCCTCAACCCTTCTCAAAAACAAAGGTTAGGGCTACTAGCAACTCAGTCCTGCTGGGAGACTCTAACTTGAGCTTTCCCCCCAGATCCTTTGGAGGTGGGGCCTTCAGAGGAGGTCAACAAGGGGCTTTTAGACTCAGACATGTATATGGAGCTGTCTCCACAGAAGTGAGGGGGCAGGACCCTCACTACCAGCCCCACTTTAGCCGATGGAAACCCTATGGCTCTCCTGAATGTTGCTGAGTTAGTCATCTAGTACTAATACATCTAATACAGCATCTCTAACCTTCAAATAAGCCTAAATGTTTTTTTATCTCACACAGTTTTTCTGTGAGTCAGGAATTCAGGGATGGCTTAACTGTATGGTTTTGGTTCGGAGTCTCTCATGTGGTCAAGATGTTAGCCAAGGCTGCAGTCATCTGAAGGCTTGACTAGGGTTCGAGGATCTACTTCATCCAAGATGATGCCCTCACATGGCTGGCAAACTGGTGCTGGCTGATGGCAGAAGGCCTGATCCTTGATATGTGGACCACTCCATATAGCTGCTTGAGTATTCTCATGACATGGTGGCCAGCCTTCCCCCCAGTGAGTGATAGAAGAGAGAGCAAAGTAGAAGTCACAATGTGTTTTCTGTGCTAGCCTTGGAAGTCATACACTGTCATTTTGCAATACTCACTTGGGTTAGGCAAGTCAGCCTTGTTTAATATGGTTGGAGACTATACCAGGACATGAATATCAGGAGGCAAGGTTTGGGGGCCATCCTGGAAGCTGGCTACCATAGCTGCCTATTGGCCTTACCACTGCCCATGGGAATTGGTCCACCCGTTGACTGAGCTTCTCCCAAGAGCTATACAAATCTGATGCTCATGGGAACGCCCAAGTGGCCTTTTAGAGAAGGGTCAAACAGCTCCCAACCTCCCACCTGCCTCAGGCAGGGGGTGGCTGCGTGCCACACCCTAGCCACCACACTTCTGCTTTGGTAGGAGCGCACATGTGGTCGGTACTGAGTCACCGATAGCCAGGCACATACCACGGCTTAGAATGCAACTTTAAAGCAAGACCTACCCCTAGAGAACCTTCCAGCTGGAGTATTGCTCTAAAATGGGCATCTGGTGGCCCCAAAGAGTTCACAAGCCTATTTAAGTGTCTGAATTACGCCTGTGAGGCTCTGAGGAGAATGTGCCCTCACTGGATTTCTGCTCTTTTCCTGGAGGGGAAATGAGCCTTGCTGACTCAGATGGGAGTAGAGAAGCTAATTGTTAGCAGTTGCTGGGTTCACCTTTGCTGACTGTCTGTGGAAATTCCAGTGAACTTCCATTATCTTCTGCAAGACAATCTAACCTAACTTCAACTGTAAAATGAAAATTTTTTAATTTACTGAAGAGATAGTACATGATAGGCAGTTTATGTACATTAGTCTTCACAGAAACCCTGTGAGGTAAATCAGACCACCACTTTTATAGAGGAGCAAACTGAAGCTCAGGGACCTTAAATGACCTGCCCAATTTCCCAGCTAGCAAATGAGGGATCCAGGATTCCAACCTGGGTGTGTCTGACTCCAAAAACCCATGTGACGTCCTCTCTCTGAACTCTCCGAAGGAGGAGGGGGCATAAAACCAGTGAGAAAGTGTATCCAGGGAGGGGAAGGAGAGGACCTAACACAGCCACAGCCTAGCCTCAGGGTCAGGAGGGAGGACTGGGGCTGAGGGCAGCAGGGAGACCGATGGCATCTTCTGTTAGGAGTGGCTAGTCTGAAGATGTTCCCTTGGCTCTCCTCTTTGCACGCTTCTCCGGTCTAGGCAACAATGATGCCCGATCTGTCTCAAGGGCAGCAAACTGTGCCTCTCCCTCCCCCACCAAGGAGAGTCAGGTTGTTAATAATAATAGTTACTGTAGCCAGGCCTCCTGCTAAGTTAAGTACCACTTTTAAAAAATCCTCACAACATTCCTATGAGGTAAGTATTATTGCCGCATTTTATAGCTAGAGAGATGGAAGATGGGGGAGTTTAGGAACAGCCCCAAGGTCACAAAGCCCCAGGTGTTAATGCTCACGTCTCAACCCAGGCCTCTGACTTTAGGGCCATCCGGAATCTTAACACCATGTTCTACTAGACAGAGGTTGGGGGTCGTAAGACCGCGTGGCCCGTTCATCGCCGCGGGAACTGACAGCGCCAGCCCCCCAACAGAGGAGGGGCAGGGCCTGTGGGCTCCGCTCGGAAGGAGGCCTGCTGCCGGCGCCAGCTGGGCCCAGGCACCCGCACGGGGCCCTCCTGCTCCCGGGCTCGGCCAGACCCTGTTGGTGGGGCCCGGCCCCGCGAGCAGGTCGTGCCTCTAGCGCTTGCCGGGGCACTCCCCGAGTCGGAAGGCGGCCCCACGCTCGGCTGGACAGCGTCTGCGGTGTGCTGGGGCTCCGAAGCCGGGGACGGCTGAGCTGGGGAGGGAGGCGTCCAGGCTTTGGCGAGCGGCGGCGCCGCGGCGCGTGGGGCTCCGCACCCAGATCACCATTTTCCTCCCAGTTGTCGGTTCGCTTCTTTGGCGGGAGCCAGGGCCCGGGGCAAGGTGGGGAGGAGGAACAGAGGGGGCGCCCTGCTCCCGGGCTGCGAGACCCCGGAGCCTTTGTGTATTCGGAACCGGATTCCCCACCTCCCTTCCCCGCCTCCCGTTCCCGCTTTCTTTTCCCCTAACCCAAGTCCCAGTAGAGTATCCAGCAATTAGCACGTGAGGAGGGGGTGGAAGACGGCGGGCGGGCGGGCGGGGGTGGGGGCGGCGGGACCCCTGCTCCCCTCTCCCCCCAAGCCGGGATCAGCCCCGCGTTCCCGCCTGCGCTGCCTTCGTGCGCCACCTACCGGCTGCTTGGGGCCACTGCGAGCCCGCCAGAGCTGTTCCTAGGCCGATCTTGATCTCCGTGGACAATAGACAATGGAATTTTTTTTTTTTTGAACAATGATTTATTTTGGGGGGTGGGGATAAGGAGGAAGGAGGGAGGGAGGAAGCAGCAGTGTGTTTGTCATCGCTTTAGAAAAAATCTCTGTTCTATCATTGTTTCTGCATATCCATTATATTGAGGACAAAAGAATCCCGTTCTGGAACAACAAAGCCAAGGGAAATGTTTTCTGTGGCTGACATTTAATTGTGTGCACAAGGTGCTACATTATCATGCGGAGAGATTGTAGAAAGGAATAGGGCACAGCTTCGGTTCAAAAGACTGACTTTTATGCTTTAAGGTGTGGGCTTTCTTACACGAGTCCCATTTTATATTGCCTCATAGATCTCCATACAATTCTATGTTTCTGTATGGTTTTCCAACCCATCACAAGGCTTCCTTGCGGGTGATTTTCAAACCACCTCCCAGGTCTATTCTTTTACAGCTAACAGGGGTAATCATGTTTTGCCTCATAACCTCTTTACACGATCCCTACCAAGATGATCCTAATTTTTAGGAGCTACTAGGAAGCTTAGGAAACACTTAGTCCAACCTCTGGTTTTACAGATGAACGAGAGAGAATGCCTTGACCAAAGTCACACAAATAATTAGAGATGGAGGCAGTACCAGAACCCTTGTGTCCTGAACCCTGGTTTCTATTATGATCTACTGTTTGATGTCCTGATGCCCAATACCCCTTGACTTGCTCACCCTCACGGCCTCTTTTCCAGGGAAGAAGCCCACACACAGTGAGCTGTGTTGCACAAAGATGGGTGATAAGTTGGGGTGCTCGTGGAGGGATGGACAGAAGTGTAAGCATCCTTTCTTGATGGCGGTCTCTTTCACTCCCCCTCTTTACCCCTTTCTCTCTGTATGATGAAGCAGGGGGCAATGTGGATATCATTTTCATTTATTTATTTTGTTATTTTGCTGTAAGTTAATATGTAAAACCTATGGTAATTATCCAAAACTCTCGAGAAAATGCTTTTCCTGGGTTTCATGAAGGTCTTGAGCCCCCACCCTGACCCAGGACTAAGCTGGTTACTGGGAACACAAGAAATGTTTTCCGTCTTTGAAAACTGCTCAGTGGTCTCTTGGCAAGAGTGGTTTGCCCTTGGGAACCTGAATAAAACAGATTTCCTTCTAAGGTTCACGAAAAATCCTTGGGGAGATGCAGATAGCTGATCGTGCTGTAGAACAGAGGCATTTTTCTTCTGCCACCTTCTAAAACATGCTACAACAGACAGCGCTCCCCTTTAAACCCTTAACTGTGTCACGCTAAGAGAAGAATCAAGTCTTAGATGAGAAGCTCAGTAACCATCTTTGCACATCCAAAATAAGGCATCCCGTCATAGAAGTCTGCTTATTTTAAAGGTTGTTCAGTCTGTTTAAAGCAAATAGACCAATCTCACAGTCTGCAGACAAGGAGACAACAAGCAGGGGAAGTTTCAAAACAAAAGGCCAGAACATTCCTAACTCTCTTTAAACTGTCTTCTGAAAGCATAGAGAAGAAAACACACTTGGCTTGCAAGCAATTCCTCAACCTTTCTGCTGGGTTTTGGCACTTTAAGAACTTGGGTTTGTAAGGGGGGGGTGGGCACGTGAAATGTTAACAGGGAGCTTAGATCTCCAAATCCCCTCGTTTTCATTTGTTTGTTCCTTTTTTCCCTCCCCGCAGTGATTCATCCTGTCTCTACAAAAAGCCCCATGGTTCAATGATATTTTAATATGACAACCACACACAAACACCTTGCCTCGAGGATTTTGTGAGAATCAAATGTGATCAAATGAGATGATGTAGGTGAAAGGACTTTTAAGAGTCTAAGGGACTCTTCAGATGTGAAGTGTTATTCCCATATATCCGAGGTTCTCAAAGTACTGAAATCATTCACTGGAGCAGCAGCCTAACTATTCTGCAAAGTTGTGATTCGGCCCATTTTTCAGAACTTATGGTTACACGTCTGCGGGAAAGCTTCATGTAAATTTTAGAACGTCCAAATCTCATTTTAAAGAATACCCTTACAGCATGTTGGAATCTGGTGAGTGCTAGAACACTGGTGACTCATTGCTTCCCCCATGTCCTTATTTGGTAGCATGCAAATAAAAATGATCATTTTCAGATTTAGATTTTCTCAGAGCATGGTGTGAGCAGCTATTTTTGCTTTTGCTCCAGTCACCGTTCTGTGTAGTAGAAAGTGCATTTAGAGTTGTAAAAACTGTTTTTCCATTTGCAGCCTAAATTTAAATATGGAATAAAGCAACTCGAGCACTCCCTCGGTTAGATACAGGAGTCACCACGATTCAATCCGGCACTTGCGACACATGGCCTTCATTTCTACCCCTGTAGAAATGGCTCACGTCGCTGCTGCACAAGATGATTTTCATATCACCTATGTGTGTGCCATTTCTCTTTAGCACACCTCAAGCGATCGGTGGGTGTTGGAGAACTCATTCTCTTAATATCTGTGTTGGAGAGATAGGGATCGATTGAAATGACACTCAATTTGTGGAAAGTGAACCCTAAAGCAGCCCGCGGGCTTCTGTATTACAGACCCACGAGGTGCATAGTCCTGTGCTAAAGAAATGAATGACTGATGCTATCCAAGATGAGCAAACCTTGCAACCCCGATTTCCCTGATAGTTGTCCTATCTCACTACAACCAAGCCTGCTATCAAGTTTCTCCAGAGGTCAACGTCCAAGTTTACTTCCTGCTCATGAGGACGGCCGCTGGACCCATTACCTGATTTAACCGCAGGCTCCACACAGCCCGCATCTTGGACCTGACTCCGCAGCCCGAGTCACGACTAACCTCCTGGGAGCAGGCCTTCAGATGTTAGTGTCCATGATGCCCCTTTGAGGATAACCCATCCAGGCTGGCCAGCTGCAAGGCTGATTTCAGGCTGGTTTCAGTTAAACCACATTCCGGTGTCTATTTCCTTTCTCTTTTAAAAGGAAACCTTCCGTGGCTCCTTGGGGCCAGGCTGTTGGTCCTAACTTCTTGGAAGCTTCTGTTTATGGGCTTTGTGGGGCAGGGAGATGAACATCAGCTTGTTCTCCTCGTTCCTCCTTCACTGCCCTGGCTGCCGTTTCACATTCCAGATCTTGGGGTGGACCAGAACCTGACACCAAATCCTGATGAAACACGGGACAGGGTACTGCCACCAAAATGGCCCTAATTGCAGGTGGCTAGAGGTGGGACAGAAAGAGGATGCTGGCAGGTGTTGCCTTTTAGGCAGCTTGGGTGTGCTGTCCATGCCTAAAGCCACCTGCCTTACACAGCCGTCCCTGCCTGCAGCTTGGCCACTGGGGCCTCCGCCTCGGAGGAGGAGCTGGGCATGTGGCTGCTCGCTCTTCCTCCCTTCCCCTCCAGCTCTACCATCTGTACTGGGGACTTCTGTCCCTGTAAATTCTTGCAATGTAGGAAATGCCCAGTGGAAATGCAAAAATAATCATGTCATCTTTCACACATTTATGGTATTTTGGCAATGTTTCTAATAGCCGCTAAGGGACAAGAGTTTATCTTTCTATCTTACATCTCATAAATCTTTTCTTTTTCTTCCATCACTAGCGTAAATTGTGCTTAGTCCAATAACAAGGTTAAAATTATAGTGCTTTTCATCATTACAGAGATGCTCTTGCCTCTGTTGGGGACGATGGCTACATCTAAAGCTTAGTAAATTTATTTTTTCCCTTTGCCTTCATTGGGATGTCGTCTGGAAGACAAGATTTTCACTTAGCTGTGCATAGGCTTTGTTCAAGGCCTCTGTTTGTGAGTGTACACACTTATGGGAGAGGCCTGTAACCTGCAGGAGAGTCCGTTATGGGCCTCTGTTCTTCCCCTGAGTGTCTTTTTCAGACCAGAAAGCAAAAAACAACAACAAAAAATGGGAGTCACCTGAGGTATCTGGCTGTGTTGAGGAACCCAGGCTATAAATATAAACAAGTTATTTAACTTCTCTAAGCCCTAGTCTCCTCATTTGGGGATAATAATAGTGCCCCTTAAGTTTATTATGAGGATTTAAAGCAACCGAATGCATAAAGAGCTTAGTACAGTGCCTGGCACATGATAAGCACTCAGTAAGTATTTGCCAGCATCCTCATCATTACCGTTTCTGTCCTCCCGCTGCCACGTGACAGCCTTCTACCCTGCAGGACCCTAGAGCTGCCAGAAGCATCCATGTGCCATTGCCATTTTGCACCTCTGGCTGTGGTGTCCTGACTCCCCATTTCGGCTTCCGCTTCCCCAGGCAGGGAACAGTCCCAGGCAGAAATGGCGACAAGCTCATGGAAACTTGAATGCCAGGCAGCAACGAGGTCCTCACACAGTCAGCCTCTCCTTTCTACCACTGATGGCTCCTTCTCTCCATGTAGGTGGTCATGCTGCTCTCCCTGTCAGACCGCCACGCTCACCAATAGGGGTCTGTCACAGAGGCGACTTGTGGGAGATGCTCTTTGCACCCTCTGCCAAGCACTTCGGCCCCATCGATGCCTTCCTTCCACCCACATAGCTCCAGGAGGCCCACACCCAGGTGCACAACTCACCCCCGTGTTTGGGCTGTGATAAGATGCTTATGAACAAGCTTTGCTCCAGCTTTTCCTCATTTCTGAGCCGAGGTTTCATCTTGCCCCCTTTTCCTGAAGTATGTCCTCATTGGTCACGTTCTGCGGTTTTCTGTGGTTCTCCCCGACAGCAGTGTCTGTTGCCAACTGTCTAGGAGACACCTGCATCCCATCTCCATCTCACACCCAGTTTTTGACTGAGGGTTAGGATGAGATGTTTTCTGCATCTCCCCAAAGACGACAATCCATCTAATCATCCCTAATGGAGGCACTAGCTCTTCTCTCTGGAATACAAGGCCAAGGCCATGCCGACCTCTCTCTCATTTGAGCTCATTACTCCAAGTTCCTTATTTTCAAACTTGGTCAGACATTCATTCACTGTAGAAGCGGAAGAACCCTTTTGATGATGTCTAAGTTGGAGCACAGCTCTCTCTCTCCCGAGTTGCAGGGTCTGCTTTCTCTTCTCGTTCGGAGTAATTCTGCAAGCCTCAAAAATAACTTGCCTTTTCCTCTCTTAGGAAGCAAGCTCAGTGTGGAAACTAGTTCAGGTTTGGTTTTTGGAAATGATGGATCATATGGACTGACCATTTCCTCCTAATCATAATCCTAGCTAGCTAGCAATCGTCTAGCTGTCTATCATCTATCTATAGTTTTTTTGCTAGTGACTTCCTTACATCTGACCCAGAGTACTTACATGGAAGGGTAGATGTGCCAAGATATGACTGACCACTAACACAATGGCCTGGTTTTGCCAGACTCTCTGTTTGTCCTCAACAAGTGGAACTGGACACTTCTTTGAATTACATTATTACATTAGACTGCAATGGAGAAATGCCTGGAAATGCACACAGACCGGCTTATTACTGAAGCTGATGTAAGTTAATGGAAAAATGCATTGGCAAGGTTCAGACACAGAGGAAACACCTTTTTCTACAAAAGGTTGCATAAGGCTGACCAGGGATCAATACTTACAAGATTAAAATGGATGCCCTATTTTGATTTCTCTCTCTCCTTTGAAACCCCATTTCCCATTGGTTCTGAGTTCTTTCTTTACCGTGTAATGATTCTCACTATCGTTTCTTTTTTCATTCCTACTCGAACCCTGGTTAAAGTCCTCTTCCCTCATGTCTGGTCCATTGTAATCACGTTCGAACAGCTCTGTCTACTTCACATCTTTTCTTTTAAACATCATCCTAAAACTGCTGTCTGATTAATCTTGTTAAAACACTGCTTTCTCCAAACTGCACTGACTTCCAATCCTCCAATCTCCCTACAGGACAATGTCTCAAATTCCCTTGGTATGGCATTAGAGCCACCCCCCGAGGCAGGTCTCCAATTTACTCATCTGCTTCCCACCTTTCCCAATTAACCTCCGCCCCTCCTCATCTAAAATGCACTCGTGCCATTCCCATTCCTGGACACACCTTTCCTTTTCCTTTCTGCTTTTCCAAATCTTCCCCCGTCTTAGAGAGGGGGCTCCGATGGACTCCCAGCTTGAAATGATCGCTCTCCTCAGAACATCCTAGATGTTTGCATGATGAATTTCACATATGCAACAAATACTTTCTCTTGACTTTTCTTCTCCTGTTTTGAATTGCTCCTAATTTTCATGTGCTTACCTCGCCTAGCATGTCCTGGGTAGTGAATTCGTCGCAGATGATTGATTTGTATTCCAAGTTTCTTCTAAAGATCTTGCCCAGGCCTTGCTCTAAGTAGGCATTCAAGAATGTTGGACACACTGCACAGAAGAGCAACTGAAAAGGAAAACAAATCAGTTGAGCCATTGTCATCACCGGCACAGAAACGGCAGGTCCAGAATGTTGTTCCTGTGCATGTCGGATTAGAGGGGGAATGATTGAGAATGTGTTTTTCAAAGTATCTAGAAAGAATCTTTTGAGGCCACCTTGCCCTATTTCCAGGTTCTATGCCATCTAAGAAAAAAGAGATGTGTCCCATGCTTCAGGACCGCAGAGGGAGAATACCTCTTGGTTCTTTTCCATAGTTAAGTGTCAGAGCTATGCCGGCTCTCCCTGCGGCAGACAGTTCTCGCCTTAGTCACGCTAGACAGTGCCCTGAAGTTTTAGCTTGTCCCAGCAACTTCTACAGTGCATGTTTAAAAATTTAGTTGCCCAGGGTCTCCTAGGTGGCTCAGTCGGTTAAGCGTCTGCCTTCAGCTAAGGTCATGATCCGGGAGTCCTGGGATCGAGTCCTGAGTCGGGTTCCCTGCTCAACGCGGAGCTTGCTTCTCCCTCTCCTCCCCGCTCTTGCTCTCTCTAGCTCTGTCACTCTGTCTCTCCCTCTCACATAAATAAATAAACTCTTTTAAAAAATTTAGTTGCCCATGCTTATCTCAAAGAATAACATTCAGTCATTTGGGAGTGGAGGCACGTGAATCTGATAATTCTGATACGGGGGTGTGGAGAACACACTGTGAAAGAAGAAAATTACTCTGATTTGATATTTTTTTTTAAAAAAAATAGGCCTATTAATTCTAGGACCGTTTTCTGCAAACCTTAAAAAAACATCTGATTAAAAGTTTTTCTTAATAACTGAGTGTCCTTCTTGGAGTATTTTTAACCTCATCTATATTAAGCTCCGAGAAACATTTGCTGTTCCACACATATTTATTGAGCACCACGGTGCCAGGCATCAGAGTTATAAAGATGAATGAATGAAGTAATAAGGAAGGTAGATCCTCATTCTTAGGAAGCTCATAGTGAGTATAGTGAGTGGGAAAATGAAACACTGTGATAGGGATGGCGCTGACCTATCACCTTTCATCTGAAGTTTGCAGACATTACATATGTCTGTGGCAGGTCAGTGGGAGGAGAAACTTGGGATCCACTGTGCATGACACTAGACAGGAAGTATGTTAAATATGTCCCCTCGCTTGCTCCTGACTCTGTGCCCCTAGGACAAATGAAAAGAAAATGCCATCACCCCACCACTCCAACTACTTTCCAGAGGGGATGAGCATTATTCGTCAGTCAGTCAACCACGCCTTATTAAACATTTAGAATGACTAGCACTCTGTAAGACATTTGGAAAGGACACTGTTCCTCCTCCCCCCTGCCCTCGACTTTGCCATAATCGTGTTACAGTTCTTCCCCATTCATTGGGGCCCTTTGATTTCACTGCCACCAACAATAAAGGCTGAGTGTTCGCTCCATTCATGCAATAAATATTTAGTGAGTATTCCAACAGGTAAGGCACTTGCTAAATGATGTGAGGAATATAAAGAGTTATCAAGCGCAGGTCCTACCCTGAAAGAATTTGCATCTAGTATAGAGATACATTGTATACATAAATACCTTGTCACAAAGTCAAATAGAAGCAAGTACACTACAGGGTTCCTTCCAGCAGGATTGTGATCGAGAAGACTTGGAGAATGGGAGGGATGGGGAGTGAGTGGGTTGTGCCTAGGAGAGGCAAGTTGAAGTTTGAATGTGTCAAGCTGGGGGTGTTGAGGGTTATCCTGGGAAAGATGGCCAGTGACTAGTTAAGAAACATGTGCCCAGTGCATGGAAAGAGGTAGAGGCAAGAGACAAGATGAGGTTTTATTGTGAAGAGTCTTGCAGGAGGGAAACGGGGAATTGAAACATAAGAGATATGTCTCAGACATACCATATATTCTTATTAGAGAGCACTGTAATCGCTGAGAGATTGAACTTATAAAATTGGAAAGGTGAGTTTAAATATTTTATTTACTTATATAACTAATAAAATACATTTGATTTTTAACCCTTGTTTTTCTCGGGAGATGAGCTTAAAATATTTTCACGTAGCTTGACCAATTTCTCTACCAAATCTGTGAGGGGGAGATATTTTAGTATCAGATGAATACTTTTGTGTTTATTTTACTCAGGAGAAAATGGAAGGAAGGAGACATGGCATAAAGAAGAGAACAAGATCACTTTCTCATGGCACCTATATTTGTTAATGACTGAGGAAACATCATGTATTCTGATGGTGACATGACTGGGATTATATGCTTTTTAGAAGGCTGGGTTTAGTTTCAGGGTCTCAAATGCTGGATGTTGAAGACCCCTTATCTTTGGGCTGTTGGGTTAAAACTGTGATCTCCAAAAATCTGCCCCACAGCCCTCATGAGCTTTGCTTTGGGCTTTATCTTCTTTCTTGTCTTTTTATATCATCTCTCTTTATTTCTGATAAGGAATGTTGGGTAGCAGTGATAGGAGCTGAGGAAAGTGGGGAAAACAGCCATTAGAGAACAGCAAAGCATTGATTTGAGAAGTCCCTTAGGGTAACTGTTATAGGCACATGCAAATTAAAGCCACGTGCGTAATCCTGTTTGAATGCATGCGTGCTTCAAAAGATCCCATGCAGCTGGATGCTGTCCTCAAGAGGAGATCCTAGCGGGGCGATCCTTGCCAGAGTAACCAAAGACCTTGAGACTTAAGTTTACTTTCTTGACATCACGTTCTCCTGAGGAAAATAAGACCTTGTCTTCCACAACTTAATTCAGGACCATCCGTGCCGCAGAGCCGACAACCACGCTGCACAGGAAGCCAACTCGAATGTGCTAACGCAGACCTGAGGGAGGGGTTGGCGCTGAGCAGGGCACTGTGCATTCTAGGTCTGCTCTCAGAAGCTCCCACTGAGCCACTTGCCGAGCAGCTGGGGGTGAGAGGTGAGCTCATCACTTCTGGAACACCCCACTTGGCCAAGCCGGCCTTTGTTTGCGATGACTCTGGGAGTAAAAGCAGGTTATCATCGCTGTACCCAGTGGTCTGACAGAGCAAACGGAAGAGCTCTGTGAGGTGAGGAGAGGTGAAGAGAAAATTAGTGAGGCTCAAATGGGATAATTGGAAAAGCAGAGGGAAGGCAGTAAATTATGCCTCTTTGGCCTGGTTTAGTTATCATATCGCAAGAATGGATGAAGTGGGTCAGCGACCCGCAGATGAAAAGCAAGATGAGGAAGGGTCTCGGGGTGAAGGGAGGACTGAGCTCTGACCACCCTGCCGAGGGCCAGCCCCCATGGGCCACTGAAACACCATACTTGGAAAGACAAACAGGATGCGGTGAGTAAACAGCTTTCTCTGAGGATCTGGAGGCCTTGTTCATGCGGTCGGGGCCTAGACCTGTCAGTAGGAAGCAGGTTGGAAAAAGGGGTCTCACAAATGAAGACGCAAATCAAGAAAGGGAGTGGTAATGCTTCCTGCCGGTACTGGGGGGCTTACGGTCCACCTTCACCCCCACAGGTATCCTTGTTCTGTGACCTTGGGAAGTTATGTAGCCTCTTTGTGCCTCAGTTTCCTTGTGTGTAATAAAGAATAATTATGCCAATAGCGTCATACGTATAAGGTTCTTAGAACTCTTAGAAAACACTAACGAGGCTAACTGATGAACACTTGAGAGCAAGGTTTACAAGGCTCTCGAGGGCATGCTGGAAATCGGGGGGGACATTTTGGGGTTGTTGGAAGGTGGGGGTACTACTGCCATTTACTGGGTGGAGGCCAACAACAACAAAATTATCTTGCATCCCACATGACTTTTGAGTGTTCCACGGGAAAGTTCCATACATGAAAAACCCGAGGAACATTCTGGTAACTTAGAACTTGACTCAGTTTTCAAAATTTAAGTGAGGTCTTTTTGCATTGTTTTAGTATACACTGAATTTTATGCAACCATATAAATCAAGAAGATGATTACACTTTGCTTTGTTCAGAGAATTGTCAAGAGTTGTTCATCATTTCAGAAAATCCCATCACGGATGGAGAAACAGCCCCCTGTACGGGCAGCATTTGTAACTATTGCGCTCCTGGGGCCTCTCCACGTGGGTGAAGCCTCACGACTTGACTATGGCTTCCAATGCCACAGTGCACAGTGGCTGAGTGTCCACACATTGAAATGCCCATTCTTTTATGATAGCATTGAGTTTTTCTTTTATATCAGTCGAGGCATTGCATTGCTATCTTTTTGAAATGTGTGAAGATGCGTTATGTTGTTAATTTTATTCCTGATATTAAAGGGGCATTACAAAACAGTTGTTTTAATAAAGAGGTGCTAGCTCTGATAAGTTTGAAAACCACAGGTTTTTAGAGCCAAGCTCAGCACAACTGTAACTGTTGTACTTCCCAGCAACTGGCCCCGGAGACAAGGAAATCAGAATCCAAATAGCGGGCATTGCCTTGTTTTGAATTACCCCTGTCCTCAGTTAAGGACTGAATGCATGTTTGGTGGTCAGAACACTTTGGTGTATCACCTACACTTGCCGTTTTCTTGCCTTCATGATTAAGATGGGGTGATCTGTCGAGTTTCTGTAGAATACTTACCTTCAAGAGAAAAGACCATCTTTTCTTCTCCACATGTGACTTTTCTCTACTTTCTTATTGTGGGAGCTAGGTCACTCTAGAAGACCTCTTCCTGGGCTTTCTGTCCCCCTTCCCTATGGAAAGAGCAAGTCAGGCCAGCAGGAAGGACTGGAGGACCCCCTTTCACTACGGCACCTCTTGATTGGTCAAGAGCTATCTCCCCACCTGAGCCACAGTCCCAGGACCTGCTGGGTAGGCTTAATCAAACCAATTCAGAGGGGCTATCTCTGACTTGATCACTGTAAGGCTTGGCATAAGGGGAGGGAGTGGATCTGTGTACTTCCTGACATGGGCAAAGACAAAGATGAGCACTTGCAGGAAAACTCTATGGTAGTTGTGTTGCCACACCATGGGGAAGATGGCAAGTGGAGTCAGTGAGGGTGGGTCCTGATTGTGGTTTCTTTCTATTAATATATTGGAATATGTTGGTGGCAAAAGTATTTGAGTCTAGTCTGTTGAAATCAAGAAAAAGTAAAGAGCCATTATAAATATTTCAAGGTGTATTCTGTGATTAAGCTGTATGCAGAGATATACTGTTTCCCAAAGATTAAGTTATCCTGTCTCTAGATATTGTAGGAAATAAAACAGAAGGGAGGGAGGGAGAGATAAAGGGAGGGAGGAAATCTTTGAGAAAAACTGTTAATGAGGATTGAGGAGATCTATTAAGTCTCTGGTTGTATTTCCCACAAGCTCTTCTGCAAAAAAGTGAAGTCTAACCCCCTTCTCCCTTGAATTGGGTCCATCATGAGAGCAAAACACCACCTTCTGCTGGAGGAGAGAAAAAGGAATAAGATTTCTATGGTGATGAAGGGGATTATTTGATACCAAACCCAGATCATGCCCACTGGACCTGGGGATCAGCTTACAAAAATGGATCTTTGACACAGTCAAATTGGCAACGATGCTCAAGAGTCAGGGGGACAAAAGTGAGCTAGGAGGCAGCAGATATGTAAGCAAGGAGAAGAAGCCCTCGGGGACCAGGGCGGCTCAAGGAGCAGTTGGCTGAAACTAGAGATTTGACCAGGTTGGGGACTTACTGAGAAAGGCTATTTGTTATTGGACAGGTTGACATCAATGTAGTCAGAATAGATGTCGGTGGCTGAGACCTTCGAGCTGGAGGTGACAGTGACCTTCGGCTGGAGGATGGATGTGTGCAGGGTCCTGGAGACACCACATGTAGCTGAGTGGAGATAGTTTTACAGGGTTACTGCCGTGCACGTTTTCTTGGCTGTTTTCTTCAAGTCTGTTTCTTGCTCTTTCCCTATCCTGTTCTGAACCAAAGGGTCTGACCCCTGTCACTTGCTTTTCCAAGACAGGAGGATGGGAGGCATGGATGGGTGAATGGAGGGTGAGAAGAGGGAGAAAGAAACAGGAATTGCTTCCCCTTCCTCTCTGCAGCGGCTCAGTCTCTCTGGTTCCAGTTGTTGTGGGGCAGGCCTGGTCCACTCTAGTTCCAGACTCTAGGAACAATGCCCCTGAGCTCCAGAACTCCCCCCTCCCCCGCCCTGTGGCAATGTCAGCTTCCAGTCTTAAGGGTCTCTGGGTTCCACACTGCCCCCTGGCTGGCCTCTTGGCTCTCCCATCCTTGTATAATCAATCTCTATATCCAAGCCCTTCTGTTTCAAATTCTCTAGTGGTTTCTGTTTTCTTGTTGGACCCTAACTGATACACTGGTCTCAGGAGCTGGGCAGCTTGGATTCAGGGTGAGAGCTGCTCAGGACCCCACAAGGGAACACTCTGCCAGAAGAGATCTGTTGGAAAGCGCTTGGTCTTCAGGACAGCAAGTGTTTTGCCTGTCCAGAACCACGTCAGCTGTTGTCTTTGGAGACTTTAACAGGGGAACTGAGTAGGGAAGAGAGGCTGGCTAAAAATTTCACCAAAATAGAAGCACCAAGGATACTAGCAAGAGGAGAAAACTTATGTCAACTCAGTTTAGAAATAACCAAGGTGCTCTGGTGGGGGCTCATGAATTACTGAATTACTGTATCTTAAGTCTGGTTTCAAATAGAACAGAGAATAATGTTGAGTGCCTCTAATTTAATATTCTGATAATATTTCCACCACATCAAATTCCCACTATGACAAATGTATACAAATGAATCATAATTTCCCCCCCTTAGCCCAGCCAAGTCACTTGGGCCTCTGCTAAGAAATGATGATAAAAGTGATGAAAACAAAACAAAGCATACATTATAATGTCATTTAAAAAAATAAAAGACTTCCAGGAGATTCTTTGTTGTACTGGAAGAGCACAAGCTGCATTTTTAAATGACTTTTTTGTTTTCCCTTTTGGATAATCAGAGAGAATAATGCAACTGAAATAATGCTTGGCTGCTGCTGAGGTCATCATCGAGCTCCTGCTGACATGTTGAGCCGGTCAGAGAGCCCAGGATCTCCGAGGGGGTAAGTACAGCCCTGTGAGAGAAGGCATCCATTCAGAGGACAGAAGCATTCCATTTGGATCAGGTTGTACAGGACCCGGTCGCCACGCTGGGGACGAGGACAGAGCATATCTGTGCCACAGGCACTCTAGACTGCAGTGGGAGAGAGAGAAATGCCATGTGGGACTGTGTCCTTGGGGGATATGATTTTTCATGCTGTGTAATGAACCTGCAATAGGGAAGGGCATTTCATTGTGGATTTTACTGCATTAGGCAATTCTGACAGGTATATGGACACTTATTCCAACTCGCAGTCATAAGATGAAGACAATAGTGGGGGGAAGCTGCCTGGCTTGCAATGATATATTTGGAGAGAGGATATAACATCAAAAGTTCAGCACAGAGAATAACAGAGTAAAATTATAAAGTCCCAGGGTCATTTGCGTATGTCTTCTACTCCCTTCACAAGAAACAAGGCTGCAGTCAAATATCACGTGGTAGTTTGAAAACATGGCCAGTAAATTCTTTGGCATTCTTCCCATTAAAATATGGGATCCATATGTCATCCCTTGGAACTGGGTTGGGGGGCTTGTAAGTGCTTTCACCAATGGAGTACAGCAGAAATGACAAAATGGGACTTCTGGGGCGGGGTTATAAAAGGTCAAGTTAACCTTTCACACTGTTAGCTGCAGTACTCTTTCTTAGAGCCCTAAGCTGCCATGTAAGGAGTCTGACTGCCCTGAGGCCACCCCATGGAGAGGCTATAGGCAGAAGGCCACAGGAACGATTTCTAGTTGACAGTCCCAGTAGGGACCCACTTTCAAGCCATTCTTGCAAGGTGTCAGACCTGTGACTACATTAACCTCTTGCCCAGATAAATATTGTTGAGTAGCTTCAATCAATACCTCATGTAACAGAAGATCAACCTGCTGAGCCCTGTGCAAATTCCTGACTCACAAAATCATGAAATATAAAAAAAAATGGTTGCTACTTTCAGCCACTAAATTTTGGGGCAATTTGTTATGCAGCAATAGCTGACTAGAATATATTCCTACCTAGACAAATTTCTAATCTAGTCCCAAAAGTATCTTGCTTACTAGGTATAGTTTACCACTTAGTAGTGCTTCAGTGTCAAATAACCATCAGCATCTTTAATTGAGTGCCTGTTGCAAACCCCGGTGATGTACAGGATATGAAGAACAGGGGTCAGTTTCTGACCTAAAGGATCTGATAAAATAATAATTATGGGATATCACTTATTGAGTGATTCCTATGAGTTAGGCTAATATTTCTCAAAGTTGGTACTGAAATATCAGTGTCAGCATCGCCTTAGAATTTGTTAGAAATACAAATCCGCAGGTCCTACCTCAGACTTACTGAATCAGAAACTCTGGGAATAGGCCCGGCAACAGGTGTTTTAGTCAGCTGATTCCAGGGCATGCTACAGTCTGAGAATCACTGCAGGAAGCACGTTACTTATTTTACCTCACCAACTCCTCACTGAACCCTGGGTTTCTCACCCTTGCCAGGACTGACATTTGAGGCAAGAGAATTCTTGTTGTGGGTGACCTGTGCATTGTAGGATATTTGACGGTATACAGGCCTCTGTCCACTATGTGCCAGTAACAACTCTCGCCCCAGCTGTGATACTAAGAGTGTCACCAGACGTTGCCATATGTCCCCTGAGGGTCAGAAATCACCTCCAGTTGAGAACCATTACCTTAACCCTATGGGTAGTGTTTGCAAATGTACTCAGAGTTGATTTTAATCAGGTATGGTAAGACAGGCAGACATGGAAAGAACTGTCCTAAAGAAAGCAGTTTTTATTCACAATTCCCTAGAAACAGGAGTTGGTGTGACACATCATGGGAGGCTACCTGGTGGAGCACATAGGTCAGTAAGGAGGCAGAGGGAGCAGGGGAAATCGAGGGAAAGGTCTTTATTATGGCTTCTGTGCAAAGGAATGGGTGAGGCATGGTAAGTGGGCATAGGACTGGCTGGTTTGAATCATTTTAGTGGGCTCTAGGGCCAGGGTTCTGTTCCTAGTTGCTTTGGGGTGTTAGGGCATGGGCTAGTGGTCAGAATATGAGACCCAATAAAAGAGGTGGTTGGGGGTACAGGATTTGGATCAGTTGGCTCACACATAAAAAGTATGCTTGCAGGCTGGTCCCTTGCCAATTCTAGGAATTGGCTAGCCCTGAGAGGAGCAGTCTCCTGGAAGCCAGAAAGGCCCCAGATGTCAAAGCATTGGAATAAAAAGGCATACTTGATACAGGTAGATACAGTTGCCCTACTTTATAGATGGCAAAGCTGAAATCCAGAGAGGTAACCGGTCATAAGTCACCTCCCCCCCAAGGGGAGGACCTATTTTGAAACCTAGGCCTATGTACCCCTCGAACCATGCTGTTACCTGTGTGCTACCCTGCTATTCATCTAGCTAATTAAACAAACATGTGTGCATGTGTAACTATATCAAAAGATAATTGACACAGCAAAGGAGGATGTTGAATCATTTCTATATGAAATAATTACACGAAGCAATGAGAAGAGATGGCTTGTCCTGTCAAAAAGGCTTTGTGGAAAATATGCCATTCTGACTGTTGGTACCACTATGCTTGCTGGAAGGTCTTGAAAGTTGGAGAAAATGAAGCTAGGCAAACCTGTGGAGAAAGAATATTCTGAAAAGATGGGAAATGATGTGATCACAGGCTCAAAGGCTCCTAGGAATGTGCAAGGTCTGATGAAAATACCAAGTGTTAATAGGCTGCTTTGGTTACTTGAAAGTAGATGAGAAGGAAAGAGAAGAAAAAGGGGTTGCAGCTGGATGCCACCCGTTTTAATAAGCGAAATCCATCAGAGGCAGTGCATGGATGCACAAAATATTCAGCACGATGAACTAAATAACGACAAAAAAAAAAAAATCCCCATTGAAAAGTAGTACCATAATTCCAATACCTGGGCTCAATGAAATTTAGAGTAAGAACCAAGCTGGAAATTTCTACTCTGACATCTTGTAAGATCATAAGTTAGGCTGGGAATCTGTGACCAACAGTGAACACAACCAAGAAAGTTCTTTTCACTGAGACTGAACAAAGCGTCAAAGGTTTTGGGAAGTGGGGTTGACAGCCATTCATTTATTGAGAGGTCTCAATAAATGGTGCCATGCCAGGCACTGTGCTGGGTGATAGGGACTTACAAATCATGAGTCATGTTAATAAAACAGGATTTCTTCCTCTGGGGGACTAGAGAGCAGTGAGCTCCCAGTTTCCACAGCACCAGGCAGAGCAGAGGAGCTTTCCGCGCAGAGGGTGCTGGAGAGGTACACAATAAGTGGGCACCTGTCCATGTGGTGGAATTCCAAGAAGCACCTGCAAAGATCAAACTTCCTCCAGGCCCGCCGCTATCCCCGGAGGCAGTTGTACCTGCCGTCATCGCTCTCGAACTTTCAGAGGGTCTGAATCACTAGGGGAGTTTAACAGTGCACGTTCTCATGGGGCCCGCCCCCAAGAGGTGTTGATTCCCTGGGTACAAAGGGAGCACTACTTTCAATCCTTGATAACTCCATCAATACCTGTGCTATCAGTTGACATTTCTGCAGCAGGAATTAGCAAGAATTTTACTAGAATGCCAGCTCCTGACGGGCTGAGATATTTGTCTATTCCATTCATTGCCATTTCCAGAGTGCCTGGGCCAATATTAGGTACTCAGTGAGTCCTTCTTGAATGAAGGAATTGGACACATACACATGGTGGAGGTAGGGGAAGGGAAGAAGTCAAGAAGAAATGAGAAAGGGGTACTTTTAATAAGGAAGGTGCAACGGTAGGAAGTCCGAACTTGGCTTTTACCAAAGTTCTGCTGCTTTGGGGGACGCGTCTCTGGGCTTCACGCTACTGAACTAGAATTATGAGTTGAATGGCTACTCCTAAGCAATCATCCTAAGAAATGCTGTGCTTATGGAAAAATTACCATTCAGTGCCTTTCAAATCCTGTAAAGGCTACTGTCTGTGACTATGTCTAACCTTCAGCCCATGCCACGTTCAGAGGACATAATGCCAAACATTTCTGGGCTACAGGAATTCTCCAGCGGGGCTCTGCATGCTCATGGCTCACACACATCCACCAGCTCATGTGGACTCAAGCCCCGGGAACAGCCCAAGAGCGCTTTGACATCATGCCTCCTTCCTGAGGCCAGCCCCTGGGCCAGCTTGAAAGCACAGATCTTGGAAACGGTGGAGGAGAAGAATTAGGACATCCCACCAAGTGAAGCAAACACCTAATCAAATGTCTGGGCACAAGGATTGTGTTACCAGATTTTTATAAAATTATTTTCAATGGGAAAAGTTGTTTTGCTCCATATGTACTAAACATTAGGTTTTCAATGCCCTGCGATGTCCCCCCCCCCCCCCCCGGCCGCACTGGCCAACTCCTTAAGTCCTTTAAAAAATTCTCAGTTCTAGTTTTGACTTGAATTCACTCCTTCTATTTACATATCTTCTTGGGAAAAACATTCTTTCTTTACACACCTTCTTTTCTCCTTTCTTCTCTCACTCATTATTTCTGTATTTGGCCGAGTTCCCCTTTTACTTTGTCCCAACAATGGGTGGGCCTCTAGAGGCCGGCAGAAGGGAGCAGGTCTCTTTAATAGGACAGAGCAGATCACAAAATGTCTGTCAAAGGAACACGTCTGCCTCAAGCTTCCCACTCTGATGGGCTCAGTGCCGAGCTCTGATTTGCTCTAGTTTAAAAAAAAAAAAAATTCCCCTAATTTTACTGTCAAGATTTTGAGAAGCATTCTCATGGTTTAAAGAGATTATTGCATAATTTGTTCATGTTTAAAGAATTATATTGTTAAATAAATTTAGCTCTCCAGATTCTAAATGACAAAAACAAGTGAAGTTACATCATTTGAATTATGAAGTGATAATGTCTTCCAATTCTGCCCCAATCAAAAGTGTAACAGTTTAAAGCTTATAATAATCATGTTCAAACATATTCAGATTATAATTACTTTTCTTCTGATAATGATAGCCCGTCTGATTGGATGATTACCTATTTGACTTTGATAAGTCTCAGAGGTCAAAAAAGGGATAATTGCAGACATCTGTTTTCTATGGAAAATATAATCTCAGAAAATAGTGTTTAAAGTGACATCTGCAAATATGTGTTTTAGAAAGAAACTCGTTGCACATTTAAAATCACAGGGAAAAGAAGCAATTCCTAAGCTACTATGTATCACACTGTCTATGTAAATAGATGAACAAGTTTAACTTACTAGTATTCATGTATGCATAAGTAATTACAAGCAGGCATGATTATATTTTGTGCAGGTAGAATTAGAGATGGAAATAGACTATGAGAAAGGAATTTGAAAGGGTCTATGATATGGAATGATACAGAAGATTTTTCTCTTTACTTTTGTTTAATTCAGTCCAGATATATAAAGGTGCAACCATTTTCCTGGTTGTTTCTAATTTGCAGCTGGAAGATTTTTGTCCCTGGCTATCTCTTTGCAGACAGCCTTCTCCACTTAGGAGATGGCTCAGAGTGGGGGAAGGGTTCATTCATGGCCGCCATGATTCTCTCTGCAGAGGAGATCCCAGAGTCTCCCTCTGCAGGTGCATCTCCTTTTCAACCCTGAGGGAGATGCCAAGAACCTCTCCCTCCCTCCAGCCAACAGCTGCATTTTGCAATAAAAAGGGAAAAGTTTCTTTAATATTCCTTTCCACACATGCTAAAACTCCCTCGGTTTTAAATCATGAACTCGGAATCTTTTCTAATTCATGTAAGACCTGGTAATAACTTTTGCCAGACTAAGCTTCTTAAAATAAAACTTTCACCATAGCACTTCCCTTCTCAAAAGCATCCCATGGCTCCCCAGTGTCTATAGAAGTAATTCCAAACTTCACAGCAATTCACAAACCTTCATCATCTGACCTTAACCTATTTTTCTCAACCTTATCTTCTATGTGAGACTCTTTTGTTAAGTCCATCTAATACCAAGGGGTGTTAAACTTTCTTGCCTCTAGTCTAAATTTCCCCCTCTATATCATCTTTGCCCATTAATCTTTGGTTGGTGGTGGTTGTTTAGTTTTTGCACCTCAAGTGCACAGAAGTAGATAAATTATAAACTTTGGTTCATAACATACCAGTATGATTGGTCAGTGCAAGAGGCTCTTTTGTATTTATTCCCGCATATTAAAAATTTCCCAAGTCTGCCTTAAATCCTGTCTTTTCAGTAAGGTCTTCCTCTATACACATAGGGATGATCACTCTGCCAAGAGAGCTCGTTCTCTCCTCTGAACAATTACAGCATCTATTACCTAGAGTCTCGCCCTCCATTTGCATATCACATGCCGCACAGCACCATTGTTGAGTCTAGACACATCTGCAGCTGGGGTTACTGTGTCCTGCTATGTGGTATGTGCTCAGGAGTTTGTCAAAGCTCTGTAACAGCTCTTACCAAGTTGTGTGGAATTTTATCTGTGTCTGTCTTCTCCACAAAAGAGTTAGTTCCTTGAGGCCAGACTCAGTTTCTCATTCATCTGGGCACCCCGAGTGCCAACCATAGTGCCTGACAAGTTCTGTTTAGTAAGCAGTCATTGAGTATTTTAGGGAAATTACATTATAAACTCCAAGGAAGCAATGAAGAAGCCATAGAATTTCAGGCAAGGGAAGGACCTCCTGAGTCCTATTCCTTCCGATCTCTCACTGTGCCTAGCAGGGTACTGAGCAGATAGAAGTATTCAGTGAATACCAGTGATTGATTGATGCTTACGATTCTTTGGAAAATTAGTGAACCCCATATGTTAGGGAGGGTGGCCAACTTATCTCAGTTTCCCCCTAACTCCCGGTTTTAAAACAAAAAGTTCCATGTCTGGGAATTACACCTGGGTCTGGGTAAATCAGGACGGTTGGGCAGCCCAGTTAGAGTCTCACACACATACCAAGAACATAAATGCTACTAATTATTCTCTCTCCTGGTTAAAGTCTTTTGAGAACCACTTTCGCAAACTTAACTTGAATTTCTGTATATTTGAAAGTGACTTAAAAAAAAGTTTCTTGAAGATTAAGTCTAAAATTCAGGCTCTTAGAGAGGGAAACAAACCACAAGAGACTCTTACCAACAGAGAACAAACTGAGGGTTGCTGGACGGAGGTGGGGGGCGGATGGCTAGATGAGTGAGGGGTACTAGGGAGGGCACTTGTTGTGATGAGCAGTGGGTGCTGTATGTAAGTGATGAATCACTGAATTCTACTCCAGAAACCAATATTGCACTATAAGTAAACTAACTAGAATTTAAATAAAAATAAAAAATAAAATAAAATTCAGGCTTTTCAGAATTAAACATTTTTAAATTTACTGTTATTCCCCTACTGTATAGTTATTCCCCTACTCTAAATGAGTAAGATTTCATTTTTTAAAAGATTTTATTTATTTATTTGAGAGAGAGAGAGAGCGATTACAAGCAGTGGAAAGGGAGACACAGACTGCCCACCCAGAAGGGAGCCGAACGCGAGGCTCCATCCAGGACCCTGGGATCATGACCTGGGTGGAAGGCAGCCACTTAACTGAGCCACCCAGGCGCCCAAATGAGTAAGATTTTAAAGGTAACTGGGAAATTTGATTTCTCAGAGTGGGGGTTCTCTTTTGAGAGCGTAAAGAGACAGAGTTCCACAGAGATTCAAGTCTATGCCTTTTTGGCCAAGAACGAATCAGGTGAGCCCGTCACCTCTGGCAGAAGCCACACCCCACCAGGCTGCAGACCCCTCCCAGTGGGGGGCGCTGTTGCGAGTCAACCAGTCCCTTTTGTGTTAAGACAAGCCTCTTCAGCTCCTCTTGGAAATCTTCTATTAAATCTCTAAGAATTTTTCATATTCTCCACACTGTTCCATTTTTATTCCATTCCACATCCATGGTTATTGAGGGAATATTTACTTGCAATTGAAGGAAATCATGTGGGATGTATAGTCAATAATTTCATCAAGGAATAACTTATCTTTGTGCTTTGGGTGGAAAAGGGAGGGAAATAGTTTCACTCCAAGTAGCTTATGAGCTTTTGAAGAATATTTACAAAGAGATATTTTTAGACAGACAAAGAGATTATTATTTTCCCATTTTAGTAGAAAAGCAGTATAAAAACAAAGCCTGAAACAAAACAGTAGAGACATAACCAGAGAATGTGATGGCCACTGACTTCTGTATTAGTCACTTAACAAATACAACCCACACTTAACAAATACAACCCAAATACACGCTTGTTTCTAGGGGTAGGCTCAAATGAGAATTATCCTGGATGTAACTTATATGATTAAAGATTTTCTGGCTTTCTAAGGAGAGGGAGAAGGTCAAAGAAATACAAAAATTAAAAACCAAGCAAACAACATTTTACTTTGTCAAAAGTGACAAAACTTTTAGAAAAAGCAAATCTTTGCAATAGTGGGTTTTGAAGTGCGGCACACTTACAACTGACATGATTACCTAATTCCATGGTTTTATTTTTGCTTCTTTTGAGATGTCTATGTGAACTGTGTCTAGCTAGCCAAGGGTGTGATTCTCTTTTATGCCAGGAAAACGGACTTCCAACCGTCTTCATTCTGTGACATAACTCTAGTCCTAATGGTCATCATTTCTTGCCTGGACAACTGCAATGATTTCCTTCCTGTATTCGCTCTGCACACCCACACCATCTGTTCTTCACAATACAGACAGAATCAATGTTCATTTGCATATATGATCATGTCATCCTCCTCTTTCCCCCTATTCTCTGCTTAAATTCTTATTTGGGTATGAAGTACTCTGATGTTGAAGACCAAGATCCTTAACATGGTCCTGAAGACCTTATGTAGTTTGGCCCCATGTGCCTTTCCATCTCTTCATGCACCAGTCTTTCCCTGTCTCTCTGCACTTCAGCAAGCCCTTCATCCAGTACACCTTCCATGTTTCCTCCCACCACAGGGCCTTTGCACATGTTGCTGCTTCTACCAGGAACATTCTGTCTTTCCCATTCTCCACTTAGTTAAATCCTTTTATTCCTTCGGAGTGCATGTCCTCAAGAAAGACTTCCCGGTGACCCTTATCCAGGTCAGATTCCTTTGAAAATACTGAACACTAGATTGAAACGAACTTACTCAACAGCCCTGTACCTAAGCAGACAATCTTGCCCCTCCCTATGAGGAAGTGCCTTCCCTGAAGGAGGAGAGCAGAACATGCTTCCAGGAGACAACTTGTTCTCAAGAAAGAGAGGAGTAAGAGGCTAGCTGGTACTTAGTCCCCATTTTTTTAAATCACTCTTTCTTCCCTGGGGAAAGTAAAAGGAGAGGGGAGGCCAGGAGCTTTATGCTAATAATTCTCCTTCCATAGTTATGGGGAGGAAGGGTTTTCCCCTAACAATAAAGGATGAAAAATAATTTCTGGTAATGAGTTCCTCATTTCTTCACTGGTTGAATGAACAGGTTAAGGTAGGTAAGCTCCAAAGCCTTTGGCAGCCCCCAAATTTGTGAAACAATTCCAATTACAATATTCATGGCTTCAAATGTTGGTTATATGAGTTATATGGGAAGCTGCCATAGGCAGTGCTGTATCTCCTGTTTTTTAGCCCATCTTTGTCACCCTGGGTCCCAGAGAACTTACCTCTGCCTTGTCAGTCCCTTGTCCAGTTAGCCAGGGCTGAAAAGCAAGTGGCCTTCCCCATGTCTCCAACTTAGGACCACTTCGGGCAGGGGGACTGTGGGAAACTTCACTTGAACACTCTCCCTGCTTCCCTAATCTTAGGGAATACTTAGGGAAAATACTTAGGGAAAATACTTAAGGAAAAGCAAGACAAATGGGAAATGGGAGGGTTGGAATTTAAGCCCCTTGAGCAACTGGAAGTCTCTGGAAAACTGGGGGTTTCATCTCTGATCTCGGTTATCCCTGTTCTATGGTGAACAGTGTATTTTCTTGTCTTGAGATCTCTCTAAAATGTTATCACTTGCAAATGGTAAGGAAATTGAGTGTCCTATATACATATAAATAGCATCCTTAATCATCATCAACCACAGGCACTGTGCCCTCCTTATGATGTTGCAGGAAAACAACCAAGGCATTCCCATGGCCTTTAGAGGGATTTTCCTTGATTCTATAAAGCCCTGAGTAATACTGAAGCTCTATAATAACACTGAGCTACTTTTGCATTTATTCTAGTCTTAGGCCTGAACATTATAATATTAGTTGTTTAAATTTTCATAGATTTCAAGGTTCAGAAGAGTTCTGGGGGAGTCATTTAAATATATCCCCCTGTGGGTCTCTAGGTAGAGCTGCAACTTGGCTAACAAAGAAAAATGGCTTTCTATCTGATTTGGAAAGGTCTCCAGGGGAAGATTCTGTAACGAACCACAGATTACTAACACGAGTGTGCCCTCACGTTAAGAAAACCTGACCTGTGAAGGAAGCCTAAGTGGCAGGATAATTTATTGAGATGTTAATCTGTGCTTTGTTCTTTGTAATTTGCCTCTCCTGCCCTGTTTCCCTACCCCGTGGAGGTAGCCAGTTCTATTTCCCTTCTCTGGGAGGTGATAGAATTTACTCATGCTGTGTCCCTATTACTTTAGTAGATAGGAGCATGGAGAAATGGGGTGCACGTGCCCAAGTGTTAATCCTAAAGTCAGAGTCCAACTCCTCAAGGATGGGTGGAGAGAGTCATGCTCATTCGAGAGAGCAGCACTCCCCTAGGAGAAAGAGACAGGTAGCTAGAACCTCTTAGACACTGGTTTTTATCTCTTTGACCTCTGTTTGATCATCTGCAAAATGAGAGGCTGATTTAATGACATTTATATACTTCCCTGCTCTTGGTTCTGTGGGGTGATCAGTCTGCGATGTCCCAGGACCCCCGTGGTGCATCTGCTTCAAGGCTTTTGGGGCAGGGTGGCCAGCTTTGGCAAATGAGAGAGTATATGCAATATTTGGGACATACTTATACTAAAAAACTATTTGTCGTTTATCTAAAATTCACATAGAATTGGGCATCCTATATTTGACCTGGTAACCCTATTTGGGGGCACCTGTGTTTGGAGAGATGGGAGGCTGAGGGTGGAAGAAGCTGACGTCTGTTTCTACCCGCCAGACCGCACCCAGTGTTCGGGAAGCAGGTATGGATGTTTTCTTTCCCCGTGAGTATGCCTATTTACTTTTAAGTTTAGAAGTGGACATTTTGAATGAGAACTATCCTGGGACAGTTTTCTTCAAAATCTTCAAAATGAATACTTAATAGGAAAAATAAAAATGCAATCTGTGGGGTGCCTGGGTGGCTCAGTCGGTTAAGCGTCTGCCTTCGGCTCAGGGCGTGATCCCGGCGTTCTGGGATCAAGCCCCACATCGGGCTCCCTGCTCAGTGGGAAGTCTGCCTCTCCCTGTCCCTCTGCCAGCTGCTCCCCCTGCTTGTGCTCTCTCTCTCTCTCTCTCTCTCTCTCTCTCAGTCAAATAAATAAATAAAATCTTTGGGGGAAAAAATGGGATCTGCCCAGTTAGTGAAGACCCAAATTTCTAAACATTAGAGAAATTAGAAACCAGACCAAAGAATCCTAAAGCAAGGAGAAGCCAACTGCTCAAATGCTCAAAACAAGGGAAGTTCTGCCACATCACCTTTCCCAGGGAGGACAGGACAGGTGTTATCAGTAGGAGTCATATTTTTCTGCTGCCCTCAAAATCTCTATGAAACGGAGAAGCAAATGGAGTCAAGGTTCCCATTGCCTTTTCTACAGCACTGTAAGCTTTTAAAAAAATGTGCCTTTGAACTTTCCATTCTTTATTTTGGAATTGCATTTAATATCATTCTATGATTGAAGGAAATCATCTGTGAATCGAGCCAACCTTGATGGCACAGGTTGGGCTGCCTGTGATTTCTTGACACAAAACAGGTCAGGATCTAAAGCCGAATGTAGAAAGAAACCCGATTTATATTTCATCCAATTAGTGCACATATGACCTTCATGTGAAAGGAACATGGCCTTGGGTAAAAGGACTCTCTCATTGATTTATCCCATTTTTAATCAAAGAAAGGTATACCAACGCACACAGGATGCAGTAACTCCAGTCTCAAGACTGAATGCTGTGAAAATTTGTAGGAAATTTAGCATCAAATATATATCCTCACCCATAACAAGGAGATCACTTTGTTAGTGAGTAGGTCTGGGCACAAAATTAGATGTCTACATCCAGTTTTAATAATTTAGGGGGATCTGAAGATTTCTGAGCAAGAATGACCGCCCCCTAATGCCTTCAGTGCAACTATATTGAGTTGAGATTAACATAAGTATGATCTTCAGGAAATAGTCATCCTTTAAAAGGGTGTGTGTGTGTGTGTGACAGAGACAGACAGACAGAGAGCGAGAGAGAAAATCTGAGAGACTGCATGAAAGCAACTCATTTATCAATGTTCAATTTTCCTAAGTGTCAACCTGATCTCTCTTTTCATACTTTACAATCAAGAAATAGGTTTGCTTTGGGGCGCCTGGGTGGCACAGCGGTTGCGCGTCTGCCTTCGGCTCAGGGCGTGATCCCGGCGTTGTGGGATCGAGCCCCACATCAGGCTCCTCTGCTGTGAGCCTGCTTCTTCCTCTCCCACTCCCCCTGCTTGTGTTCCCTCTCTCACTGGCTGTCTCTATCTCTGTCGAATAAATAAATAAAATCTTAAAAAAAAAAAAAAAAGAAATAGGTTTGCTTTGAGCCACAGGAAGTGCCAAACCCCCCATCTATTACTCCTAATTTGTTTTGCCAAGAGATTTTGCTTTACTTGCACTCATAGGAAGGGCACATGGAAAGCATTTCGGGGCCATTAGGCTGGGAAATACATGGGCATAGTCTGGATTCAGGACCCTTCTTCTAAAATGCATTTCAGAACAACTTAACAGGCTCATGCATTTTCCGAGGGGCAGGACTGTCCTGCAAAATAGACAAAATGGTCCAACTTCAAGTAGGTAGACAACTGTTTAATGTTAAAGGAGAATTTTAAGGATGTTTAGGCTTGGCAATGTTCTGATGCTAAACAGGGGTGGAGGGTCTAGGGCAGGGCCGCTCCCCCCCGGGGGGGGGGTGGGGAACAGAGGCTCCGTTGAAGGTGGAGAGAACTTGGATCAGATGTGATGTTGCTTGGGGCGCCTCGGTGGCACAGCGGTTAAGCGTCCGCCTTCGGCTCAGGGCGTGATCCTGGCGTTCTGAGATTGAGCCCCGCATCAGGCTCCTCCGCTATGAGCCTGCTTCTTCCTCTCCCACTCCACCTACTTGTGTTCCCTCTCTCGCTGTCTGTCTCTATCTCTGTCAAATAAATAAATAAATAAAACTTAAAAAAAAAAAAGATGTGATGTTGCTTAATCAAGGTTAAGCCTTAGGCTGTTACTAAGGAGAAGAAGAGCCAGTGAATCTGACTACGTAATTGTTTTTTTACCTCTCTCTTAAAAAAAAAAAAAACAAAAAAAAAACAAAAAAAAAACAACTGGGAAAGAAGGGAGGAAGGAAGGGACAAGCTTAGACCCTGTAGGTTATTTCTGAATAATGGAAATACTTTAAATTCTTGTTGTAATTAATCAAATCTATGTTCTTTCAGAGTAGAAAACTAAATGGATGCATCATTAATGGCTTAGTGTAAAAGTACAATCATGCAAATTTAACATGGCCTTCTCTTCATTCCAACTGAAGACTGATGATAACAGTTAGCATCTTGAGCTTTCAGTGTGTGTGAGACAGACATCCATGTTGCAAGCTCTGCACGCAGTATTTTCCTCTAAGCACAGGTGAGAAAACTGAGGCTTACAGAATCAAAGTGAACTGCCACATCTCAGAGTTTGTATATGGTGCCGACGGGACTGGAATCTCAGCGGTCTTCCTCCAAAGTTGTGTTCATGGCCACGGTGCTAGATTTCATCTCCTGCCTGCCCGCAACAGACACATCCTTGCAATCAGGAACCGGTTTTTTTTCTTGAGGAGCCACAGGAGAGAAGAGCCAATTTAGATGATAGGAGGAAAATTGTGGCCAAGCACACCTCTGTCACAAAAAGCTCTTTGAAAATTCCAGGTGATTGGACCGAAATAAATGGAAACAATGTACTTCTCGGATGCAGGTTAAGGATTACTGCTCCAGTGGAACAGAAGGAGCAGGACAGACTAGTGCTGGACCCCGCAGGAAAGGAGCTCCTGGTTAGCGCTGTAAAAAGCTGGGGCATCCTGCGGGTGTCCCTAGATGTAAATTGTTGTTTGGCTTATGGAGGTAACAGGAGAAGTAATACGGAAGTGGGGCTTTTCCAAATTTCAAAACTTTAGATGGGAATGCAGTGTTTCCCTTGTAAGAAAGGTGGGGTAGGGAAGCACCCTCTTCTGCTTTCAGTGCACCGAGACAAGGCGGAGCACCGAGGACCATGTGAATGGCCCCATGTGGGAGCGACGCAGCGGGAAGTGCCAGACAGACCTGGCTTCCCACCCTTGTTCCTCCACGCAGGCAAGCCCCTTAATCTCTCAGACTCAGTTTCCTTATCTGGGAAAGAGATGCCATGGGATTAGAATGCTGATCTCAGTTGTCATGAGCATCGGAGATCCCATACAGTGATCTCTGTACCTGGCACAGAGTAGGTGCTTGCTAAGTGCTAGTGATTATAGGTGCACAGTTTTTACTGAATGGGTGAGAGAAGGCTAAACCAAGAAAGGAAAACATTGTAAAGGCTGAAAAAGAAAAAGAGGGAGGGATGGGACTATGGCATCTGGCCTGAGGGCCCTGCTGTTGCCCCACCCTAACTCTGTCCTTTTAATGAGCCATATACAGCTTCCGATGGATGAGATCTGGTGTCTGCAAAGACAAAACAGAGCCAAAAGGCGATGTAACATGGAATTATAGACCACATTTCCCTCTAATGAGCCAGGCTGCTCATTAAGAATGCAGTGCTGCTTGGAGCCCAGATTGGGTGGTGTGTGCAGTTGTGCGCCTGCCCCCTCCTAGCACGTGAGCATGGGTGGTTTGAGCACACGAGCATGACTGCCAATATCATGGCTGGTTAGTCCCCAGCCCAACACGGGGCAGTGTGATGGATGCAGGAGGCGGGGTGCTGGAGCCTGCTTGTGAAGGACAGCTATGGGAGTCACGCGGCCTTCAAGCTCCTTGGGAAATGGCCTCTCATCGGCCAGTGATGCTCTCCAGATCTGGCAGAGTGAAGAGGCACTCTGGAAGTGAGAAGACGATGACGCACTAGCTATTCCCGCAAAGGGCTTCCTGCGCAGCTGGAAGACCACACACACCACATGTGCACTCTCCACACATGACACACATATGCAGACCACTACAGACCACACACACACACACACACTGTGCATCACACATGTGTGCACATACCACATGCACGAAACGCATGTATACACAGGCACACCATACACACTCACACACACCCAACACACATGCCCTTTGCATATACTACAAATGTATACACACATCACACACGTACCTATCACAAGACTGCAGACACACACACACACACCACTTATCGCATACATTTGCACATACCACATGCACCACACATTACACATGTATACATACGTACCAAACATATACACACTACACATACCATATACCAGCAAGTCACACACAGCACATATACACATATCCATCTATATCACATATATACACACCCACCCCACACTATACTCATGCACACATCTGTACACATACTATATACAGACACTACACATGCACACAAATCACCTACACCCCCCACACTTACATCCCATACACCCCCATGTATGTACATGTGTTATTCCCCAGAATTACATGCATACTACGTGCATGTAAACATGTACAGCACATAAACACACACACATATACCACATATCACACATACATACCACACTCACAAAACATACTTGTACATACACACACCACACAAACACCCCACACATAACACACCGATGTAGCCACACCACACACAGAAAAACACATTCCCATATATGACACATATACTACACACTATACACACATATAACACATATATATGCCTGAAATGCACACCACACATGTATAGAAATCCTTCCACACCCCACATATATCACATCACCCACATCACAAACATGAACACAGATGCGCCATCCATACCACCCATATAGTACTTAAGCCTAACACACAGCACACAGGTGTACATACACACACATCCACCTACACACAGCACATGTAATACACATGCCACGTACAATACAACTGATCCAACCCCCCCCCCCACATAACACATACACACACTACCACACACACATGCATTACCTTTCACAAATCCCATAAACACACATGACAAGGAGATACAGAATGTGCCTCGCTGTGTCCCCTTACAAGAGCGTGCCCCCCTGGGGACCAGGACACCAAACCCGCAGAGCTCAGCGTGTCAGGGACAGGAAACACAAATTGAGGCAGGAAGTGATTGGGACTGGCAGACTCTGGATGAGGTGGTATGTGATACAATGAGGGATCTCACAGGTCCACTCCCTTCTTTTCTTCACCGTGAAGTGGGTCCTCTGTGGGATGCGATGTTGTTAGGGATTCTGAGACTATGGATCAAACAGACTACAAGCCCCTGGATAGTGTGCTGACTGAGGCTCTGTGGGCAGGAAAGACAAATTTATTTTGAGAAAGGTATCCGTTCCTGTAAAGGGGAGCTGCTGATCCTTCAAAGATGGGAGAGGCCCAATGTAGGAGACTTGTTACCAAATGGCCCCCTGGTCTCCTTGAGTAGTGCCACATCAGGGCCTCCATATTGATCTTCATTGCTGACAGGCTGGGCATTCCAAAGGCAGCATCTAGGTCAGCCTCATTAAGTGGAAGCCAATGCTGTTGGGTCCCTCCATGGTCTCTGCCTCTGTTCTTGTGGCCATTCCTTTATGTGGCCATTATGCCAGTTCTGAGATAGCTGATGACAAAGAATGCCTAAGACCAACTGGCCGAGTCATATTGTCTACTCGGTTATTCAGTACCTCTTCTGTGAGGATGCTTTGTTAGTGTGTATAAAACTGTGATACAACAATCTTGACACTTGATGCTTAATACCCTATGTCCATCCACATGCCTCTACCCTGAGATTGCTCACCAATCTTTCAATTCTTTCACTCCCAGGCTCTGGCTAGCCCAGGAATCTCTGTACAATCAACCCTTGAATGACATGAGTTTGGACTATGCAGGTCTACTTATATGTGGATTTTTTTTGACACAGTACAGGACTGTAAATGTATTTTCTCTTCCTGATGATTTACTTGATGACATCTTTTCTCTAGCTGATTTTAGTGGAAGGATATAGTATACAATACATACAACATATAAAATATGTATTAATCAACTGTTTATGTTATTGCTAAGGCTTCTGATCAACAGTAGGCTATTAGTAGTCAAGTTTGGGGGGAGTCAAAAGTTATATGCAGATTTTCAATTGCACTGGGTTTCAGTTGTCATGAGCATCGTTCATGGATCATTGTTCATGGATCAACTGTATATTCTCATCTCAGATCACAAATGGATGATCAGGTGCAATGCTCACTGCTCTCCCCTTTGGGAAGCTTTTTCTTCTCCACTATATTTCAGGGCTACCCCCTGAATATGGCTGTACTACAGCTGCCATTCAGTTTTGGCTTGCATCCCATATTGAGCCACGCAAGAGACAGTTCTCCATGGGTCTCTTATTTCTGCATGTTTTCAAGAAGCACTGACTACCTTTTTTCCCCGATCATCTTTTCCAGGATGTTTATATAGTGAATGGGCTTGGAAAACAGAGACAGTGTCTTCCTCCAGAGCAAAAAAGCAGGCATGCTTCTCGTCCATTACAGAAGATTTGGGTTTCGTAAGTTCAAGGTTTGTCTCCTATAATGCAACCTACTACATATGCAGGTGTCACTTAGCACTCTTTACATCACTTTGTAGGAACTGGAACTCAGGTAACTGCTGCAAAACAAACAAACAAAAAGCCCCAAATACTGAAACTCTGGCTACTGCTATTGTGCTCAGTAAGAAAATTCTCTGTCTCTGACTTCACATCTTCTGTTAGCCACAATACAACTATGGCAGGATAACTTGTTCTTGACAAGCTGACCTGTCATAAATCTAGCTTGGACTTTCTCTCTCTCCTCCTTCAACTGGTCACATGGGACCCTCCTTTGGCAACATGTGAGAGGTTGGGATAGGCACTGGTGTAACTATGATGGGTGACAAAGGGGTCTGGGCTCCCTGCTCATGCAACTTCCTTGTGTTTCTGGTTCTGCTCATTTCCATCTCACAACACATTACTTCTGAGCCTATCTGACTTCATGACTTGGCGGTTCCAACAGAACCTAGATCACAATGGAGAGCCTGGCTGCATAGTCATGTGATGCCCCATGGTTTAGCTTTAGCTTTCCATCAGAAACATGCCCCAAATTATGCCAGCAGCTTTCTCAAAAGACATACAGTTTTGCTGTAGATAGCATGGCCTTCTTCTAGAATCCCAGAGACCTGCACTATTGTTTTCTTACTGGGATTTGCCATAAATTCCATACTATATCTTTTTCTACTACTGACACTTGCAACACCATAGGATCTGTGGGATCATATGGCCCATATGTCAGGGCAGCCTGGAGCTGCTGCAGAACCCATTCCTACTGAAGGCCCCACTGAAAGCTGGTGGTCCTCTGTATCATCTGGCATATGGGCTGGAACAGTATTCCTGAGTGTAGAATGTGCTAGCTTCAGAAGAGACCAAACAGACCGATCAGGTGCTGTGCTTTCCTTTTTGGAATAAGAATACAAGAAATTTGTCCTTTACTTTAGCAGGGATATCCTGGACCCGTAGAGATTTCACTGCAGTAGCAGCTCCCTGATTCTTCATATATCACCCCCTCTGCGATGTATGTATCTCCTTTCCAAGGCCTCCAGTATATAGCAACCTCTTGCTTATCCTGCCTGATCAACATGATGTCATCCACATAATAGATCAACGTAATGTTCTGCAGAACGTCCAGATTGCAAGGTCCAGATCTCCAGGGGCTGTGTTGTGGCCGAGGGTAAGTGAGTGAAAAGAGCCTGAGAACAAACCCAGATCAAGAGGGTATGGACCATATACCTGAAGTGTATTAGTCTGTTCCAGCAATGAAATCACATGTGACACAGCAGCTTTTATCAGGATGACTACTTGGCTAATTTCAAGTAGACAATAACTATTCTCAAGGACCTAACTTGAGAATGGGGCCGCACTGGCAAATTCAACACAGATTGGTGGGGACTACCACCCTAAATCCTTTAAGTCTTTAATGGGCACAAATCTCCACTCCTAGGATATGATATTGCTTTCGATTTGCCATCTTAGTTGGAGATTGGATGGGGAGTGAGGGCAATTTCGGAGGCTTCCATTTGGCCTTCCCTTCTGTGATAGCTCATTCCCAACATGCCAAGGATCCAATGTGTGGGCTACACCAAATGCCAAGTATATCCATTCTTACTCAGCTACTGGAGACATGACTATTGGGTGGATCCACAGACCACCTAGAGGACACCTTGTAAGCCAAGCTTTCACCAAGACTAACTTTATTTCCTGGCCCTGTGAGCCTCAACTGTAACAGAGGGCTGTGATAACACCTCAGGTCTCTAGGTATCAGTGCAAACTCAGACCTGTATCTGATAGCCTCAAAATATTTGGGAATTTTCCTTTCCCCGGTGTATGTAGGTCCCTTTTGGAAAGGACTAGGGAATCATCATGGTATATACTTGCCATGCTGCTGCAGTGTCCTTTTGCCTAGCAATTGGGCCACATCTTTAGTCAATGGGATCCGGATCTGAAAATCTTTGCAGGTCCAGGAATAAAGCAAATATTGATGACTTTTTATTGGAGTGCACTCTGCCTCTGCTCTTCCATTCATGCCTTCTTCCGATTGGAGATATTATCAGCACCCTCATTGGCTGACCAGCATTTTATCCCCAGTCTTACATTCAACCATTTTCATCAAGCATGCTCAAAATCTTAATTCCAGGGGTACTCCTCTGCCTCCTGCTGGTTCATGCTAGCTAATTCTCACAGCTCCTTTGAGATATAATCTCTATCTTTCCTTATCAAACCCACTACATCCTCAACAAATTATGCTGAAATTTAATCTTCCTTTTTGGCATGCAAGACAGAATAAAAGATGGGATAACTCCTGGGGGTGGAGGCGGGGGGCACCTAATAACTTGCTAAGGAAAGAACTCTATGGTATCTTTCTGAATTACAAAAATACTAGCTTTTACTCGGGGGGGGGGGCACCTACAAAAGCTCTGAGTGTTAGGAAGGACCTGAGGAATCATTTTCTTAGGAATACCCACGCAGATGCCCCTGTCCCAGTTTGCAAGTTCTCATGCCTTCCCAACCAGGGCCTTGATCCTATAACAGATCTGTCTTGGTTGAACAATTAAACTTCACCGAGGCTTTGCAATCTTAATTATCAGAGTTTGAATTTGCTTCTCAATTGTGTCTGTTCTTCCACTGCCTGAGATGAAAGCCTCTTTATAAACTACCAAAAAGGCCCTCTGGCTCCCACACTTAGCTTTTATCCATATATTAACTGCACTTGGTTTCTTAGGAAACCCTGCAGGCTCCTAGTACAACTTAGTAGCAACCAGTAAATTCTACTGTCCTTATAGGCCATGTTCCCCCACATATCTTTCAAATGTCTTAATCACTGCACAGGCAAAAGCATTCTCCCTTGCCAGAATGTTCTCCCAGGCAACCACACATGAAATCTTCAACAACCGAGTTGCCACCTTGTGCCAGGGAGTATCTGTATCTCATATACCACTCAGGACAAGGTCTTCCTGGTCAGCCAGGTTGTGAGCAACCCAGTTGCAAAACCCTTCTTAACAACAGCTTACTCAGACCACTCTTAGTGTCTCCTCTGTTTTTCAAGCAGCAAATACCCACACAGGATCAGATACGGAAGGTATTTATTGGAGTAAATAGTCATAAAGAATAAAAGGGGAACAGGAGTATGCAGGAAGAACCTTAAGACTCTGTGCAGTTCTGACATCTATAAAAGAAAACTGGGAAGGAAGAGTTGAGTAGGAAGAGCTATTGACCCCAGTGGGGTTTTAAGTAAGTCTCGGCCAGGTCAATGGGAAGGCCCTAGCCAAGGTTGCTCATTAGACAATTCCACATATAGGAGGAATGGACTGGTCTGGTAACCCCACCATTCTCTGTCATTGATTGGGAGCAGTCCAGAAATCCAGTGGATCCCAAAGTGCAGGAGCTAGAGGCTGTAAATCAGCTAGGACCCCCACAGCAGGTTCTCTGAGAGAACTGAGTGATGTGCCTCCATGACCGCCATCATGGAAGAACAGTCCCTCCTATAGGATTGATGGGGATAGCTACCAAGAGGAGAGCAAAGCTCTGACAGACTCTGGGTGCTCTTGAAAAAGTAAGGAGAGGCTATCCATGGAAGCGGAAAAGTTAGGGTGAGAGTCTTTGGGAATCAGCTTCTAACTTAGCTTTCCCCTATTCAGTCATAACTTTCTACCCCTTTGGTCAAGTTGGGAAGAAGTAAAAGAAGACCCTTTAGGGTCCAAAATACTTAAAAACAGAGTCACTTGGAACTGGAGTCTACAACCCATCCTGGCAGGTGTGGTAACTAACATGGCTTCCAAAGCACCAAGAAATGCTGAGGGCAGCAGTCTCAGACATATATTGCAGATGTATTGGTCAAGGTCACCCCACCTGGAATGATCACCTCACTCCAACTTCCAGTGATTCTCTCCATCTATAAATAGGAGAATAATGCAGTGTCCACATCAAGGAAAGGTATTGAGGAGGGGACAGTAACTTGCCAAGCAGTTCTCACTTCACCTGCCATGGAAGCACCTGATGCCAACATGAAAACCAAGTGATTCATAAGCTTTTATTGCTTCAGTGTATGCATAAGCATAAAAGTTCCCTGCTCGCGTGAATGCAATTCTCCATCTAATTACCTAATTACCTAGCCCATTTCCAGGAAGGGACCTGGAGAGTTCATCTGGGCCCTGGAGAGCTCATCTGGGTACAATGTTAATTGGCTGACCAACTGACTGAATTCTCCTGTTCAAAAACTTGGAGGAAATGAGTCCAAATCCTGATAGCAGGAAATTTGAGTGGCTGTGTTCTGTTTCTTGGGCTAGTAGAGATTATATTAAGAGTCACCCTCATCTCTAGACCCACATCTGACCACTGGGTTTGCAGTTCTAGTTTCAGGGAATTTCAAGGTCAGAAAGGACCATCCAAAATCATCCCACCCCAACCCCCATGACCCGAAATGTCGACAATGTCATAGCGATATACAGAAATGGTGATACCATTCATATTAACTCTGGTATCATTATTTGCCTCTCTTTCTGCTGATCTGGACATAGCTAGCTACTGAGCCACGTTCTGGCTCTTAAAATAATTTGTTGTCCAAGGTTTTCGGTGTCCAAATGTCTGGGCCCTGTGACTTGAGAGCTTGCACACTGTGCACAAATGTAGTTATGATAATAAATTTGAAATCAAATTTAATCCTAACCTCCCCCAGCCATCCCACACACTCCCATCTCACCATGCAATCAGCTGGCATATGGCTTAGGAAATACCAGCCATACAACAGTAAAAACAAGGCACAGTTAGGAAGCATCTCGCTGTCAAGAAACCATGCAATTAATTTCAAAGTAAAAAATAATTGGATTATCTGTACTTTGGTTTTCTTCATTAGTGCAGATAATTGGGAGATTTTATAGTATATTTCCTTCCTTCTTGAAGAAAATGCTTATAATATAATGATGGGGATCCTCCCCTTTAGGTTTCTTCTGGGTGGGAGTTTGTAGGAGCCTATGTCTGGTACCTCTGACTGGCAGGTAAAGAATAAAGTACTAGAAAAAAGTAACCTTGGTGGCCTGGACCATGAAAAAAAATCACTGAAGCCCTAACTATCACCACACACCACCACCCCATGTGAACATGACATCTGCCACACACTGCCACACTGGGGCCGAAGCCACACAGACGCATGCTCTCCAGAAGGAGTCAGTGGTCAGGGTTGGGCTGGCCAAGCGGGATCTGGCAACAGAGTAACAGAATAAATCCAGGCAGGAAGGATCCTAAGGATAAGGGGCTGAGAGTCAGCAACAACAGCAGGCAGAGAAAGTTAGACCTGGGGGGAGAAAGGACACTGCTCTGGCCTCCATGTTGAGCACTGCCTGCTGGCCGGGCTTGGCGCAAAGTGTGGTCACAAGACCACGGACGGGAAAATCACCTGATGAGCTTACAAAGATACAGATTCCTGGGTCTCTGCCACAGACCTGTTTAATCAGCATCTTTGGGATCCGAGCCCAGGAACATGTATTTTAACAAGTTCCCTGGGTGATTCTTAAACAATGACTATTTCAGACTCACTGCTCTGGGCACACTGTGCAAACCCCGGCAGGGAAGTTCCACCTGCCTAGGTGTGAATCAGTATCTGACTGTGGCACGCTCATCACGGGGGTTCCTCACAGCCCCCACCGGCATTTTTATTCACCAGGATCAAATCCAAAATGGGTTTAATGAGCATGTTCTTGTGCAGAAATGCTGTTCGGAAATCTCAGACCAGCAATGGGCAATCTCTTAAGGCAGAAAGGCTGAAAATAAGCAACAATTTATTTTCTCAGAACTGGTAAGGGTGGAGCGACTGTCTCTTCTAGCTGGATGTGCTGAATTAGAACCATGCAAAACAAATACAGTTCCCCTGGGGCCCTGCGCATGATTTATTTCCAGATTTAATGAATGGCCACGTGCCCGGGTTAGTGGAAAATAACCTGCAGACCGGCTCATCCCTGAAGTGCAGTGGAAAAGCCTCTCTTCACCGATGCCACTGAAGGACGCTGACCCATTTCCACATCCTAAGCTCCCAGCAAAGCAGGTGACATGGCGGGCTGACAAGGTATGCAGGATGCCTGCTTTGCCTCTGAGAACAGAGTTTCTCGACATCCTATGAAATGTCTATTGATCCGAGCGTGTAGCTGATGTCGACACTGATTGTCTGAAGGGAGGCTACTCAATATCACAAGGTCATGATGAGGGGAAAAAAACCAACTCATAATTCACTAGCCTTGTACACAAAGGACTGGGCATTGTTTTCTTCCTTCTTAATAGTATCTTTCTGTGGCGCTGAGTGACTCTCCCTGTCACTGGCCTTGCTGTGGGACTTAGGTCTCACAGTCGCTTGTATTTACCTGTTTCTTCCCTGGCTTAACTTTTCAGATTCCTGTCACAGCGAACAGCTGCTTTATATGCTCTGTCCCTGCTGCAGCCTCATCACACAAAAGGCTGATTTAACCCAAGAGAAAGTCATTATTTCACAGGCCCTGGGACTTTTCAGAATCATATTTTCTACCTGTTAGGAACAGCATCTCTAGACTGAAACCGTATTTATCAATGCTTAATTGATTTAATAGGCCCTGTCTTGCAGGTGTACTGTCGGGCTTAATGAATTCAGCAGTTTGTTAGGTTCTGGGAGCTATGCAGAGGGAATGAGGTCTGGTGACTCCACGAGAGCTGCTTTTAGTATCCGCTGCCATTGCCCACTCAGCACTTAGAGATGAATCACGGAAAGCGCCGCACCTCCGCGGGAAGGGCGGCCTGAGTGAGGAGAAGCGGGGCTGTTGGTAAGAGCACACACTTAGCTCTCTGCTCATGGCTGCTCCTCCCCGAAGTGACGAGGTAGGCAGAGTTTGTATCCAGAAGTACCACTCTCTTTTTCTTGCACATTATCTTGCCCCTTGATTCATTCATTCTCTCCTGCCCTCCCACAGCCCTCCTTCCTCTCCATCCACCCCTCACCCTCTCTTTCCCCCTCCTCCTCTTATCTAGGAAATGGTCCTCGCTTGCACTCTGTCAGAAACGCACAGGATAAGCCGATTCACATTCAGGACTAAATGACGAGTCAGGTTAACATTTCTCAATAGCATGTGTATTTTAAGAGGACATTTTTAAACCAAAGGGGGAGAATATGTTAATGGTGGAAATTCGCATACAAGCACAGAGGGGAGAAAATGGGTTTGTCATTGTTTCTGAAATCACAATACTACTTATATCCTTTTGCCTCTTCTTTAAAGTCAGTAGAAACTCCTGTTTCTCAGATCACAAGTAAGAGGTATCAGTTTCCTTCCACATATTCAAGTGTGTCAGAAACATAATGCTTTGTTTGCCTTTTTTTTTTTTCTTTTTCTTTTTAAGCCTCCATTCCTCTGGGGTTGCAGAAATTTAATTTCAGTTAATCTGGCTTCTCCCCTCCCACTTTCCCCTGGATTGCATCTAAATTTTGGAGGCTTACACAGTGCCATGTATTGGAGGGGACATCTGGTCCTTGGGATCACTCATCATCCATGCTGGCCTCCCCCGAGGTGTCCACCTTGCCATCTGGTCTTCAGTTATTGGCTCACCAGGTGGCTGCTGACTCATCCCTTGTTCCTGACCATGAGACTCCTTCACGTCCAGCTCTCTCTCGGCTACTTCCAGGACCTCTTGGGTATATAGGATTTCACTGTTTTGCCACACAATTCAGGGCCTCAGAAATCTCCAAGGAGCTGTGCAAAATCTTTCCCCATTTTTTTTTTTACCACTAACATAATTCTACCAGTGCCCCACACTATCTTGGGGCATGAGAACAACATTATTTTGTGGGAACATGTTGCTTTCTGGGCTCTAGCTGGGAACCTGAAAGGCAACTCCCTTCCTTCTCTAGGCAGAACAAATCAAGGTGCGTTAGGAGGGCATCTGTCCTTCCTCCCCAGTCCTGCACCAGGCTGAACTCTGGAAATGGGGCAAAGGAAGGTTCCTTAGGGACCCACCAGCCTCTAGTCCTTGGGGCTTTTTCCTACCTTCTTCATCTCCATAGGTAATCAGTTACTCCTCTTTTCTCTAATTGCCACTGTTATCCTTTTCTTGAGACCAAAAATGCAAAAGATGATTAAAGACAGGAAAAGTCCAAGAAATGCCAGAAAAAGGTGGACAGACTGATTTTATTTAAAAATTTTCATCAACTTGGGGCGCCTGGGCGGCACAGCGGTTAAGCGTCTGCCTTCGGCTCAGGGCGTGATCCCGGTGTTATGGGATCGAGCCCCACATCAGGCTCCTCTGCTATGAGCCTGCTTCTTCCTCTCCCACTCCCCCTGCTTGTGTTCCCTCTCTCGCTGGCTGGCTCTATCTCTGTCAAATAAATAAACAAAATCTTTAAAAAAGAATTTTTTCATCAACTTGTAAAATACTGCGCTAACCCTTATGAGAGATATACAGTATTATAAAGCATAGGCCTTGTTGGCAGGAAACTTATACACGTAAATGTAATGCTAAACATTGACTCAGAAGTCACGTGAATTTATAAGGAAAAAAGAAGTCAGTTCATAACTGCCCCCACGCTTTTCCTCTTTTTGTGTATGTTCTCATTTTTCCCTTTCAAGGAATTAAAACTCCTCAGCTACCAGTGGGATTTCTTAAAGTTAGAAGCTAAATGGAATACTGGTCAGACTCTATATCAACAAATATTACAATAGCTTAAATCTGTGATTAAACTAGAAATATCAAAGCATTACCATGGAATTTACTTACTCTGAGCAGTACTGGATACAAATGAATTCAAAGACTAAGGGATTTGAATACCATTCTTAGAATTACAATGTCATTTGCCTCCTTTAATTTCTATTAGTTGGGAGACTTTATTTCTAATATAAAAAATTTAGAGGGGCAGCCACACAATTTTAGGACCGGTGTGGAAGGAGATGGTCGCATTAGTCAGGGTAAGTATGGCCAGCTGCTGTAACAACAACCTCTAGGTCTCCAGGCCTTAACATAGTTAAGGTGATTTTTCACTCCTCTGTCCATTGTTCCCCACAGTCATGTGAGGACCTAGCCTCTGCCTTTAATGCATGGCACCCAAGCTCACCCTGGGTGACACTGAGCCCACTAATGGGGGTGAGCGAGCATGCAGGATTGTGTAGGAGGTCTTTATGGGCCTGCCTTGGAGGTACTACACCTAACTTCCTCTCATTTTTCACTGGCCAGAACTCATCACGTGAATTAGGCTCCATCTAATTGAAGAGGGATGGGAACTGTCATCTAGCTGTGGGTGCCGGGAGAAAAGGCAACAGGTTTGGTAAGCGCATCACAGCTTCTCTGTCATATTTGTGAGCAAAACTCTCTGACTGCATAATGCTCTCAGTGACTAAAGCCAAGAACTGAAATTGTTTCCTATAGAGAGCTGGAGTGTCAGCAGGCATGCTAATTCTTTTTTTTTTTTTTTTAAGATTTTATTTATTTATTTGACAGAGAGAGACAGCCAGTGAGAGAGGGAACACAGGCAGGGGGAGCGGGAGAGGAAGAAGCAGGCTCCCAGCAGAGGAGCCCAATGCAGGGCTCGATCCCAGAACCCTGGGATCACGCCCTGAGCCAAAGGCAGACGCTTAAGGACTGAGCCACCCAGGCGCCCCAAGGCATGCTAATTCTACCTAACCTCCCTCCCTTCCCTCCTCCTGCTCTGGCTTCCTCATCTCAGCTTGCCCTCCTTGAGAGAGTGGGTAGGCACGCTAAAGCCTACATCTGCACCCTTGCTGGCACCGTACAGGTTTCTTCAGAAAGCAGAGGCAATAGCAGTCAGAAGCGGGCTGCAATTCCAGGTGCTCGGCAGCTCCCGGCCCCAGTTCAGAAAGCACAGCACATGAATAATAAGCACTAATCAATGTCAGCCTCATCACTGGACGTTGGCAGAGTCTCAGAATGGCACTGAAGAGAAAGCCTGGTAGCTATGCTGGGCAAGTGGGGTGGGGAAGGAACTAAGACCTACTGAGCCTGTGGATGGAGGACTGTCTGCTGGGAGGGTTCTGATGGAAGGTATTTTGGTCTCTCTTGTGCTGTTCAAGCCAAGCCTGGGCCCTATAAAGCATTCACTTTGTTGACTGAAAGGGAATCATTCTGAGCAGAAAATGCCAACAGTGCTAGTGGAAATTCTGCTTTTGCTCTTTTATGTCTAAGTGGCTTTAAAGGAATGGATTAACTTGGTGTTTTCAAATGAGATATTCTTCACTTCCTGTCCTCAAACACATCGTGTATATCGCCAAGGCAGCCTTCTTCTGGAACAAGCCACCACCTCAGGACAGAGGGCGGCCACCTCCTTAATGGCAGAGACATTTTTATCAATGGATCAAGCTTGAGTTGCTGGTTGGTTTAGGCAGTGATCTTCTTACATTACACACGCTGCAAAAAACTGGGGCCCGAGGAAAGGACATTTGAGCGATGAGCCAAGCTTACAAAAAAACAGTAAGGGTATTCAGGTTATGGTCCAGGGAGAAGGGCGTTTGTCACCCAATAGTGGAATTGGGGATGAGAATAATGGAGAACTAACTGGGGCATTCCAGATGGGACCACAGGTGAAGTCCTAGGTGAAGAGGATTACTGCATCTGATGAAGAATGTACAGTACACAGAACTGTTCTTTCCTTTTTCCTTCTAGTAAGTTCTAAAACAGTAAGGTATTAAAACTTCCTTCCTATGGCCTTTCAGTTAAAAAATAATCCATCTTCGGGGTGCCTGGGTAGCTCAGTCAGTTGAGCTGCTGACTCCTGGTTTTGACTCAGGTCGTGGGATCAGGCCGCATGGGGCTCCTCACATGGCACGGAGTCTGCTTAGGATTCTCTCCCTCTGCCCCCTCCAAATAAATAAATAAATCTTTAAAAAATATAATCCATCTTCAATTCATCTCTCCAGGGGTGGAGAATATGAAATTTGAAAGTCTCTTCTCTCTGACATTTCCATATTGATAGGCTTCGAAAATATTCAATCCAACTAACTCTTCGCTACTACATACAATCTCATAACCCTTTTATTTACCAGAGCAGGTCAAGCTCATAATCATAGCTTTCCTCAGAGATGGCAGTTGTGCTGGATGTTGACTCGAGAAAGATTCATGCTGAGTGCCTCCCAGAACTCTGTCACCCACACCGTTTCCTGTTGGAGTGAGGTCAGTGTCCTAAGAATTTTCTTCTAGTAAGATCTTTGCCCTATCCTGTCTAGCTCTGAACATCAAACGAGAGCCTGGGCCTCAGCTGTGTATGTACAAACAGTTACAGTGGAACTCTGGTAATGGAAGTACATGTTTTCTCGTACACTGTTAACCTGCCATAGAACCACATAATCACTTTTTTCCCAAAGATATATGTTTCCCAAAAAAGCCTAATTGCAAAAAAGAAGTGCACGAAATAAGTTTTTGGTTTCTCAAGCAATGGTTTGGATCAGCTGGGTTTTTTCAGATTATAAAACTCTGAGACGAGGTCATTGCACGTCCTGACCATAGAAGGTCAAGGAAGTCTTTGTCATTTCATTTTTTTTTTCCATTTTTTCATGCCCTCATCAATGATGTATTATTGAACACTACTATGGACCAGCAGATAAATTATACAGGAAAGGAGAATCTTGTTGCCGAAAGGTATTGAGGAAATACAGTACTCTGAGATCATCTTTAAATAACTGGAGGGATTGAGAGAATAATCAGGAACTATAAATTTGATTTTTGGCATGGGCACTGAACCAATGCAAGACTGTGTAGAGTTGGTTGACTATCCACATGTTTTCATTTTCCCATTCATATGTAAAAGCCTTAGGTAACATGTACTAAAAATAGGCCAGATACTATTTCTAGTCCTGAAGTCATCCTGAACAGTATCTCCAGAATGGATATTGTCCTCAATGAAAATCAGGTGATTTGCTAAGATTAGAAGGGGAAATAAATCAGCTAAGTAATGCTTATGTCATTCACAAGAAACCAAAGTGAACATCAAGAGACATTATGAAGGTAGGTGTTCCTATCCACATACAGTGCTGGGAGCCAGTAATGAAGGTAGATTGTAGATGCAGTTACCCAGTTGAATATTTAAATATGTCCTTATTTGACTGCGCAATCACACAGCCAAATATATTCAAGGGTGGTTTCCTTTATAAGAAAAAAGACTAAATGAAATGCTCAAAGATGACATTAGCTCAATTTTATGTTTGAAAACTTAATTGCACCCAAGTGAGAAAATACAAAATTAAAGTTCTCACTGCAACAATTGAGACTTACAGCGCCTAGTAACAAGGAGAGATTTTGCCACACATGTTGGAACTCAAGGTGATGTGTGTACTGAAACTTAGACTGGGAAACTGGCTGCAAACCCATGACTTCCCCTTTCCAAGAGCTTGAAGGAAAGCCTTCTGAGATTACACAGAGGTTTTATCTTGAGAGTTACACCTAGGATTTGCACCGTGGATTGCACCAACTGAAGCAGGTGACAGAAGGTGACCACTTATTGAATGTCCTACTGGATAGGAACTTGTATGAATTTTATGTAAAAATAATTTTGTCTTTCCGTGTCCTCTATGCTGTTTCTACCGAGACAACCCTGTCAATTCAAAGAGATGAGGCAAACCCTATGTGATGTGTGGAAGTGTGGTCAGACCCTATGGTCCTGCCATCAACCTTGCTTCATTATTGGAGCACCTGAGTGACTAGAGAAGCCACTGACTGTGGTGACCTTCAACCCTTTTCAGTGCCTCTGGTTTAAATCCTGATCTGTTTCTTTCCTTTGGAGACTTCTGGAGCCTTAGAATGCCTGGTATAGCTTCTTCACACCCAAACCAGCCCAGAAGAGCCCAGGTTCCACTCCCCTTTCTACAGAATTGTCACCTGAGTTCCTCAGGTCAACTGGAGCTGTGGGAATAATACTGGGAACTCTTACTGTCTTTCTGAAATACCTTCTAGAATCCAGGAAAGGGGAAGTGAACTCTGTCTCGTGAAACAGAGTCTGGAGACCTTTCGCCTAGAATTCCCCTGATATGACTTAATCCCTTCCCACTGTTGTACACTTTCGGGGCACAGGCAATAAAGCAAGCAAACATTGCCTGGGTCAACACCACTGCCTGCTTGTCGGTCTGTTTTCAATCCTTTATTCAACAAACTGTAAGTCTACCATAGTGCTAGTCTCTCTAGTACATTCAAAGATGATTAAAGTATTGTCCATCCCCTAAAAGGGCTCACACTAGTTAGAGAGATGATGTATGTATAAATACATATCCATAAAAATCAGCTAGAATGTAATGAATGCTGTGGGAGAAACCTAAGCACCATGAGGGTTCAGATTTGAGAGGAGGCCTCTAGGAAGGAGTGAAGTTGAGTTGGACCTTGAAAGGGAAGAGTATGGCGCCTTGGCATGGGGAGCCACAAGGCACTGGCACCATCGATAGGACGTCAGTAGATAAAGAGGAAAGACAGGGATTTGGGGGGTGGTTGTGGTGGGTGGGTGCTATGGGCTGAGGCAGCAGGTAGGAGGGAGGGGAGAGATAATGCTACTGGTTCTGGACATGTTGAGTTTGAAATTGCAGTTGGAGATTCCAGTGGAGCTTTCCAGCAGGCAAAAAGAGCAGTCCCGAGAAAGTTTAAGCTTGGGATCATGTCTGCACAAAGAGGCCTGCTGAGATATTGGATGTTGCTTAGAAACTGCTGCTAAGCCCTACAGTGAAGCAATTAACACTAAGCAACAGACACTAATGTCTTCATCACCTGTAGGCAGGCCATATACCAAAACACAGGGAGAAATTCAGCTTTTTAGAAATTTGGGGAGACTCTCTCCTGGATGAGAGCAATAAGGCTTCTCTCTGGTAAGTGCATACTAGTGGGGCATTTTGGTACAGTGATCCCCACGATTAAAAGCTGATCTGTCCCTTTAAATTAAAAAAAAAAAAAGAATGCTGCACTTTTCTCCTCACCCAGAACTGTTGTGAGGTTGACGTCATGAACACCCCTTTTTTCTTCTTGCTATCTGGTGGACCCCATCTTCCCCGAATGATGTAGATGCGTGTTCTAGCCCTTCTGTGATTTGTCTGCCGCTGTACTATTATAAGTATTATCGATCACACAATCCATTAGGGCACCATTCACCATAAATAATTTATCCCTTCAGGCATGAGCTTGTCTCTGCCACAGATGCCATCAGCAAGAATCTCCTTCAGGAGGTTTGGGCTGGGGGGAAGACAACTGCATTCCAAATGTAGTTTAAACACGCAAGGCCTAGGGAGAAATAAAAATAATGACTGAGCAAACCTCGTGCCTGGGGACTGGATTCTACTGGGGATGGTCTAACGAAGAGAGAACAGATCTGAAGTTTTTTAGACCAGCGCTGCTCCCACAAAAAGCATGCTGTCCTGACAAATAGATATAAGCCTATCTTCCTAGCTGAGGGAATTTGTTTAGGCAGCATATCAATATTTGTTGAACACACTAGAGCAATGCTAAATGTTATAATCGCCGGCGACTGGCGAGGTTGAGGGAGGGGTAGGAACAAGCAGCAGAAGAAACACTAGACATGATCTTGTAGCTGTATAGACATTAAAATTCTATTGGTCAAATAGGAAAACATGTGTAATGAAAACGACAAGATTTCTGACAAAAACAAACAAAAGAGTGCAAGAGCTTTAGAGCTCAGAGTGCATCTTGTGGAAGGACACAGAACAGTAACAGAGTGCGCAAACCTCAGGCTTTAGGCAGGGTTGCAAAGGAGGAAGAGCCATATAGAAGGAGAGTCTGTTCTTCTAGGGGTGGAGGATGGATGTGCAAGAGTGCATAGCTGGGAGCTCACAAATCATGGGTGGCAGCAAACAGATCTCAGCTGGGGCAGAGATTCCATGGTGTAAAATCTGAGAGTAATAAGTCAGGATGGTGGAAGGGGGTTGCTAGGTTGTGGCTTTCCCCCCACATGGCACTAGAGTCAGCATGGCCTTTGGTAGGGTAGATAAGACCTGGGGAAATTTCTTCACCCTTTTCCCACCTTGGGCCCTTCTTTTTTGAGCTCCCCAGGACTTCCCTGATACTGTAGGTCTTGTAGAAAAAAAAAATCATTAAGCTTCCTCATAAGATGTTTATATGCTAACCCTTGGAATAAGTCAGAGTCAAGACAAGAAAACAGAGCCAAAGTCAGGTAGATCACTAAAGGGAATTAATAGGGGAACTAGCCACAAATAGGTTGGAAGAAGTGAAGAGCCAGCAGGAGCTGGTGAGGCAGTGATTAGCAACAGCTGGAGCTAGAAGTACCAAGGGAGAAGAGTCTGGACTACCTGGAGGACATGGAGCCATAGTCGAGCTGCCTCGTCGGAGCTGGGACCACAGAGGAAACATGGACACCACGAGAGACACCACCTGAGGCAGACAGAGGGGTAGAAATACCACCACTTCTCCCCTTCCCCTGCCCTCCAACTTCCTGCTAAGGCCTCCCTTTGGCCTAACCTAAATGGAAGCCAGTTGGTAAGGAAAGTAGGCAAGACAGTTTGTACATTTGTAGATATCAGTAGTGGAAGGGTAGGGAATGATAGGTATTCCCTTGATGATCAGTACAGTATTTGCAGATGACTGTCAAAGGAAAGCAATGGCTCTCACTTGCAAATGGATTTAAACTGGTGGAATTAAGCATCGAGTGAGGCAATATTTAGGGACATGATCTTCTCAGAGACTCTGAAATTTACACTACTTGGTCTACCGCCCGTCCTATAGTAGAAGAACTGAAAACAGGATCGTAGCATAGCTGGGGAGTTGCTGAGGTCTCTCTCGAGGAGTCTGAGACTCCCTCCACCATGACTGCCCTAAGGTTAATCCTGGAGAAGAACCAGCCAACACCTGTCTGGCCCAGTTAGAGGGCTGCAGGCTCAGTGAAAGCTGAGCAGGAACTGATCAGTCTATGGTTTCTGCTCCTCTGACTCAATTCCAGAGCAAAGTCTGATGGCCTGGAACTCTCCAGTCTCCGGTTCCTTACAAAGGTGCTCTGATGTCATTTCTGGGCCACTATTGTTCCTGGGAGACCTCTCACACCTCAGAGGAGCATTCTTGACTTGTCTGAGTCTCTTAGGCCTGATTTGAGTAAAGATTAAAGCACATACACAAGTTTTGCCAAGGGGGCTCACACCAAATCATTCCAAGGCCCAGTGGGTCTCCCACAGGAACCCTGTCCCCAAGGAGGTATGACTGAGTAACATTTAGGGTCGTATGACTTTACATTAAATAGCTCAAAATATCAAATGATGGTCACAACTAGGGATGGTAAGAAGAAGACAGACAGACAGACTCTGTTTTGTTTTATCCCAAGAAGTTAATGTTGATGTACAACACATTCATTTAATATAGTTCACTTAATATGGATTGATCGACCACAGGGCAGATGGCCTTATAGAGACACAATCCCTGCTCTTATGCCAGTTTAGTCAGGACCAGGAAGAGGGAGTCAGATGCTTGCTGGTGGGAGCCCAGGACTGTATAGGCAGAACACTAATTTTCAAGAGTGGGATATGATCACTGCATTGTTATCTGCATGGTACTATTGCTGCAATCCGCTGATTCTTAAACAGAGCTTGACAAAATAGGCTTGTTTTTAAGCCAGGCTGCTAATTGTGCTGGTAATTAAAAATTGGCTGTACTAAGTTTGGCCCACGTCCCCTACCTCGAAACCTTCCAATTCCTACCTCGAAACCTTCCAAATTGGCGTTTGCCTTTCACAATGAGCAAAACACCTGCTCTGTTTCCCCCACTCATTTTCAAAAACTTTCAAATGCCACTTCGCTGCTGCTTTCACGGAGCCTGGAAGGACTTCTGGTATTTCATTCAGAAAGATGGCATGTGCACTGCAGTCAGCAGGGCTATATATAGCCAGGGACGACTGAGGGCGACTGCTGAGAATGCTCCAAGGAGCTGAGGGCACAACCGCGCTCGCGGTCTCATCCCATCCTCCTGCCAGGCTTCTCTGATGACGCCACATTCTGTTCAGAGTTTCTGGCTCTGGGAGCCTGAGTGTCGGCTCCTGGAGGCTGAGGGCCACGTGGCAGTGCACAGCTCACAGGCTTGTTTGTGCATGCACGCTTGTGCATGCACATCCACTCAGAGTTGATGCGTCATCCTCCTATATTTATCCAGTTGCTGTTTTACTGGCTCTGAGAAGCATCTGTAAAAAACCCCAAAGCTGCCTCCTCCTGCGATGCAAGCTGTCTGAGCTCCAGAGACATGCTCTACTGTCTCGGTCTGTGTGTGTGGAAGGAGGGGTTGTGAGCCTCCGAGTGCCTGGGTCACTGAGGAGACACCCTCTGCCTCCTTCCAGCTGGCTGAGAGCTTATAATATAGGAGCACACAGCTTCTGTGCTCTAGCCCGTGGCCCTGTTGTCCTTCCTCGCCCCAAGGTAGGTCTGACTGGGAGAGGTACGATGTGAGCAGAATGAACATCTGGGTGGGGAAGGGGAAGCTGGTCAGGCCTCCGGGGCAGGAAAGATTGGTACTAGTAGCTGCAGTAAGGAATGAGGCCTGGGAAGTTATCATGCAAGGCTGGAGCTGAAAGGGATCACTGATACTGTCTACCTAAGATTGTTGTCTCATAGATAAGGAAGCTGAAGCCAAGCAAGTACAGTCATCCAGCACCAGTGCTGACCCTGAAGCCCAGCACTCCTGAATCCCAGTGCACTGACTTTCTTTGCTTTTCTTTCTTTCTCTCTCTCTTCTTTCTTTTTCTTTTTCTTTCTTTCTTTCTTTCTTTCTTTCTTTCTTTCTTTCTTTCTTTCTTTCTTTCTTTCTTTCTTTCTTTCTTTCAGATTTTATTTATGAGAGAGAGCACAAGCAGGGGAAGCAGCAGAGGGAGAAAGAGAAGCAGGCTTGCTGCTGATCTGGGAGCCTGATGTGGGGCTCGATCCCAGGACCCTGGAGATCAGGACCTGAGCCAAAGGCAGATGCCTAACCGACTGAGCCACCCAGGCACCCCTGCAGTGACTTTCTATGACCCTGCACCCAGCAGCTGGAGCCTCACCTCCAGGCCATTCTCCAGCACACATCCTTCAAAATAGAAGGCCCAAAGATGATATGCTGAAGACCGTTCACAAGTTTTGGTCAGGAAAGCCCATTAATAGGTAACAAAAAGTGTGTTGGTGAAGAGTGACTAGAAAGATTGTTGTATGTCAGATCTCTGGCTTGTGCCAAGGGCCACCTGCTAACGTATCCCTGTTATCACTCTGTGTTTGAGCCATTGTCACATCCTGTTGTGTAGTCTGGCTACCTCCTGGGCACATCCTTTCAACAATTACCACTTTATACTTTATGGACAATCTCAGCGTCCATACCCACAGGATGACTCAGTCTAGAAATATCCAAATGGAAAGATCCAGAGGCGCCTGGGTGGCACAGTCTGTTAAGCCTCCGACTCTTGGTTTCAGCTCAGGTCATGATCTCAGGGTCATGGGATTGAGCCCCACATTGGGCTCTGTGCTCAGCATGGAGTCTTTCTTCCTCTCTTGCAAAATCTCCAGCCCAGACTGCCTCTCCCTCCCGTCACTCCCTCCTTCTCCCTCTCCTGTGATCCTTCTTGGGTCCTGGATGTTTTCTTTGCTCCCTTAGGTAGTTCTATGCCTCTTCATATGTAGATCAAGTTACTTCTTTTCACTTTCTCCGAATTTTACTTTCTACCCACTTTCCTGACTAGCACACCAAAGGCACGTGAACTGAGCTACTAAGACAACAATTGTCCTTAAAATGTGGGGAGAGAAATGGTTGTAAATTCTTATACATTCATCCTCGCCACATGAAATATCAAGTCAAATTGATGTGCAACTAGTTGTACTTGGTTGGGTTCCTCCATTACTGAATTCCTAAAGTGCCGGAAGTAATACAGTATTAATCAAAGGCTCCCTCAATCTGATGCATCCTTATTTTAAATAGGCTGCTGCTGCTTCTCAGACACGGAAAATAGGCAGCTTCTCCCCTTGACAGGAATGATTTTAGAATGGGAACGTGGGTGCCTTCCCAGCTACCTAACTGCTGCCAGCTGCATTCGTATCTCCTATTTCATGAGGTTATGGTCAAACCTTAAATCAATCCCAAAGAACAATAAATCCTTCAGGAACCTTTACTCTATGTGCAATAGATCCGTGTCCCTGTTTTACCTGGGTAGGAACTCACTGCCAAAAGCAGCAACCAGCATGCTCAGAGCACTCAGTGTAATTTCTGCCATTGGAGGGAATCTTTCCTCTCCCTTGCAGGGGTCTGGCCTTGGACCAAATTATGGGAACCTTTACCCTTTTGAAAATGTTGGGAAGTGGCCGCAGCCCCTCTCTCACCCTGCTTACTCTCCTCTGAGGGCCAAGTAGTACCTTACCTGCTTGGTGAAGTCAGAAGGACTGAGCAAGAAACTCAGCCCTTTCCTTCTCTTTCTTTTCTGGATCTCCTTGTCAGAGGATGGGTGTGTGTTGCTTACTTCCTGCCTCATGGGTGGCAGTCAGGAAAGGGTCAGAGCTCCCCTGCTGCTAGGGCCAGCTCTAAAGACCTACCCCTCCAATGGAGGGACACAGTAGATGCAATTGTTTTGCTCTGCGTGTGCCTTCTACAGAGCAAGCCCTCCCTTGGGGGAGATGTAACAAGTTTCAGACTTGGGAAAAAGCACTGGGGAGTCTGACTGTGACCACAATGAAGCTCTACTCTTCAATCCAGCTTTATCATTAATAAAACATATTCTTAAAATCTCCATTTGTCTAATTTCTGCAATTGTTTCTCAGTAGCACTTGTAAAACCATAATATCTGCATTCCATTCAATTAAACTAATATTCAACTACCTATTTTGTACATACCCCTAGGGAGGGAGCACATTAACTCATTCCCTTATAGTGAGTTAATCTATATCATGCAATTAACATTTCCTAACCATTCACTATGAGTGAGTCTAAAGCCAGGTGAAATGGTACGGCCATCCCAGGTAAGTTCCTAGGATGATATCAAGGGTGAGGATGAAGACAAGCTCCATGATCCAACTTACAGTGGATTTTTATCTCCATGTCAGACAGCCCCTACTCCCGGTGAACCTGGACATGTGTGGGCAGCAGCACAGTAGTGTGGTTATGTGGGTGGCTCAGGGTCAGCCCTTGAGTTCATCCTTTCTCCGCCTCAACTGTAAGACTGTAGGCTGGGAACTTAAACTCTTTTTTTTTTTTCCTAAAAAAGATTCCTCATCTGAGAAACTGGGACAATATCTCTTATCATTGCGGGAATGATAGAATTCTGTAATGATCTTAGAACAACACCCGACAAGTAGTAAGCCCTCAATCAATGTTCGTGATTAGTAGTAATAGTAATAAAATATTTTTCTGTCACCAAAAAAATCCCACCAGGATACATCTTTAGAATGTGTCAATGAAAAAAAACATGTGCTTTCTTTTTAAAATAATTGTTTTATAAATATTTTAGAATGAATATTTAAGTGAGAAACAGGTATATTGCTTTCTAGCAATTATGAATTGGAATTTACTCATTAAAAAAAAACAGAAATACCATTTTATCACTTTCCCCACCCACACTATCTCAAGGAACATTTCTTAGCTGCTTTTACCCAAAGACACATGTCAGACCTAAGACGTAGTGCCAACTGCCTCCTGAAAGTCTTGATATGGGCCCCTAAGTGGGGGCATTTCTAATTTTGAAATGAGCTACGTGGTTCAAAGCTCCATGCTTTCCAACAAGTAGATGATTGATAAGACTTTCTCGTTCACTGATCAAGCTTGGTAAAAAGGAAAAACAGGAACTAAAAATACCATTTATGTTTGAACTAGGGGCACTGAAAGTGAAAGGAGACCCAGATTTACATATGTGATTACATAATTATATATTTAACTGGTAGTTTAGAGTAAAATTATCCTTAAATCTAGGGATTTTTTGTTGTTTCATCCCATAAATTTGTAGCTGTTATTACCACAGAGCTGAATGCTTTTTGCTGTTTTTTTTAATTCAAGGTACTGGTCATTCTACCATCTAGAAATTTTGCAACCCAGACAACTACCAAGAAAGAAATTCATTTGGATGTTATACCAGCCTTCATGTGAATTCTCTATAAAACTGAGATGACATCTTACGTTCACTAAGTAAAGGTGATGTAAATAATGCTGGTCATGTAGGTTCTATTCCTCCCTCTAGCTGGAATGCCCAGGTGAGAGTTTCCTGAGAGTACCCCCTTATGAGTCAGTTCTCCATCTTTTCATGCCAGAAGAACCTCATGACATTTGATGTATTTGACATAAATTGTTGCATTTCTCCTTGAACAAATAAACCAACAGTCACTAGCCTGAAGTTTATCCTGCAAGCAAAAAAGTTACCAAACTGGAAATGTGGGTTTTAACCTTAGCATATGAGCTAATGTGGAGAGTAATAAGAACAGAAAATTCATCTGTTTTATTGCAAATCTTCCATCTGCACCTAAGAGATAGGAGTCTCAGATCCAAGTGTCTAAGCTAGTATCCTGGGGGAGGCGACCATTAAATTTAAGACTCTCTTACTAATTTATAAAGCAAAGCCAAGGAAAAAGCAGTAAGTCATCCTTTCATGAAAGAACTGGGTTCCATTCTTTATGCATTTTTGGGATTCAAGTGCTTCCCATGAGTGAGAACCCAGCCCCGTAAGAGAAGCCCTATACATTGGAGGATAACAGAATATCCCAGGCCGATTCTCTCCTGTGTATGAATCTCAAGGAGACAGGGAAGCAAGAGCACCAAAGGTAGAAGTTGACAGGAGAGCTGGCCAGCTGTTCCATGGAGACACCAGTGTCAGGTGCAATCAGAAGTTGGTCTCAGTGGACAGTGAGATGACCAGGGCCAGAGGGGCCACTGGGACCTGAGATTCTGTATAGTCATGAATGTCCCTCCAGTTCTCCAGGAGGCATGGCTATGTGGCTGCTGAGATGGTTCCTTGCCATTTTTTACTCTCCCGTCTATTCTTACAATAACCCCCTACCACCAAATAAATCTGAGTCCCTTGAACCCAAGAGAATCAAACACTGGATCATACTTTCTATCAAGAATCTGAGGATTAGCTGACAAGTCAGTGTCCCCATAGGAGGTTCAGACTCCTATGTAAATTACCTGGTCCTTTGACCCCAAGAAATCCCCTAAAGAATGTAATAGTCTCTCTTCTCAGTGAGTGAAATAATAAAAATGCAAATCTCTAATCTTCCCCTGGATGTCAACAGACATTCCTTTTCTAGGTGGAAGTGACCTTTGAGTAATGGTACAAAGTAGTAGACTGCAGCTTAAATATTTCAGAAGGGGAGAGCATGGCTAACAATCTCTAACAATGGCGTACCTCCACAGGTTCTACACTCTATTACCTAACCTGATCTTCACAGTAGCCCTTTGTATATCTTCATAACTACCTGGAGGTCACATAACAAGGAAGTGGCAGAACTGGGATTCAAACTCAGTTTTAATTCCAGAGCTTGAGTTCCTAACCACCGTGCTGTAATAGGAGCAAACTCTCAAAAATATTTCATTGTCTCTGGGTGGGACATCTGTTTCCAGTAACGACTCTCATTAGCAGGTCCAAGTTGTAGCCCACACCCAGCCTCTTTGGGCAGCAGACAGGTCCTCTCAGTGTGTCTACAGTGACACTCACACTGTCTGGTGAAATTTCACTGGTTTTCTGTGTTCCACTGATAAATCACAAGGGATAACCTTCTCTCTGCATGCTCTTTGAACACTTTAACCTAGATTTTTAGAAGTTTCTCCTTTACCTGCTTCTTGCTTTTTGCTTCAATTTCCAAGAGATTCCTGGTTTCAGGCCTTTCTCCCCACCAGGGGAGAGAAGCAGCGCTGTAATATGATTGTACTAGACATCAGAAATAGGTACCACGTGGGCAGCAGCTTTCAGCTACCAAGTTCCTGTGGGCCTTTTGTGGTGGCGAGACATTGCCCGAACTAAGAAAATGAGTCCCACAACCAGGCGTCTCACAGCAGCTCTGGAAAACGTCAGACAAAATGCACTATTCCCTCAAGCTTAGGCCCAGTCGCGGTATCACTGGCAGAAACACCAGCTAAAAACACACATGTCTGCTGTGGTGGTGTCAAGGACCTCTCATCAGTACACCAGCACCAGCGCCTCAGTCAACAGAACTGAATGCAGGAACTGCGGTAATTCTCTCAATTGTTCACTTTGGGGACATTTTCATGCAGATGCTTATTTGTGTTTCACAGGATCCTTCTTCCAACCACGGTAGGAGGCTGGGTCAGAAAGAGGACAGTTTCCCAAGTCAATGGCCCCTTCTCATGGAGGAAATCCATGGATTTTTTTTCTCTCCTAGCCACAGATTCACAAATATTCCTTTTAAAATTATTTTTAATTTAAATTCAATTCAGTTAACATATCGTGTATTATTAGCCTCAGGGGTAGATTTAGTGATTCATCAGTTGCCTATACATTCAGTGCTCATTCCATCAAACGCCCTCCTTCATGCCCATCACCCAGTTACCCCATCCCTCCACGGCCTCCTCTCCCACAAATATTCTTTAGTTGTTTGTAATGCAAACAGCAGCAACCATTTCAACTTATATATATAGTACTCTGTGTTTTCACAGAAATAGGTTTGCTTTTACGTGAACCTTTCTAAGAACACACCTCCTGCTTAAAAGAGTCAAATTGTGCCTTTGTTTCAGTGTCTTCATTGAAAAAAGTGCACATAGACCAAGAGAGAAAAATAGGGGCTCTCAGGGAAGCGCTAGGCAAGGGGAGTAGTTGGAGGGGGGGGGCTGGCTTTCAGAACACCTGGGGGATTTATTCAAAGTGTTTTTCCCCCTGCGGGCTCCACCACCCTACCACACCTCACCCTAGAAGGAATCATTAGAATTGAAGGCACATTGAAGCCCTCAGATGCACCCAAGTGGAAAAAAAATCTTTAGTTACTAGAATCCAAAACATTTTCAACAAAACAGAATGGTAACCAGGTCCCTGGGAATTGAATCCTTTAGTGGCAGGCATGATTCTCAGTCTACAAATTAAGATGTGCAAGCAATATTAAATCTCTATTTCCAGAAGTCTACTATATTGACTTTGAACTCCAATCTCTCCAAACTTGTGTGAAAATATCATCTCTGTCTTATTGAGTTCCCCCTCCCTCCCTCCCTCAAGGTCATGTAGGGTGTCCAGCATATCCTACACTGCAAAGTATCTGTGGAGGTGGAGAACTCTGGTATTTGTCCTCTGTCCCACAGGTTTCCATTGTCTTTGGTCCTAAGGGCTTTTTAGGACTGGTGACACTCTATGCTTCCAAGTCACACCTAAGACAAGGAACCTTTTGTGAGGTAGCCTAGGGGTCTTGTGTGCCTGGGTAGATCATGCAGCTCTTCCTCTATGAGTTCCTGTGGCTCCCATTCCAGCTGTATTCCAAGATGTCCCTTGATCTCCAGTCCTGGTCAGGAACTGCTTTCTAGTCTGGGAGTCTTTGTCTTTCTGTTGTCCTCTTTGCTTCTTATAAACCCTTGTGTTCTTCTTTCCCTACAAACCTTCTAAGTTCTACTACAGGCTCAGAGTTCTGGAAACAAAACCCAGAAGTTCTTGGAAGTTACATCTCCTTTCTGTCCCACCACATAACTCCCCCCCCCATCAATCCCTCAACCTTGAGACACTTGAGCTCCAAATTTGAGTAACAGAAACACAGAAAAAAGGAATATCTATATCTCTATATCTATATATAGAGTATATGGATATATATATCCATACCCGCACAATATATATATTGTATATGAATATATATATTCACACACACACACACACACACACACACACACACACACACACACACATAAGTGAACCAAAATATTTCATCACATTTTTATACTCTCTTCATTAGTGATTACCAGTTCTAGTTTCCAAATATTCCTAGAAAGATGTCTTTGGGCTGTTATAAAAATCTTCTAAAACTTTTAAAATCACACTAATGCTGAAGAAATTTAAATTTATTTTATTTTATTTTTCATCATGATAAGTGTAGCTTTTAATGCCCATCATCTATTTCACCCATCCCCCCACCCCTCTCTCCTCTGGTAACCATCAGTTTGTTCTCTATAGTTAAGAACCTGCTTCTTGGTTTCTCTTTCTCTCTCTCCCTCTTTTTCCTTTGCTTGTTTGCTTTGTTTCTTAAATTCTACATATGAATGAAATCATATGGTATTTGTCTTTCTTTGACTGACTTATTTCACTTAGCATAATACTTTCTAGTTCCATCCATGTCGTTGCAAATGGCAAAATCTCATTCTTCTGTATGGCTGACTAATATTCCATGTAAATACTACATCTTCTTTATCCATTCATCTGTCGAAGGATATGGGCTGCTTCCATATTTTGGCTATTGTAAATAATGTTGCAATAGACATAGGGATAATCTATCTCTTGAATTAGTGTTTTTGTATTTTTTGGATAAATACTCAGTAGTGTGGTTACTGGATCATAGGGTAGTTCTATTTTTAATTTTTTAAGGAACCTCCATATTGTTTTCTACAATGGCTGTACCAGTTTGCATTCCCACCAAAAGTGCAAGAAGGTTCCTTTTTTTCCACATTCTTGCCAACATTTGTTGTTTCTTGTGTTTTTGATTTTAGCCATTCTGAGAGGTGTGAGCTGATGATGAGTGATGTTGAGCATCTTCTCATGTGTTTGTTGGCCATTTGTATCTCTTCTTTAGAGAAATGTCTGTTCATGTCTTCAGCCCATTTTTAATTGGACTATTTGTTTTGTGAATGTTGAGTTGTATCAGTCCTTCATATATTTTGGATACTAACCCTTTATCAGCTATGCCATTTGCAAGTATCTTCTCCCATTCAGTAGGTTTCCTTTTAGTTTTATTGATTGTTTCTTTTACTGTACAGAAACTTTTTATTTTGATGTTGTCCCAATAGTTTATTTTTGCTTTTATTTCCCTTGCCTCAGGAGACATATCTAGAAAAGTATTGCTATGGCCAATGTCAGACAGATTACTGCCTGTGCTCTCTTTAAGGATTTTTATGATTTCAGGTCTCACATGTAGGTCTTTTTGAGTTTATTTTTGCATATGGTGAAAGAAAGGTGGTCCCATTTCATCCTTTTGCATGTAGATGTCATTTTCCCAATACCATTTGTTAAAGAGACTTTTTCCCATTGTATACTCATTCCTCCTTTGCTGAGGATTAATTGACCGTATAATTGTAGGCTTATTTCTGTGTTTTCTATTCTATTCCATTGATCTATGTGTCAATTTTTATGCCAGTACCATACCGTTTTAATTACTACCACTTTGTAATATAACTTGAAGTCCGGAATTATGATACCTCCAGTTCTGTTTTTCTTTTTCGAGATTGCTTTGGCTATTCAAGGTCTTTTGTAATTCCATACAAGTTTTAGGATTTTTTTTTCCACTTCTATAAAAAGTGCTTCTGGTATTTGATAGGAATTGCATTAAATCTGTAGATTGCTTTGGGTACTATAGACATTTTAACAATATTTGTTCTTCCAATCCATAAGCATGGAAATGTCTTTCTATTCCTTTGTGTTGTCTTGAATTTCTTTCATCAGTATTTTATAGTTTTCAAAGTACAGGGTTTTCACCTCTTTGGTTAAGTTTATTCCTAGATATTTTATTGTTTTTAGTGCAGTTGTAAATGGAGTTGTTTTCTTAATTTCACTTTCTGCTGCTTTGTTATTAGCGTATAGGAATGCAACAGATTTCCATACATTGATTTTGTGTCCTGCAACTTTACTGAATTCATTTATCAGTTCTAGTAGCTTTTTGGTGGAGTCTTTAGTGTTCTGTATATATAATATTATGTCATCTGCAAATAGTGAGAGTTTTACCAATTTGGGTGCCTTTTATTTCTTTATGTTGTCCAATTGCTGTGGCTAGGACTTCTAATACTATGTTGAATAAAAATTGGTGAGAGTGGACATCTTGTCTTGTTCCTGATCTTAGCAGGAAAGCTCTCAGTTTTTCCACCACTGAGTATTGTGTTGGCTATAGGTTTTTCATAAGACCTTTATTATATTGAGATGTGTTCCCTACAGACCTACTTTGCAGAGGGTTTTTATCATGAATGGATGTTGTATTTTGTCAAATGTTTTTTTCTCTATCTATTGAAATGATCATATGGTTTTTATCCTTTCTCTTATTGATGTGACATATCACATTGACTGTTCTGCGAATATTGAACCACCCCTGCACCCTGGGAATAAATCCCACTTGACTGTCATGTATTTTTTGAGTGTATCTTTGGGTTTGGTTTGCTAATACTTTTTGAGGATTTTTGCATCTATGTTCACGAGAGATAATTGGCCTATAGTTTCCTCTCTCTCTCTCTCTTTTTTTTTTTCTTTTTGTGGTGTCTTTATCTGGTTTTGGTATCAGAGTGATACTGGCCTCCTAGAATGAATTTGGAAGTTTTCCTTCCTCTTCTATTTTTTGGAATTTCAAATCTTATTTTATTTTATTTAAGATTTTATTTTTAAGTGATCTCTACACCCAATGTTGAACTCGAACTCACAACCCCAAGAACCAGAGCCCCATGCTCTACTGATTGAGCCAGCCAGGCACCTCTGGAATTTTAAATTTTAAAACATGACTAATGGTTGTGCTTAAAGTCAGAGATTTAAGAGCTGGAAAAAGCATTATTCCTATCCTTACAATAAGAAGAAAAAACTGAATAAGCTTCAAAATAACAACTTTTCTTGTACCTATCAGCTAACCAATATTGCAGGCAAATAACTAACTTAAAACGAGAAAAAGACAAAGGCTTGCAGGAAGAAACAGGATTCAAGCATTTGCTTACATGAGATAGATGCTGCGAATCCCATAAAAGCTGGTAAGAAGATTAAACTAGAAATGTTTAAAGAATTGCTAAAGGCCAAGTGTGGACTAGAATGAGAGTGTGAAGTCCCAGGGGGCTGAAGACATAGGATGGTTGATACCCTTTTGTAAGCTTTTCCTCTGGGAACACCAGGTGCTCACAGGGAAGATCAGGGAGAATCTTAAGAAAATGTCGTAAGGTGCTTGCTGGGGAAGAAGAAGAGCAGCCATTGTCCACTGCCCAAATGTCACCCTGATAGATCTCCTTTATCTCCTCTACCCAACAAAGCCTTAATCTGCAGCAGGAAGAGGATCAAAACTATACCCTGAGAGTATTGGTAGAAATTGACTGTAGCTAGAAGGGGAGAATGGGGAGGGGGGGGAGAAGTTTCTCCACTGGGGGAGGGGTGAGAATACTTGCTAGGGCCAGCACTATAGCTGCAGAAGGGGCAGGAACACCTGAGAGCCAGGTTTCCAGTGTCTGTCTAAGACAAGACTGAGGCTTCATGAGAACAAAGAGGTCAACCCTCTGCCATCTACTACCACCATGCTAGCAAGAGTTGCAGTGTAATATAGCTGAGAGAGCTACAAGGTACAGACCTTCTCTGGGGATCAGCCTAAATGAACACCCCAAACTCTCACATCAAAGGCCTAGCAAAAAGGAAAGTCTTGCTCCTCTCTTAGCATAAAAAACATTGTTTTAGTATCTGTTGTCATATACAATATGTTCACCTTTAAAAAAAAAAAGCACATAGCATACAAAGCACATATTGAGTGTATCTTTGGGTTTGGTTTGCTATTATAAAATATTATCTTTGAGAGGCTCATCAGTAGACTTGACATAGTTAAGGAAAGAATTGGTGAAGTTGAATGTATGTCAATAAAATGTACCCAAATTAAAACACAAGGAGAAAAAAAATTGGAAAGAAAACAGAACAAGGTATCGAAGAGCTATGGTACAATATCAGACTAATGTATTCATAATTTAGAATCTCAGAAGGAGAAGAAAGAGAGAATGGACAGAAAAAAATATTCAAGAAATAATGGCCTAGAATTGTCTAAATCAGTGGCAAATACCAGACCTCAGATCCAAGAGGTTTAGAGAACCACAAGAAAAATTTAAAAACAAAACAAAACAAATAACCAAACAAAAACACTAAGACATACCAAAGACAAAGAAAATCTTGACAGAAGCCAGTGGAAAATACACATTACCTATAGACGAATAAGGATAAGAATTACACCAGACTTCTTGTAAGAAACTGTAAAATAGAAGGATATCTTCAATGTGCTGAAAGGGGAAAAAATGTCAATCAGAATTCTACATTCGGAAGAAATGTCCTGAAGTATAGAAACAATAAAGACTTTGTCAGAGAAACAAAAATGTAAGAACCTACCTACAAGCAGCAGACCCACCTTTAAGATGTATTAAAAGTCATTCTTCAAGGTAGGAAAAAATGACACATCAGATATTAGATCTGCACCAAGAAATGAAGAGTATCAGAAATGGAATACATGAAGGGCTTATAAAATCATTTTTGTCTTATTTTAATTACTCTAAAAAATAACTGACCATTTAAAGCAATAATATTAACAATAAATTGTGTGTTATAGCATATGTAAAAGTAAAATTATGAGAGGGAGAGAATTGGAAATAAACTGTTAGAGTTTTTGGAACTATATGTGTAATAAGATAGTATTATTTGAAGGTGGATTCAGATTTTTAAAAATTTTATTGTATAACCCAGGGCAACCATTAAAAAAGTTTTTAAAGGTCAAATTAAACCCAGAGAAGGCAGAAAAGATAAAAAGAAATAAATAACAAGCGAAACAAACAAACAAAAAAAACAGCTAGTAAGATGGCAGATTTTAATCCAATCAGCAATCATCTTGAATGTGAACAGTCTAAACACACAGGTTAAAAAGACAGAAATGATCAGAATTGACTAAAAAAACCACCTGGATTCAAGTTTATGCAGTCTATGGGAGACTTTATATAAAAAGGCACATTTAGGTTAAATATAAAAGGATGGAGAAAGATATGTCATGCAAACACGAACAAAGTATTTACATTAATTTTATACAAAGTAGACTTCACAACAAGGAATATTATCAGAGATAAAGATGATGTTACATTATGAAAAAGAAGTCAATTCTCTAAGAAAAGATAACAATCTTAAATGTGTATGCACCCAACCAAACTCTTCAAAATACATGAGGCAAAAATGTGTAGACCTTAAAGAAATAGACAAATCTACAATTTTAAATGGAGTCTTCAACACCTCTCAAAAACTGATAGAAGTAGGTAGAATATCAGTTGAAAGAAAATCAGGAGAGCAACGCCATCAACCAACGTGTCCCATTTGACATTTATAGAACAATGAATCCAACAGCAGCAAAATACAAATTCTTCTCAAGTGCACAGAGAATTTTCTTAGCCATAAAAAACCTTCGCAATTTAAAAGAATGACAATATATGAAGTATATTCTCAAACCATATGAAATTGATAATAATAGATAACATCAATAATATTGATATATGATACATCAATCAAAGATATCATATATCATAATGATATATATCAATATAATACTGATAGAAAGATATCTAGTAAATATATTTGGAAATTAAGCAACACATGTCTAAACAATGCATGGGTCAAAGATTAAGGCTTCAGGGAAATTTAAAGTATTTTGAACTAAAAGAGAATAAAAATACAACATATCAAAAATTTGTAGGATGCAGTTAAAGCATCTTTAAATGGAAATTTATATTTAAATGTTTATATTAGAAAAGAGCAACAGAAAGATCTGAATTCAGTAGCCTATTCTCCTACCTTAAGACATTAAAGGGGATCGAGTTAAGCCTAAAGCAAGCAGATGAAGAAAGAGAATATGGAAATAATATAGAACAGAAATCAATGAAATTGAAAACAGAAAACCAAAAGCTGATTCTTTGATAAAGTCATAAAATTAGGAAGCCTCTGGTCCAGCTGCCCAAGAAAAAGAGAAAGACACAATTTACCAATATCAAGAATGAACTGATCTCATGACATTAAAGTATAACAAGGGAAGAAAGTCCATGTTCATAAATTAATCAGATTAATTAAGATGGACCAAATTCCTTGTAAGGCCTAAACCATTAAGACTCACCCAAGAATAAATACTTAACCTGAGTTGGCCCACATCTATTAAAGAAATTGAATTTGTAGTTTAAAACCTCCAAAAAGAAAACCCAAATGATTTCACTAGTGAATTCTACAAAACATGTAAGAAATAAATTATGTCAATTATACACAATATCTTCCAGAATACAGAAGAGAAGGAAATATTTCCCAGCTGATTTTATGAAATCAGCATTACCCTAAGACCCAAACCAGACTGTATATTGCAAGAAAAGAAAACCATAAACCAAAACAGACCACAAATATAAAGTCAAAAATTCTCAACAAAATATTAACAAACTGAATTCTAGCAATATATAAAAAGGATAATACACGACCAATTGGGATTTATCCCAGATCCTAGGAATACAAGAATTATAAGAATACAAGTCTGGTTCAAATTCAAAAATCAATCAATATAATTTCCATGTTAACAGCCATATCTATTTATCTATCCATCCATCCATCCATCCATCCATCCATCCATCCATCCATCCATCAATACTATCTATTCAATAGAAGCAAAACCAAAATTTAACATCCATTCACGATAAAACTCTCAGAAAATTAAGAATAGAAAGGAACTTCCTTAACCTTATATAGGGAATCTATAAAAATCCTTCGGCCAACACTATACTTAAGAGTAAGATACTGCATGCTTTTTCCCCTAGTTTAGGAATAAGGTAAGAAGTCCATTCTCGCTATACCTACTCGACATCATACTGGAAGCCATGGCCAGTGAAATAAGCTAAGAAAAATAAATAAAAGGCATATGGATTTGAAAGGAAAAAGGTAAGACTGCCTTTATTTAAGATGATATGGTTGTCAATTCCAAAGATCTACAAAAACACTCCTGAAACTAGTAAGTTGTAAAAGATCAGTATGCGAAAGCCCATCATATTGCTATCTTCTAGCAATGAATAGTTGGAACGTGACATTAAGAAACAATGGCAATTACAATTATACCAAAAAGTTAAGTACTTAAGTATAAACTTAACAGAAGATGTGGGAAAGATGCTGAAACCATACTGATGAAATATATTAAAGAAAATATATTGAGAAATACACTGTGTTCAGGGTTTGGAAGCATCAATATTAAGATGTCATTTCTTCCCAAGTTGATCTTACAGATTCAATGCAAACTCAATCAAAATTCCAGTAAGCTTTTTATAGATGATGACAAACCAATTCTACAATTTATATGGAAAGGCAAAGGACTTAGAAGAGCCAAAACAATTCTGAAAAAGAAAAGAAAAAGTTGGAGGACTCACACTATAGCATTTTAAGACTTACTATAAAGCTATAATAGTCAAGACAGTGTTGTACTGGCTAATGGATACATGCATAGAACAATGAAACAGAATACAGAATTCATACATGGAGCCATTTCTATATATAGAAATATAGCCAACTGATTATGCACAAAGGTGTCAGGGCAATGCAAAGGATATAGGAGAGTGTTTTCAACAACAGATGCTGAAACAACTGGACATACATATAAAAAACAAAACAAACAAACAAACATCCTCTACATATATTTCACATCTTGAAGAAAATTTAAACACAGATCATAAACCTGAATATAAAATGTAAAACTATAAACGTCTAAAAGAAAACATAGCAGAAAGTTTGAAAGACCTGGGGTTTGGCAATGAGTTTTTAGATACAATGCTAAAAGCATAATCTACAAAAGAAAAATTGATGAATTGGGCTTTATTAAAACTGAAATCTTTGCTCTGCCGAAGATAAACTTCAGAAAATGAAAAGACAAGGCAGTGTCTGGGAAAAAAAGACTTACAAATCACATATCTGACAAAAACTTGTATCCAGAATTGATAACATCTTAAAACTCAACACTAAGCAAAGAAACAACCCATTTTTCAAATGGGTAAAAGATTTGAACACACATTTCACCGAAGAAGATATTAATGGCAAATGAGCATATAAAAGATGCTCAACATCATTTGTTACCAAGAAAATGTAAATGAAAACCATGTTGTGATAGCACTGCATACTTCTTAGAATTGCTAAAGTGAAAAAAAAAGCCTGACGTTACCAAATTCTGATAAGGAGGCAGAACAACAGGGACTCTCATTCATTGCAGTTGAGAATGGAAAACAGTACAACCATGTTGGAAGACGGTTTGGTTATTTCTCATAATGTTAAGTTTATACTTACAACATGACTAGAAATCCCACTTCTAAGCATTTCAATTCCAAATGAGTTGAAACACAGGGGAATGTTTATCACAACTTTATTCATAGTCATCCTAAACTGGAAACAACCAAGATGTACTTCAACGGGGTAACGGGCAAATTGACTTGATATCCATACAATGGCTTATTACTCAACAATAAAAAATGAATGAGCCATTGATTCACACACAATAACATGTATGAATCTTAAATGCATTCTGTAAATGAAAGAAATCAGACCCCAAAGACTACATTTGGTATGATTGGACTTTTATAAAGTTTTGGAAAAGGCACATCTGTGGGGATAGAAGGGGTCAGTGGTTGCCAGGGTTTGGGGGAACGGGGAGAGGTTTTCTACAAAGGGGACACACCAGGTAATTTTTAGGGCAGTGAAATGCTCTATATGGTACTGGGGTGGTAGATACATGAATCTATGCATTTGTAAAACCCCATAAAACTGTGAACTACAAAGAATGAATTTTGGTGCATGCACATTGAAAAAAAAAAAACAATCAAGATGTCAGGGAGATCCCAATAGGAAATACAGAAAAAAACTATTTGCTGAGTAGCAACTTTTAAAGAGTGTCAAAGAGTAGAAAACACGAACACCAATAAATGTGGTATCATGACTTCAAAAAGGTTGGTGTATAACCTTTTCACTCTTGTCCACTGTGATGAATGCTGTGTTAATGTAAACTCCTAAAGAGCAAGGCCTGTGTTTGTCTCCCTCTGTAGGCCCAGGGGTTACAGTACAGTGTTTCTCAAATAAAAACTATACAGACCCCCCTTTTTAAAAGAAAAATTTCTTGGGGCGCCTGGGTGGCAAAGCGGTTAAGCGTCTGCCTTCGGCTCAGGGCGTGATCCCAGCGTTGCGGGATCGAGTCCCACATCGGGCTCTTCCGCTATGAGCCTGCTTCTTCCTCTCCCACTCCCCCTGCTTGTGTTCCCTCTCTCGCTGGCTGTCTCTCTCTGTCGAATAAATAAATAAATAAAATCTTTCTAAAAAATAAATAAATAAATAAATAAATAAAAATAAAAGAAAAATTTCTCATAGGTTGTCTTTTATCATCTTGTTTCAAGAATATGTATAAACATACAAATATATAATTCTTATGTTTATAATTCTTGTGCAGCTATGAAACCATAGAGCAAACTGTAACTCCAATAAAGCTCAATCTAATACATTAAATTGGTGAAACCCAATCACTCCTCACAGTGTGGTTGGGTCTTCTGAGGTGCACAGGCTGGACTACTGTTGAAACTAATCAATGTTCCTGCTGCTATTTTCTCTTCGATTACACAAACCTCATTTTTTTAAAGCATACCTTAATGTCCTATAAGATGGCCTGAAGAGCTTGGGACTCACTTTCCATTTTAACACCATCATAATTACTACTAGACCCTGTTATAATCATTCTATTCCCATCCGTACCTAGTTAGTTATGATAAATAAAATTCCATGTAAATTAAACTTGGTCACTGTCGTCTGAGGAGCCTAATTGTGAAGATATCAGAGTGATGCAGATAGACATAATCTGTCTATGTTTGAGGAGAAAAGACTCTGTTGGTGATTATGAGGGAAGGTTCAGCTATCTTTGTCCCAAGTCTTTGTCTGCTTCAGAAAATTCTGATAGGAAGAAGATGCGAATACCACCTTCAGGTGGGATTTCAAAATCTTGCACCACTACACTGATCTGTTTTGAACTATTTGGAATTCCCTAAGGTTACAATAATGCTTTCTACTGTGCTTTCAAGACTGAAAAAAAAAAAAAAAACTTCTAGATGACGATAACTCAATAACCTAACACGTCAATTTAAATAGAAATCTACAAAAAGGGGCGCCCGGGTGGCACAGTCGTTAAGCATCTGCCTTCGGCTCAGGGCGTGATCCCGGCATTCCGGGATCGAGCCCCACATCAGGCTCCTCCACTAGGAGCCTACTTCTTCCTCTTCCACTCCCCCTGCTTGTGTTCCTTCTCTCGCTGGCTGTCTCTATCAAATAAATAAATAAAAATCTTAAAAAAAAAAAAGAAATCTACAAAAAAAAATTGACACCTGGTTCTGTTGATTACCTGTGATTCAGAGAAATTCATGTCTTAACAATGGATAGTCAAGTGTGCACTGGAGTAATTTTTGTTGTATTTCATATGAGAAAAAAAAAACATGCCTTTGAATTTTTACAACGGTGCTGCCAGCATTTGCTCAAGTCTGTAAGATAGAAAGTTGGGGGCTGGACTAGGGCTGTGTCAGAGGACAATGATTGGTATATTTTCCTGTAGTGCTCAGTGTGACTCCTGGTTGGACAGCACAACAGACAAGACAGTCAAAGATTTCCCTGCTCCCTTCATTCCCTGCATGTGTCTCTAACACCATGTTTGAGAAACAGCTGCAGGGAAATGAACGCATGTGTAGATGATAGCGCCAAGTCCTAACAGCCACACTTACCAGCTATGTTGTCCTTGGGCAAATCACCAGCCTCTTTGTGCTTTCATCACCTCATCAGTAAAGTAATGGTAACAGGGACGAGGTTCAAATGAGAAGATGTAGGTAATGTCCTGAGAGAAAAGCTTGATGCCAGGACGTACTGCATAAATGTCAGCTATTATTACTATCACCCTTAACACACTGGGTTGGGATCACCCATTTCCTCTTTTTGCTTTAAACTCAGAGGTTCTATGAGTTCATGGAGGACAGGGCCACAACTTCCTCCTCTCTGTACCACAGCTCTGACCATACAACACTGCCTCAAGGTGTTTGAACTGAAGAGCACAAATCCAATTGGAAAACTAGTCATGAGAGAGCAAAGAGATGGCGACCAAACAAAGGGACAAAAATGAGTAACTTTCACTTTGGAGTGGAGGATAGTAAGACCTGTGTGCCACTTCAGGGTCAACCTCTGTAACCCAACATGTTTTCACCTCAATGCATTTAACAAATTATTCCTCGCAGAGCCTTTGAATGGGCTACTGACAATGATTCTGTACCTACAGCTTGTCTTCTCTGCTGCAAAATAGACCTGAATGTTAATAAGCGAACCCATTTTTAAAAAGCCTTATCCTAAGGTGCTAGAAATGTTTTGGTCTGAATGTTGGATATATGTTATATATCTGTAACCTTACAATTTGCAACTTTACTTTCAAACAAATTTTTTACTTTACCTTAAAACAAAATTTTAACCTCCCAACCGGCTGCTCCCAAAGGCATCCTGTGTATACACAGCATATACTCATGGGAAATCTATCACTCACTTTGAATAGGCAAGCCCTCAAGGCTTCAAAACCCTGAAGCTTTTTGTTATAAGAGCACCCAAAATTAATGTTCATGTAATCTATCCACCAGAGGGAGCCAACACAGCCAGAATAATAACATACTGACCTTAGCAAACCACCAATCAAGTTTTTCGGACAAGGACTGCAGAGTTTTCAGCACATGTGAGTATCAATTTCCTAGTGCCTAGAAATGCATGTGAAATTTTACTGAAGTCAGATTTCATTAATGGCTTTATTTTTCTCCTCAAAAGTAGACATTTAATAATAAGAGGCAATTGACTCTGGAGGCATCAACACTAATAAATGCCTACTAAGGATAAAGATTGTGAGTATCAAGTAGCTCACCTTTGAAAAACACCTTACAGATTATGAAGAATTTTCAGAAATGAGAATGAGTTTTGACCATCTTTCTTCTTAATACAGGAATTTACTTTATAAATAGAGTTTGCGCCTGGAGACAAAAAGCAGTTTCCATTGCATTGATGCAGGGCTAGCATTAGCATATGTGCAAATTAAACCTGTGAGGTCTGGGCCATGGTTTGGATTTCAGAGCATGGGATGGATTTCAGGCCCCACACACCTTACCAGACAGCTCTGCACTGGAACAAGTACATAAACACATTTGCTGTCCCAGAGTCTGGGCAGTGGTAGCCCCAGGGGATGCTTTGATAAGGCCTCCTCTTTGATAAAGGACGATGATATTTTCTTAATCTCATGTCAAATGCAGTTCCAAGACAACTGGGCAAATGCCCCCTCCCAATCAGAATGCTGACCTTGAGTTCTTCCTCTAGAGAAATTCTGGATCCATTACCAAGCTATGGAAAGGAACATTTTCCATCCTCTTCTTTGCCTCCAATCTACCCTGCTGGCAAGGTCTTGCTCATATTTTCCAGACTGCCTTTTTCTCTATAATTTCCATTTCCTGATCACTCCTCATTTCCTTATTTTTGTAGCCATGGATTTTTCTCATTGGTTGGGAATGTTTGTAGGAGGAAACTGAAACCAGGCATTCACTTAAACTTCTTATATGTGATCATTTCTCAGTCCTTACCTTATCTGACCTGACAACAGCTCTTAACTCTGTTGGTCACTCTGTTCTTAGAGAACAGTTTCTTCATTTGGCTTCCAGGACATAGCTCTTTGGATTCTCTTTCTTCCATGCTGGCTGCTCTTTCTCAGCCCCTGCTCTGACTCCTCCTCATATTCCTGATTTCTAAGGGTTGACATTCATGAATTGTTCTCTCCTCTGCTCTGTCTACACCACTGCCTAAGTGATCTCACCTGGCCTATGAATTTACACACCATCTATCACCAAAAACTCCTAAGTTCCTATCACTCCCAGCCTCTGCCCTGAACTTCAGGCTCATATTCAATTGCCTACTCCACATCTCTATTTGGATGTTTAAAGGCATCTTGAACTGCTATGCCTCAAAACAAACTCTTTTCTCGTCCCACCATGTGGTCCTCTCACAGTCTTTCTTTCCGAGCAAATGATACCTACTTTTTTGGTTGTTTATGCCAAAAACCTTGGAGTGATCCTTGGCTCATCTCTTTCTCTCACTCCCCACATCAGCAAATGCTCTTAGTTCCTGATTTGAAATATGTCCGGAATTGGACTACTTCGTTACCACCTCCACAGCTCTTGCTCAGGTCTAAATCAGCACCACCTCTTGGCCTGGATTATCACATTGGTTTCTAATCCACTTCCCTGGTTCTGCCTTTCCTCCCCTCCCCACTCTCCAACCAAAGTCAACATTCTTCACTACAATCAGAGTGATTCTAAGTGAACCTAAGAGAGATCATGTCTCTCCTAGGCATAACATGTCCCACCTCACAGAGTGAAACCCGAGAAACTTGAAGACTCTGCGTGGTCAGTGAACCTTGGGTCAGTGATCCCAAAGCTCTACATGGACAGACTGTGTGCTGTATTTCTGGATATTGCTCAAGCCTTACTGTCCTTTGTGTACCTTCTTTGAACATGTCAAACGTGCTCCCACCTCCAGGTCTTTGTACTTGCTGGTCTGTCAGGAACGCTCTTCCTTCAGATTTCCTTACTCTTGCTCCCTCAACTCCTTTAGTGTCTACTCAAATGTCATCTTAACAGATAGGTCTTCCCTAACACACTATACTAAATAACACCACACTCCTATCACTCTCTATCTCCTGTAACCTGCATTATTTTCTTTCCTAGCGCTTCCTAACACCTCTCTACGTTGTATGGATATGTGTTTGGGTATATAAGTTTGTACATACATGTAGTATATACATTTGTATATGTATATGTGTGTGTGTGTTTGATCACTGCCTGTCTCCCCACCAAGAATGTAAGCTCTATGATAGAAAGTATTTTGTTTCATTCATTGTTATATCTCCCAGTGTCTAGGAAAATGCCTAGCACATAGCAAGTGTTCCATAAATATTTGTTGAATGAATGTTGAATAAATCTAGGCAATTTATATACTGACTAAAAATGACATACAATATATAAAATAAAATGTGTTAAAATTTGCCTTAAGTTTCTCTTGTGTTGCCCAAGCAGGATTGGGCATCTTGAAAGGCATTTAAAGAGATACAGTATTTACCCTTGAAGCACAATGAAGCCACATAATGTTTGATGAATACTGGAGTGAAATCTGCCATCTTTATGCTCCATGAGTAGACTGTCTAAAGGTAATTGGGCAAAACAGGAGCTTTTAACTAACATTACTCAACCTTTTTTGGCCTTGTGTTGAATCACAAGGCATTATATTTACTACATGTTTCTTTTTACCAAGAGCCAACAAATTCTATTACTAAATTATTTGCATACATGCTATATGCTCACCTAAATGCATATATTATGAATGTCATGGTACATTGTTGCAGATGCTGAAGAATCCAGGCTGATGTCTTATGAAGGAATATCCATCAGTGAAGTCAGCAATTGTTTCTTTTTTTTTTTTTTTAAGATTTTTTTATTTATTTATTCGACAGAGACAGCCAGCGAGAGAGGGAACACAAGCAGGAGGAGTGGGAGAGGAAGAAGCAGGCTCATTGTGGAGGAGCCTGATGTGGGGCTCGATCCCACAACACCGGGATCACTCCCTGAGCCGAAGGCAGACACTTAACCGCTGTGCCACCCAGGCGCCCCAAGCAATTGTTTCTATTTATCACCTGATTGCCAAAGCTAATTATTTATGTAAAAATTCCTTGATGTGAACTGTTGGCATATTCAAGTATATTTGAAATTGAATATCTGATTTAAATGACATATAGTTTAAATACACTTGTTAAAACCAAAAGATAAATTCATTTAAAACAGGGTATAATTAGGGGCACCTGGGTGGCTCAGTCATTAAGCGTCTGCCTTCGGCTCAGGGCGTGATCCCAGTGTTCTGGGATCGAGCCCCACATCAGGCTCCTCCGCTGGGAGCCTGCTTCTTCCTCTCCCACTCCCCCTGCTTGTGTTCCCTCTCTCTCTGGCTGTCTCTCTCTCTCTCTCTCTCTGTCAAATAAATAAATAAAAATCTTAAAAAAAAACAGGGTATAATTAAGGAAAAGTTCCTACTTAAAAAACCACATTAATAGCTAACCTGGTTTATAGTAGCCTAAAGAAGATTACAAATTAATATCTCCTAATATTTCCTTTCTTACATATTTTAGTGTTTGATCTTCATCATTGAAATAATCATGTAGAGGTAAAAATACAATATGAATCAGATAGGATATTTTAATGCTTATTTTAGAGGCCATGCACCAGGGTGGTTGGAGCATGGGCTTTGGACCTGGACTGCCTGGGTATGAATCCCAGCTCTGCTACTTCCTGACTGTAGATCTTGGGCAAATGATCTTGTCCACATGTTTCTGCTTCTTTTTAGGGTTGTTGTGAGGAATAATGAGATGGTTACTGGTAAAACACTTAGACTATCACTGAGTGTAATCACTCAATACATACTAGCTATTATTATCAGCTATATATAATGAAAATAAAGTTCTGCCATCACATCCCCCTTTGTAGCTAATGGGCTGAATTAATTCAATTTGCACTAATTTGTCAAAAATATCCAAATAGTCTCATGTGAAATTACTACGAAAGAAAGAGAACCTTTTATACAGCAGAGGAATGCTTAGCACCTTCTTTAAAGATGCCAGTCTCTCTCCAGGAATCTGATTACATACACTTCAGATGGCATAATTGGTACTCAGGGCCCTTAGAGGTGTTTCCCGGGTTATTGCTTTTAAAAAGCTCTGAGAAAGCCAATAGTAAATACTAGCTTCCAATGTGTTTCATTATTGATATTGATATTTTGAGATCATGACAAAGGCAATGAGAATCCTGTAGATTATGAATTCTCTTTATTTTATACTTTCTTTAGCTCTGTTACCCCCAAAACCCACTAGTGTGCATACACACGCGCATTTGTATCTCACACTCCCCACTTAAAAAATAAGAGATGATTTGTTATAAATATATATATACATATATATATATATATATATATATATATATATATATATCCATATTCACTTTAGTGTTTACCTTTTGAATCCTGTTTTATGGTAGTCTGTATTATAATAAAGATTTGTGTTCTTATCTTAGCTTTTCTAGCCTTATTAATTCTGTGAGATGTGGTAGATATGATACAAGGCTTATTCTAGCCTTATTAATTCTATGATAGATTGTAGACTAGTCTTATGTTGAATTTGAAATTGTAAAGTATGATTTGGGGTACTTAATTCTCTCATTCACATTATAGAAAGACAGATAAACCATGGATAATTTTTTTTCCTAAGTGAGTTTTCTTAATCTTTTTTTAAAGATTAAGGTGAAATTCATATAATAAGCAATTAACCATTATAAAGTATACAATTCAGCAGCATTTAGTATATTCCCAATGTAGTTCAATCACCATCTCTCTCTGGTTTCAAAGTTTTCATCATCCCAGAAAAATACCCCATACTCATTAAATAATCACTCCACATCCTAAGCAAATCCTTCCCCATCCCCTGTCTTCTGCCTCTATGGACTTTCCTATTCTGGATATATCATATAAAAGGGATCATACAATTTGTTACTCCTTTTGTCTAGCTTCTTTTACTTAACATAATGTTTTTGAGATTCATTTAAGTAGTAGCATGTATCAGCACTGTGGTCCTGCTTTTTGATTAACAAGGTCTCACTGTATTTGTATATCATAATATGTTTATCCATTCATCCACTGATGGGCCTTTGGGTTGTTTTCACCTTTTGGCTTCTATGAGTAATGCCACTATAAACATTCATATACAACTTTCCGTGTGGACATATCTTCTTATTACTTTTGGATATATACCCTAGGAGTGAAATTTCTGGGTTGTATGATAACTCTGTGTTTAATTTTTTAAGGAACTGCCAAATATTTTCCACAATGTCTGCATCATTATACACCCTCACCAGCGATGGATGAACGTTCTTATTTCTCCATATCCTTGTCATTATGTTCCATTTTTGTTATTGTTTTAATTAATGCCATCCTAGTACGTGTGAGGTGGTATCTCATTGTGGTTTTGATTTGCATTTTCTTAATGACCAATAATATTTAACATATTTTCATGTGTTCATTTGCCATTTGTATACTTTCTTTGGAGAAATGTCTGTTCATGTTCTTTGCCCATTTTAAAAATTAGGTTGTCCTTTCATTGTTGAATCGTAAGAGTTCTTTATATATTCTGGAAATTGAATTCTTATCAAATATGCGATTTGCAAAAATTTTATCCCATTCTGTAGATAGCCTTTTCACAGTCTTGATAATATCCTTTGATATACACACTTTTAAAATTTTTATGAAGTCCAAGTTATTTTTAATTTGTTGCTCATGTTTTTGGTGTCAAATCTCGGAATCCATTGCCAGATGCATGTCAATCCTCAAATTCATATGGAATTTCAAGGGACCCCAAATAGTCAAAACATTATTTAAAAACAAAGTTGGAGTACTCATACTTCCTGATTTCAAAGCTAATCACAAAGCTACAGAAATCAAAGCAGTGTGGAACTGACATAAGGATAGACATATAAACCAGTGGAATAGAACAGAGATTCCAACACTAAACCCAAACATCTATGACCAGTTGATTTTTGACAAGGATGCCAAGACCAGCCAATGAGGGGGAAAATGTTCTCGTCAATAAATGGTGTTGGGACTACTAAATATCTAAAATGCAAAGAATTGAAGCTTCACCCCTACTTTACTCCACATATAAAAATTATACTCAAAGTGGTTCAATGACTTAAAATGGAGCTAAAACAATAAAACTATTGGGAGAAAACACAGGGAAAATATCGAACACGGATAATTTCAACCCACAGATAATTTTCTACTCCAGTTAAAAGTGAACATCTCCATCATAACTGTTGCCCAAAGACTATGGAGATAGTAGCAATGCTGACTGACTTGAGTTTTATCTCTTTTCATCCCCCTGTCCATTAGAATAGATACTTCATAATAAATGACCTTTTTTTAAGGTAATCAGAAAGAAAGCAAATAATCAAGGACCTAGGCTAATTCTAATAAAAGTACAATTGGCCATGAGTAATAAAAACAAAACCCAAATACGCAATTTAAACCAAATGTGCCCTTCGGTTTCTAAATTCTTTTGTTTATTTTATTTAATTTTAATTTTATTTTATTTGAGAGAGAGAGAACATGAGCAGGGGGAGTAGCAGAGGGAAAGGGAGAAGCAGGCTCCCTGCTGAGCTGGGAGCCTGATATGGGGCTCGATCCCAGGACTCCAGGATCACGATGTGAGGCGAAGGCAGATGCTTAACCAACTGAGACACCCAGGCACCCCTGGTTTCTAAATTCTTTTGCCAGGTTGATTAATGCTTCTCTTCTATCCCCTCCCTAATAACTTTATTAGGAGTAGTTAATATAGTGGTTAAGAGCACAGACCCAGGACCCAGCTTTACCACTCACTCAGCTGCTTATCTTTTATTTGATCTCTTTCTATGCCTCAGCTCCCTCATCTTTTAAATGGGGATAATATTAGTGGGGTTGTTGCTTAGCACAGAGTAACCATTACTTAAGTGTGTGCTATTATTTCTAGGACTAATAGAGGATGGATTAGGCAAGAGATATTTCTATACTTCCTAAAGTACTGGTCCATGATTATATAGGGAGTTGCTAGAAAAAGCAGCTCGTGTGGTGGCCATGAGTATGTGCCTTGTAGACCTTCCAAGTACAGAGTGTAATTGACCAAGGCCTCAGTTGCTGTGCTCTGAAATCCACTACCACGTTTGCACAGAGGCCTTACTTCCCACCAGCCTCTCCTAACCAGTAACCAAGTGCTACAGGAATGTCAAGGGAGGCCATTCCCGGGAGGCACAGGACTGCTCTCATGGTCAGCTTTGACTAGAGTACTCTTCAACAACCTTGTTGAAACTTCCTTAGTGTGAAAGATAAGCTAGACCTTCCCTCCTGCTTTCTCCTCACCGGGTTAGTCTCGCATTGTGGTCTGATAGCTCTCTCAGCCTTTCTTTTGCTCCCTCTCTATTTTTTCTCACCCTTTTAATTCCATCTAAGTGTCCAGTTCTTAGATGACTTGGACTAACACAATCTGGCATTCAAAGCTCTCTTTGATAGGATCTTAACCTATATTCTACCTTATCTACTTTTTAGCTACGTATGTCTTCTGCTCTTGGTTCCCATTTGTACCTGCTACTTTCCCATCTCTGAGCCTTTGTCTATGCCCCTTCACTGAGAATGTGCTCACCACCTGGCCATTTTTGCCTATTGGACCCCACTTGTCATTGATCATGCATCGCAAATGTCACTTTTTCTAAGTCTTTCAAGATCTGCTAGCCAGACATACTCTTTCCTTTCTCTAAACCTCCAGAACTCTTGCCTTTGAGCTGTTTTATAAGCTTATTAGCAGCAATAACCATCTGTTACTTTGAACCCTCCAAAGCCCCCAGCTTGTATAGAATAGGCACTCAATATTTATAGACTGTAATTAGAAAATTGGGGGGAATTCTATTCTAGTGAATTTAATTTTTAACATGCGGGATTTCTAACAGCTTGCATCCATTTTGCTTGATATAGCAACAATGAACTCAGGTGAATAAAAAAAAATCCTATGTACCAAAGCACTTAAGTCAGAACCTTATTATGTAGTAACTCAATTTTGATATCTGCTTAAAATTCTTCATCAAACTTGGCTGATTTTTTTTTCCCCTGAAAGAGTGATGACATGGGTTTGTCTGTGTTTCTGACTATGGATGAAGTAACCAATAAAAATAGTTGTAAAAAGAATGCTTCCTCCTCTAACAAACAGCCTTTGGCCTAAGGGCTGGCAAAGCAACCATGCCCTCCCTTGGGCTCCTTCAAAACAGAGAAGGGAGAGCTGTCATTTTAATAAACTGTCTTAGGACCAGGTACAGACAAAGTAATATGAGAGGGTACTGATGAGCTCACTAGTGAATTATATTTCCTCGCATATGTTTGCTCATTTGTGGTCATTATTGTGGTTGACATTTATCAAACGCATGTTATCACTTTTAATCCTTACAAAAGATTTATCATCATACAGGACAGGAAACTGAGGCTCTGTGATCAAGTCATGCTGCTAGATCACTGACCAAAATTCTTGACAAGTTTCTTGTAGGTGTCCCCAAAATACGCAAAGCACATAAAATTCAATTTCTTCCCCCAACCTCATTGCAGTGTTGTTTGGGCAATGTTCCTGGGCAATTCAGCTCAAGCAAACTGTCATTGGACTGAAAGCAAGGTTTGGCCTTTAGCCAAGGTACAGCAGTAATGCTAACTCAACAGCTTCAGGTAAAGGGTTATAACACTTTAACTTGGGTCTCTGACTATTTCCGGTTAGGACTGCAACACTCAGGTAGGAACCTCTCAGGTGGAAAGCAGGAAGAAGGTGGCTAGTGCAAGGATCAGATGCCACCTGTGTGGACGCTCATTTATTAATGATTTAACAAGGGTGATCACAAGGGAGAACAGCCGTTTTCCCTGCCCTCATTTTTCTCACTAACAGGCCAGAAAAGTGAACAAAATGGACGGGCCCAGCAAAGAGGAAGAGGAGGACAGCACATTCACCAACATTTCTCTTACAGATGACATAGGTAAGGAAGAACTTGATGAATTCTGAAACCTAAAATTCAGCAACTGCTCAGCTTTTAGAAAATATAACTTATTATTTTATTATAATGGCAAAACATTACTCATTATAGAAAACTTGAAAATTATAGCTACAAAATGAAACAAAAAATATTTATTTAAGAGCTATTTTTCTTTTCCTTTTAAATTAAGTGATTATTTGGAAAGTTTCTGTGGTTGTATTCTACCTTCTTTCAAAATAAATCAACAAACAAAAATACAAACTGTTTATTTCCTAAAAGCCCAGGAACTATCACCTCAAAGTTGTGACTAAAACAACTGTGATATGATTACCATATTTTGTTCAATTACAGTCCCTTTCTTCTCTACTTTATAAGATAATTTTATCATCTCTGAAAAAGGAACTTGAATATGTGGCAAGACACTGTAAGAATTATTCTGGAAAATGCCTTGTTTTTAAGCAAGTCAAAGTTTAGTGAACTCAACACAAGAGAAGCAAAAAGGGGAGGGTAGTGGTTCTAAAATGCTGCTGGAAGGGATAACTATGGCTCATTCAACATCCCAGAGAAAACAGACAATGCTGAGATGCACAATGTTAACTGGAAACACTTCAAATCCATAAGCACCCACATCTTGGGGGGGTGGTGTGTGTGTCTGTGTGTGTTGTTGGCATTGTTTTGTATCCAAGTTTCTTTAGCACAATCCTAGCAAGAAGCCAGCAAGACAACAGCTAAGCAATGGGGGTTAGTGATTTTGATTAACCGAGAGCAGAGCATGAATATTTAACATCAATTGCTCTTTCATACAGCCACACTTCTCCACTTTCTCCCTAAATGCTCAGATTCAAAAAGCTTCTTTCTAAAGTGCAGCCAGACAATTAGCACAAACCACCAGCCAGCCAGCCAGAGCTAAGCTTCCCCTCCTGGCACCGCATAAACATGCTGGGGGCTTTGGAAATCAAAGAGGAGCATTATCAGCCTTTATGAGGAGAGGAAAGGTACAAGGTACAGGGGCTGTTGAAGAAATGGGATACCGCTGGCCAGAACATGCTCCCACCAGGGTGTTTTAGCAAATGACAGGGCTGCAGAAGGTAGTGAAGGAAACAAAGACCAAGGGAAACCTATTTCTTAGCTTCTAGAAGGCACCATGAGTGAGGAGCGTATGCATGAGGAGCCGTCTATGCTGTAGGCGGGTGCAGTTCATATAGAATGCTTGCCTGCTCTAAATTCACCCCAATCCAGGATTCTTTCTAGATGGCAGCGTGGGCTGGGCCTGAAAGCTGGACTGTGGCTGTGGCTGGGAAATGAGGCTTTATGAAATTGCTCTCTCATCCAGCCCTTGGCACCGCCTCAGACCTGCCTTCCTGGTCTCATCTTTGGCCACCCACCCCATACTGGCAGTGCAGACGAAGGCAGACGAGGGCAGGGGTGAGGGTTGAATTCAGGTGTCCTGTCCTCTGTTGGCAATGGTTTTGAGAGGGACTCCATCGGAGTGGCTTGCTAACGGAGTCTGAGCCCGTGGGTGTGAACACGGTGAACACTGAATAAACCGGCTAAGCAGTACTCCCAGGCTGGTGGTGAGAGTGGTGGCCACTGAGGCAGGGCGGGGCGCCAGCACCTCCTTGCTCCCACTCGCGACCTTCTCCTCCTGGGTGAGAGGAGGCAGAATCTTGGTGCGCAAAGGGCCTTCAGGGATGGGATGGTCCAGCATGGTAAGCAGCGGTGGGCTGAGGGGCGAGCACTAATTTGTGCTGTTTTACTACTTCAAGATGGCAAATGGAAATTGTTCATATACTTGCAATTAAAATGCACTGAAGCACCGTGTTTTTTTGGCTTCTGAGGATAATTTTATCAATTTGATGGGGTAGCACTGGGTCACTATTGTTAATAAGAGGATCTTGGCCTTTGATGAATAAAAATAGGAAAACAGATTATCATGAAATAAATGCAGCTTGTTTAGTAGACATCATTCAAATCATGGAGTCTGTACAAGAGAAAAGCATTAAAAGGGTATTGCTTATATTATAAAAAGTTTGGTCCAATTTCTCACTTTTTAAAATACATATTATTTATATTACTACATGTCATACACACACACACACACATATATATATATATATATATATATATATATATATATATATATATATATACACACACACATAAAGGAGTCCCAGAAGGTTAAGTGACTTGCCTAAGGTCCACACTGGCTAGTCACATGTGCTAGATAACAGAGGTTCTCGTGCACGGTCTTTGAGCAACAGTCAGGCCTCAAGTACTCTCATGCAGATTCCCACCGTGGCTGCTTTAGACCTAGTCATTGTCTCCTTTCACCCACTCCCTGCCCCCTTACCCTGTTTCTTTTCTAATCAGAGGAAGGCAAGACAAAGGAGAAGAATATATTTGCTAACTCGGGGAAAAGGTTTGTTTGGGGAGAGCACTGAAGGCATTAAACTTTGGATTTATTTAGGTAATTCTACTTCCCAAGTTAGGATAAAGCTATGAAACTAGCAGTCGCAGTAATCACTCAAATCAGAAACCAGTCACATGCCTTAAATTCACTTGTAGGTTAGTTGTATGGATTTCAGACCAAATGTCTCCACGGAAACACAGTTATAAATGATATGATTCTAGACCAGCTAATATTCTGTAACCCTATAGTTCCCAAACTCTGTGCCAAGGTGTCTCAGGGCACTGTAGCAAACCTATAGATGCCTCTGTGGGGCATCTCAATCTCTATCAGACATTGTGAGAACAGCTAGCTAGAGACTGTTCACAATTTCACATGAGATAGAGCTCATTTCTTTCAGTGACATCTCCTTCCATGCTGTGTTTACTATAGTTGTTATGATAAAAAGCAAGTTCTGTATAAAAATCGATGTAGATCAGTTAATGAGGGTGTCAGTTTGAGAAGGTTAGAGAAGTTGTGCAGTGCCCAACAGGGGCACACATCCCATAAGTAAGTCATTAAGAATGAAATAAAAAAAGAAATTAAAATTTCTTTTAGGTGTAATATTTTTTCAAATGGCTACTAAGTTTTAAGGACATAAATATTTAACATGTTTGGACTTAAATACTCAATACATGCAACTGTTTGGCATTGCTCTTGACCTTGGAGCACTGTGAAAAAAATCACTTAGACTCAAGGGCATTGTGAACCAAGGTCGTTTGGGAATCTCTGGTCTAAGCTATACTGTAGCTGGGCTGGCCTCCCTTCTGGGCTGGAGACATACAACGCAGAACAAAGACATTTGATAATGTTCATCTCCCCTCTCCTCCCCTCCCCTCTCTCCCTCCCTTCCTTCTTTCCTTCCCATGTTTCTGCTCCCCTGGATTTGATGCTATCACACTTCTCAGGTTCCCCTTCAACCTCTCTCATCTTTCTCAGGCTCTTTTGGGAATCCTTTTCCTCAAGTGTTTCCCTAAGATTATGCCCTTGGCCTACTTTTCTTCTCTCTCTAGACACACTCTCTGGATGATCTCATCCATGCCTCCTAGTTCCATCCCATGCCTATGCTATATATCAGTGACCCTACAATAGAAGTTGCAAATTCAAACAACTTTAGGGCCAGGCAATGAGCCATGGTATATCATCATTTATTTCATTTAATTTCTTAAAAAAGCTATTGAAATTTCAGTTCTTTTTTCAGTTTATTGGGTTTTTCATTATGCGTTTTTTCAGTTTTTTATTTTAATGTGGTAAGAACACTTAATATGAAACATACCCTCTTAACAGATTTTTAAGCGCACAATACAGTATTGTTAACTCTAGGCAGAGCGCTATACATCAGATCTCTAGAATTTATTCATCTTACATAACTGAAATTCTATACCCATTGATTAGCAACTGTCCCCTTTCCCTTCTCCCCAGCTCCCCCTGCAATCGCCATTGTATTCTTTGCTTCTATGAGTCTATTTTAGATACCTCATATAAATGGAATCATAAGTATTTGTCGTTCTGTGACTGGCTTATTTCACTTGGTATAATGTCCACAAGGTTCATTCATGCTGTGGCATATTGCAGGATTTCTTTCTTTTTTAAGGCTGAATAATATTCCATTGCGCGCGTGCGTGCGCATGCGTGTGTGTTTTTTTTGTTTATCCATTCATCTGCTCATGCACATCTTTTTTTAGATTTTATTTATTTGACAGAGAGAGAGAGTGGGAGAACACAAGCAGGGGGAGCAGCAGAGGGAGAAGGAGAAGCAGGCTCCCCATTGAGCAGGGGCCTTGATGTGGGGCTCTATCCCAGGCCCTTGGGATCATGACCTGAGCTGAAGCAGACACTTAACCGACTGAGCCCCCCAGGCACCCCTGCTGATGCACATTTAGGTTGTTCCTACATCTTGACTATTGTGAATAATGCAGCAATGAACATGAGAGTGCTAATATCTCTTCAAGATCCTGATTTCAATTCTTTTGGTAAATATCCAGAAGTGCGATTGCTGGATCATATGGTATTTTTGTTTTTAACTTTTTTTAAAGTAATCTCTATGCCCAATGTGGGGGTTGGACTTCTGACCCTGAGATCAAGAGTTGTGTGCTTTACTGAGCCAGGCAGGCACCCCTATTTTCAACTTTTTGAGGAACCTCCATACTGTTTTCCACAGCAGCTGTACAATTTTACATTCCCACCAACAGTGTACCAATTTCTTCACATTCTCACCAACACTTGCTGTCTTTTGTTTTGTTTTGGTAATAGCTGTCTTATCATTATAGTTTTGATTTGCATTTCCCTGATGGTTAGTGACATTGAGGATCTTTTCACATACCTGTTAGCCATTTGTATGTCTTCTTGATGACATGTCTATTCAAGCCCTTTGCCCATTTTTTTTTTAAGATTTTATTTATTTGAGAGAGAGAGAGAGAGAAAGAGAGAGTGAGAGAGGGAACACAAGCAAGGTGAGTGTGAGAGGGAGAAGCACGCTTCCCGCCAAGCAAGGAGACCGATGCGGGTCTTGATTCCAGGACCCTGGGATCATGACCTGAGCCGAAGGCAGACGCTTAACAGCTGAGCCACCCAGGCGTCCCTCCTTTGCCCATTTTTAATTGGGTTATTACTGCGTTTTGTTATTGAGTTGTGGGAATTCCTTATATATTTTGGATGTTCCCTCTTTATCAGATATATAATTTGCAAATATCTTCTCCCATTCTGTAGGTTGCCTTTTTACTCTATTGATTGTTGACTGTGGGAAGCTTTTTAGTTTGATGTAGTCTCATTTGTCTATTTTTGCTTTTGTTGTCTGTGCTTTTGGTGCCATATCCACAAAATTACTGCCACAACTGATATCATGAAGCTTTTCCCCTATATCTTCTTCTAGAAGTTTTACAGCCTCTCGTCTTACAATTGAGTCTTTAACCCACTTGGAGTTGATTTTTGTGTATGGTGTAATATAAGGGTCCAATTTTATCCTTCTGCATGTGTAAGTCAGTTTTCCCAACACCATTTATTAAAAAGACTATCTTTTCTCCATTGTATATTCTTGGCACTCTTGTTAAAGATCAGGAGACCATATATGTATGGCTTTATTTCTGGGCTCTATGTTTCATTGGTTTATATGTCTGTCTTTATGCCAGTACCATGCAGTTTTTGTTGTTGTCCTTTTGTTATTTATTTATATATTTATTTTTCAGAGAGAGAAAGAGCACAAGCAGGGGGAGCAGCAGGCAGAGGGAGAAGCAAGCTCCCCGCTGAGCAAGGAGCCCGATGCAGGACTCGATCTTAGGACCCTGGGATCATGACCTGAGCCAAAGGTAGATGCTTAACCGACTGAGCCACTCTACTGTGTCCCTCCTACTGTTTTAATTACTATAGACTTGTAATATATTTTTATTACACTGAAATCAGGAAGTATGATGCTTCTAGCTTTGTTCTTTTATTTTCACCAAGATTGTTTTGGCTGTTTGAGGTCTTTTGTGGTTTCATATGAATTTTAGAATTATTTTTTCTATTTTTGTAAAAAATGCCTTTGGAATTTTGATAAGGATTGCACTGAATCTGTAGATTGCTTTGGGTAGAATGGACATTTTAACTACTGATAACTACAAAACACTGATGAAAGAAATTAAGGATATAAACAAATGGAAAGTCATCATGCATCTTTAAAATATAGCAGATATTGTTCTTAATAAAATTTGTTTCAGGGCACCTGGGTGGCTCAGTCTGTTAAGCATCTGCCTTTGACTTGGGTCATGATCCCAGGGTCCTGGGATAAAGTCCCGCATGGGGCTCTCTGCTCAGCGGGGAGTCTGCTTCTCCCTTTCTCTCTCCCTCTGCCCCTCCCTGCTGATCATGACCTCTCTCTCTCTCTCAAATAAATAAGTAAATCCTTTAAAAAAATAAAGTAAAATTTCTTCCACAATGGTGTCTTAACTTTAATTCTTTCAAGAAGGCCATGCTTTGTCTCCATATCAAATATATAAGGACATTCCTCATTTCTTATCACCATTTTTCTTGAAACACAGTCCTCTTGGACTAGATATCATTTACTACTTTTGATTGAGATAAAGGAAGAAGAAAAGTTTACTTTGCTCTTAACTCTACTGTAGGAAAGGCAACAGAGCAACTGTGCTGATAAAATGGTTTCCAGTGCTGAGCCTCAGTGCCAGGAGTCCAGCTGGGTGAGGGCCCCGGCTCCCTGGAGAGCACGCACCCTGCCCAGAATGCAGAGCTGCTTCCTACATCTAGTTGACTGTTGCCATGAAAGAAAAGAAATGCAAATAAGCAGAATTCTCAGGAGACACCAGAAATAAAGGTTTGTGTGTGTGTGTGTGTGTGTGTGCGTGCGACTTCCTGATTTGTCCATGGTTTTTACCTCATTCTAATTTTACGAGTGGTATCACAGAGGTCCCAACGAAACACTTCTGCAGGACAGATGTGACTGCAGAAAAAACCATTTTCAGACTTCTGGCCTTGAATCTTTATATCACTTGTCTTTATCTCTCTTCTAAGTTTCGGATTCATAATCCAATGGCTTGCTAGGCAACTAGATATGTCCCAGGACATATGTCAAAGGAACTTACCTTCCCCCACCCTCACCCCTAAATCTGCTCACACTCTTGATTCACAATTTTAATGAATGGTCCCATGGTCAACCCAGTTCCTTAAGCTAGAAATTCATATGTCATCATTCTATTCTTATCTCTCACAATCCAATCAATCACTGATTCCTGTTCACTTGACCTTGAAACTATTTCTCAAATAAATCTGGCCTTCTCTATCCCTACCACCACTTCCCTGAACAAGGTCTTCATTATCTCCCACATAAACTACAGCATCAACCTCCCAACTGTTCTTCCTATTTCAATTCTTACCCCTTCAAATCAATCCTCCACACTGACCATATCATTCCCTCTCCCTGCAGAGAACAATCAATGTGTTGCAGACCCTGCTGGATGAAGTCCAAGACTCTTCGCATGGTATTTAAAGTTCCCCTCTGCTTGGCTCTAGCTTTCTCTTCAGTGCCATTTCCTGCCACATGGTTTGGGCTCAGTAGGAAACCATGTTCCATGCACACACTATTTCATGCCTCTGGACTTTGTTCATGCTGTTCTCTTGGCCTGGAATAATACCACTCACCCTTCTTTTGCCTAGCTAATTCCCACTCATCCTTTAACAACCCACTGAGGCATTGTCTCCTCTAGGACACCTTCTTTGACCTTCCCAGGCTAAGTTAGGTTTCCTTTCTCCTTCCTGAGAACACCAAGCTTACCTCTACCTATACTTTTTCACAGCATATTGTACTTGATGTATATGTGTCCTCCCCAATAGACCGTGAGGTACTAGGAGACAGAGCCTGGGTTTTAAAATGTCTGTGCTTCCAGAACCTAGCACAGTGTCTGGCACAAAATAGACAATACATTTTTGATGCAGAAAAGATATTAGGGTTCAAGGCCGAAGGCCAGGAAAGAATTCTTAAGACGTCTTTGGTGCAAAAAGGTGGTTTTATTAAAGAGCAGGGACAGGACCCGTGGGCAGACCCAGCTGCACTGGGGTGATGAGGACTGACCCATTATATACTTTCAAATTGGGAGGGGGTTAGGGATAGTGTAAGCCTCTAAGGAATTTTGGAAGCAAGGTTTCCAGGACCTTGAGGGGGCTAACTTTTGTTGGGAAAAGGTCATTTATTACCGTCTAATAAAACCTTAGTCATGAGACTCTTCAGATGTATATTGGTGGGCCATATGCTTGGGGGGTGATTGCCAACAAGTATCTTGGGAGGTTTAGAGATAAAGGAAATTTCTAAAGGAATTTTTATATGTTAAAATAGACTTACGGGATTCGGGGGTTGGGAGGGAAGGTCAGGCTAGGATTGCCTTTTGCCCTCAGCAAAGTGTCAACATCGAGGCAGTTGAGTCCCTAGAGGAATGTCACTCTGCCTGTTTCAAGGACTTGACAGTGGGCTGTAGGTGGTTAGGAAATTTAATAATTTTTCTTCTGGTTTTGTTTCTCACATCGGTTTTTGCCAAAGAATTCTGACTGAGTGTACGTGTGTATTGGGGTGAGGGCCAGTTAGACAGTCCCTAGCTGAAAATCTTCTCCCAGGGTCAGCTCTCCTAAGTTATTTATATGTTTTAGAGTTGATTTCCTATCTTCCTTCGTGGATCAGTTTAGTGCTCCTTTCAGAAAACACTTATTGAGCACCTACTATATCCCATGCCAGGTAGTAGACAGGACCTGGCTGTTTTAAGAATTGGCTTAGGGTGGTGTAGTGGGAAGGCCTTGAACTTTGGAGTCAGAATTGCCTGGATTTGGATCTGTTAGACTTTAAGCAAGTTACTGAACATCCCTGAGCCTCAGTTTCCTCAGTTACACATGATCGTAAGAAAAGGTCTCAGAATTGTTTTGAAGATTCAATGAAATAATAAAGGAAGCTTCTTGAACTAGCCTGGCATACAGTAAGTGTTCAGTACATTTCAGTTCCTCCTCTGCCCACTTCAAGGAGCTCACACAAAAGTTTTTTTAAAGGCTCCAAGATTTGGCCACATCAGTTGTCATGGTAACGGCAGCGTCCTGTGGCTGCTGCTCCTTGAGCCAGGACTGCCTGCTGACAGCCTCCTGATAAGGCGGCTTACGGAAGGAGGAGGTGGTGGGTGTGAATGAACTGTAAACAAGAGCATGAGGGTTTTTTCTGATAAAAATAATACAGCTCCTCTGTTTCCTCTTCATCCTGGCCCTCACGTCTTCCCTGCTACTGCTCTTCCCGTCACTGTTCTCCTTTATGCCTCGGCCTCCTTCCTGACTCTGCTCTCCAAAACCTCTCCGGAATAATATTCAAAGCTGCTTCTGCCTCTGCTTTTGGCGTCAGCCAATTAGCCCTCATTGTAAGGTTGTAATAAGCCTCCCAGAGAAGTGGCACAATTGTTGTGTGCTTTTATTCCGTGCTGCTTCCTACCACTATACGGAGAATGTAACAATACCCCCTCATGCCCGGCTGAAAGCAGCCTGGGTTTGAAAAGCTTTCAGAAGGCCATCTGCCATCCCCTCAGCCAAGCAGAAGATCAGACATGAGGCCCTGCATTAGTTAGCACTCCAAGTAAAAGGTATCAAGGGCCTGTATTCCTTTTCATCTCACCCTCCATTATAATACAGCTAAAGAAGGAAACAGACTTGTGGCTCTCCAGCTGGGAGACACGCTGAGCCATAGCAGGAGTTCTGCCCATGAAAAGGGAGCCGGCCTTTCTTTTCTGCCGGTGAATGGAGCCAGTGTTTGCAGCTAACACCACGCTCCTGAGCGTCTGCTGCACTGCTGGTAATGGCTTTGCCAGCTACACTGGACCTCTGGGGAGGATAGTGTGTGGCTGAGAGTCCAGGAGCGGAGAAATCATTAAAGAAGTACATGGGGATGAGGCAAGTGTCTGCATGTGTGCTGGTCAGGAAGAGTGAAGCTTTCCCTACGTCATCTCTATGTACCTCTCCAATAAGTTTGGCCAGGAATATTAATTTAAAAGATGGTTCAGACATCCTTAGGGATGTCAAAGAAAGATCATCTCTAGCGTGGTAGGAATCGTTTTGTAAAAGAATAGACCAAGTGTATTCACTGTACCAGCAATGGCAGAAAGTTTCAGCAAATCTTAATTGGTGTGTGGGATCCATGTAAGTATAGATAATGACATTGGTTGAGTGGGATATCCGTTCCTGTAAACTGAAGATAATATGGACAGTGGCGTTAGGAATACCTCCCCTGGCCTAGCAAAATGCCTTAGAGACTTAGCATAAGAGATTCAATGAGAAACAGGAGATTAACTCTGCTTCTCAGTACCTTCTGAGAGTGGCACGGCTCTGGGGTCACTAATGTATTGCTAGAAATTGTAAGTGCTCTGTCTGTAAAAAATCTTCAATCAGAAGAAATCCACTTAACTGAAATAAATTATCTAGCATAATGCAGAAACTAATTTTAATAAACAAGCTTAAGAAATAGAGTGTTAGGAGAGTATCTAAATGTTTTCAGGAATCTGGAGTGTTCTCTCATTTTCTCATCAAAGGAGAAGTATTAATATTTTGACTCTTCCTTTAAAAGACAAAACCATCCATCAGTTGCCTTGTATCAGCAATTTTTTTATTCTTCATTAGATTAACAACAAAAAAAGGGAGAATCTTTTATGTGAAGTTTATACCAAATCCTTCATAATTGTGCTATTTTTTTTTCCCCTAAAGACAAATCCACAGGCGATCTAAAAAAATTAGGAGTGAATTTTATTTACCTGAGCTCATGACCCAGTGAGATGCTGACTTTTCCCTGGTCCTTTTCCTGTGGAGAAGGGGGCGAGATAGCTATTTTCCAACATCGGGACCTTCCTTTCACCAAGGCTCCAGTGGGGTTGGATCAGCTTTGGACACATTTCTTCTCACAGGTCTCCTGCCTGCCTGACTTGTTCAGAATTTGAGGGTCACAGCCCAGTTTCCTTAAAGACCCTTGGAGCTCCCTCAAGCAGCACTTTGAAGGTTCTTTTTGAGCCTTCAAAGAGAATCTGAAGTGTATAGAGAGGGAGGATAACTCTAAAAGAATAGGACAAACTGGATGAACCAGCTTCCATTGAACTCCTCCACCCTAGGAATAAAAATTTTCAATGATCCCAAAGTGATAAGTGACCTACTGGAAATTATATGTACATCAATCACAGAACCAGAGTTACTGCGAAAACTGTTCCAGAAAGACATGTTTTGCTCGCACAGATAGACATTTGCATTCATTTTCAATCCTTGACATTGGAAACGGAAGGGACTCAGTGGCAGTCCACATGAATGGCTCAGGAGAACAGTGAATCTCCGTTGCTTTCTTTCTCTTCCAGTGACCTGGGTCTTCCCTCCACCAGCCTTCCCGGGTTGCACGCGGCCAACAGCCGCTTCTTTTCAGCGCTCACTGGCTTTCTTCCCCATTTAATCATTGTTCCCTTGTTTCTCCACACACACAATTCATTGTCAGCTTAATGACTTTGGCTCAGAGTACTTGGCTGTGCACATGCGTGGTTCTCTCATGTCTGGTAGCATGATGTTAGTAAAAGCTGTTTGAAAAAGCTTGCATTTTAAAACACATTCTTCTTTTTTTATCCCTCCTGAGAATCTTTACTACCTTTTCCCAGTGGACAAAAGACTACTATTATTTGTTCATCCATACGGAATTTTGCTTTCATTTTCCTTCTTAAAGGCAAGGTTAGTGGGTTTTTCTAAGGTCATGATAACTCTTCAGAAAGCTTCACTTATCAAAATATTTTGAAGATTTTTCAACAATGTTTCTTATCCTTTTTTTATTTTAGAATTTTAAACAGCTTGAGCTTTGTGCTATTATAGTGTTCCTCAACTTACACAGTGGAATCCTGTCCCTTCTGCTTTAAAATGGTGTAAAGAACCAGAATCTCTATAAATAAAATGTAATTGATGTATAATTTGAGAGACTCAATCACAGTTAGCAGTGACTGCTGGTCCCTAAACATACTTGATCCCCAAGCACACAATTGCCCAGAGAGAGGCTATATTTCAAGGAATTTCTCAAAGAATAGTTTTTTTGCAGAATGTTTATTAACACAAACAGTAGCTCCTTTATTGGCCCATTTGTAAGTTGGGACATTATCCTTCTTCCATAGTGTGTAGTCATTTGACCGTGAAGGAATGAGGCAAATTTATAGCTAACGGATCACTTTTTAAAAGCAAACCGTATGTGTAATACTTGTCATGTTCCAATGATTACATCTTTTTAAAAGTTTTGTTTTGTTTTTTTAACTACTTCTTCTTCTTTTTTTCTTTTTTTGGTGGAGGAGGCAGTAAAACCAAAGCAGGTGTTCGAGAAAGATGATTAATCAGCTATCACTCTAGTTTTCCTACACGTTCTCACAATTCTGGTGATGCTTAGAAAATCAGTTGGTTTCTTTAGAAATTCTAGTTAACTCTTTGGATGTGTGATACCATCTAAAAAATAACTCATCATTTCTCACAACTAAGAGAGTTGTGAAAATTACTTGGAGTAAACCCACATTTTACTAACTAGTCATGTATCTCCTAGGTGAATAATGATAACAAACATTTACTGAGAACTGAATCCATACCAGGCACTATGCCAAGAACTCCACATTCATTATGTCATTTAATTCTTAAAAATATCAGATGATCGATATTATCCCTACTTTTCAAATTGAAAAGAGGGTCTCGGAAAGGGTTAGTAACTTGTACAAAGCAGAGCTGGGATTCCAGCCCAGGTCTCAGGGACTTCAAAGCCTTTGTCAAATGACAATGCATCTGGATAGAAGTTACTAGCTAGAAAGCATAACCCCATTATACTGACTAGGTAGAAGCAATAAGGTGCCCATGCTGCAGCTATTGAATCATGAAATGTGGTCCCCTAGTTATATTATGAGGTCAGTGTTTCAAAAATGTAATCATAGAATCAGAGGGCAAGAAGAGCCCCAGAGGCTCTCTGACAATATTGGAATATGTTTAGACAAGAAAGGTAGCATATAAAATTGTATCTATGTTGTGATTACAGCCATGTGAAGGTAATTTATATATATGGACTAGGATGGGAAGAGAACTAGGAAAAATGTATTTATTAGTGTGAAGGGATTGTAGGTTATTACACTTCCATGTTGTATTTATGCAATAATTTCTTCTTTAAAAATAAGATTAACATGAAGAGTTTTCCTACTATACGGAAGTAAGATATTAATCCTAACATGAGTGCTGATCTTGAGAGGCATGTGAAATTACCAATGCTAGGATTAGGGACATCTATCAAAACATCACTAACTGCCTTTTGCATTTCTAGTGATGTGTGCAGAAAGCTGTCTTAGAAAAATAACATGCAGAAAGTGGAAAACTTCAGTATAGGACACACAGGGCATAGGACACACGCGGGCACAGAAGAGCAGGGAAGATGAGACAGAAAGTGCCACCCTTCGGCACAGTCATATCTTGCTTTGATTTTTTATTTTGAAACAATCCCAACTACAGAAAATCTGCAAGTACCTTAAAAAGGATTCTTTTTTCCTGGATTATTTGAGAGCAAGATGCCAACCCAATGCTCTGCCATCCCTGAATGCCTTAGTGTGTATTTCCTGCATACAAGAACTTTCTCCTCCATAATCACAACACAGGCAACAAAACCAGGACAATGACATTCGTACATTACAATCCCCAACCTTCGAAGAGAATTTGTGTCACCAGTTGCCTTGATAGTATCCACTACAGCAAAAGCATCCAACATAGAATCATGAATCGTGTTTGGTCATCACGTTGCTTTAGTCTCCTTCAGTCTGGAACAATTCCTCAACCTGTACTTGACTCTCATGACCTTGATACTTTTAAAGATTACAGGGCAGTTACTTTATAAAATGCTCCTCAAGGGGCGCCTGGGTGGCTCAGTCATTAAGCGTCTGCCTTCGACCCAGGGCCTGATCCCAAGGTCCTGGGATCGATCCCCGCATTGGGCTCCCCGCTCTGCTGGGAGCCTGCTTCTTCCTCTCCCACTCCTTCTGCTTGTGTTCCCTCTCTCGCTGGCTGTCCCTCTCTCTCTGTCAAATAAATAAATAAAATCTTTTAAAAAAATAAAATAAAATATTCCTCAAGACCAGTAAGTTTGGCAAGAATATCACAGAAGTGATGCTGTGTCCTTCTCACTGCATCCTATCAGGTGGTACATAATTTCTATTTGCCCCTTTACCAGTGAGGTTAACTCTGATCCGTTGATTATGGTGGTATCTTAGTCCTTTCTCTTTTGGTAATCAGCTAATATTTTGGGGTGGGATATTTTGAGACCATGAAAATATTCCATTTCATATCTATCTATCTATCTATCTATCTATCTATCTATCTATCTATCTATCTATCTATCCATCCCAAAGTAAACTCATGGTTTTCTAATTTACTGCATGGGTTATAATCATCAGTATACTCTTAGAGGAAGAGCTACATAGTATTTTGAAATCTTTCCTATGTATTTTAGTTAAGTGTATATTCTATTCCTATCACCTTGAGCTATTAAAATTCTCACTTATATTCACTTTATTTCTTCTCTATAATTGAGACTATGAAATATTTCCTTTCACATCAAACTATGTATTTATTTACATATTTATTTATTTATATCAAAATAGACTCACAATGTCCTAATTTATTGACTGCGTTATAATTCTTAGTATATGAAAAGAGAGATAGGGAAGGATGACCAGTATGGAAAAACTGAATACTCCTTTATTTATTCATCCATTTAACAGATACTCAATAGAGTCCACGACATACCAGGCACTCAAATCAGGCTGTAATTTCAGTGCATCTGGTTTGAGCCTTGAGCTGCGCCCCTCCTGAAGTGAATGGCCACCGGGGATAGACAGCACCTGCTCCTATTATCCTTTGCCTGGGATCCCCAAAGACGTTAGCCTTACTTTCTTTAAGTGAACCTTTATTTCTCTCAGGAGATGGGATGTTTATAAACCAAACACTGGTATTTCATATGGGTCTCAAATTCAGGACTCAGGTTAGGATTATGGTCTTAACGTCCACATATCAGATAGAACACCCTTATAAAATGTTAGAGTGATACAGAGCAGAGCTAGCTGTCTTTGTCATTTCGTTATACTACTTTCCATAACCTTCCTCCTACATTTGTTTTAAGAAAAACACTTCATCACATTTGGTCTCATTTTCAATACTAAGAAAAATCAATTCACAGTAGCATCTTTTAAAAAAAAAGATTTTTTATTTGTTCATTTCAGAGAAAGAGTGCGAGTGTGAGAGCACATGCAGGTGGGAGGTCCGGAGGGAGAGGGAGAAGCAGACTCCCCACTGAGCAGGGAGCCTGACCTGGGGCTTGGGGCTCAATCCTAGGTTGCCAGGATCATGACCTCAGCTAAAGGCAGATGTCTAACCAACTGAGCCACCCAGGCGCCCCCCATAGTCGCATCTTTAATTCATTGTACCTCATGCCTTCTCTTTTTCTCCCTTTTTCTCATTCCCTCCACAATTTTTTTCTACCCATTCTGTTCTTTATCTTTACCTTGTCTTTTATCCTCTCTTGATTGCCCTCTGTGGCCTTGTTTCTCCCTTCCATGCCTTGTTCTATCCTCTGTCCCATCTTCCCTCTCTCACATCTACAAGGTTCTAGGCCCTCTGTTTATTCTCCATTTCCATCTCATGGCCTGACCTTTGCACTTTGTGTTCCTCTCCTTCTGACATTGACCACACTCCCTATTGGTTGTTAACTTAAGGGTTTAGAGATAAAAACAACACCTCACTAATCTGAGCTGAATAATTACTTTTGAAAAGTTTTAGTTTTATTATTTTAATTACTGGAGAGGAAGTCTGTGGCTCAGGTAAATTTAGGCTTAAGCACTTAGAATTTGCAATAGTTGCAATCATTGCTGCTAAGTCTTTAACTGCTCACATACAAACAGTGCTGCTAAGGTTTATCTGTTATTCACGCATGGAGTATGCCTTTTCTTTAGGCAGCGCTGAATAATGATTAGTGCCCAAGCTCTGCAGCTGAAATCTCGGGAATCAAATCCTGGCTCAGGTGGCAGTGGTAACATGGGGGCAAATTATTTAAGCTAACTCCAGCTTCTTCATCCACAGCATGGGGACAGCAAGTGCCTGCCTCATAAAAACTTTGTAGGAACTAAATAAGATAGTTCTTGTGAGAGCGTGTGGCACCCCTAGGGAAAGCTGAATAAATGTGATCTATTAGTATAGGTGATACTAGATGGCAATGTTCTTATATGTTTTTTGTTAAACAAACAAACAAACAAATCTATTTATAAATATAGTAAAAATAATTGTGATATATAGTGGAAATTCTCCATAATTAATATTCCTGACTAAGCAAAGTAGTTTTTGAAGTTTTTGACATTCTTCCTGCTAATATGCAAAAAATAAGCTCAAAATATGAACTTTGTATTGTAGTTAACTAAAGTCCACCCACAATTCTTTATAGTTCTTTTTCTTTTTCTCTTAATACCTCAGTCCTAATCTCCATCAGAAAATTCCATTAAGTTTAAATAGTTAAAGCCATAGGGGCACCTGGCTGGCTCAGTCAGTAGAGCATACAACTCTTTTTTTTTTTTTTAAGATTTTTTAAATTTATTTATTGGACAGAGATAGAGACAGCCAGCGAGAGAGGGAACACAGCAGGGGGAGTGGGAGAGGAAGAAGCAGACTCATAGCAGAGGAGCCTGATGTGGGGCTCGATCCCAGAATGCCGGGATCACACCCTGAGCCGAAGGCAGACGCTTAACCGCTGTGCTACCCAGGCGCCCCTAGAGCATACAACTCTTGATCTCAGGGTTGTGAGTTCGAACCCTACACTGGATGTAGAGATTACTTAAAAATAAAATCTTAAAAAAATAAAGATATATAAGGTGAATGACTTATGGTTGGGAGGCTGTAGAAACTTCACTTCATCAGCTTCATGAATGACCTAAAGGAGCCTGCAGATGTTCTGCTCACTGCCCAGGGCTGCCCAGTGAAAGGTCACTAAGCCCTTCCCAACCTCTGTAGATTACAAAGCAGGGAAAGGGCATCAACCCCAAGGGGGGAGAAGGGGAAGCACTCAGTGCTTCAGGACCTATAGAGCGCTGGAAATTCTGGCCTGTCTACATAGTGGGACAGTGTGACCAACTGACAAGGTCTAGATTCTGGAGTCATCATTTTACGAAGGCAAAGTTACTGATGGAAGAGAAAAATCTTTCCAAGAAAATTCTTTATAGAGAAAACAAACAGAAAAGCAAAACAAAGCAAAACAATTAAATTTAATCGACTGGGCCATCAAGTGGTCTGGGAGCTCAGAGCTAGGAAATTACTTAGCAGAGTTAGAACTTTTGAACCAGTACTTTCATGGTCAAAGTTAAACAGTTTTTGAAGTGATTTACTAGACCAGCAAAGGACAAGGGTGAATAGACTAAGTAAATGTTTCACAGTTTTCCAAAGGAAATCTTCTGCTAAATAATTTTAGCCTTTCTCAAACTAGGAAATGAACCATGGAACACAGAAAAGGATTTGTGGCTGTTTTCCCAACACTCCCAGGGATGGCATATAACTACTACCTTTCTAGATGCAAGGAGACCATTTATTTCATACAATGAATAACTCAGGAGGGTTTAGTTCTCTCTCAGAACCTTGGGCTAAAAAGGGTGGGAGGCGCTATAAGCTAACCCATCCACACGGTAGTGTTGCAACAAGGGACTATCATTTTTCTGGAACCTGAGGCTAAAAACCATAGTCATCTTTGACCCTTCCCTCACCTTTATCTGCCACAGTTGATTTAATCTGTTAACACATCCTGCTTTTACTTTCTTTAAAATGTTTTTTTGTAATGTCCCCTCTTCTCCATCGCCTCTACTTCTCATGCTGAATTACTGCAACAGTCATGACTTAGCATGTCAGACTTTCAGTTTCCTCATGTGCAAGATAAACAGGACCATATTATCCAGCTTACAGGATTATGCTGAGGATTGAATGAGATATTTTCAGTGCTCAATTCGGCACCTTACAAATGGGTAGAACTCAATAAATGTTTGCTATTATTGTTGTTATTCCTACTAAAATATCTTCCTACCAAATTCCTCCTGCATACTACATCTATACAAATCTTTCTAGAACACATGTCACTTACCACCTTAGGAATCTATCTTAGCAAATTCCCACTTGGCTTTCCATACCCTCTTCATCTGAATCATTCATTTACTCTTTCATCTATTAATTCTCTTTGGTTCAAACTCTTAATATCCAATTTATTTCCTACTATGTCCAAACATGTATCATTCAGCCATTAATTTGATATGTCATACTGGATCCCTGTGATGGGGCACGTATGGATATACAGTAGAAATTATGGCAAAAGCACTGCCAACTCTCAGGGAATTTATGGCTGGGAAAATAAAAAGTATACTAGTCAGAAAAGGGTGTTCACATGCCCCTCCAAATGTTCTATGTGTTCCTAACCCAGCCCAACTGCTCTCCCTTCTCTTCAAAGTTCTATCATACTTAGTACCACCCTATTTTACACTTGTTCTATCTAATGTGGGTTCCATGTATCTTAACAAATAGATAATAAACTCTTTGAGAGACTTCTCTATTCTCTTAAGTGACTAACACATTAGGAGCTCAAACTATACTTTTCAATTGACATTTTACTCATTTTTATAGGACTTTATAGATTTCTATAGGATGCAGAACACACATGTCCTCATTTTGATCCAAATTTTCAAAATTTACATATTTAAAATCTGAAGTCTAATAAAGGGAGGAGAATTTATATTTCTATCAATTAGAATATATGTTCATTTCAACTTTTTGATTTATTATAGCTGTTATTATTGCCTATTAATAGATCAACTGAGATCCCATGAGTATTTGAGAAGCATACATCACTTTGTATTTTTCAACTGGTATTTTCTATAGAATCTGAAAAAATTCCTAAATAAATTCTTTGTTCTGATAATTATTGCTGCATAATATAACCAAGAACTTGGTGTTGTAAAACAACATTCACTTTATTTTGTTCACTATTTTTGTGGCTTAGAGATTCAGGAAGGGCTTAGCTGGGTAGTTCTCCTTTGGGAGTCTCTCATGCAGATAAGGTCAGATGTCAGCTGGGGGTGCAGTTTTCTGAAGTTTGGAAAGATCCTTAGATTCATTAGACTTTTATTCTCACCCCTGAGGTAAGACTTCAGGCAAGTCACTTTATTTCTCTGGGGCTCGTTTTGGGCACATGAAATAAAACCGATAAATCCCTTTGAGATTTCTTTCAGCTCAAAAGTTCTGTGATTCTATGAAATGCAAAAATAATATTTGTATATTAACAGACACAAATCACTGTGCATAATTCAGGTTATTCTACAAGTAGAAAATGTCACTAAATGAAGGGAAAACAGGATTGAGGTAATGAAGTAAATTTTTTGTTGTGAAATAGAAACATCTTGAATCAATTTTGCCACTAGAGGTCACTAGTGTACCACCTCAAAGCAAATGCATGCACTCTAGTCACTAGCAGTTCCCTATCCGTGGCCCCAAAATGGCATTTGTGGTATCTTTAGGGGTATTCAGAGTATCTCCTGACAGTTGTCAGAGGCATATGTTGTGATGAGGTCACACTGGTTGTCACTATAGGTGATGTTTCATGTGTGCCTAATGTTCTGAAAGTATGAAGAGCCCTGACTAGAACCATAAGGAAAATTACTACTTTGGCTATTCTGTCCTCTCACTGGGATATGAGGTGGAGCAGCGAGATAATTTGACAGAAAAGCAAATGAGCTCTGAGGTGGAAAGACATTGTGGAAATACAGTATCATCCTCTAATGCAGCACAGACATGCCTGCTTCGTATAAGACAGAAAAAGTGGCAGAACATTCATTCATTCATTCATTCATTCAACCTGTATATATGGACACACATGTAGGCACCAAGCTTGGCAATGGGGCCACATTAATGAAGAAGATCAACTGGTACCCTCAAGGAATTTAAGGAATCAGGCATAAGAGGTTTTAGATACAATTAGTTCTGACAGACCACCATGCCAGGCAAACTTCCCTCAGATATTTTTATTTCGTCTCCCCAACAGACCTTTAGGATAAGCACTATAGTTCCCATTCCTGTAGATGGCCACTCACAGCACAATAAGGGATAGTGGTTTTCATGAGGTGATGTTAAGAGTAGGCAATACACCTTTTACATCAAATCCAAAACTGAACCATAGAGATACTTGGAAGAAGTGTTAAAATACTGAGTTGGGCTGTGGTCAGTGATGCTTGTTAGACGAAAATATCAAAATTTATTTCAACAGAAAACTCTTTGGAAGGGAGAAACAACGCTCTAAGTGAAATTAATGCTCTGATACCTAAAGATCCAGAGAGATCACCTCTGAAGAAACTTCTGTCAGAAGGAGGAACTCCAGAATACCTCTGATGGCCATAACAATTTTCTCTCAAAATGAAAACTACATTATATTTTCTTATCATTTGCGTTCTGTCATACATAAAGAAACTCGAAACCCACAACCCTCTCGTCAAGGATAAGTAACAAGGCATTCTGGGCTCTTTCCATAACTGGAGGACCTACTTCTTCTACAGTTTTAAGGGGACTTGAAATGATTTAAATTAGTTGTCATCAGACTGTAGACCAGACATAGAGGCTGTTTCTGAGCAGGGACACAAGCAAAACCATCACCCCTTAGTAGTGAGGCTTTCTCTTGTCTTCTGACTTCACTAGAAAAGAGAAAAGGAGCGTGGACAAATCCCTGCTTCAAACTGAGGATGCTTTGATCTGCTTTTGCTGCGATTAGTATTACTATCCTGAAAATTATTCATTTCAACCATTATTTAAAACAAACTACCAACAGGTTTGTCCTTCCTTCTGAGTGTTGCAAAGTGTGGTGAAACAATGAAAAAGGAAGGGTAGGACTCCAAAATAGCTACAAAATATGACTTGATTTATTTTAAAAACATGTTTGTTATTGTGCCATTGACTCTCCTACTGATGCTTTTTCCGTTCTGGCTAGTGTGCTTCTCTTCCATTTTGACTTCTAAGCCACCATCACCTTATGAAACAGACATCTTGTAGTATTTCCCCGAAATAATTGTGTAAGGAAGGAGGAAGGAAAATGGGAATTTGTCACAGAACTAAAGATTATTCGAGTTAGAGGTGTGGGGGGACAGGTAGTCCGTAATGAGCCCTGAGTGTCAGGACATGTTCTTGCTTGTAGGCCAAGAGCACAAGGTCTTTACCCAGACCAGTTCTCAGGGTGTGTCTGTAGAGAGCTACTTTAAGGGTTGAGGTAATGCCCCTCCCTGGTTAAAGAGCAAACTTGCTTCCACTAGCTGGAAAAGCAATAGATTCCCTGAACTCAGTGTTCCTCCCTGTACCGTAACCCACTGTGTGTGCAGGCACCTATCTGTGCTACTGTGGGACTTGGGGGACATGGAACAGAAGCAAACCAGCATGAAACTCATGCTGCTGGTGAGCTATGTGTAATAGAGGCCTTGGACTCAGACCAGGTACCTCATGTCTCCTTCCAGCATTCATGAGTACGTAACAGGCTAACTTGTTAGCTTATAAGTAATGTAAAATCTCAGGGGTGTCTGGGTGGCTCAGTCAGTTAAGTGTCTGCCTTTGGCTCAGGTCATGATCCCAGCATCCTGGGATGGAGCCCTTGGAGCCCTGCATTTGGCTCCCTGCTCAGTGTGGAGTCTGCTTCTCCCTCTCCCTCTGCCTGCTGCTCCCCCTGCTTGGGCTCTCTCTCTGTCAAATAAATAAAATCTTAAAAAAAAAAAAAAAAAAGTAATGTAAACTCCCAGAGGCTGACAGAGGAGCTCTCCCAAGTTGGTTATTTTTAGTGTAAACAGTTACCAGAGGAACAGAACACTATGAGAATTATGCTTGTATACTGGAAGTAAGAAAATCCATTAGCACTCACACTTTAGAGCACTGCTAGCAACTCATGTGCATTCTTACACAAAACATTAGTTTCACTATTACCCTGACTCTTATGCCCTTCAAAGAACCACTTTGTCATATTAAAATAGAATCTCCTTTATGCTCCCAGAGCCCAGTGATTAGTGTTGATTTTAAAGCAGATTGTTTTATAAAGATTTAGTGGAACATGAACCCAGCCAAAATGATTGATAATGGTAGATTTCTGTATAGAGAATCACAGAAACCCCAAATCATAAAAGCTGGAATGGAATGGCCCCAAATAAATCACTCAAGAAAGCTTTCAGAACCTATGGCAAGCATGTTCCCAAGGGCTCAATGGTCAGACAAAACCAAACCATCATAGGCTGACTCTTAAATATGGGAACCATCCGTTATCACTCACTGGTAGTGTTATTCGATAAATTCAGTGGTATTTTATGTAACATCAGAGAAGCAGAATGAACTTTATTACAATCCCTCATTTGAGGAAACAGGAATCTATAGTAAAGTCACTCATCCCCCACAGACTTATGGTCAATTTAAAATATTTGGATATTCTACAGTATCTAGCTCACAATGAACACTGAAATAAATTTTTCAACTAGTAAATATATGAAGAACTAAATGGATGAATTTAAGTTGAGCCACAGCTGGAACCCAGGTTTCCTTTTCTTCAAACCAAAGCTTGTTGCAATGCTGACAGATCAGGCTTTCCAAGCCAGTCATTTGCACACCAACATCACACTTTTTGCCACATTAAATTAACCATTTAATTAACATCTTCTTAAAAATTATTTTTAAGTAGGTTCCACACCCAGCGTGGAGCCCAACATGGAGCTTGAACTCAAGATCCTGAGATCAAGGCCTGAGCTGACATCAAGAGTCAGATGCTGAATGACTGAGCCACCCAGTTGCCCCATAATTAACATTATTTTTGAACTTGGCTTTGTTCTAGGCAATCACAGCAAATTGAGGGTTGGTTGTATTATTCATATTTTTCAATTACAATAAAATATGTAACGATTTTTAAAAGCTAATCTTGTACAGCCAGAGATATGAGCACCAATCTTTGGGAAACTGACTAAACATTACTTTGTGTAGAGAAAAATAAGCATCAAGACTGTATAATCATTCCCAATTACTTTCATTTTTGCCATAGAGTTCAAAGCTTGATTCCATAAAGACCCTGAAGTTCTTCTGAATTCTCATTTGAGAAACTCTAAAAATACACTGGTAATTTCTTACTTTTTCTCTATTAAACCAATGAATGAAAATAACTCTCATCAAATTAGCCAACTATTGGTTATCATCAAGAAATGATAATCTTGAGAAAAGCATACATGAACAGCTTAGTTTACCGAATAACAGTATGGTATACTAATTTTTTTTCTAAGATTTTACTTATTGAGAAAGGGGGGGGAGGAAGAGAGAGAGAGAGAGAGGGAGAGACAAGCAGATTCCACACTGAACACAGCCCAACTGGGGGCTCGATCCCACAACCCTGAGATCATGACCTGATCCAAAATCAAGAGTCAGACAATTAACCAACTGAGCCACCCAGGCGCCCCAGTATGGTATCCTATTAAGTCTAGTTTTGAAATCAATTTTCAACAAGTACAGTATATTCTTTACTCACCAAATTCAGGACAGCACTCATTCTCCAATGAATTCAATAACCTTTCAAGGGAAAAAAATAAGTAAAAAGGAAAATGTGAGTTCTTATTTAGGAATGAGATGAAACACATTTTGCAAATTAATGAGCTTAAAGTATCAGGGAACACACCTGGTTACACTTGAAAGTTATCAAAATGCCTCCATTTAGCATATTTCACTTTAAAATATCCACAGTATGTTTAGAACTAATTACTTAAGTTAGAAGTTTCATGTTCATGATGAGACTGTGTCAGTCTGGAACATCGAAATGATCTTGCAAGTTCTCTACGAATTATCATTTCTTCCTCACATATACATTGCTTTGTAACAGTTTTCAATTTGGAGTTCCCCATCCTCTATGAAGAGTATTTTAATTTTACGCTTTTACCTAGCTGTTTTATAATATTAATATATGCATATCCCAGACAACAAGTGTTCTTCTTATAATCAAATATTTCTGTGCAATTTCAATAGTTTCTATTCGTATGTGTATGTTTGCCTTACTCAGAAGAAGGAAACTTTCATGGTTATTTTTAAACCATTTTTAAACTGAAAAACATAATGCAAATATGGAACACTGTAAAAAATAAATGTATAGCTTAATGTTTAACTAATGACTAGGTTGCTAAAATTTCAATTCCCTTTTTATATCCACTCGGGTGGACTGTTCTTTTTTGTCACATTTTTGTTATTTCAAGGATTCTTCTATAGTCAAGGGCAGATCTTAATTATCAGCAACACTGTTTTGTCAAATTTACAACATTTGGTGATTGCTATATTGCTAACTTTATGGTTATCTTCGGTATGTTACATTTTTTGAGATTGTCTAAAGACTTCCTTTAAAGTCTAAATTATCTTACAAGATATATGTTTAGTTCCAAAATTTTAAAAACGTGAACACTCTAACCATATTCTACTTGATGGCAATCATTTCATGGGTCTCTTAAATGGCTTTAGCATCCAAAATAAACCATAGATTTTTTGGTGTGTTTTTAAAAATATGTATTTTAAGTGTCCTTTTATCTATAGGTTTCTTTCCAATCTGTAGGTTTCTTTCCATTCTTTTTTCTCCCCAGGGCAACTTATTTTCTTGTTGTTGAAGAAAATGGCTTTGTTTTTTGTTTTTGTCTTGTTGGGTTTTTTTCATAGCCAGATTTTGCTAATTTTGTCCGGGTGGTAGATTTAATATATTTCTCTCTGTCCTTCGTATTTCCTGTTAAATTGCTACTTTATGGGCTTGATCAGGTCAGGTTGCAATTTCTTTTCCTTTTTTTTTTTTTATTTTTTGGCAAGACTCTTTCATAGGTGGTGGTACCTTCTTCTTCCATCCGGAACTAAATGCTGTCCAATGGGTTTTCTTTGCGATGCTAGCGATGGCGGTGCTCTCGATCAGTGTTTCTCAACTGTCTTTTTCGTTATACCCCATCCCCAGAGCCTTTGACGCATTATTTTCCTCATCACACCCTTCTCTTATGAAACTGTCTTTTGTGAAGCTTGGAAAACCATGATTTCTTCAAGTATTTTTCAGAACCATACTCTCTTTGCTTTCCTTCTGGGGCTCTGATGACACCAAATGGCATCTCTTTTGTTGTCTTTCATTCCTGAGGTTGGTTCGTTTTTCCCATCATTTCTCTCCCTGTAGTTTAGACTGAATACGTTCTAGAGATTTCCTCAAGTTCACCAACTCCTTCCTCTTTCATCTTCATCCTACCACTGAATCTTTGCAGTTTTATATTTCAGTTATTTTATTTTTCAGTTATAAAGTTTTCATTTGGTTATTATTTGTAGCTTCTATTATGTTGCTTATAATATAAGCAACAACTATAACTTCTATAAGATATATATATATATATATATATATATATATCACTCAATTATGACTTCTGTTTCAGGATTTTTAATAATTTCTCAATCAAGTAGTTTTTAATAGCTGCTTAAAATCTTGTTTGGATAATTTCCACATTTGTGCCATCTTAGTGCTGGTATCTGTTGATTTTTATACTCATGTGAATTGAGATGTTCATGGTTCCTTATAAGCTGAGTAATTGTGGATCCAATCATAATTATTACATTATGATAACATGGGCCTGATTTAAGTCCTATGGGGAATGTTAATATTTTTGTTTTCATAGGAATTTGAGTTGGTTAGGTTGAGGCTGAAGCTCCAACCCACCCTTTCTTTGGGCCATGGTTTCGAAGTCATTTCAATTTGGAAGTCTTTGCAGTGCTTTATTTTTATTTAATTCTAATGATCCTAGTAACAACTCAATAAAGTAGGTTTTATGATACTTACTTTACAGGTAAAAAAGATAGGTTTGAATTCAGCCTATCACTGTCTATATGATATTGGACAAGACACTATTTGAGCCTTAATTTCCTCATCTGCAAAATGGGTTTGATAATACCTACATCATTGGATTGTTTGAGGACTGGGTAAAATAACACATGTGGCATATTTAGCATACTTCAAACCCTAAAGAAATCATGGCTAGTCTTCTCGTTTAAAAAAAATCAGTTTCACTGAGGAAAAATAATATATAATCAAATACAAACAATTTAAGTTACAGGAGATGACTTTTGACAGTTGTATATACTGTATAACCACCATTCTAATAAAAATATTATAGAACATTTCCACTACAGCAGAAAGTGCCCTCATGCTCCTCTGTAGTCAATTCTCTATCTGTCCTCAACCCCAAACAACCACTTATTCAACTATCACAGTAGCTAAATTTGTCTGCTCTATGGCTTTATATTAATAAAATCATACAGTCTGCATATTTTCTGTCTGGCTGTTTTCACTCAGCATAATATACTTCAGATTCATCCATATTGGTACTTTTTATTGCCTATTAGTATTCCATTATTGTACAGGGACATTTTTTACTATTGATTGAAAGAATTCTTAGATATTCTGAAATCAAGTCCTTTTTAAGATCATGTATTATGACTATTTTCCCCAGTCTATAAATTGTCTTTTCATTTTCTCAATGGTATCTTTCAAAGAACAGAAATTTTAATTTTTAGAAAGTTCAATTAATCATTTTTTTTCTTTTATAGGTTTGTTTGGTTTTTTGTTTGGTTTTGGTTTTGGTTTTTTTTGTTTGTTTGCTCTTGGTGACTATTCTCAAAAAATGTTGCCAACACCAAGGGGATGAAGATTTTTTCCCTTTGGCCTTTTCTAGAACATTATAATTCAACTTTTTATGTTTCAGTTTGTGATCTATTCTGAATTAACATTTGTGTATGCTATAATGTAGGGGTTGAGGTTCAGTTTCTTTTCTCCATACTGATATCCAGTTGTTCCAGCTTATTGAAAAAAATAATCCATCCTTTCTCATGAAAATACCTTGGTACCATTGTGAAAACCAACTGACCATATTATGTGTGGGTTTATTCCTAGATTCTAGTGTTTCATTTATCTATGTGTCTGTAACAATACCCCATTTATTTTATTGCTTTAGCTTTATAATAAGACTTGAAATAAGGTAGTGTAAGTCCTCTAACTTTGTGGTTCTATTACAAAATTGTTATTCTGGATCTTTTGTTTTTCCATATGAATTCTAGAATTAGCTTTAGGCCATAATCTGTGAGAGAAGTGAAACTCATGGGGCCAGAATCACAACTTTCTAGGCTCTCTGTCTAGAGGCAATTGTTGGATTTGATTTCCTAAAAACGTGTTAAGGACTTTTGTGTATGTTCAGTTTTATGTCTTTTAGTGTCTTTGTCTGGTTTTGGAATCAAGATAACACTGTTCTCATAAAATGAGTTGGAAAGTATTCTTTCCTATTTTATTTTCTCGAAGAGTTTGTGTAGAATTTATATAATTATTTAATTTCCAAATTGTTTACAAATATCTTCATTATTAATTTCTAGTTTAATTCCCCTGTGGGCAGAGAAAATATTTTATATGATTTCAACCATTTTAAATTTGTTGAGGTTTGTTTCATGATAGTGAATATGGTCGATTTTCTTGAATATTCCACATACATTTGAAAAGAAGGTATGTTCTAGTTATTGGTTGGAATTTTCTATAAATGTCAATTAGGCCATATTGGTTGAAAGAATTGCTAAGGTTTTCTATATCAATAGTTCCCAAATTTGCCTGCACTCTGTTGAAATCAGTTTTGAATCTCCCCAAAATATTAATGACTATATCCCAACCCTAGAGATTGTGATTTAATAAGTATGGGGTGTAGCCTGTTGTTTAGAATTCTTAAGAGATTATCAGGTGATTCTAAAGTGCAAGCCAAGCTTGGGACCTGAGCTCTGTATTCTTACTAATTTTCTGTATATTTGTTTTACAAATTAGAGAGAGGATTAATGAACTCTCCAAATGCATTGTGGGTTAGTTTCTTATTTCAGTTCTATCAGTTTTTGCCTCAGTTCTATTTTACAGCACTATTAGGATTTTGCATCTTCTTAAAGGAACTGACCCCATTATCATGTTATAATATGAATTTCCCTGATTACTAGTGAAGGTAGACATTTAAAAAAAATCTTTCTGGTTATTCAGTTTTCCGCTTCTGTGAGTTGCTTATTTGTGTTATATGAATAAGTGTTTATATTAAATTGTTAGAATTCTTTATATTTTCAGAACTTAACTATATTCTCCCAGTCTGTGGTTTGTTTTTCACTTGATTAAAATTGTCTTCTGTTCTGAAAACTTTTCTCTCTTTTGTTTATAAAACAATCAAAATTTAATCTTTTGATTAACGAATGGTACTGTCTTGTCTGGTTTAACAACTTCTTCCTTATGGTGATGTCATAAAGACATCTGTTTTCTAAAGTTTAGAGGGTTTCACATTTACTTCATTTGGAATTGAGTTTTCTTTGTGGTGGAGGTCAGAATCTAATTTCATTTTTTATATGAATAGCCAATCTAATTAGAACCACCATAAACACCAGTATTTATACTGGGGTGCCTGGGTGGCTCAGTTGGCTAAGTGTCTGACTCTTGATTTCAACTCAGCTCATGATCTCCAGGTTGTGGGATCAAGTCCCCCCATGTTGGGCTTGGCCCTGGGTGTGGAGCCTGCTTGGGATTCTCTCTCTCACTTTCTGTCTGCCCCTCCTCTCTCTTTTTCTCTCTCCAAAGAAACAAAACAAACAAACAAAACCCCACAGCAACAACAAAGTTATTGTACCATTTACACTTTCAACAGTCGAATAGTTCTTTCCTACAACCTGACCAACACTTATATCTTATCAGACACCTTTAGTGTATACCAACTTCTAGGTACAGGTACTCTCTAATTTTCTTTTTTGCCTATTCTTGTGTCATTACCACATTTTAAAAAGTTGCTTTTAAAATAGAATTACCATATGATCCAGTAATTCCACTTCTGGATATATACCCAAAAGAATTGAAGACAGGGTCCCAAAGAGATATTTGCACACATCATGTTCATAGTAGCATTCACAGTAGCTAAAAGTTGGAAGCAACCCAAGTGTCCATCAGCAGATGAATGAATAAACAAAATGTGGTATATACATACAATGGAATGTTATTCAACCTTAAAAAGGAAGGAAATTCTGACACATGCTACAATATGGATGAGCCTTCAGGATGTCACGCTAAGTGAAATAAGTCAGTCTCAAAAAGATAAATACTGTAAGAGATTTCACATACATGAGATACCTAAAGTCATCACATTCATAGAGAAAGAAAGAATGGCAGTTGCCAGGTGCTGGGGGGAAAGATAAATGGGAGTTGTTTTTTAATGGGTATAGAGTTTCAGTTTTGCAAGATGAAAAGTGTTACGGAAATTGGTTGCATGACAATGTGAATATACTCAACACTACTGCACTGTACAATTTAAAATAGTAAAAATGATAAGTTTTTTGCATTATGTATATTTTATTCTATTTAAAACTAAAAAAAAAAAAGCTGCTCTAACAACAACAAGAAAATTGCTTTTAATAGTTCTTAGTCTTTGGTGTTCTGCAGTTTCATCAACATGTGTCCACTTATGGAATTCTTTATTTTAAACCTGCTCAGAAATGTGCTTCTTGAATCTGAGCAAATAGTCCACAATCCTGAAAAATTCTTAGTTATTATTCTTTGAATACTGCTCACAGCCATTCTCTTTAGTTTCTCTTTTTGGCGTTCCTATTGGATATATCCTGGACCTACCTTTCTTATTTTCCACTTATTTAGGTCCTGTGCTGCATTCTAGTACATTTTCTCGTATTACGTATCATAGTTCTAGCCAAACGTATAGTTCTCAAATACTGAATGGAAGACTTTATATTCCTTAAAAGGATTAAGACGGTATGTCAGCAAACAGAACCAGAAGTGAAGTCAAGAAACAGGCAGACATGGGCTCATGAGAGTGTGCGGAAGTCAAAACAACATAGTATTACTACCTTGTACCGAACAAATATTAAACACAAGCAGGATGCCTCTTTGTGACAAGTGCTAGATATCAATGAACGCTATCAAGCCAGATTACATTACATTCCAAAGCCTGGCCACGGCATTTCCACTGCATGTATGAGCTTCACAAGGCAGTTATTCCTAAGCTTCAATGTTTTTCTGTGGGTTGCTGTGAGAATCAAAATGAGATAGGGTGAGCGAAAGCTCTACATACCATCTAAAATATTCTTAAATGGTCAAGTGCACTATGGATTTAATAATCGTTTGGAAAGGATGTGGAGAGGAACGATCGTTTGGAAAGGATGTGGAGGGGGATGTACTTAATGAATTTTCCGATTTGGGAAGTTAAAAAATACGGAAAAGTCTGCTTTTAGAATTGAGGTACCTCGGTATTGCACTGGCTTTCCTTATCCATTATGTCCACAAATGCCGTTTTCTTAAATTTGAATGATTTCCCTCTCCCCCGGCATGTGGTTTTACCAACCTCCTTCCAGGAGCTGTCAGAATTTTCCATACTGGATTTCTGACGCCAATTTTCTGGCTCCTGCTGAGACTAAAGAGCGGCTTTCTTTGGACTGGCTTTCTCACGCTTAACTTCGCTTCTGTACTGCCATTGGCTGTTGCTTTCACCGGACCCGCCCACAACAGCCTCATTTCTGATTGGATGCCAACGTCCTTTTGTTATGGCAAAAGGTGGATCCTCGGGCTTTGACAAAGAACGATTGGGGCGTTGTACAGCTAATGCGCAGGCGTGTCTTCTTGAGTGGGGATTGGTGGGCGACGGGGCTGGACGGGGCGGGACAGGGCGGGACTCCCGACACGGCGCACGCTCTGTGGGCGCAGAGGGCGGAGCTGCCGGTACCAGTCGGTCCAGGTGTTGGGGCCTGAGGCGTCTTCCCGTTCCCTCCCACTGCCAGCGCCTTCAACGGCAGGTGAGGGCCGTCGTGGGCAGCAGAGGGTCTGGCTCCGGGCAACTGGAGTTGCGACCTCGGTACAGCCGAGGGCCTGGAGGGCGGGGAGGGCTAGACGCGGCCCGGCGCACCAGGCACCGGGGAACAGCGGCCTCGGGCCTGGGCATTTGGTGGGCGCCTCAGGCCTGACTCCCCGCAGAACCCCTGCGCAATCTCCTTCTTATCTTCTCAGTATTGGGCCCAGAGGTTCCTTTGGGGAGGGGCTGCTCGCGTCCATGAGGCGGATCTCCCGCCGCCTTCTCCCGCCTCTTAGTCGAAGGCCGCTGTCCAGCCTCCCGCCGTGAATTGGGACTGCAGAGGGGCGTTTGGGCGGGATGGACCTGGCACGCGTGGACCTGTCCGTGGCTGCTGTGCCGAGAGCCCGGGAGGTGGGAGGAGAGGACGCCAGGGCCGGGAGGGTGGCGAGCGAGCGGTAAAATAAGGGCTGGCGACAGCTTTTCTGGCGCCGAAAGGAGCTCCCGGGTTAGTTTCTACTTGGGCTTCCCTCGAGGATCCTGCCGAGCAACTTTTGGGGAGTTAGGATCGAAAAGGAGAAAGAGGATGCCTTTCGAAAGGCAGGATTTTTGTTACACAATATATCGATTCCACTACTATGACGTAACATTGTTAAAGACCTGCTGTGCTACGTCCCCAGCACTTTATGTCTGTACCTAAGGATCCAAAGCAATGCCTATATATTCTGTGCCTGTGCTCACTGAGTAAAATCACTATAGCTGGCCATTCTCTGGGGATATAGCTTCCGTTCCAGTCCTCATTTGGCCAATCTATTCCTTAATCTTGTGGGATCTGAAACTGGGTTTATCTAACCAGAACAAATCAAAACTTGAACAGGCCTGAACAGACAAACCGTGTTGAAAGTTGATGCGGCTTGAATGGAATGAAATTTATCTTAAGTTGCTTAGTAAAATATCAAAGGAATTTAACATCAGAGATTGCAAAATATTTGGCAAACATAGATTAGGGCTGTATTTCCACTATACAATGGAAAAAACAGGGACTTTATATTTAGACCTGCCTTCAACATCTTGGTACAAACGTACAAATCACAATGCCCTTCTGTTGACTTGATGAACTAATAATATATGTAGAGCATTTAGTATGTTAATGAACAGTGACATTATTTTAGTAGTCTTACTTGCTCACTAGTAGGCAGATGACATGAAAATCAGTTTTAGATGCAGAAAAGTTGGGTGGTTGAGATTAGATGGATATCAGGAAAAAGTCTCAAAATTTTAGGTCTCAGAGGTGAGCATACCTGTGCTGGTATGATGGAAAAAACTACCCTAGTAGTCTTGGCTCTGACAGTGACTACTTATGTGATTTTGGGTAAGCCATTATTATCTTTGGCCTCAGTTTATTTGTAAAATAAGGCAGCTAGACAGATGATTTTACCAAAATTTCTTTTTGTGGCCTGAATTAGAGCCAAAAGGTAGAAGAGATAATAGGCAACATTATTGAGTACCTTCTATGTATGAGGTACCATTGCAAGCACGTTACATATAGCAACTCATTAAGTTCTTACAACAAAAATATGAGGTACATACTCTTATCCACATTTTACAGATGAGGAAACTGAGGCTGAGATGGTAACCTTGTTCAAGGTTCCAGAGCTTATAAATAGCAGAGCTAGGATTTAAATCCAGGTCATATAAATTTATGTCCTTTATCACTGTGCTAAACTGCTTTTTAACAGTGGTACTATTCAGGGTACTATAAGAGGAAGTAGAGGTCTCCTTTGGTCAAACAGTAGTTTTTGATCACAGGTATGTGGGCATGGAAAATGGGTCCATCCTAATTTTTGTCACACTTCCTGACCCTTGTTCTCTCCGTACTTCTTGCTTCCTGGACTTAAATTGTCAAAATAATTCTAGATTCTCTTCTACTGACCAAGGTTAGATGAAGATAGGCACCAGAATGTACTGTAATTTTTGAGAAAAGCTTTTGAGATCCAACCTAGGCTTAGGTCAGAGTTGACAGATCTTGGAGAACCACAACCATTTCGGAATGAAGGCAGCTTTAGGATAAACAAATCAGCCTTAGAACCCCACACTCATTTCAACGTCCTCATGCTTGAGATACTTTGGTCTGGATTTTCTTTTCACGGGATAAACAAATCAGCCTTAGAACCCCACACTCCTTTCAACGTCCTCATGCTTGAGATACTTTGGTCTGGATTTTCTTTTCACGGGATAAACAAATCAGCCTTAGAACCCCACACTCCTTTCAGCGTCCTCATGCTTGAGATACTTTGGTCTGGATTTTCTTTTCACATCAGCTTTGCATTTATGTACAGGAACAGAAGGAATTGAAAATGAACTCTTTTTTTCCTTTCTTTCTTTTTCTTTTTCCTTTTTTTTATTAAGTAGGCTTCACACCCAGTGAGGGGCTTGAAGTCAGGACCCTGAGATTAAGACCTGAGCTGAGATCAAGAGTAGGATCCTTAACCAACTGAGCCACCCAGGCACCCCAAAATGAACTTTTTTTTTTTTTTTAAGATTTTATTTATTTATTTGACAGAGAGAGAGACAGCCAGCGAGAGAGGGAACACAAGCAGGGGGAGTAGGAGAGGAAGAAGCAGGCTCCCAGCGGAGGAGCCAAAGGCAGACGCTTAACGACTGCGCCACCCAGGCGCCCCCCAAAAATGAACTCTTAAAAGCACATTTCACATGAGATTGGATTGATGTGATAGCAACTATAGACTGAGAAAAAGACTTGAGTTTTATAGTTGAAACACTCAGTATGGTATTAAGTGCATATTATGACAGTACCTGCGCTAATGTAGACATTGTGAGGTTTGAGGATTGATCCTGTTTTGAAAGAAAATAAAATCTGTAGCTAAAATACTTTGATATAAAGAACTCAGTGAACCTTCTGATCTTATATATAAAATAAATCAGTTTATTACTCTAAATTTACTGGAAGACCTTGAATGTATATAAGAATAGCATTTTAAGGCCAGCCTGTTTAATCACATCAGAATAAGAGAAAATCGCGATTTGTCTTTTTTGTTCTGCAGAGGCAGCTGGCAGTGCTCTTCTCTGCTTCATTGAAGAGTCCTGAATGCCCTTTTGCACGGGCTGCCACCTAGAGTTGGGCAGGTTTTGCACTGTACAGTCCTCGAGGTGCAATCTTCCATAGACTATGCTGTGAATAGTGTTCTCTTGGGTTGTGTTGTACATCGAGTGGCACTGTCCTTGTGCCCACCTGGCTTTTGTGCTCTTGCCTCCACTCCAGTCTTCGATGTGTGTTTCTAAGCTTCATTTTTCCTCTAGTAAGCCCCCTCCACCCCATTTTTCTGCCTTTCTTTTTTCTTTCATTTTTTCAGATGAGGTCAAACTGTTGACGAACCATACAAAGATTTTCTATTGTTTGGGGTACACGTGGCCATAATTTCAGAAACCAGCTTCATTATTACATTGATCAGTTTGGAGCACTTTACTTTTGTAGAAGACTTTGGTTTAATTTTAGTGGTAGACTGAAACATAGGCAGTGTTTTCCACATCCCTATACTAAACTTGATTTCAAAGTCAGTTCATTGATTGCATGATTATCTGTTGCTTTGCTTGTTTATCTTATAACTCTTTTCAGCCGTCATGAAAATTTTGTTTAGCTGTATTCTTAAAAACACTAAATATTAGAATTTTGAAGCACTTTTTGTATATTATTTAGCAGGGGAAATAGCCAAGCTGCAGGCTACTGTTGCTTAGTACTCCCAAGATCACTTTTGCTTTGGCTGTTGCATCAGAAAAAGTTTACATGTATATTACATATTATGTACATATTATATTACATATGGATAATGCAGATGTAATATATATATAATATGTACATATTATGTCACATATACATGTGTGAACGTTCTCTGAAATACAAAAAACCATTGAAAACAATTTGAGGGAGAGCAGCTCTAATGCTAGATAAGTAGAAAGATGCTAGATAAGCATTTGGTCAATTTTATACCATTTGTAGCTAGTTAATTCTTTAATAGTGCTATGTAAAGGATGTTTAATGTCTTTCTTCTTTAGACCAACAAGTGATCTCTTATTTCAGAGGTAGTTTAAACATATCATACACTGAGCATTTTATCTCCATGTTCATGCCAGTATCTGAAGAGTCCGACAGTTTTATTGACTGAAACTGTGAGGGAATATTCAATACACTGATAACTCTTATGATTCTAGTTCTAGAATGTAGACATCCTTGTTCAGTAGGTCTGGGTTCTACTGTTTAGCATATAGAGGCATAAGAATGCAGGTGCTCTATAAATAATTTGTTGAAAGAGTAATAATAGAAGCAGGTCTAAATTGCTTCAGTGAGTAGATTAGATTGCTTACGGATTTGTTTCCAGTAATAATCTGGTTTATTTAAAAATCTTGAGCACACTGAATATGAAATGAATGTTAACTATAGAGCAGAACATGTTTCACAGGAATTTTATGCTTTAATATTTTGGGAACTTTAAAAAAATTTTTTTAGAGCAAGCCTGTGGTGGGGGGCAGAGGGAGAAGAGGGAGAGAATCTTAAGCAGACTTTGCGCTAAGTGTGGAGCCTAACGTGGGACTTGATCTCACGACCCTGAAGTCATGACCTTAGCCGAAATCAAGAGTTACGTGCTCACCCAACTGAGCCACCCAGGTGTCCCAGTATTTTGGAAGCTTTTACAGAAACAATAAAATGTTAATATTTATTTACTTATTCATATCCTAATTAATCTGTTTTAACCATAACCAGGAGGTAACAAGATGATATTTTTCATTTTTCCCATAATATAGTTTCAGATAACTAGTATTTTTCTCTTGAAGTTTATCAATAAAAAGTATTAAACAGTATATATAAAGTAATACTTTAATAAGGAAAAATATTTTTAAAGAAATTTGTCTTCATCCCTATCATCATCCTTAACATAAGAGCTTTTTTCATTTTGCTGTTCTCTTTATTTGTATTTATGTATATTTTACATAATTTACATCAGTGAATACACAATTTTGTAAACATTCTTCCATATTATAGTCATCATAATTATTATTAGTAGCCACTCGATTAGAAACTACAGTAATTAACCAGACTCTGGACAGTTTATGTTGTTTCCGATTTTGTGGGTTGTAAATAAGGTTGAAGTGAAGATTTTATGTATATAATTTTTTTCCTTCTTTGTAATTTTCCTTAGGCTAAATTTCCAAGAGCGAAATTGCTTAGTAAAAAATACTTAAATGTTTTTATGAGTATAATTTATTACCATACTGCTTTCCAAGAAGATAACATATTTAGAATTTCTAATATTTTGTATTCTTCAATAACTTTGATCATTATATCCTTTAAAAAATTTAATAATTGTACAGTGGTATTTTATTGCTATATGTGTCTGTTTCTAACTTTCTCTTATTGTAGACCATTCATCAAGGATTTTGTACCCAAGGCCCAAAAGCTTGTTACCCGAGATGATGAATGCCGACATGGATGGTATGAGCTTTATTTTCCTTTTTGTGAGTTCCTGGTTTTTTGGATGCTTTTGGCTTAATTAAGCAATGGAAAGAACAGAGAAGCAATATTTAGAAGGCTTGGATTTGGCTAGTTTACTTATTTATATCCTTTCTAATTCTAGAAATGATTGATAATGGCAAAACAATTTATCTTCACCTTGGTGTCCTTTTCTGCCACGTGGGCATCTAACTTTCCTTTACAGGGCTCTTGTTTAAGTCAAATAAGATAATGAATATAAAACATTTTGCATATCTTTAAGTGCTACTCTACACAAATGGTACCTAATTTTAATTAATAGTAAATCTGAACCTTTGTATTTCAGCAGTTGATGCTGAAAATCAGGTGGAACTGGAGGAAAAAACGCGACTTATTAATCAAGTGTTGGAACTTCAACACACACTTGAAGGTTAGCTTCCATTTTGTAGTTTTCTTGAATAATATCCAATTAGTTGAAATTGTAAGCATTTGTTCTGCTAAATTTTGTTAGCGTGCCCCCAGTTTTTAAAGGTATAAATTTCAAAGTCCATTTCCATAGTTTCTTTTCCCTCCTGCCTGCAGGTTTGACTAGTGATTTTAAAGAGTAGATGTGCTTCAATAAGAGAGTGAAATAGTGTTCCTCTGCGTCCCTGTGGGCTTACTGTAATGCTGTTTATTACCTGAGAGCCCCTTAAGCCCCTGCATTGTGTTATTACTAAGTCCACTTTAATAAAACTTATACTAAAGTTTTTACTTTAGAAGTGTTTTCGCTTCAGAGATTAAAAGTGAATGGATCTGAGTTTTTGCATTTTCTAAATGTCTTGCATAAAATTAATAACTACCACTGAAACATCTTGCTTTTAATGAAATTAAGAGGTTGTGGGTTGTTTTTTTGTTTTTGTTTTTGTTTTTAACAGCAGGGTGAGCAGATCATGTCATTTCACCGGTTTCCCATTTCACGGTTAATAAAAGCCAGGATACTTTCTGGAAATCTGTTACCTCCTTTTACCTTTCAGAGTCAGTCATGTCACACTGTCCGCCTCTTTCATTCTACCTCAGACACTGACCTCCTTGCTGTTCTTTCAGCAAGCTTCTACTGAGGGTCTTAGTGGTTGCTGTTCTCTGCTTGAATCTCTTTTCCTTAGGTGTTTGCATTCTGTATGGCTCATGCCCTCATTTCTTTTAGGTCTCTGGTCAAATTCTCTTTATCAAAATATTGTTGACTATACCATGTAAAAAGGCAGCTTTCCTTTTGCTTCCTGCAACTTTTACCCTTCTTTTTTTCTCCTGACGCCTACTTGGTTGGAGCCCCCAAAATGCACATGTGCCCACATGCACTTTAGAATGTAAGCTCTGTGAGGGCAAGGACTTTTGTTACTGTTGCCTCTAGGACAGTGCCTGACTCTTAAAGGGCACCCAATACTTAGTTGTTAAGTGAATGAATGGAGGTAATGTTTTATTTGATCATTATGAATTTTGTCTTTTCCATTTCTTGCTAATGTAAAAACACAGAATGCTCAATTGCTTGGAAACTGATTTTCTATAGCCAGTGTATAAATCGAGTTGTATTCACCTGCCACATTTTCTTAAGCATTTCTGACAAAGATGTTACAGTTTTTTTTTATGTTGATAAGACATGAACCAAAATTCCCCTTTTAAAAACCAAGTCTGTATCTTACGGAAATAACCATTTTAAGAAATAACTACTCAACATAGATGCTATTTACCAACATTTAGTCTAATGTGAAATCTCTTTTTAAGAATTTTGGCTATTAACTTGCACTCAGTTTACTTTATTTACCTTAATTTCTAAAGTTACCTGAATTGAAAAGCAGAAAATTTAAAGATCATGTTATGTCTTTTAAGAATGAATCTTAAGTCTTATAATATGGAGTCGTTGCCATCATTTTATTCATAATGGGCTTTTTTATTTTTAAATATAGACCTCTCCGCAAGAGTAGATGCAGTTAAGGAAGAAAATCTGAAGCTAAAATCAGAAAATCAAGTTCTTGGACAATATATAGAAAACCTCATGTCAGCTTCTAGTGTTTTTCAAACCACTGACACAAAAAGCAAAAGAAAGTAAGGGATTGACATCCCTTCTGTTTTATGGAATTGCTGCTGATCTTTTTTCTTTAGAACTTGGATAGATTTAAAAAGTTACAGTACTTTTGTTTGTGGCTTAATTGAATATTTATGAAGATAATGTCAGATCTAGGCAAAATTAAGAGCATAACGGAAGACTTGAGTTCGTGTATAATATGTTAGTCTATGAAAACATGCAAATGTATTGTAGAGACTTTATAATTAGAAATGCATATATTTATGAAACTTGAAAATGAATGTTTTATCAAATTTGCTTTGATTTATAGGTTTAGCACTGTCTTTTATTATAGGCATAGTAAGAGATACAAGAAAATAACCACCGTGTTGTGAAAAGTGACCAAAATCATGTACTGAACGCACAGCTTTATGTACCCTGTCCACCATGTTGTGCCTCTTCTCCATTTGCTTCTTCCTTCCCATTTCCCTTCCCCTAAGGAAAAAATTGGTTTTACATTTGTAAAAGTAATTTTAATAGTTAATCATCTGTGAGAGTAACCTGAGCTTGAATTGTTGAAACTTAACTAAAATATAAGATACTTTCTCAGTTAGGGCTTGTTATAGGTAGTAATAAGATAGGATTGTTGGTTTCTCTTTCACCAGTTGAATACAGAGGCTATAAATATGAAGACTTTCCTTTGCAACTGGATTGTCAAATTGGGAAGGTTTGGTTGTTAAAACCTTCCTTTTGCACAAAATAACCGACTTAGTATCTGAAAAAGATGAGCTCTGGTTATACGTTTGGAATGTGTAATTTTGAGAAAAACATGAATAGGATGGGAAAGGTACTTGGCAGACAGTACTAACCAACTCCAAAATGTTTTTACTCCAGATTTGTGTGATCTCTGACACAGACTAGCTCTTTTCTCATATATATGGGAAAGTAGATTAAATGTGACTAACCTTATGTCAACCACATCTGGAAGAGAACAGTTACAGAGTTTAGTCTTAACGTTTGTTTGTAGTACCCAGCAGACCAACTTTTGCAAATCCCTTTAGAGTGTATTAGTATCAGAATCATGAATAAGAAAATGGGGTAGTTTTACATGTATACTAGATGATATTTTCTCAGTATTTTAATCTCACTACTTCTCCCTGAATTTTCTGTAAACCTAACTACTTGGGGTTTGCAGAGTTTTAGTCACTCTGACAGTTTCTAAAAATTTAGTTTGTAGATTTCATCTGATAAGAAAATTAGTATCAGAAGTAATGTTAAAATGTTAAATAGGAAAAGAGATCCACTAATACAGTTTTGGTTGTTAGATTTGGGCAACTTTTAATCCTGGAATAATATGTATTGGTGTGCGATTCAATGAATGACTTTAGCTGTATGAATATAATAGTTATACTGCAAATACTTTGCATTCCTTTTGTGACCTAATTTACAAACATTTAAGATTGTGTTGCAGTTTTGCTTTGCTGTTTAATAAAAAGCTGTTTCAGAGATTGTGTGTGTGTGTTAATATAGTAACTGTAGTGTGTATAATGGTGTAGTGGTATATCCAGGATTGTTCAAAGTCACAGGGTAAGTAGCATATCTTATTTAAGTACTAGTTACTGTATGTGAAGGGGTATATTTTTATTAAGACAAATGTTACAGGATATTATACATTAATTTTTTAAAATATAAGCAAAGAATTCGGAGAAAGATCTAAGATTGTCAGGGGAAAGTTGGTTGTAATTTTTAGGTTAGGCTAAGCTCCTATAACAAGAGATACACTAATAAAATAATATAGAAGTTTCTCTCCCAACTAATGGTTTTGAGGTTAGGCATTGCAAGCTAGCAGGCTTTGTTCCACCTAATGATTCAGGGACTTGAGTTGAGGATAGTTCTGCCATTTTCAACCATGGCTTCCAAATCACTCTAATCACTATTCTAATTTACAGAGAAACTACATGGGACACACATGCAAAGTTTTAAGGGTTAGGCCTGCCCAGAAATGGCACATATGTTTTCTTACATTCTAACGGCATGGAGACTTAGTTACATCTAGATTGCAGGAACTGAGAAATGTCGTCTTTGGCGGGAAGCCATATTGCAGTTACAACTTTATTACCATAAAAGCACATGGAGGATTCTGGTAGCCACTAGCAGCCACAGCATTCTTCTCTTGCTATTAAGTCTGTGCACAACCTTCTTCCCACACACACAACATACTCAACCCCTCCTCACCAGTTACTGATTCAACTCAAAATCCAGGATCTCCATCAAGGTCCATCAGTTGTAGCTGTGGCTTCTAATAGTCTGACAACTTCTAAACTGATGGGTAAATTAATTGTTGTCACCCTCACCTCTGTCCATTTATAATAGCATAGTAAGGACAAGAAACCCAAATAAAAACTCTCCACTTGGAAGATGGAATAAAGGGAAATGTGTTGATTGAAAGCGACTGTGGGGATATTCCTGGGAAACCCTGAGAAGAGTCTCCCTGATAATAAAGATGTTCCTTGGGACGCCTGGGTGGCTCAGTCGGTTAAGCGTCTGCCTCCAGCTCAGGTCATGATCCCAGGGTCCTGGGATCGAGTCCCGCATCGGGTTCCTTGCTCAGCAGGGAGCCTGCAGCTCTCCCTGCTTGGCCTGTTTCTGACAAATTAAAAAAAAAAAAGTTCCTTGACCAAATCTGATTTTGCTCTCTGGCAAGGGACTCCCTTGTTCATTACCCTCAATGGCTTCCACTCTTGAAAGTTACTCTTATCCACTTCTCTTAATTGCTCTGCCTGAAGTAGAGGCTGAGAATGTGCCCTTTATGGGAGTTGTGAAAACAGCACTTACTGCTGGCATGAGCTGGGTGCCCGTTGTTTTAAGGCCAAGCTCACATTTCTTTGGCAGTAAAATTCCCTCAAAAATTCTGTATGTTTCTAGTTCCACGTGTAAGGATTCACAATCAAGCACTTTTCTAGACCAAATTCTCAAAGTCTGCTTTCTTCATCACAGGAGCCTGTCTCTCTTTAGTGGAGGCTACCTGAGACCACCTGAAAATAATACTGCACTGGGAATGCTAACACCCAGATTACCACTGCAGGGATGGCTCCCTTTGTTTGACTTACCAAGTGACAGGTCTTGCTGGGCTCCCCCCTTAGCCTCCCACACCTCAAAAAGAAAACAATCTTAGACCTTTTTTTGGTACAGAAGGGTAGAGAAGCACTTGGCTTTTCTCATCCTTTGAGGTTCCTAATATCTGATGTTTCTCTATTCCATCTCTTCCTGGGAGACTGGTCAATTCTTTCTTGTGATGCCTTGCTAAAAACATCAAGGACCAGGGGCGCCTGGGTGGCACAGCGGTTAAGCGTCTGCCTTCGGCTCAGGGCGCGATCCCGGTGTTCTGGGATCGAGCCCCACATCAGGCTCCTCCGCTGGGAGCCTGCTTCTTCCTCTCCCACTCCCCCTGCTTGTGTTCCCTCTCTCGCTGGCTGTCTCTCTGTTAAATAAATAAAATCTTAAAAAAAAAAAAAAATCAAGGACCAGGCAATTCATTTCACATTCTGACTTTTCCAACTGCTACCCATGGAGCTATCAACTCAGCAGGTGACAAAATGTTACCTGAACTACAAGTCCCACCTGCTTGTCATGTGAATGGGAAGCCAATGCTATACATTTTGTTTTCCTTATGACAGTATCTCACTTCAGGCTATCAATTTCTATATTAGAAATATAGATGGTAAACAGGGTGCACAGGGACTGTGTCTAGCTTCTGACATAGACTCACTCAGTGACCAAACTTTAACCAGGCTCTTCGGAGCCTTCTTTCCGACTGGACCTCATCATGAGCCCTGTCTCTGGCCTGACTATGCCAGTTTTCAAAAGAATCCTGCTAAGTCAGTTTCGAGAGAATTCCCCCACCCTCAGCATCTGATCACCCTGGTTTTCTGGGGTTAAATCTGTTTAGCAAGCGTTCCCCTGCCCTTGATGTCTCCTTAGTAATTTTCCCTCTCCCATGATTTTGCCCATTGACTTTAAATCCCAGCTGTCTTTGCTTATTTGGAGTTGAGTGAATTATCTCTCCCCTACTGTGATAGTCTTGGGCACTTATTGTAGTAGCTAGAATAAAGTCTTCCTCACTGTTTAAACAAGTGTTGGAATAATTTTTTCTTTAATTCTTCTAGCTTTAAATGCTGGTGGAATGATGATTGTCAGGAAAATCAGCACACCTCCTTCCTCAACCACTTCTCCCCCAGTAGGACTTCCGTCAATACTGATAAATAGCATTCCATCCAGAATTTGTCCGCTTTATAATCCTGTTGGACTCTCTTTATAGCAGATTAACTATAAATCACAATCCCTTATCTGGAATTCTTGGGACCAAATGTTCCAGAATTTGGAATTTTTCAGCTTACATAAAGTATTCTGAATATGGTTTGCGGCAGCACCTGTAATCAAACACATTAACATTTTGTAACAAATATATGAATTTAATACTAAGTATGATAAAGGCTTGTCAGGGAGGTTAGGTTTGGCTGCCAAATGAATTTTGGTGTCAAACATGAAAACACTTTAGCTTTTCACAGATTTTTTTGGTTTTTGCAACAAAAATTTTTGCAGAAAAGTTACCAAAATCATCTAAGCATGGAACCCTGACCAGTTTATAATGTCACATTTCTATTCCTGTCCATTACTCTTCCCTTTTGATTGTGTCCTTCTTCGAAGAGAAAAATGAGAGGTGAATTATAGAATCCAAAATTAACTTTGTGGTCCAAAGCAGAGCAAAACTATCTTAATTCTGAAGACCTTTCTTCACTTTTCCCGTTTTTCGCTCTGGAGTTAACACCCTCTAGTGGTAGTGCACGGGTATTTCTTCAGTGCTGAAACAATCAAAATTACCAGAGAAGACCAAGAGATTACTTTCCTTAAAACCACTTGAAAATCATGAAAGAACACAAAAGGTGATTACATTCAAGTTTGTTTAAGAACTGGTAGCGAGAATGACTTAACAGCCTCTTAGCTACTCTAGCTGAAAAACAAAACTGCAGTTTATTTCTCTTAAATCATAGACTTCATGGCATTTAAACACAAATTTACCATAACAAGAACTTTATGTCGGCCTTCGGGATCGCACTGACCTCATAATGGAGGTGGGTAGGGAGGAGTGATGACAGAAGCTCAAGTATTATAATCAGTTGTACAATGTATTTACCTTGTTTTAGATTTTATATACTATTTATAGATGGCTTAGCAAATGTTTAAGTTATTAAAACTTGAGAATATTTCAAATTTTACAAAGAACATAAAAGTGTATTCATTGAACAAACACCGACTATGTGCTAAGATACTAGCTAGGTGTTAAAAGATCCAATCATCCTATTGCCTACCTTCCCTAAAACTACCATTGCTCCTCTGTGCATTTGCATTTCCAGAGACAGCCTCCAAGTGCATCCTCAAATACATTTTCTCTCTCATCAGCCTACATCATCTGACATGCCAGATTAAGGATTTTCTTTACGAAACTACTCACAGCTGTCATACTATGGGACTGCATGGGAGCTAAAATTTGGGATGAGATTATTAAAATTTGTGTAGAAATCCTATTATTCATTTACATAAGAGACTAAAGTAGTTATCTGATATTAGCCATATGACAGTTCATCCCTAAATCGTGCTAAAGTCAAAACATGGTCACAATACTATACAAAACCATTTTTGGATTACTGTTCTAAATTTCTAAGATACATTAAAGTCACTGCTAGTGGTTAATTGTAACATATAAGCAGTTCCATCCTGTGTCTCTTACAAATGTGGCCTGATGCTTCAAAAAGGCTACTAATCCTAGTAATATGTGTCTTCCTAGAGAGACGATGAATGGAAGCGAGGCTATCTTAAAACGATCCTGAAGAAAAAGGAAGCTACATCAGCCTGGTCAAGTTAAAAAGCCTCTAAAAAGGCCAACTAAAATAAAGAAAAGCAAAATACACTTATTTTTCTCCTTTATTAGAGAAAAGGATAAAATTGAAGTCCTTTAAGCAGAGTCAGAATAGGGTGGTAAAAGGAAAAAACATCTTGTTGATAAGGAAGACCACGCTTTATCGACTGCGTGGCTCTGCACACATGTTTATGTGAAAGTTCAAGTTTTGGTTAAACCTACCAGCCATCATACCTCCACAGCGGGGACCCCCACAGGAAGGGGCACTGAGCTGGCCAAACGAGCTGCTCGCATCCTACCACTGCTAGCTCATGGAGTTTAACCAAACACTCAATTTAAAATGAATCTGCAACCAACAAAGTAAAAAAAAACCTTTAATAAATCTTTAGGAAAAAATGTTCACATACAAGACACTTGTCAGGCAAGGTTTCCATAAAATTAAGGATTTCTCTCCTGGTACTTCCAGAAACATTCTCCTCTAGAATCACTCAATATGTCTAGTTCATTGGGATGTTCCAAATACAAAGCAAGAAAGGCAGTCCTTGCAAGATGTGTCACGTTCGGTTAGTATTAAATAAACACAAAATATGGTTAACTATTAAGATTTTCCACCACCCGTTTATGAAAGTCAGTACACAGCAATGAGAATAAAGCGCTTATTTTCGACTCACTCTCTGAGATGAGGAATGAAAGTATTACTGGCTGTTTGGCTTAACTTTAGTAAAAAGAGAAGCGAGCATCTCCTTCTCCTCATCCGTGTGCTCTAACTGTACGACTGGGGAACGGGCCGTATGGGAACCGAGCTGGCGCCTGCCCAGGGTTGGGGTGCATATGTACATGAAGAAATCCAAAGTGTCACCCAACTAGTGTCAAGTTCCCTCGATAGTATTAAAGTAGTTCCGTGGTCTCGACGATTCGGATCCCCTTCCAAAGGGCCTAACCTGTTACCCAAACATAAAAAGTTCTTAAAATATTTTAAATGGAACGACACAGCTCCACTGTAATGTAGTTCTGTGATTTCTGGTCACCACTTTAAAAGAGGAGCAGTATTTACCGTCTACCTTAGGGGCGGCTTTAAAGCTAGACAACAGGCTCAAAGTAGATTTGAATTTTCAGGAAAAAAGCAAGATAAAAATACAAAGCATGATGATTAATACCTATTTGCTATTAGAATCCCTTAATAACCAGTAAAAAGAAAATAATTTAAAGCTCCCCCTTCAATAATTTACCTATCAGGTATATAAAGAGGGTATAATTTAAAGAAGAAAAAATGTTTAAATTTTATTTTCGAGAGCAATGTATGCATAAGCAATCTTCTGAGCAGGGTAAGCCATTCTGGAATAAAACAATTATAAAGGCTTAAAAGTATCTGTACACCATTATATTTTGATGAACCTATTATCTTTGTATTCACATGTACAATATGCTGCACTATTAACCAGTGATTCCATGAATGACCCTTAGACATTTCTGTTTTGTTGACTTGTCAGCAAAGCACCTGTTTAAAGGAATCTATCATTTAAACGAACAACAGACCCTGACTGTAATTTGACACAACTGGCAAATGGAGGCCACATACAACGCTTTCAACTGTGGACAGAATCAAACAACCACACAGAAACTTTATTGCGTTTAGCTCTACAAGAGAACACACTCTCATTCTTATTACCGAACTACCAGTTACGGCGTCGTACAGCTGTTTAAGAGGCAATTCCAGCAACCGATCTTCCAAGAGCAGTGAAGCTGCTGCGTGTTATTTTGCTCTGTACAAACCAAAACTTTCTAGAACTTTTAAAACTCGGTAACTTCTAATGATATTAATCTCTTAAATCTGATAAGTAACGTGCCACTCTTTTTTATTCTAAATTCAAAGACCAGGTAACTTCAAAGTTTTTTTTTTTTTTTTCCTGAAAAGAAAGACTAAAATAAATGTCCGAAAGAAGAACAATGCTAGATATTAGAAACATGTGCAGATGGACCCAAGTTCGGCTCTGGCACACTGACGTTAAAACGCCAAATAGCTTGCTCAGGAATTCAGAATACTTGAATACAGTTTACTCCTTCCGTACTCTCCTCTTGCGTACTGACTTCACTGGCCCGTCTCCAGATCCTGTGCTCTCATCTGCTTCTTTCATCTAGAAGAAAGAAGGATGCGAATGCTTATTTCCATACAATGGGTAAATAGTAAATAGCACAGTTCTTATTCTCTAAAATATATATTCTAACAAGTGCCACCTTGTATGTGTTCTTTAATTCATAAAGCTGATCAAAAATGTGTACGTGAGTTACCATGTTTTAATTTGTTCATCTTTTGACATGATTACATTTTTAGAATAACTCTGCTTATCCAACGTGCCTCTGACAAGAACACTGCTAACAGCTCAACTCACGATTTTATCATTTGGAACTGAATCTCAATTTCGTAGCTAACTAAAGGCTGTATGATCTTTTCATTGTGGGTTATTAAGCACCAACTTCACCACACTAGTTCTACAAGTAATGACTTGCTGAGCTAAGTTTGCAGAGACGCTTTCAGAACTTCTTTTTTTTTAAAGATTTTATGTATTTATTTGACAGAGGGATTGACAGCCAGTGAGAGAGGGAACACAAGCAAGGGAAGTGGGGGAGGAAGAAGCAGGCTCCCAGCGGAGCAGGGAGCCCGATGCGGGGCTCGATCCCAGGACCCTGGGATCATGATCTGAGCTGAAGGCAGACGCTTAACGAACTGAGCCACCCAGGCGCCCCACGCTTTCAGAACTTCTGACACACAGTACTTAGAGAAAATGTGGAGAGAGGGAAGGGAAACATCAAATTTATAGTTCGGGTTTTTTCTTTCCTCATCCACTAAGCACTCATACATAAATTAAACTTGTATAATAAAATAAAATACTGAAGGTATTATACGGTATTATACAAAATAGTTATAATCATTTTTCAAGGTCATACTATACACAAATTGGCTTATTTTAGCCCCCTGACATATAAGAAGACTAAAAGACAAAGAATTAAGACATTTTTAAAGGTACACAAAATGTTTTGTAAAGCAAAATGTAACTAGATTGTAAGTATTAAGAGAGTGACAGGTGAAACAATGACTTTAAAACTCTGTCCTGGAAGAAATTATCTTCACCGGGTTTCCTCTAATATGGATATTCATACTAATGTTCCCCCAAAAGTCCTTTAAGAACTCACAAGGCAATTAAGACAAATAACTGTGTGTATTGAATAGGCTTTAGAAAACAAACAAAAACAATAAAACAAATTTACGTGAGAGATCTCTTCAAACAGTTAAAATAGCATGTTTATGTCATCACATGCAAGAGGCCAGGCAAAACTACGCTTTCCCCCTGCCTAGCACTGAGTACTGAGGGTGCTGAGGACGGTGACCGGGGTAAGGTCACACAGCTCCTAAGGGCTGGCAGATAGAGGAAACGGGCCTTTGGTATGTGCTGGGTAACAAGAGAACGCTCTGGTTCTGAATCATATCCTGGATGGTTTCTGATTCCAGAACAACTAACTAAAGAGAGGCACTGTGGAAAGTTCTATCATATATCAGGATGCAGAAACGGGTAGAGATACTAAGTTAAGGGGAAAACTAGTTTACTCAAGATTTGAGAAAAAACACCCTATCAGGCAGACAGTACTCAACTACCCAATGAATGAAATATTACAAAATGTGACAATAAATTATTCAGACCATGAGAATGTTTTTATAATAGGTATAAAGAAAACTGTCTTATAATAAACAGAATTACCTTTTAAATATTCAAATGGTTTTTTTATATTATAATTTTCAACAGAATACTTTAATGATAAAGTCATAATTTTTTACAGATGCAGCTCTGTTTTGTAAACCCCAGGCTTACTTTAAACTGTTTCTCATCAGGCATTAAGATGATATAAATTATAGTATTTTCTTGCCTTCTTTATGGATATATTTTAAAAACAGTATGGAGGCTCTTATGAAAGCTTGGAAAAATATAGCCAATTTTTATATGGTAAACCAGACCTTGAAAAAAGTCTCTATAAACAAGACTGCTTTGTTTAAATAATTTTTTATGGGGGCGCCTGGGTGGCACAGCGGTTAAGCATCTGCCTTCGGCTCAGGGCGTGATCCCAGCGTTACGGGATCGAGCCCCACATCAGGCTCCTCCGCTATGAGCCTGCTTCTTCCTCTCCCACTCCCCCTGCTTGTGTTCCCTCTCTCGCTGGCTGTCTCTCTCTGTGTTAAATAAATAAATAAAATCTTTAAAAAAAATAAATAAATAAATAAATAATTTTTTATGGATAACAATCATACATAAAATCTGGTTTATTTTCTGTTAAAGAGTTGCTTACCTCATCCTCTGATCCAGACTTATTTGATTTATTACCCTCTTCTTGTCCTTCTATGATTTCAATTTCTTCTTCACTCTTTTCCTCAGGTTCACCTTCCTCTTCTAGAATACAGGTTTTTATTACAGGCAAAGATTTGAATTAGCATTTTGCTACTGAGAAGTATTAAACACAACAAGGGGATTTATTTAAATTCTAAAATTTAAAAGCAATTTCCATCATGAGAAATTTCTAAAAAATTAATTGCAAATATACATTATTATACAACATTTTATAAATAAATCATCATATTTGAGGGAAGAGACAGGTTTAAGAAATTCTTAAGCATTCAGACTTACATGCGATATGAAAAGCAAACATATATGTATATGTGTGTATACATATGTAGATACATATGTAAATACACATGTGTGTATTTTTTTCAGAGTATGATTTTTAAGTCAACTGTTTCATCAGCTATTAAGTTAAAAACAGTGCTCAAGATATAATTTCAGTTGTAAGGGGCTCAGTCTGGAGCCTGACTTGAGACCCTGGCGAACATCGACAGTTGATTGCTACCTACGTGAGTGTAAGCAAGTCTCAATGGAGACCCACCAAAAAGCCTCAGTTCTTCAGTTTGAACTTGTTTAGGAGTTTAGTATAGGGTGGGAAGGGGACATATGATTCAGCAGTCCTTTCGGGCCATTAAATTATTCATTTAATATATTAAGCTATCTGATGAACAACAGCCACTAAAAGACTTGGTGTTAATTTTGTGGCCACAATTACCTGCCTTAAACCTACTCCTCTCCCACAGAGGCTGTGCTGTCTGTGCCTCCCATCTCATCTACATTCTCGGAGGCAAGAAAAGCCCCTGCAAACAGGTACGACATGTGGGATTCATACTTGCTCCTAAATCTCTCTCTTCCTAGAAAACAAGAACCGTAAGCAGGACAGCTGCTCAGGGTACAGCACCCAGGCAGGGGCCATCACTCCTCTTTGCCACAGTAGCCGACTGCTGGGGATTCAGATGGTAGATATTTGACAATGAGCAAGTGCCAGAGCTAGTGTTTACCAGACGATCTGCTCTTTTTACGAGCTTCACCCAGGGTCCCCACTGTAACTCACTATCGCTATCCTGCCTTTGGCTGGCTACCTACCTACCTACTTACCTACCTATCATTATCCTACCTTTTTCAGGAGTTTCAAGAGTTTCACCATCACTTTGCTTTTTTTCTTCTTCCAAGTCTACTGGTTTCTCCAGGGCAGCTTTCTTTTCCTTCACTTCTTGCTCTAATGCTCCCTTTGTTTGTGGCTTACATACGTCAGTTTTTTTATACTCTGAATCTTCATATTTTTTCTGTGGTAGTTTAACATAAGCTATTTTTAGTAAAAGCAAAACTCTGGTTTTTTTTTCAATCACTGATATCAAACACAGTGACTCAGCAGTAAAAACTTAGAGGAAATTTAGCTTACTACTTTTAAGAATCACTTACTCAGACCTGTCCACGGAGACCTGGCAGGCCAGAAAGGACAGGCATGATATATTCAGGGTGCTAGATCAGAAAAATATGCGGCTAAGAATACTTTATCCAGCTAGGATGTCTTTCAGAATAGAAGGAGAGATAAAGAGCTTCCAGGACAAACAGAAAGTAAAAGAATTTGTGATCACCAAACCAGCCCTACAAGAAATGTTAAAAGGGATCCTTTAAGCGAAGAGAGAGCCCAAACGTAACAAAGACCAGAAAGGAACAGAGGCAATATACAGAAACACTGACTTTACAGGCAATACAGTGGCACTAAATTCATATCTTTCAATAGTTACTCTGAATGTAAATGGGCTAAATGCCCTAATCAAAAGACACAGGGTATCAGATGGATAAAAAAGCAAAACCCATGGATGTGCTGTCTGCAAGAGACTCATTTTAGACCCAAAGACACCTCCAGATTGAAAGTGAGGCGGTGGAAAACCATTTATCATGCTAATAGACATCAAAAGAAAGTTGGGGTGGCAATCCTTATAACAGACAAATTAGATTTTTTAAAAAGAATTTATTTATTTGAGAGAGAGAGAGAGAGAAAAGCACAAGCAGGGGGAGCCACAAAGGGAGAGGGGGAAGCAGGCTCCCGACTGAGCAGGGAGCCGGACGTGGGGCTCAATCCCAAGACCCAGGGATCAAGACCTGAGCAGAAGGCAGGCACTTAATGACTGAGCCAACCAGACACCCTGACAAATTATTTTAAACCGAAGACTGTAATAAGAGATGAAGAAGGACACTATATCATAATTATAGGGTCTACCCAACAAAAAGATCTAACAATTGTAAATACTTATGCCCCTAACATGGAAGCAGCCAATTATATTAACCAATTAATAACAAAATTAAAGAAACACATCAATAATAATACAATAACAGTAGGAGATTTTAATACCCCCCTCACTGCAGTGGACAGATACCTAAGCAGAAGATCAACAAGGAAACAAGGGCTTTGAATGACACACTGGACCAGACGGACTTCACAGATATATTCAAAGCATTCTATCCTAAAGCAATAGAATACACATTCTTCTCCAGTGCACATGGAACATTCTCCAGAACAGATCACATACTGGGTCACAAATCAGGTCTCAACCAGTACCAAAGGCTGGGATCATTCCCTGCATATTTTCAGACCGCAGTGCTTTGAAACGAACTCAATCACAAGAGGAAAGTTGTAAAGAACTTAAATACATGGAGGCTAAAGAGCATCCTACTAAAGAATGAATGGGTCAACCAGGAAATTAAAGAATTTTTAAAAATTAATGGAAACAAATGAAAATGAAAAAACAAATATTCAAAACCTTTGGGATGCAGCTAAGGTGGTCCTACGAGAGAAGTATATGGCAATACAAGACTTTCTCAAGAAACAAGGAAGGTCTCAAACACACAGTCTTACCTTACATGTAAAGGAGCTAGAGAAAGAAGAGCAAATAAAGCATAAACCCAGCAGGAGAAGAGAATTAATAAAGATTAGAGCAGAAATCAATGGACTAGAAACCAAAAGAATAGCAGAACAGATCAACAAAACTAGGAAGTGGTTCTTTGAAAAAATTAGGAAGATTGGGGAACCCGGTGGCATTTCTATACACCAACAATGAGACAGAAGAAAGAGAAATTAAGAAGTAGATCCCATTTACAATGGCATCCAAAACCATAAGATACCTAGGAATAAACCTAACCAAAGAGGCAAAGGATCTGTACTCAGTAAACTATAGAACACTCATGAAGGAAACTGAGGAACACACAAAGAAATGGAAAAAGTTCCATGCTCATGGATTGGAAGAACAAATATTGTTAAAATGTCTACGCTACCTAGAGCAATCTACACAGTCAATGCAATCCCTATCAAAATACCATCAACTTTTTTCACAGAGCTGGGACAAATAATCCTAAAATTTGTATGGAACCACAAAAGACCCGAATAGCCAAAGGAATGTCGAAAAGGAAACCAAAGCTGGTGGCATCACAATTCCGGTCTTCAAGCTCTATTACAAAGCTGTAATAATCAAGACAGTATGGTACTAGCACAAAAACAGACACACAGATCAATGGAACGGAATAGAGAATCCAGAAATGGACCCTCAACTCTATGGTCAACTAATCTTGGACAAAGCAGGAGAGAATATCCAATGGAATAAAAGACAGTCTCTTCAACAAATGATGTTGGGAAAATTGCACAGACACATGCAGAAGAATGAAACTGGACCATTTCCCTACAACACACACAAAATAGACTCAGAATGGATGAAAGACCTAAATCTGACACAGGAATCCATCTGCGACCTCAGCCACACCAACTTCTTGCTAGACACGTCTCCAAAGGCAAGGGAAACAAAGGCAAAAATGAACTATTGGGACTTCATCAAAATAAAAAACTTCTGCACAGCAAAGGAAACAGTCAACAAAACCAAAAGACAACTGACAGAGTAGGAGAAGATATTTGCAAATGACGTATCAGATAAAGGGCTAGTATCCAAAATCTATAAAGAACTTGTCAAACTCAACACCCAAAGAACAAATCACCCAATCAAGAAATGGGCAGAAGACATGTCCCCAAAGAAGACAACCAAATGGACACATGAATAAACACATGAATAAGTGCTCCACATCACTCGGCATCAGGGAAATAGAAATCAAAACCACAATGAGATACCACCTCACAACAGTCAGAATGTCTAAAATTAACAAGTCAGGAAACAACATGTTGGCAAGGATGTGGAGAAAGGGGAACCCTCCTGCACTGTTGGTGGGTACAGCCACTCTGGAAAACAGTAAGGAGGTTCCTCAAAACGTTGAAAATAGAGCTAGCCCATGACCCAGCAATTGCACTACTGGGTATTTACCCCAAAGATACAAATGTAGTGATCTGACGGGGCATCTGTACCCCAATGTTTACAGCAGCAATGTCCACAATAGCTGAACTATAGAAAGAGCCCAGATGCCTATCAACAGGTGAATGGATAAAGAAGATGTTTATATACACACACACGATGAAGTACTACTCAGCCATCAAAAAAAAAAAAAAAGAAATCTTGCCATTTGCAAGGACGTGGATGGAACTAGAGGGTATTATGCTAAGTGAAATAAGTCAAGGGGAGAAAGACCATTATCATATGATCTCACTCACATGTGGAATTTAAGAAACAAAACAGAGGATCATAGGGGAAGAGAGGAAAAAATGAAACAAGACAAAATCAGAGAGGGAGACAAACCTTAAGAGACTCTTAATCATAGGAAACTAACTGAGGGCTGCTGGAGTGGAGGGGGTGCGGGTATGGGGTACCTGGCTGATGGACACTAAGGAGGGCACATGATATTATGAGCACCGGGTATTATATAAGACTGATGAGTCACTGACCTCTACCTCTGAAACTAATAGTACATTATATGTTAATTAATTGAATTTAAATTTAAAAAAAGAATCATTTGTTCAATAGAACTCCTAAACACTAAGAGATTTATTTTAAGTTGAAGGAAATCCAATTTCTTTACCTTAACTTTTCTTGGCCAACAA